>NC_059133.1:34684504-35309504 GCF_020740605.2 Lemur catta
AAAAGACTTATTATACATTTCACCTATAAACTGAAAGAAGAAAATTATGCGTTTTAAAGCAGGTTAAAAGTAGAGGTGATACCCACAGCTGCTCTCGTCTCTGGCAAACCATTCTAAGAGGCTCCAGTTTCATTTGGTTCATATGAAACACATGTTGCTCATTTATTGTACATGTGCGTCAACTTATTTTGACAAATCTGATCTAAACATGTTACAGATGTTCCTCATTATTTTAATTAGCACTTAGTAGCCACCTAGAGAAGTTGGCTATAAATTGGCCATTTCACATTATAATGAAAAGAAAACCTAGTTATCATTAATGTGTGAGTTTCAATTTAATTTCAGTTACAGTTTCTTGATACAGCTTGTGAGCTATACATATTTAATAAGTGCTCTGTTACAATTTTTTGTAATAAAGCCAAATTTTTTTTAAAAACATATATTAAATAATTTCAGGTAGATCTAAAATTATTCTGATCCTGACTAATGTCTTTTAGAAATTCATGTATTATTCAATGTATAGCTTGAGATCAGGCAGTAATATTATAACTTGAATACTTGCTAGAAAGTACTATTCTACTCTTACTGAAGCAAAATCTGCATTTTAACACAATCCCCAGGTGATTTGTATAAACTTCAATAAAGCGCTGTTTTAGAGCAGACCTAACGTTACACCTCTGCTTTAAGTACACACATGTACGTGAGTCAAACCTAAAACTCTATGTTCTATACAGCTGGTTTATACAGATATGATAGAAAATGTACTGGCCTGTAGATGGAACAATTTCTTTAAATCATTTAATATATTAAAAAGTAACTTACCAATACTTTCTGAAAGCTATGTTATCTGTCTTTCATGAATACAAAAGCCCATGCTGGCTTGCCATATATTTTCAGTGACTGACATGAAGGAAACTGAAGAACTTATAACTCCAACTTGAATATTTTAGAGTTCTCATCATTTTTTATTGTTTTCTGTAACTCTCTATAGTGTAAACCTGTTGGTTGGAACAGTATTAGATTGTATTTATTTATACTTCCTTGCCTTGAAAAAACAGGAAGCAAATGTAACACTTTTCAAAAGACTGCTTATGAGACTAAAAGATTTCATTTCTTGGTGGTAAATTCCATAATAAAATTATTTACTATCTATGGATGTTTTGGGAAATGATTATATCTTAATTATTTATATTATTAATATATAAATTATATCATATCATTATATAATATTTATGTGTATGGTTTTTATTTTATATTAAAATATATAACAATTATATGTTAATATGGATACAAAATCCAATTTTTATTTATATAGGTACTTCTGAAATCATGCTACAAAGTAATTCATTAAAATTCAATTTTATTGGTCATCACATTCTTTATGTATATTGCAGCAGAAATGAGCACATATCATAGAAGAAATACAATAATTCATACTATTTATTTTTATGACCATTAATTGAAAGCTGACAAAATAATTTCATATAATTCAAAACTTACTCAGTACATTCTCACTATTTAATAAGATAGGGCCTAAAAGATTTTCTTTAAAAAAAATCTCTAATTTGCTACAACCTGGTTAATTTCTTTGTTTTTGGTTCCACCAAATACACTCAATACTCAACCTCAATAAATGAAATAACGACCATAATCTCTTCAGAATTCTCTGTTGGCACCACACCAGCACATCATTAGTTTACAAGCTTGCAACACACTACATGTTATTATTATTGTTTTTATAGATTTCTGAGAAATCCTTCAAAATTGTTAATATCAAGTTGAATATATATCTAATAGGCAAATACTACAATACATGTAACTATGTATTTGAACCTACAATACAGTGGTACAACTTGCCCCTGAAAGTGTACAAATGTAGGCAGGCTAGAAAGGTACTCTATAACTTCATATGTGCAATTGCACTTTTAATTTTTCCATTTATTTTTTCAACCTGATCACAATGCAGTTTAAATAGCCCTAAGTGTCCCCAAAGAGCTACTGTGCGTTGTATAAAGGCTAAGTAATCCCTGCGGTGTCAGAGGGTTACTGTTCAGCTGTTCAGGATCATGAGATGATATCTCAGCACTCATAAAACAGAAGATTCAAAACACAGGGGTGTACGTGGAAGTACAGATCATTATGACAGTCCTGGAAGTTATCCACAAGATACGTCAACACCCTGGAGGCCAAAATAACCACCACTGAATCAACATTTACAACTTTTGTTCAAAATTAAATCCAATACATATGGAAAATTCACATTAAAACATTAATGCTAGTATAGTAATTTTATATTTGGCTTATTCCATAAGTATGGAGGACTTCAAAAACCTATGGGATGTCTTTTCTTAAACATTTTAAACGTATAATATTTATTCTGTACAAAACAAATAACTATGCTGAATTAGCTATTTTCTAAAACTATTCATAAAATGGTCAATCCATTTGGTAAGGCACAGTAAGGGAAGCATAAAGATTTCTTTAAGGTTGTACATTTCAATTCAGAAGAATGAGGGGGTAATTTTGGCCCCTGGGATTTGAAAATATCTTCCAGCTGTATTCTTCAGTCTAAATATTTACATGGTGGTTTCTTCCCATTCAAGCTCAACATCACCTATAACATAAAGTAACACATTACAAGAAAGTATTGAAGATGACAGTTCAAAAGGTTTAAATGTTTCATGGCAAATATACAAGGCAGACTGAAAGGCTATTATACTGACTTGGATTAGAGAGAAATGAAAATAATTGATCTGTGCACTAACTCAGTTTCTAAAACATTTTTAACATGTGGTTATTATGAAATGAATGTTCCTGCTATAGGTGGTAAACTAGTAAATTGGGAATACATTGTTTCTGTTTACCTTCCATGGCATCCAAAGAGTCCATCTTTTGAAGTGCTGAATAGTTAACAAAACAGATGGGCTGATTACTTCCCTTATTTGATAAGAGATCCAGAATGCACTGGTGTAAAAAGATATACTGTGCCTAGACACCAAAGAGAAAGTGGTTAAACAAATGGGGTGGAGATTTTTCTCATAAGAGAAGTTATATTGTTAAAGCAATATTGAATTCAACAAATGTTAAATAGCTAAGTTAGAGGCACAAAATTTACAGTAGTGTATAAATGATTGTCTACAACATAAGGCTTTCTAAATTCCTGTGGTTTCTTGTAGCGTCAAGTTTTCTTCTAGTACTTGTCATTAAACACCAAGCGTTAATATATTCTTTCTTGGCAATGATTATGAAAAGTAGAAAATTATATTACTTAAATTTGTTTATGAGCTTCCTTTTTTCCTGTTAGATCAAACTGAATAATTTCTCTTACAGTTTTCTTGTTCAAATGACTGTTGGAATGCAGATGCTAAATTTACTTTTAAAATTGGTGAGTGGGCATATCTGTACACCATCAGCACATTTAAAATATGCTTCACAATTCTGCTAATCACCTGGTCATTTGGCTTACTTAATGTCAAGTATCTGGTTCTGATTCATAAATACAAAGTAGTCGGCCACTGAAATATCCAAGCATCAGGTGCTGGACAAGGACTACTAACATTTCATCTGAATGTTTGGGTTAAATTCCATACCATCTGGATTCTTTAAATTTATTCAATATAATTCAGTAACCTATTAGCATTTCTGACTGTACTTTCCCAAAAGTAGTTAAGGCTAAAAACATGTATATTTTAAATCATCCTATTTGTACAAAGAAACACATCTGGCTTTAAAGGAAAATCACCAAATGTTTAAGACATATATACAAATTGACAATTAATTTAAATAGAACATCCTCACAAGTGATCATCTTTAGAGATTATATTCATATCTATTGCTATTATACCTTAAAACCTTTTCAGAACTCCTCTATTGAAATTATCTTCAGGAATTGTTGGTCATTATTAGGACTATCTATTTCTTTGTGGATTACAAAATGTTTCCACTAACATTTCATTACTGGAATGTCAGTTCTATGAGGGCAGAACACTGTCATATTCACTGCTATATTCCCATTGCCTGTAATAGTGCTTGCCACATAGTAGTTGCGTAATAAATGTTTGTTGACTTAGTCTCATTTAATTCTCACAGCTAGCCAATCTTTATCATTTAAGGTCAGATGTAATTCGGAGAATATCCAAAAGTCGTGAGAGGTCAAGTTATGTAAGTGAGGCAGATGATCCAGTTGACAAAATTCAATTTTGGTAAGAAATGAAGTGTTGTTATAAAGTAGTAAAAATCCTATTGAAATTGCTAGTAAGTTACTTCTCAAGGTAATCCCCAAAAGAATATTTTCAAGCATATGTGACAAAATGAGTAACATTAATTGGCAGAAATATGTTGACACAATATAATTTCTTTGAAAATAATTTAAATATATGAGTTCTATTTTTTTTTAATGCATTTGAATTTGAAGTCACATTTGATAAGTGAAGCTTCTGACTGTCCTGATCTCATCTTCTCCACTGGAAAGAATGATGAGTGTCAACTTTGCCAGCAGAGAAGGCTGAGATCCATCAGATGGTCCTACAGGTTCCAAGGTCCCTCTGCCATTGTGTGTTATTGCCAAGGAGGTAGTGTAGTGTTGTGAAAAAAGTTCAATCCCAGTTTCTACCCTAGTTAGCCATGTTACCTTAAGAATTAAGTTTTTTTTTTAAATTTCATATTACTGGGGTACAAATGCTTTGGTTACATATATTGCCTTTGTGCCGCCCACGTCAGAGCTCCAAGTGTGTCCATCCCCCAGACGGTGTGCACCACACCCATTAGGTGTGAATTTACCCATACCTCCTTCACCCTCCCATCTGCCTGACACCCAAGTGTTACTTCCATACGTGCACATAAAAAACAAAAGGATTAAGCTTTTTCTGATGCTCAATTTCCTCATATGGGGGACCTCTATATTGCGAGATTAAAGGACTAAACACAAAATGCCTGGCAAAAAACTAGGCAGCCAAAATATGTTAGTTTTTTTTCCTTTCACAATGAGTTCACACTAGCATGTTTTCAGGAGAATCCAGATCAGGAAAGGGACTAACACAGATTAACCCTTATTTGAGGCACCAAAAGTATGTTAGGATATTATCTTACTGCAGAGCATTCTCTTAGAAAGGACTTTCAAATCTCCTGGGGCTACAAGGCACTGTTTTTTGAATGAAAGGGATCAAAGCTCTTTCCTGGGTATGGGCCATGCCCTCTGATGCCTTTTAGTAGCAGTATGTTGCTGAGGTTCCTGCCTCCCCACCCCTGCCCTTGGCTGCTGTAGTATGTGCTGAGACATGAGCATTCTTCATAGAAGCTGGAATCACTCCTCAGTGCAACAGAAGAAAATAAGAAACCACTCTTATGCAAGGCTGTGCTGGTTTATAAGAACTGGAGCCAAGGGGTGATCATTTTCCCATTTTTCCCCACAAGGAAAAGACAGTAACAGGGCTTAATGTGTGGGACCTAAGACAAATGAAAGACAACTTCAAAGTGCCTGCTCTTCAGCAAGGAGGGAATCCAGTGAAATCTTGTAGGACACTTAGTGCATGCTGGACACTATGTTGATGACTGGTATATGTATACCATGCAGTTCTACTCAGCCACAAAAAACAATGGTGATATAGCTAGCACCTCTTGTATAATCCTGGATACAGCTAGATATTTTTTCTTAATACCAAAAAAAAAAAAAACAACCAAGCTAGTGAAGTGTCACACAGCTACCATACAAAAGAGCAATAACTCAGAAAGGCTAATTATACAAAGCCACAGAGCCAACAATTACCAGGGCTGGATTCTGAACTCAGTTCTCTGACTTCAAAAACCTTGTGCTTTCCATTCCTCTACCCAAGCTGCGACATTTTGCTCTGGCTGGTTAAACAGGCATAATGTATGAAGTTTATAACATACATTGAGTAATAAATTGGGTAAAATTATTAATAGAAATTCTTGAACACATTCTTTACAAAGTGGTATTCTACAACGTTGTAGAACATGGCAATTTTTTGTCAACTTTTATTATTTTAAAATCGACTCTAGACTCTAGAAGGAAACAATCAGTTGCACTCTGTATCTTATCCAAGAGAGCCAGCTAGAGAGCACTGCTCCCTGTGTATATGTGCACACCTAGGAGCATGGGAGGAAAATGTTAGCTTTCTAGTTATCCTTAACTAAAAACAAGAAGGAAAATAAATTTTAATAGTGGTTAATAGTTGGATCGATACTGGAACCCTCATAAGACCCTTAGCTAAGGACCAGCTATGTAATTTGTAGGGCCCACTACAAAATGTCAAGTTCCTTCCTCAAAATTTATTTATGAAGATTTCCAAGACAGTGACAGCAAACATTAAACCAAGTGCAGGGCCCTTTTGACCACGAGGATCTGTGAAACTACACAGGTTGCCTACCTATGAAGTTGGCCCTGGTCACATGTCACATTCCATTTCTGAAGTATCCTGAGAGAAGATTGATAACTCATTTATTCCCTTTTAGCATGTAAAGAAATGCATATGGATTACATTATATTACTTAGTTTTACCTACCCAATCTTCAGAATTAAAGTGGCTAAAAAAGATTCCTACAAAGAGGTATGCCAGCCAAAATGAATGACAAGAAATTGGCAGGGCTGACAGTTTTCATACTCCTAGAATAAACTTGTAGCCATACCAGGAGGTAAAAATAACAACAGTGTAATCAGATCTGACAAAAAACTAGATCACTTTTTAAAAAATTATAATTAATTCAAAATATGTATTTAAAACCACTATCAAAATGGAAGTACTTTGTCCTGTGTGTATATTTTCTCTTTTCAAAATCCCTAATGGTAATTTGAAGCCATAGCAATTAGCAAGGTTTTCAAAATATTGTTTACTTGATCTTTATCTCATGTTTCAATTTTTTATTTTGCTTGTGTTTCATAATTTACATAATTATACAAACTGCATTTTAAAAATAAATATATATCTGTATTGGAGTTGAATATTCAAAATTTTTCCTGAAAGGGATGTTCAGTCCAAAAAGTTTGGATTTCTCTGGTCTAGAGCAATATCTTCCTAAGAACTTTAATGTTCCATAACATGGTATGATAAGCTTATAGTCAAAAAGGTTTGAGAGAGTCCCAGTCATTTAAGTTTGGGAAAAGCTGCCCACAAGGGCTCTGTCTTTGTAATTGCCAATGCACATTATGATAAAGGCTCTAAGAAATTTTGTCTTTAAAGATCAGTTTAATTTCTTTCTTATTTTAGCAGAGAACTCCATTTTCTCATACCTTTAACAACTTTGATGTTGCTTGTATTTTCTTGGCCATAACTTGGAAAATACTGTTAACAGCAGATCTGTGTATTTACCGCAAGAAAATCTCTATTTGTGTAGCACACAAACTCCAATCCAAAGCTACAGATAGGAACATCTTGTATATCATAATTAGACAAGGGTTTGAGTTTTGGCTCTGACATTTTTTAGTAATATTACCTCGAAGTATCACTCAACTTCTTGAAACATCTGCTTCCCTATTTGTAAAGCAGAGCCAATAATACCTAGTCTATTGATTGATTTATTAGCCTTGCTTTACAAGTAAAGGATTAAATCGGGATTAAATAAGATAATACATGTAAAGGATCTAGTATAGCACTTGGAAACCACTAGACACTCAATAGAGAGTTTTTCATCTCACTGTCATTATACTGTGTGATTTTTTTAAAATTAAAAAACATATTTTATACATATTTTTTGCCTACAAACCAAAACAACAAATGGAAAACTCTCAGTTATTTAGTTAATAACATGCTACATAATCATTATTAGTACTCATATGCAATAGGAATAAATATGGACAAGTAAAATTCATAGAACCTCATTAGAGTCAATATTTTAAACTGTTTTCTCAATTATAACTTTTAACATGTTTACAAAAGGAATTGATTTGAATTCATTTTCAAGCTCCCGAGTTGCTAAATGATAAAGATAAATAAATGTTATGAATTATTTTCGACATGCCTATCGGTATAAACAAGTTAAGATGGGCAGTCAGTAACAGTGCTGAAGGGCGACTATGGCATGTGGGCTTTAGTTCTTTCATGACATCTACCAGTTGCCTTCCCCAAATATTATAATATAGGAAGAGACAGGGCCCTCTATCTTCAAGCCCATGTCCAACCAGACTGCTACCACCAAAATTGCCCATGTAGAAATTCTAGAGCTGACATCGGTGAGTACAGGTTTAAGTATCTTACCAGATTCTGTACCATGCACATTCTTTCACTTCTCAGTTCAGCTATTAGTCCATATATATCGACAAAATCATGGTCATTTATATGTTGTGTTAAGTGGTCCAGAGCAATAAAGACTCCAGTTCTTCCGACTCCAGCACTGCAGAAAGAGTGAAATTACATGAAAATGATTCAGCAAAGGGTTATTCATGTTGATGGCGATAAAGATAATGAGCTATGATAGCTCATTATCTTACAGTTTCTTTTCTTATTTGGAGGTAGATTTTCTCTGGAGCCTCTTTGGATTTTTATTGTTATCAATAATGTTTAACAGGGCAAGATGATTATCATTAATACTCTATCAAATATTGTGAGTTTTTTTTTTTTTAACCAGTCGAACTTACTCTCTTATTTCATGATATTTTAGGGGTTGTTGTTGAAGTATAGAGAAGATTTTGAAAACTCATTAAAAATTCTTAACATCAGAAACTTTGAATGAAACTTTGATTTAGTAGAAATGCTAAATATTAAAAATCTCAAATATTTAGCCCATGTAGCATTTCCTCTGCATCATGATGAAAACTGGTCTCCCAAGTGACCTTTTCACTTTTTTCTCTAGAATTGTTTTTACCTCCTGTAGATAATAAAACTGACAAACTATTTTCTTTTAAGTAATTACTTTAAAACTCAAGGTTAGGCATGTGCTCTATAGAAACTGTTAACTGATAAAACTCACAAGATTAATTCAGAAATTCCTATGAGAAAGATAAGATCCCTAGGTATTTATGTGGTTAAATAGGAAGTCAATTTGAAAAAAATATTTGAAAGGCCATCTAGTCTTATAAATATTACTTTCATCCACATGAAACTGCTATTTGTATAGGTAAGAAACAGTCAAATATCAACAATTTCCTATGCTTTGACCTTAGAAATTATGGGCCTTACAACATAAAACTGATTATGGCAACATGTACACACCTAAGTCCAGAGTTATTAGTCATTTAATCATTTAACATTTTTTTTTTTTTTGAGACAGAGTCTCACTCTGTTGCCCAGGCTACAGTGAGTGCCGTGGCGTCAGCCTAGCTCACAGCAACCTCAAACTCCTGGGCTTAAGCGATCCTCCTGCCTCAGCCTCCCGGGTAGCTGGGACTACAGGCATGTGCCACTATGCCCGGCTAATTTTTTCTATATATATTTTTAGCTGTCCATATAATTTCTTTGTATTTTTAGTAGAGACGGGGTCTCGCTCTTGCTCAGGCTGGTCTCGAACTCCTGAGCTCCAACGATCCACCTGCCTCGGCCTCCCAGAGTGCTGGGATTACAGGCGTGAGCCACCGCGCCTGGCCTCATTTAACATATTTTGAGTGCCAAACACTGTTCTAGGCATCTGGGGTACAGCGGTGAACAAAACAAAGTCCCTGCACTTATGGAGCTTATATTTTAAAGGACAATGGTACGTGAATAAGCAGGCAAAGAATGTGCCCAGTGGTAATAAGTGCCATGAAAAGAGATGACTCAAGTTAAGGAGTTAGAGGGTGATAGGGTAGGACAGGGTCAACAAAAAGCGTGTCTGATAATGTAATATTTTAAAAGAATCCTGCATAAGGTTAGCCAGCATACCATATGGATATCTGGGAGGGCACCATGGGGGCCAGAGGAAGTAAAATGAGAACAAATCTAAGTGAGAGCATGTTCTGCGTGTTCAAAGAAGATCGAGGAAACCAGGGAGGTGGGAGTGCAGTGGGGAGGTGAGAGGTGGCCAGGGATCATGGTATTGGCTGGAATGAGAGAGGACACAGGGAGTCAAGGATGACTCCAGGGCTTCTGGCCCAAGCAGAAGGGACTTATGGTTTAACAAGATAGGAAAAAATAAGGAGGAGGGTGATTGTTTGGAGATTGCATCAAGTGTTCTGTTTGGGACACATTAAATTTTCAGAATTCTTTAGTCATTCGGACTTGTCACGTTGAATGGGAAGCTAAATGTAGAAGTTTAAGGTCAAGGTGACAAGTTAGGGTTGCAGATAAATATTTAGTAGACAGTTTTAAAGTAATATATAAAGATGATCATTGATGTGAGCATACTTTTTTCTTATCTCTCTTATCTATTAAATCACAATTTTTTGTGATTTCTTTGTACTCTTTTTGAGGCTTAAAAAGGAGAAAATACTTTTCTTTTTTAATGGCTTTAATGCCAGTGGTCGTGTATATGCAAGATATGGGGAAGCTGAAGGCAGCTACTGTCCGTTAAAGGTTTTAGTTATCAATGACGCCAACACAAAAGCAATCCCTGACTTTAGAAGCAGACTGTTATACTATTTACTATATACTATTATGTTAAAATTTTTATGTATATGGAAACATTTTAAGTTGGAAGGGTAAAAGTGAAACTTTTACTTTTTGTTCTACATGATTTATAAATCTAAACATTGTTCAGATATTTTATAATGAGCATTTATATATTACTCTTATGATTTAAAAATCCAGAAATTATACAGAAAATGTGTAATCATTTAACCTATATGTTGAGATTTTCCCTCTAAATAAAAGTTTAAAATTGAATAAATTTGTCTTTTCTTACATACAGTATTTAACCATATTAATTATAGTATACTACTGTTAGAAAAAATTATTAAAAGATATTGTTATTTTTTAAAAATGTTTTTATTATGGTAAAAGATAAATAACATAGAATTTGCCATTTTTTACCATTTTTAAGTATACAATTCAGTGGCATTAAGCACATTCTCAATGTTGTGCAAACATCACCACTATCCATTTGCAGAACATTTTCATCATCCCAAATAGAATCTCTGTACCAATTAAGTAACTCTCCATCTCCCCCTTTGTTAGTAACCACAATGCTACTTTCTGTATCTATGAATTTACCTGTTGTAGACATGTCATGTTCTGTATTTTCCTCTAATCTCCAAACTCCAATTGTGAAAGAGATCCAGGTCAAGATTGATTTAGAGGTATCATATTAAAAAGCAAATCGTAGATGTGTCTAGAAATGCTAAATGCTAAATATTTGAAAACTGCAAGCTGGAACAATTCTATATTAAGATTCTATAAAAAAATCAATGGTATCATAATAATAAAAAGTCTAATGGGTTTAAAGACCATTTCTAGTGTTTAATAGAAGGTTCTAAAAATATCGCTTTCTTACCTGCAGTGAACAATCATAGGTGTGGTGTCATGTGCTCTGCTTGCTCGAACTAACTTCACAAAGTGAATTAAAGGAGCACTGTTTTCAGGAACCCCGTGCTCAGGCCAAGCTGTAAAGTTACACTGTCGAACAGTCATGCAATCCCCATGCTAGAAAAAGTGACAGATTAATGAACGATAACATTAAGTACCACAATGAAGGTTGAAGACAATTGATAACACACTTTTTAAAGGTGATCTTTTAAAAACAGCTATTTACCAAACTGAACAAAGTCTATTTTCATTATTTCCTATAAGAGAGATCTTTTATTGTTACAATAAAGAAAACTACCTTTCAGTATGAATGGAAGCAATAAGAAAGCTTGGAAATAGATGTTGATATAGAGTATTAATATCCAAATGTAGTATAACATTTTGTAGCACTCAGATTAATAGATTCTGAAATAATTTTGACCCAAAAGTTGAACACATTCACAAATTATTCAAAACATAGGTATTGACGGTCCTATATGTCAGAAAGTATAAAGACCTTTATATCATTTTCTGTGTATATAGCCACTTATAGACCAATAAAGTAGGATCCTGCACTATCTCTTCTGTATTCATTCTGGATTAAAAAGCAAATCAAATTGTTAACACTCAAATAGAGATGAATGTTTTAAAAAATTGCTGTCTCAAGTCAAACATTACAGTTTCTTCATTAAATAAATGAACCTAGTGATCTAATTGTTTTTCCTCCTTTTTCTGCTCATGTTTAATGCTAATTTGTTGATATACACTTTAACCATGTGATATTGGAATTAAACACAATGGCAGATATCCAATGAAAATTCTGTTTAGAAAACAATAGAAAAAGCATTATTGAATATATAGGTGTCCTTGAGAGGGGTAGTTCTAGAAGTTAATTTTACTTTATACATCTAGATCATTCATATTTTACGTCATGTTCCCTCACCCCATTTTTTTTACCCTTTCAATTTTTAGATCCCTGATGGTCCAATCTATTTGAACGTCCTCCATTAGCTTTGTAATCACTATATCTCCAAAGACAGTAACTGGCTTGTTGTCCTCTGGCCAATATTGATGGCATCTGATCTGCATTCAGAGAAAATCACCAGTCATAAGAGTCATTGGTATATTGATTCATATCACAGTTATTGCTACTAAGTTAAAATAGCTTTATAGATGTCCAAGTTATTGATGACTTACAGTACTGCCTGAAATATTCCCACATATGTTAACACAACTGTAAAATAACATTTCGTGAAAAGATTTTTAAAAACTTACCCGCCCTTTTTCAAAACACTGGGTTAGCATTACTAATGTTTTTGCTCTGGTTTCCCACACCATTCTCCAAAAATCTCCAACTGTTCCTGGTAGCGGACCTTGTGTAGCAATAAATTCATTTGGACATAAATAGCCCTAGAAGGATAAAATTACATACACTTCATCACTAGCTACATAGACAGAGTGCTTTATTTTTTGATCACTACCTGAAAAATAAACTAGTTACAAAATGACATAATATTTTAAAATATTACAATAAAAATTTTCCAATGTCTAATTTTAATCTCACAATTTGATATAGTATACAACTAATTGTTCTTAGAATTTATCTCTAATTATTGAATAAAACATTAAAACTACATAATAGTAACAATAATATTGAACCTTAATCAAGGTCTCACAAAGTCTGAGTCTTTTGGCAGGCAACATGCTAAGCATCTTATATTTAATATTTCAGCTAATTATTTCTTATAAAAACCTTGTGAATGAATACAAATAGTATCTTTGTTTCGTAGATGAAGATATTGAAGACTAGAAAGAAAGTAGTAATTTGCCAAAGTTCACCATTGGCAGTCTGAGCCCAGAGCCAGCTCTCTTACCCACACCACTATGTTTCTGTTATGGGTTGTGCAGATATTTTCATACTCTTCCACCAAGAAATTACTTATCTACTTATACTATGGCATTAGTATTTTACTCTCTAGAGCTCTGAACCAAGAAAAATGTGGCAGTAATATGAAAGTTAGTTTTGCTAATGCAATATACTCATAGGACCTGAGATCTGTCTCTACTCTTATTATGACATCTTTGTGCATACTATCAAATTGTTCTGAAACTTGGTCCATTCACCTGGAACATCAGCATACCACCCGAGTTTATATAATTGATAACAGTATTTGTAGATTTTTCTTTATTTTTTTAGAGGTGGGGTCTCCCTCTGTTGCCTAGGATAGAGTGCAGTGGCATCATCACAGCACATTGCAGCCTCAAACTCCTGGCCTCAAGTGATCCTCCCACCTCAGCCTCCAAAAGTGTTAGGATTACAGGCATGAGCCACTGTGCCCAGCTTTTAGATTTTTCTTAAAGAAAGGTACTGTATGAATAAAAAAAGTATTAGTGGAATGACATCTATTTCAAATAGGAAGATACTCTAATGATTGAGTAATTAAAGGTAAAATTTAGTTTTTTACATTGAAACTGTCTCAGTAGTCAGAAAATATAGTAATATAAAATTAATATACATTTTAAATTTCAAGGACCATAAAATCAATCTAACAAGTTTATTTTACTTTAAAGAATAATGAGGTACTTCTGGTGATTTTCATAAATTACAGTGTTAGCAAATGAGTTGCTGGGATAAAATCTTGAGTCTCTTAAATACACTATATGCATTTTTGTTTTCTAGTCTCAGCTTAAACATCTGAATATGTAATAAAAGTATAAGAATTTTTTTGTTGTTAAAAAGTAATATGTGTTCAATGTAGAATGTTTGGAAAATTCAGGAAAATATATAATAGATAGTAGAATTCGCCTATAATCTCCCTATCCATAGTGAGGCACCATTAATATTTTGGTTGCTTTCTTAACAAATTTAAAAAGTATGCACATTTCTCCATTCAATTAACATTTGTGAGTGATTGTTGTGTTCCAGGCATTGTTTCAGAAACTGGGGCATTCATCGCTGACAAAAGACATTAAAATTCCTAACCTCATTTATCTTATGTTCCAGTTAGGGGGGATAGACAGTCTCTATTACTAAGTCTATTAAATAAGCAAATTACATAGAATTTTTAAAAGGGATAAGTTCTATGAGCAAGGGTTTTTAGAAAATAGAGTGTTCAGAAAAGATTCACTGGTGACATGTGAAGAAAGTCTTGAAGAAGGGAGGGAGTGAACCCTGCAGGACTTTGGGAGAAAAGCGTTCTGGGTAGAAGGAAAGTCAAGTGTAATAGCCTTAAAGGAGACAGGTGTCAAGAATGTTCTAAGAATAGCGGGTGCCTTGTGTAGAATAAGTGAGGGAAGAGTACTAGAAGATGGTCAGAAAGAGCAGGGTACGGAAAATAAGTGGTGCTTTAGGTCTTAATTGGTAATTATAAGACCTTGGTTTTCACTCTGAATGATAAAGAAAGCCATTGGAAGAAAGGTTTTGAACATAGCATATGGTTTAAGACTTTCATGTGGGTTTCTATAAGGAGACCAGCCTACAGGGGTTTAAAGGTGAAAGGAGGGAGAATAGTTAGAAGGTTATTGCAACAATCCAGCCAAGAAATATTGGTAGCTTGGGTGGTAGCAATGGGTATGGTAAGAAGAGATTAGATCTGGATATATTTTGAAGGCAGAGCAGACAGAATTTGCTGATAGATTGGATATTGGGTGTGAGAGAAAAAGAGGAATCAATAATGACTCCAGAGGAAGGTAGGGAAAACTTCAGAATAAGAACAATTGTTTTTTGCTTTCCTTATTATTTTCAATGGACAGATGATAGTTGTACATTTTTATGGGGTACAGTATGATGTTTTGATACATGTATATAATGTGTAATGCAGTCGAAATCTGCTCTTATAGCTATTTGAAAATATATAATAAATTGTTAATTATAAGTCACCCTACTACAGTGCTTTAGGACACTAGAATTTATTCCTCCTGTCTAGCTGTAATTTTGGATTTGATATCCAACCTCTATCTCTCCATCTCCCTAGCTTTCCCAGCCTCTGGTGACCACTATTCTACTCTCTACTTCTGTGAGATAAACTTTTTCAACTTCCACATAAGAATGAGAATATGCTATATGTATCTTTCTGTTCCTGGCCTATTTCACTTAACATAATGTCCTCCAAGCTCATTGATGTTGATGCAAATGACAAGATTTCATTCTTTTTTATGGCTGAATAGTATTTCATGTTTGTGATATATGCCATATTTTTTTTTATCTATTCATCTGTTGATGAACACTTAGGTTGATTCCATATCTTGGTTATTATAAATAGTGCTGTAATAAACATGGTAGTGCAGATATCTCTTCAACATACTGATTTCCTTTCATTTGGATATATACTCAGTAGAGGGATTGCTGGATCATATGCCAGTTTTACTTTTAGGTTTCAGGAACTTCCATACTGTTCTTCATAGTGGCTGTACCAGTTTACATTAACATCAACAGTATATAATAATTCCCCTTTCTCTGCATCCTTGCCAGCATTTATTTTTTCTCTTTTTGATAATAACCATTTTAATTGTGGTGAGATGATATCTCATTGTGGTTTTGATCTGCATTTCCCTGCTGATTAGTGATGTTGATCATTTTTTCATTTATCTCTTGGTTGTTTGTGTGTCTTATTTTGATATATGTCTATTTGGCTCATTTTCCCATTTTTAAATTTAGTTATTTGGCTTTTTGCTGTTGAGTACCTTGTATATTCTGGATATTAATCTCTTTTTGGGTGACTAATTTGCAAATTATTTTCTCCCATTATGCATGTTGTCTCTTCATTTTGTTGGTTGTTTCCTTTGCTGTGCATACACTTTTTAGCTTGATATGACCTCATTTGTCTATTTTGCTTTTGTTGCCTATGTTTTTGAGGTCTTAGGATGAATAGATTTGTTGGGAAAAACAGGAATTCACATTGGACATACTAAACTTGAAATCGCTATTAGATATTCAAGTGGGAATGCCAAGAAGGCCATTATGTATATGAGTTTAGAGTTCAGGAAGAAATCCACACTAGAGACATAGATTTGAAAGTAATCACCACATATCTCTTACTTTAAGTCATGAGAATGGATGAGATCATCAAGGAAATGAGTTTGGAAAGAGATGGTAAATTCAAGGATTGAACTCTAGATCATTTCAATGCTCAAAGGTCTAGGCACTGAGAGAGACCAGGAAGACTAAGATGAAAGAGTTAAAGCTGCTGATAGGTTAAAACCTTATTGGAGGGGCCTGAAGAGATAAAAGAATTGAAGGTAGTAAGTACAGATAACTCTTCACAGGGCTCTGGTATAAATGGGACACAGAACAATAGGGAAGTAGCTAGAGAGAGCTGTAATATCAAGACTTTTTTAAGATAGAAAAATTACAATATGTTTGTTTGGCTGCTAGATGAGTAAAATTGATGGTACGGAAGAGAGAATTCCTCAAACCATGTTCTTGAGAGGCAAGGGGAGATGTCATTTAGTGTCTTCTCACATCCAATAACACAGAAAAAAGTCCATAGTTTTGTTTTGTTTTTTTAACCAAGATTGGGCATTTATCAAGAGATTGAGACTAAAAGAGAGAAATTCTAGAATTGAGGATATATGCAACAGTGGAAACAAAACAAAGAAGCATGGAATTCAAACTGAGCAAGAAAAATATTGAAGTCTTGAATGGGGTAGAAAAAGTTGAAAATATGATGGAATCAAAGGACTGTAGCTCAGAGGAGGGTTGAAGAATGATCAGAGTCCAGTGATCTCTAGAAAGAAACATTTTGGAGAGATAGTGAGGTGCCTGCAGTTAAGATTATGGAGAGGCTACAACTGTTGGTGGTGACAAGGTCTAGGTTGTGAACATGGGAGAAAGTGATGGGGTTGAGTGGAGGACAAGTAGTTGGAAGAGAAGAGGTCAAGAAAGTGATGGGCAGGGCAATGGATCATTATTCTATATGGAGTTTGAATCACCAACAATTATGACAGAAGTAGTGTTGAAAGCGCAGTAGGAATTTTGGAGTCAAGTCTTTAAGAAATGAGAGAGTGACTTAGGAGATGGTAGTTAACTTCCAAAAAGAGAAATAGTGGGTCCTAAACCTGATGGCATGAATCTAAGCTGGTGATTTTAGGGAGGAGGGAGAGAGAATGATCTGAAAATGGCAATGAGGACCGAGGCAGCTTAGCCCTTATACTGAGTGCATATGGGAGAGAATACAGGCCCACTGGTAAGCAATGCCAGAAAGGCAGTAATCCTCAGGGGACACCAGATTCCATGTAGAGTAACATAGACTCTGTATTACATACTATATACTAAACATTATATTGTATAATATATACACATATATAAATAATTGGGATTATTCTTTATATTAAATCTTATCATTTATTTACAAAAATAACATTATATGATCTCAGTTTTCCAGGACAATAAACATTCTTTATAAATCTTATTTTTAATTTCTTTTTTACTACACCATATATCAATGTACCATCTGTCATTTAAATATATCTTCATATGGTCACATTTTTTTCCTTGATTCCCATGTAAGGAAGTTAAGATACATTTAAATTTCCCTCCTGTAAAGGCAAATTTATTTTAGGGAAAGGAAAATCATCAGGTAAAATGTTCGCCTAACGATAGCATGCTTAGGAAGCATGTCCATGGTATTTTGTGAAGATGTCAGTTCTATTTACTATATCTGCCTCTACCTTTGAATATCTGTGTTGCGAACTTTTGACTTTTTCTGAGAAGAAACTTCTTGTATTTTAATTGGAATATATAGTTACCAGTTTTTAAAGCTCTGTGATAATTGGAACAAAGTAGGTATTTCATTCTACATTTCAACTTTCATTATGATCTTTAACCAGAGATGGCACTTTTCATTCCAGCTGTTAAATTAGCTCAAAGATTTTCCATTGGATTACCATCCAGGAAAGTGTAGAATCTATTACTATTAATACTAAATATCAACAAAATGAAAATAACGTGCATTTATGAAAGTGCTTCCAATGTGTCATACAATGTAATCAGCGGCTTATATGCAATACCTTCTTTAATCTCCATGTCTGCCTCCAAGGAAGGTATTATTATTATTAAACTTAACTCAGAAAGTTTAAGGTCATACAGCTACAAATAGGCAGAGAAAGAATTCAAACCCAGGTCCATTTGAACTCTGAAGCATGTATACTTATCCACTTAAATATAACGCTCCTTTTAATGAACTCACTTAATCAACAATTATCAAGTGTCTGCTATATCCCAGGTATTACAGAACTGCATGCTAAAAACGTAATTTAAACACTGCTTGAAAATCAATATATTTTCTTTTGCTTTATTCTAATATCATCCACCAGTTATTCAATTATATCGAGTGAATTTGTATATGCAGATGGAATTAGTTTTAGAATAGCACAGGTACATGGAGAAGGCAACACCAATAAGTTCTTTTCTTGTTGCTTTGAGATTTAACTATTCTGAATGTTGGAATGGGCACGCCTAAATTATCTACATACTATCTCAATAATTTTAGCATTAAGTTGAGTGAAGAAAAGAGATTTCATTAAATTTGTATAGAAAAAGGTAGTATGTATGGTTAATGAAAACAATGTATAGGTCTAGAGACTAGAACTCTGGTTTTGGTTTTATTCCTTTCTAATAGTGTACATAGTAAAGACCAGACCACTTAAATTAGCTAATCCTCACTTTCCTAAATGTAAATTAGAGATAATAATTATTTTCATGAGTCATTTTGAAGACTATTTGTAAAATAAGACATATGAAATTGCTTTGAAAATTTTAAAATGCTAAATAAAAAGATTTAAAAAAAAATAAACATGCAGACAATTTTTACATTAAAGTTTATCCATATTATGCAGGCAATAATAACATTTTAGGGCCTATCTATGTCCTTGAACAACTTCTCTTTATTTACCCAAATAAGAAAGCAAGTGGACTTAGCTCTAGGGGAAAAAAAATATGGAATGTGAAGTTATATTCAATTCAATAAACACTGTCAATTACTTTATTATCCTAAAGAAAATGTGCTGGGCATTGATGGTGATATATTTATATATGTCTATATGTACAGGTTTGTGTATGCATATGTATGTGTTTATGTAAAAAGATATAAAAATATATGATTTTTTTTTTTTTTTGCCAGTGTCACAGGCTTGGAGGCTTTAATGTCCTGTTGGTGGGAGTGGCCCTAGGCCAGACAGACACTGGCACCAACCAGGCCTTTCTGAATGACATTAGCAGCTCCGTCCAATTGTGCCTCTTGCTGGTGAGGAGGGGCCTGTCCATTTACTTCCTCTTGGTTTTTTGAGGGGGTTCCTGACCACCTCTACTCTGCCTGTGCATCTAGCTGCTGGCAGGAAGAGGCTGCCGCGGTGGGCTAGCCCTTCTCCATGCCAGCACCCCCACCCCGCTGGTCATGTTAGCGCTAAGCCCATGCTGATGCCATGGGGGCTTCAAAGCCTAAGAGGAATGAGGGTCTCCTGGGAGCCCTGATGCTGGTTGAGGCTGTCCAGGGAGGACCTAAGATTTGGGCACCCCAAGGTACTGGTCATGTTTATTGATAATTATTCCAAAGTACAATCATATATTTGGTCTTATTGTCAAAGGAGTGAAAGTGAGAGAATCCGTATACATATAAATATGCATATATGTATTTATATATGCATATACAAACATATACATACAGACATACAAAAATTAATATTTATACATGTATAGATATATGTATATACAAGAATATATAAATGTACACAAATATATACAAATATAGATATATACACATATACATATATGTGTATATATATTTTTTCCTCCCCTTACATGATTACAATGCCATGAAGGCAGAGATTCTTCATCTTAATATGTCCCAAATTGTCTATCCTTGTAAATAATATGCATAAGTATGTATGTGTTTATATGTTTCTATATGTGTGTGTTTTGTGGGTCCTCAATGCATATTGAATGACTGATATTCAGATCATGAAGACCAAATCCCTATCCTTAGGTGGCACTTAGAGAAGAGGAAATATACTTGTTCATCCTCATATAGTACCCAGAACCTTATGCTCTTCCTCACACAGAGAAGGCAACCGATAAACGAGATACAGTGTAATTTAGAATATGGTAAGTATGCTAAATATACACAGTATGGAGGGACCAAAGAGGAGAGAACAATTAATTTTAATTGATTGATTTATAAAATGTTTCTCCCAGTCATTTGCATTTCACTTTTTCAGAGACTCAATACCCTTTAGTATCATAATCCTTTATCAAAATGGGAACAAATCTGATGTTTCTGATGTTACTACAGCTCATTTGCATCATAGCCTTTAATCCCTAATTGTGTTAAAGGTGTCTCAAGTTAAACTAATTTCAGGCACCACAGGTTTACAGAAGAGATCATTTTGAGGGTTCAGGGTTTTTCTCTTGTCCCTAAAATCAAAATATTTTCACTGTTGACTCTTGAAAATATTTCTAAAGTCATAGGTACAGTTAGTGACTGCTTACAAGGCTGCAATATCTCTTCTCCTTCTTACCTCTCTCTTATAGTCCATCCTTCATCAAAATTTTCCAGGCTCGTCCTGAGTCCTAGCTCCAGGCGCACAATTCCCAAGAGTGACCAAGAACAGAAGAATATTGGCATAGTAACCTTATTATGGACCCTGTCCTGGAGTTTCTCAATCTTAGAGAACATCCCTGAGACCACCTACTGGTCCTCCTCTTTTCCTTCCCCAGTTTTCCACTTGATCCTCAGTTATTTCTCTTTCTTCTCTACCTCCCTTTATAGTTCTCTTCCCTTGGTCCCTAGCTTTGAAAGAAATAGGAACCCAGAATCCATTCATAGATAACCTCTGTCTTTTACTCCTGCCACAAGTTTCACGAACTTTCAGATGGAAGTGCCATGGAACAATACTGGGGAGTAGAGAGAAATTGAGATGTCAGACATTCTTTCTGAGGTAAAGCCTACCTGAATTTGGAGGTGGAGAAATGAGGACCACCACAGTATCATCGTTATGTCTATTCCCATCTGTCCCAGCATCCCAGGCAAAGGAGATTTCCTTGAAAACTAAGAGCAACACAGGACACTGTCCACCTTAATATGGAAATCTGCCTTCATATAAGGTGCTTTCTATCTAAGTCTCCTTACCATGCAGCTCAGCAATGGTTATGCATATCATTACATATGAGTCATGGTGACTTTTGGGGTAAGATTTACTATATTATAGCATTACTTATTATAGCAGAATATATATTATATCTTCAGGCTTCCTAATTTGTTGCTCATACTGCATTATTATTTGCTCACTAGTGTCTGCTGACAACCTATAATATTTAAAGGGAACACTGGGCGTTCATGAAAATTACTTTGCTTATGTAGTCTGTGTGGTTCGGCTACCCCTACTGAAATTGTCTGATTTCCTTCTTAATCATATTCATATCCTGTGCTGTCACTGCTGGTGGAACATCAGAGGATATGAGCTGTTGATTCATATCTACTTATTGGTTAATTAAAAATGGTTTAAATCAATAGTTCACTGTTACAACCGGTTGCCCCTGTCCTACTCTATGGCATCACAGGGCATCTGATTATTAGAATAGTGATTAAATTTGAGTATCTAAATGCATATCTACATCATTACATAAATCAAAGTAAAACTTTACCATGCTGCAGAGCTTAGCCTACAATGGAAATTAGCAAGCATAAAGTTTCAACAAAATGTTTAGAAAAGAATTACATTTTCAAGGGAAAAGACCATTTGATAAATGAATAAAATATCTTATCACAATAGTACATTCTTGGGGTTCTTTAAGTACAAATTTAAAGTTCTAACATAGAAATAGGATAAAATTTAAAGGATACATTAACTTCTCCACACCCTCCCTCACTTCCCTGTTAAGAAGTCTTAAATTCTCCCATTATTCACTCCTTTGACTCAATATGTGATTGTAATTTTGGAGTAATTATAAACCAATATATGATTTAGAATGAATTCTTTTTTTTCACTGCTTCATAGAGGCTTTCAGGGAATGGGACACAGGACAGATATGTTCAATGTTGGCAAAAGGATGGAACATCATATTAGAGAGCCTTAATAGAACTGAAGGGAATGGCAGGCCTGGGTGAGAAGTCCTATGAATAAGAAAAGAATAAGAAACCTCTGGAAATGTGATGCCTCCACTTTTGTTCTTTTTGCTTAAGGTTTCTTTGGCTATTCTGGCTCTTTTCTGGTTCCAAATGAAGTATAGAATGATTTTTTCTAGATCTATGAGGATATCAAACTATACTAAAAGGCTATAGTAGCCAAGACAGCATGGTATTGGCACAAAACTAGAGACATAGACCAATGAAACAGAACAGAGAAGTCAGGTATTAAACCATCCACATACAGCCAACTGATCTTTGACAAAGAAGACAACAACATACACTGGGGAAAAGAAGCTCTATTCAATAAATGGTGCTGGGAAAATTGGATAGCCACATGCAGAAGAATGAAACAGGATTCTTATCTCTCACCACTTATAAAAATTAATTCAAGATGGAGAAAGGACTTAAATGTAAGGGATGAAACCCTAAGAATTCTAGAAGAAAATGTTGGAAAAACGCTTCTAGCTATTGGCCTAGGCAAAGAATTTATGAAGAAGACTCCAATGGCAATCACAGCCACAACAAAAATAAATGAATGGGACTTGATTAAATTAAAAAGCTTCTGCACAGCTAAGGAAACAATCAACAGAGCAAACAGACAACCTACGGAATGGGAGACAATATTTGCAAGCTATATATGATAAAGCGCTAGTAATAACAATCTACAAAGAACTCAAGCAAATCAGCAAGGAAAAAAACAATCCCATTAAAAAGTGGGCAAAAGACATGAACAGAAG
Source organism: Lemur catta (assembly GCF_020740605.2). Lineage (NCBI taxonomy): Eukaryota > Metazoa > Chordata > Mammalia > Primates > Lemuridae > Lemur > Lemur catta. The sequence continues at coordinate 34,707,731 of NC_059133.1, forward strand.
CTTCTCAAAAGAAGATAGACATATAGCCAATAAACATATGAAAAAATGCTCAACGTCACTAATCATCAGGGAAATGTAAATTAAAACCACAATGAAATATCACCTTACCCCAGTTAGTAATCAATAGATGGCTTATTTTTGAAAGTGAAAACAATAGACAGGCTTATTTTTTAAAAGTCCAAAAACAATAGATGCTGGCATGGAATGCTTATACACTTTTGGTGGGACTGCAAATTAGTACAACCTCTATGTAAAACAGTATAGAGATTCCTCAGAGAACTAAAATTAGACCTACCATTCAATCTGGCAATCCTATTACTGGGTATTTATCCAAAGGAAAAGAAGTCATTGTATCAAAAAGACACCTGCACTTGAATGTTTATTGCAGCATAACTCACAATTGGACAGACGTGGAATCAATCCAACTGCCCATCAATTCATGAGTAGATTAACAAAATGTGGTATATATATACCATGGAATCCTAGTCAGCCATAAAAAAGGATGAATTAATGTCATTTAAAACAATTTGGATGGAACCGGAGACTATTAGCCTAAGTGAAGTATCTAAAGAATGGAAAAACAAACACCACATGTAGTCACTATTAAACTGGAACTAACCAATGAGAACACATGCGCACAGAGGGAAGTAAAACTCAGTGGAAACCAAGCAGCGGGGAGTGGGGAGGAGAAAATGGGCAAAAACCTACCTAACAGGAGCAATGAACACTATCTTGGTGATGGGTACACTTACACCCCTGACTCAAGAATTACAAAAGTGAGCCATGTAACCAAAAACATTGGTACTCCCATAATATTTTGAAATAAAAAAAAAGAAACCAAATTAGATGACTATAAGGGCACTTCCTACTTTAAGAGTCCATAAATGTGTCAACCAAGTTGGGGTCTTGGGCGCATAAAGGTTTCAATGTATGGTGATGAATATTGATGGAACAAAAGAGCCATGGAGAAGGAGAGGGAGAGAGAAATAATTTAGTCCCATTTAATTTTCAATCCAATTCAGCAAGTGTCTATTATCTATGATGTACAAGATAGTCCATTAAGCATATCACAATTCTCTCCCAGTTGATTTATTTAAGATATGTTTATTGAGTAGCTACAATTGAGTATACATTCTACACATAGCTGAGGATAGAAGGCATCATCATCCCCTTTGAAGGACTGCAAATCTGGAACGGAAGATGTGAATAGCAGGTTTTGCATTGTATGAACATGACTGCCCATTTAATTTTTAATTGAAAAAGATGGGGATATTTCATTATTTACAGAGAATATATTAAAAAAACATATAAAATAGTGGAACGATCAGGTACTGTAACCTGAAGTTGAACATCTGCCACGTACTAGTGAAACAATTGTTCATAAACCAATATCTCTATTAGAAGCCTCCGTATTCCCACCTATAAAGTTGAGGTTATTTATAGTGTTGTTATAAATAATTAACTATTAAGATCCATAGAGGTTGTGACGAATTTGTTGTTTTAAATAGTTGGAAAGGTAGTACAATTTCAGTAGTTATGAGACAGGGAACTGGCAGGTACTGCTTTAAGTATTGCTTTGGGCATTGCTGCAGGCATTGCCTTAGGCATTGCTTTGGGCATTGCTACAGCATTACCTGACTGAGTCAGGAAGTCTCAAAACAAAGTTTCAAATTACCCTGATCAAAACATGATGGAGGCAGGCCAAGTTCTAACTGATTATAACCAAGATGGTGGAGAAATAGAGGGTGTCACTCTGATTCCAGCAAATCACAATCCCTTTCATGAATATTCCTTCCCTTGTTTAGCCTATAATTAAGCTGTTGCTTAAATAGAAAGGCAACAGGAACCATAGGATCAGTTCTCTTCTGCAGAGAAAACTTGCCTCTGCTCTGTCTATGGAGTAGACTTTCTATGGTTTCTGAATAAATCTTGCTTTTACTTTATACTGTCAGCTCACTCCTGAATTCTTTCTTGAGTGAAACCAAGGACCCACTTGGACTTCAAGTGGCTCCCAGCGTTGGGAGTCACTTTCCTGTGTCAGTTATATTTTATAAAAATATAAATTATATAAAAATAGTAACTTACAGAAACATAGCTGGCATTAATATAATCCGATCCTGGAATACTAGCATCAGCTATCAGCTTCACTCTGTTATTATTATCTAGAAGAAAATACAGAGTCAATGGTAATTGGCTTTTAAAATTATCACGACTTTTTTATTATAAAAGTAATACAAAGGAGTTCATGATAAAACACTCCAACTTAACAGATGGGTGTGAATTTAAAGAAGTTCCTTTTATCCCATATTTCTACTACTCAGAGACAATGACTATTAATATGTTCTTGTATATATTTCCAGAATTTTATATGGACATTCTTAGAAAATTACTTACAAACGGTATGATATACACTGTGTTTTGCAAATTACTTTTTTCATTTAACTATGTCTTTCCATACCAGCATAAAAATACCTAGTTCATTATTTTTATAAGGTATTTCGTTGTTTGAATATAGCATACTTACTTTTTTATAATAAAATGATGAATAACGTAATTGAATGTTTTGCATATATGTAGTAGTATATTTGTAGAATACATTACCAGCAGTAAAATTCCTAAATCATGTATACACATTTAAAATTTTGAAAGATATTTGTAAATTGTTCTCTAATTGTATCAGTTCATACTCTGGATAAAAGAGTTTGAACAACTCTGTTTTTCCTGCATGTCACAAGTTATTATTAAACAATTTATGTTCTTTTGATAGATATAAATTGATATCTCATGGTATTTATTTTGATTTCTTCAAATATGAGTGAAATTGAACTTCTTTGCTTATGTTTATAAGCCATTTAAAATGCCTTTTCTATTAATTGCCTATTCATATTTTACCATTTTTCTATTTTTAAAAAATATTTTATGCTAAAACCAAAAGGCTACATATAGTCTTGTCATATGTATTAAAACTTTCTTCTTAGTTTGTCATTTGTCTTTGACTCTGTTGATCAACGCTGCCATACATAAAATTAATATCATTACATAATCAAATTTTTCATTATGGGTTCTGGATTATGTATCATTCATCAAAGTTGTTTGTCATACTGAATATTATTATTTTCACAGACTTATTTATAATTTCTTCTTGAACTTTCATGAAATTTTCTAGTTTTGCTTTAAGTATTTCATTCTTTGATCCATTGGTATTTATTTTTTTTCTTAAATTATGTATAGATATATCTTTTATTGTTGTCATTTGAAACAACAAACAGTCACATTTTTTAATCTCTTCATCCTTTCTTCTCCCTGATTCAAAACAATACTTTTATCATACACTAGATTTCTCTAGGTATTTAGATCTATTTCTGGACAATTTGTTCTTTTCCATTAATTTATCTGCCTATTCTTTCTTCAGTGTAACATTTCTAATTATTACTCTTTAGAATATTTTAAGATCTGGTCAAATTAGATACTCTGTATTCATTACTTTTCTTCAAAGAAAAGTGTCAGAAATTATTTTTTTCCTGAGAATTTTTACCAAGTTGATATTATAATTAGAATTTCCAGTGATAATTTTAGCTCAACATGGAACATGTGAAATAGCTATTACTACTTAATTGTTTTAAAGCGGATTTTTGTTGTTATTTTCATGGAGGAAAAATGGATAAATAGGATTAGGTTTGAATTCCAGATGATCTACCTACCATACATATGGCCTTGGGCGAATTGCTTAGCCTCCCTGTTCCTCAGTTACCTCAGCTATAAGATGTAGTTATAATACAGATTTTGTATAATCCTCTTCAGGAAAAAGTGTATGAAAGCTTATAGTAAACACTCAATATATGTTCTCATGTTCTTAAAACTTAAGTGCATATTATATGTTAAAATGATTTAGCTGTTTTGTTAATAATTACAATTATCTGTCCAATGTGTTTAAATTTAGAGATGAGAATGTTTCAACAAATTTCTGCAAATAATTTATGTCCCAAAGATATATAATTTTGTATGATCTAACTATTTTAGTGACATTGTAACTAGTTCTGTAATTAAGGAAGGGAAGCCATCAGGTTTCTGTTTACTAGATATGCCTACTTATATCTGAATCAACAACTAGCTAAACTGTATTCATGGTGTTGGAATATTCTGAAGGTCATAGTTGTCCGGTCAGAGATGTGGAAATCTCTTCTGAAAGCATTTGTTGCTAATTCTAGTATCTTAAAGCCCCGTAAGCTAATATCTTCTAAAATGTACTGTGGTATTTGAAATTTTACTTCTTACATTACTCAGGGGAAAGAAACAGTGCACTACACTTAGCTGGCTCCAGCTAAAATTCAAATTCTATTAAAATGAATTCATTCTCTACAGGGAAAAAATATGTCTCTTCAGCTTTATGGGTTCTCTGCAAGCACAATGGGAGAATATACTTAGTTTAAACATCTTTTTTGCTTATTTCTTGTGTGTGAGTGTGTGTATGAGAGAGAGAGAGAGAGAGAGAGAGAGAGAGAGGGAGAGAAGGGAGATTAGGGTGTACTTGCCCATAGAGGTGGCTGTTACTTTACAGATATTTTACAGCTTGGTTTTTAACCCAAGCTAGGGAATTGGGCTTGTTACCTCCACACTGTAGACCCTAAAGGCCTATGACTTAATCTTATTCACCTAGAAAGTTAGCAACTTTTAAAAATAAGCCATCTATTGATTACTAACCATCATAAGAACTAACATTTTGAGTGCTTCCTATGTTCCACTACTGGGCAAAGTGATTTACATGATCATTTCATCTAATCCTCACAATAGCCTTATGAGGTAGAGACCACTGTATAATATAATATGTCCAGAGTCACTAAGGTAGTTAGTGGGTAAAGAGGATTGCAACTTAGGAAGTGTGATTAATTAATTTTTGGTCTTAGCCTCAGTTATGGAGAGTTGGGGTAGTCATACTTCTCAGTTCATTTTATTGTTTTAAGGTGGTTTATTTAGTCCCATCAGCCACTCTTATTCTCTTCCTATCCTATAAATAAGAGGCTAGAATTGTCTGATTTTTCTTACAGCCATAATGGGAATCTAGATAATGTTCTGAGATCTTAATAAAAGATTGAAAAGTAATATTTGAAATATAGATTTCTAAGATCTCTAATTTTACATCTGTTAAGGTAGAACCTCCTTGGAAATAAGTTAGACATATTTAAATTACTTATTTTATGAATACTGATATATTAGTAATTAATACAATGATATTAGTATACATAATTAGAAATGAATACTAATTATTCCATAGTAACTGTCCTTCAATCAGATTATAGTATTTATTTTCACAGAATACCACTGAAAAGGCATGAAGCAGATAATCTGGAAGAAATCTAGGTGCATATAAATATAAAAACAGGACTAACTTTAATAAATATGAAAAAAGCATAAGAGATATAATTTGATAGTAATTGCTAATAAAATACAGTACCACAATTCAATTAATACGTAATAAAATATATTTTAAAAATAACAAAAAAAGGTTAAGATGGTGGTCATTTTAAAACACTCCATAGCTAAACCAGAAACAATAAGTGCACATACATGGTTTTATGTTTGGAAAGCGATTTTTCGCTCTATTCCAAGGCAGGTCAGCATCAGTTGAAGAAAGATCCTGAAGAAATTTTGGTAATTCCTGTGGAAATAAAGTTATAGCAAAGTTTACATTTATTGTCAAAAATAATTATTTGTTCTAAACATTTTTTATTTTTAAATTAAAACACCTATCATAACTGTGGAAACAAGTTCAAAATAACAGTAATGAGTTTACCTAAACTTGCATTATAGAAATATCCTGAACAAAGTTGGTCCATTGTCTATCGCTCTTTCTAAGACAGTATCTTTGCATTTTGGGAAGCCTTAAGATGTGACTATTTTCCATGTGTTACTAATGGTTTTGTCAGGAACACACTGACTATTATTTATTATTTTAATGTCCACTTAATAGAAAGAAGGGAGTTCAATGATTTATTTTTTGTTTTTTCTCCTTGGGCAGTGTGATTTCATGCCTATTAATCAGTACATCATTGGTCAGTTTGAAAAGATGCCAGAGGTCAATTCCTGTTCTCAGTAGGCATTGTCAAATCGATAGTGGAATGCAAAGGTGTGATTAAGAATGATCAGGTACAGATTAAGGGTCAAGAAAATCTATTATTGACATTTTGGTGAAAAATCATATTATCTATCTACCTTGCTCTTTGTAAAACAAGCATCATTAAAAAGGCTGGTACAAGAAAATAGGTTTATATTTTGTTGAGCTGATGATTTGCATTTATGAAATTCATCATTTTCCATTTGAGAAATCTCTACTTGCCAACTTCCTTAAAAAGTGTTAAAATATTTTTCTTACAACTTTTTAGACATCATTATAAATTACTTCTTTTAATTGGATAATTCTCCTTTTCTTCTTCTCCTCAAAAAGAAAATCTGGACAGTTGTTTACCTGTAGTTATGTGTTAAGGGAGAAGGATGGTGTAAGCATCTGAATTCTGACGTGTTGGTATCAAAGGCTTATAAAATGATGTTTTTAACCAAATGAGGAGTCCTAGAACAGCTTCCTTGTGACAAGGTTTTCAGAGTACGTAAAGAAGAGGGGGAAAGGGTGAGTTTGAAATGGACTGAAAATGGTTCTTGCATTTTCTAATTATTTCACATAAAATTTCCATTTATAGATTTAAACAACTCTGGCTTATACCCAATTACCTGGTTGATTGTTTGGATAGAAATGTTACATTGGGTGGCCTTATTCTTATCAGGGCACACAGGACTTCAACAATCCTCCCTATTTAGCTGTTTCTCCTATCATTTCCTCTCTTTTCAGTGGGATTACAGATGAGCTAGTCTGCTCTGCATCGTTATACTTTTGTACTCATTCCTCCTCTCTGGAGTACTTTTCTGCCTTTATCTTTTCATTGGACTTCGGCTCATCCTAAAGTTCACCTCAAAGGTCATCTTTTTTATGAAGTCTTTTCTGACTAATATCTAAATGGAATCGATCCTCACTTCTTTATGCATATCTCCATCATGATGTAGTGTATTTGTAATTTTTTATATATGTCTGTGGTTCTTACTATAATATGAGCTTCTTTATGGTAGGAATTATCATCTTAATAGCTATATTTGTGCAAGCTTCTTAGTATTGCTCATGAATTCAATCATTTCAGTATTCACAATTCAGTGAAGTAGATATTCTCATTTACATATGAGAACATTGAAGCACAGAGAGTTTAAGTAATTTGCCCAAGGTCACTTGGCTGGTAAGTGCTGAATTGATATTTATCAATGTGCCAAATACAATGTCTATCACCTAATAGGAGCTTACAAGTATTTGCAGTATAAGTGAATATGACATGAGCTAAAAGATTTATTAAATATATGCATCAAATATACATTTGTTAATTATAGCATAATAATTTTTCTTTAAAAATACTTTAAGAAGCATTAGAAAAAATTTAAAAAACAAATTTTTAAAAGCATGGTTTTCAAAAACTTTGAACTAGAAACTTTCTCAATATATGTGAAAATATTATTGCTAATAAAACTTTTTATCTACTCAGTCATGCATAATGTAATTATATTCGCTCCTATTCTACTGAAATTACACTTTTGCTCCCGAAAAATTGAGAGTTCTTGCTGTATAAATGCTAAGAAGAATTTTATGGTACCATTGATTTTGTTAAGTCCAGACCAGTATTACTTAAGAAGCATAGCCAAAAAGCTGCAGGAAATATCATTAATCTTCTCACATTTTTGTTATTATTCCCTGAGAGACTGAAATATTATAATCCTGAATTATTTAAGGCAATTGTTTGCTTCTTTGTTTCATATGTTCACATACTAAGAAATTCATGGAAAAAAAAGAAAGTTTTTGGTGGCATTTAGAAATCTATTTTATTTTTATAATATAAAATAATCATCTAAGTTAGGAAAGATGTTTATAAGTCTTAAATTAGCTTACAAATCTGATCTCTGCCATATGTTTTAAGATAATTTCAATTTTATGGATATATAAAATATTAAAAAATAAATTATTACCAACTTTTAAAATAGTTTTAAAGTGATAAGTTCTTAACTTTACATATTTCTATAATGTGATATAGCTTTTATTCCATAGTAACTTAAAAATAAGCTTCATAAAACATGGCAGTACCTGTGTTTATTTTTTTTTAATTTTTGGACAGTTTTAGAAATAACATTATTTTTACAGTTTCTGGAAACATCAAGTTCTGTTTTCACATTCAACGATACTGCTAATGTATACTAAGCAGACAAATATAAAATGAAATCATTTATTGTCTAAACGTAAAATAACCATTTAAATATAAGATGACATTTATAGTATGACCTAAACCTTGAATACAAGGAAAAACTAATGAACACAGCATTTTAGGTTTGAATCTACATCTGAATGAAAGAACAGAAAAGAAACAATGACAGGCTGCTATTGCAGGGGAGGTCTGAGGAAGAGCACCTTTTCCTGACACAGTAGGTGAATAATTCTGATCAGGTTGCACCAGAGGCTGACCAGTGTAACATTACTATCCAAACAATCAACCTGGTAATTGGGTATTGATTATCAAGGCCAGAGTCCTTCATGGCCTTGCATGCTTAAAATGGACATGAAATGTGTCACATGAAACGACTGGAGGTCTTGCAATGTTGTGACAACTGCTAGTAACATACCGAAAATTCTTCTTGAAACTTTAGGTTGTTGTTTGTGCAAAGGTCTTCAACATGTTGCAGGAAGGATTTCTTGCTTATTGGTCTCCAAGTAAAGAAAGGTATAAAATGGAGTCATGTTAGATTGTATTCGTTTGCTTTAACATGGGCACTGGCTGCACTGTTAAGTTAAACAACAAGGGACATCTCAAAACCCACAAACAACACAGCCCTTTAAAGTCACTCTGTCATATTTACAAAATTAATTTTTCCTCTTTAAGTTCACTTTCTTTGTACTCATGGTACAAAATTCCTTCAATTTTTCAGTGACTTGAAATGAAGGATTTAACATTTTCATGATGAAAAGTTTTTCAAGTAAATGTAAGGGCATAAAGTTATCACTGAATCCTAAATCATATAATACCTCTTTGTCATACAGAAAACATTTTATACATTACAAGGTTTTAGAAGATATAAAATATTGCAGTGACCTCATTCTCATAATGACATGGTTTTTAAACCCCAAGGAGTTTAAATATCCCTGTATTACTTCCCAAGCTAAAATACAGACATGCAAGCTTCACCCCAGAGAGAGAGAAAGCATTTCTCCAGTTACCATGCAATTAGTCATGCTTTTATGATTTATATCCAGCTTGGAGGTTTTTCCAACAAACATACAAAAAGGGAACCACACATTAAGATTCACTGAGTCAGTAAATCTAAAATTGATATTCAAAAAGAAGAAAAAAATACTTAAACTTACTTGATGGATTTTCTATAACTAAGTAACCTGCAACAGAGATTGTGTTAAATGCATTGTGAGTTGAAGGGGACAGCTCATTCTGAAAGAGTTCTAGATTAAAATCAGAAAATTATGATAAATCAATAATACATGAGGTACTATGCCTTTAACAAATATGTGATCATTATTTCAAGTTATATTTCATTTTTTTGAAATTATATTATTTGGACTCACATATGGCCAAATAATAATTTATATCTTCAGCTAAAAAGGTTATATTGTTAAACATTTAGGACACTACATTAAAAACAGTATAAAAATACTATGTATTGCATAGTATTTAGTAGACTAAAAGAGTTAATGTGAATTATAAAAAAATTTCCTCTATCTATAGAAAGTGCTGAACGAGGGAGAATGGATCTATGAAAAATGTTATAATATTGCCCATGTCTTGTTTCATGAGTAAGTTTGGATGAATATACAGCTATGAATGAAATTACGGTCATTTAAGTGATTTTAGAATGTCTCTTGTATTAGATCAATGGCCAAGTTATTTATACCCTGAAAAAAGTTAAAATAATTTTTAGCAGCTAAATAGATTATGAAACACACACAAACTTAGGGATGGGTGCATCATTAATAACATTATTTGTCATGCATAACAAGTTACACTGCAAAAACTCCACAAAAGACACAAACTATAATGCAGTAAAGTGAAGAACATATAACTTTTCAAAACTTTCAAATTTAAATAATATTAGGGATAATTTTACTGTATTCCTTAAGTGAAGACTGTTTGTAAGATGTGTTTTTGAAGTAAAGGATGAATAAGGGAAAATAATTGGCATAAAAATATTACAAAAATGGTACAGAGATGAGTTCAGTGAAGGAAAATTGAGTCAAAAGGAAGTATATTTCATTAAAATCAAGGAATTGGTGAAAAATATGGGGGTTCTGGAGCAGGTATTACCAAGAAGAATAACAGAATTCTCAGTTAATGATGGGTGTCCCCAAGCAGAAGAAGGTATCTCCCAGATTCTCTGGGTATAAGCTGGTAGAGCATCCCATTAGCAAACATGGCATCAAAGTGATAGAGTTGCAATCAATAGCTGAGCAGAGAGTCTTGGTGGATATGCTTAAGAGCTTCTCATAACACCCTAGAGTGATTCCAAGAAGGCAACAGAGAATTCCTGACTCTATCTAGATGAATATGGAGATGGCTGAATGGGCTATTGAATCAGAAGAATCTTTGCTTTGGGGAAGGGAAGATAGAGTGTCTGAAAATTGGAGGCCCTGGAAATACCTCTGACATGGTAACGGATGACACATGCAGTGGGGACGGAGGCAACAATCAATCCCTGTTGGAAATAATTACCCCTCAGCAAACACCAGCAAGAAAAAAACATAACCACAGGCTAGACCCACACTACCTAGCCCCTTACACATAACTGGTGTACCAATGTTCCCATCATCATATTTTTCAGAAATATGAAAGAAATGAGGGTTGGGTTGGACAAACCCTGATTAACTGAACTTAAGATATTAATATAAATGACTGAGATGCGTAAGTTAGCAAGATCCACTTCTCTGCTACACGTGGAAAGGAAATTATTGAGCTGTGTGAAGATCACTTTTATTATACAAGGGAACATTATTCCATTTGTGATTGATAAAATTCAAATGCACTGTATCTGATTTAGTGACAGGCTCATGGTCCACCCATTAAAAGGACAGTTAGACTACCATCCTATAGTGGAGAGATTCTCTCTTTTCCCAAAGGATCTAGGATTATTTGAGGTTGTACTGGAAGAATAGTTTTACTGGGATAACTTAAATCTATCTGATAGATACTAGTTTCTGGGAAAACATTAATAAGTCATTTAGGGAATCAGTACACATTTGTTAAACTCCAAGAGACATCAAACATGAATAATTATATTAAAGTATAAATGAACAAGAAATAGCTAAAGCATAATATTACTGTTAACCTTGTTCTTCTTTAATGATGTCTATTCTTCATTTCAGAAACTATAATTAATTGAATAAACACATATATTTTCCTTTAAGTCCATTTCTTTTCAGTGAAAAACTCCATAGAAAGTTGCTTTTATTTTAGTATTCCTTTTTACTTTGAAATTGAAAGCTTTCCCTAAAGATACTAATTTTAAACCTTAACTGACTAGCTATTGGGTTTGGGTGGACATTTGTGAATTCAGGATTTATTATAAAACCTGATTCCCTTATTGGCTTCAAATACCTGCTCCAACAATTACCAGCTATGTTAATCTTGAGCAAGTTACTTAATCTTTCTGTGCCTCAGTTTCCTAATTTGGAAAATAGGGGAAATACATGTAAATCAAGTTCATATATATAAAGGGCTTAGAAAAGTTCCTGGCTTTAGTAAGCAATACGTGTTAGTTACTATCATTAGTATTATATTTACTATTTCTAGTTTATTTTGTATAACTTAAGCTGGTCCTACCTATACTCTTCTACAATCGATATTGATATAAAAAGGGATTTTTTTCCAAAAGAATATTTTCTTAATTTTACTCAAAAAATGGGTGGACTAGATTGTGTTAAATTAAACAGCAAGAGTTCCTATTGTACTTGCTCTAATCAGCTTAAAGAGTGATCACAAATATCTAGACTTCAAATCCAAGTCTGGAATTCTAGTTCTCAATTCAAGAATCCAAACAAATCTCTAATATACTGAGCATAATTCAGTTTTTATATAATCATGTGAAAACATTTCTAACCACACCCACATTTCTGACATTATTCTTTGCCACTTCCCCTCACACATCCTATTTATACTCCAGGTATTCTCTTGGCATCCTTTCTGCTCAATTTTTTAACATTCCAGGTGTTTCCCTCACAACCAAGTTCTACTTATTCCTTAACATCTGATTCAAATGTTAACCTCTCGATGGACCTTACTATGTTCTACTAAAAAAAGAGAAGAGTATTTCTTTCTTCCATGAAATCAAATTTCTAAGGCCAAATCACCTTCTATCTTGTACTATGGCTATTTAAATCCCTGCATTAAAAATACAAATGTTTGCCCATCCTCCGCAGTGAGGTATCACAAGAACAGAAGAATAGGCTCCACATGTACCCGCCATCAAATTGCACTGACTGATCAATACTATGGTGCTCACATGGTAGTAATATTCTCCAGGGATTAGTAGATTGGGGGGGGTAAACTCACAACTAATAGATGCGATAAGCGTTGTAGAGGGAAAGGGTATGCCTCTAATCCCCACTTGGGTGGGGCAATGTCATGAAATGTAACCAAAATGTTTGTACCCTCATAGTATCCTGAAATTAAAAAAAAAATACAAATGTTTAGGTTCATATATACTTGAGAGCTAGACAAGGATTAACATTTGGCTTACTCTATATCCCTCATAATTTTATTTACAGTAAATACTGAATTATTGTTAAAAGTAAAATTGTGGATGAATTCATAAGATACACAGCAAAATATAAGTGCTCTATTTATCTTGAGAGAACATCTGAATGGAATGTATTTTTTAACTAAAATATTAAGAAACTGAGAATTCTCAGGAGGTCCTAACTCAAAGCTTCAAATAAGTATGATCAATAGATTCATCAATAAACAATATATGAATCTAAACAAAGGCCAATATTAGAGCATCTAACATTATAAGTTAACAAGTCCTAGAGACTTTGTTAGGAAGTTAGACATATGAACAATAAAATCACTCTTACCTACCCAAGTGTTAAACGAAAAACAGGTACCAAGTGTATAAAAAATAAGTAGAGTCTGATTTGGCTGTATTTTCTTTTCTATATTCTCTAAACCCAATTGCTTTACATAGTCTGTTCTTCACATTTGTGTTTACATAAGAATCTTGTAAGAAACAAGGTTCTAATAATCTAGTTTTTACATAATTTCCAGTCTATGTTTATGTCAGAGTCACATGTGAAATGAAATATTGAAATACTTATCATGAAAGCTCAAATTGAGAAGATATATTGGCATAAATTACCTGACTATTTCAAATAAAAAACAGATTTTTTTTCCCTTCTCTGTTGTCTGTGGTATCCATATCATTGCTTTGTTTCTTAGCCTCATGTTGTATGGGTGTATTTATCTCTTAGGTATTGGTTACATTCTAAATTGTGTTTTTCTGTGAGGTTTTAAACTTTTATCTTTATATAGAAAAAGTATTAATTTGAAGAAATTATAGAGAGAATTAGAAAAGAAGGTGGGACATACTATAAGGAAAATGCATCAATTTGTCACTGATGAGGTAATTACATTCCTTGTAGGAAAAAATTGTTTGGTTAGATAAGCATTAAAAAACTCACAGAAATTGATGTGCATGAAAATCAACAATGTTATTTCAGGAGTGCTATTTTCAAATCAAGTGACTGAGGAGATATGCAAATAAATTCAAACAGAAAATTGTTATTAATATTTTTAAAAACTTCTAAAAAAATTATTAAATGGAAAACATTTTTAGAATGGTAGGGTATTTGTATTCACTTACTGTAGTGAAGGTTACTGCCAAATTATATTCAGTTCATTAGTGAATAAATCAATCTGGGAACAGTCCAGATTTCAATAAGATAACTGACCACTTTCCAATATAAAGGGCTAAACATTTTTTATTACATGAATCTTAGCTGTCTTAAATCTTATGCCTTTTGGTTGAAGAGGGTATTATTTCACGTCTGGGCTCATTTCTTTAAAGTCTATCAAAAACTTAAATTCCACTCAGATTACTCTTGATGGATCTAGAGAGGAACCATTTATTTATGTTGGCAGTGGTGATTGAAGACCATATTGTCACAGAGACTCAGCTTTCCCTCAAGGTCAATTAGTTGAAATCTATGGGGAATTAAAATATAGTCCTAATAGAGAGCCACAGATGATAGCCTATAGATTAGCAGCTTAAATCAGCATTACCAGTGGCATAGGACAAATTGAGAAACTTTATTTTTTCTACTTATCCAGCTACATTAGGTTAAAATAAAGAAAATTTCAAATTTATAGCCTTGATGTAAAAAGATGTATTTGTACACTTTCATGTGTACTTGTTATTTAAATAACAAATTTGTTAAGGACCTATCTCTGCTAAAATTTATTAATTAATATTCCTAAGTTTTGCAGAATACTGAGTGTAAGTTTTGAGTTTGCTATTTCATCAAGTCACTAATTATTCATAAATTTACATCTATTTCTATAATATTCTATCACTTTATCCAAAGTGTCTACTGTAATGCTTTCAAAATTGTCTTAAATTTTGTTCTTTCCGATTGTTTTTCTTTGTTCTAGGCTTTAAAATAATGTCCTTTCAGATCCTTCTTCATTCTTTTACCAAATTACCAATTTTTCTGTGGTCTTTAATACAAATTTAAAATATCCTAACCAATGGTTAGTACTATGCATCTGACTCCAAAACTTCACTTTATAAGGGAAACATACCATCTGAATAAGTGAGTAATACAACACTTTTCTCACTTAATTAGAAAAACAATCAATTAGTAAGTGCTATATATTACTTTTTCAACATGTCTCCTCATATCTGTAAGGACAAACAGGTTTAAAAGGAGCATGTGAAGAACAGCTCTTTGGAGGCAATGTCTCGCTTTTTTCATCAAAGTACTTCCAGTGCCTAGAACAGTGACTGGCGCTTGAGAGGTGCCCAGTTAGCATTTCTTTTATTCAAAGAAGATGAAATGGTCTCATAGATTGAGAAGAGAACGCAACATTCTTGCTGACGTCAAGGAGCTGAGGTATGAGCTCCAGTGTGGCAGACGTTGCATTTTCCGTATTACTAAGCCTCTCTCACATTAGCAATTTGAAATTGAATTCTTGCCAGATGTTTTATTTTGTCAACCATGTATTCTAAATTTAAACCACAGGTATCAATTAGCTACCTCACTGGCAATAGGTCAGAAGTGGTAGATAGAGAGGAGGAAGAGACTGTTGAAAGCTGTGTGAAGAGGTGGACAGGGGTTTTCTGCACAGGCAACAGACGGCACAACAACAGCTAAGAAGTCCTCATAGCCTGAACTGTTAGCTAGGGTGGTAAGTAAGCAATGAAGTTTCTCTGTTAGAGGTTAGAAGGAAATCTCAGAAAAATAGATTTGGAACAAGATAAATCTACTTTAACTAGTATGATATATGTAAAGGTGTTATAAAAAGGTTCTGATTTGCCCAAACTATTAAGTTTATCTTTGTCAAGATAAGGCTTATGACTGAGCAGGACACTATTCACTGCTTCTAGGAAAGAAAATTTGATGATAGAGACAGTGAGGGTACTGTAAAAATGGAGGTATTTATCTCTGAGATACTAATGGCATAAAGCAAAAAAAAAAAAAAAAAAAAAGGTAAAAGCATCTTATTTTATGATGACAAAGAAAGACATTCAGCAGAGTTGCTTTACTAAACCACCTGTGAGTCTGGAATGCCCAGAGGTCAGCTTTGAATGCTGGATAAAAATGAATATATTATGTGTGGTGTGATAATTAAATCTTTAGTTCAACAGAATCTTACTTTGACAAATGTTTGAATTCTATCAAGAAAGTCCTTTGAAGAAAATGTTTTCATAAAACTATTTTAATTCAGTCAATGGGAACTTCGTAACTGATTTAAAATAAAACCAGGTTACTCATGATTCCAAAATGCTAAATGTGTTGAGAGTAGAAATAGACTCAGCTTCCTCTGGTTTCATAATGCTGATTACTATTCATGGTCAACCAGCCTTATGGCTCATGAAGAATGACTCCTCTGTAGTAGATTTGTGATTTTGAAATCAAATGCATTCTTATTCTCTACCTCCATTCATATTCTTTGTGTGAAGAAATTTATTATAGTATCTCTGGGGCACTCAATCAATTGCTGGGATCCCTGCTAATGCTGACATTCTGTTATGCTATTCTCAGAATGAATCAAGAAATTTTTGCTGAGGGTACAAATGGCATTTCTGACCATCAAGGCAGTGCCTGGAAGCATCCATGGCTGGCTACCCATTGGTCAGAACAGAAGCAAAGTTTCCATGAAATATGCCACTCTGTGCATGCACCAGAGAGTCAGGGAATGGGAAATCTCATTGTCCTGATCCTTACAGGTTACCACCTACAGTTGCAGAAATGAGCTTGCATAAAGTGTGAACTCAATCTCCACCCATCAGATGGAGAACTCAGCTCTTGTGTCATGGTAATAATAGAACGAGAAGCCTGTAAAGAAATCTAGGTGAAAACTTAATTTACTATCAAAGCTAACACAACATGAGAACACAGCAAATTCTCAGGACATGCACATTATGAGTCAATGTGCATTTTGATAAGATTAACTTTACCATATAAATAGCATGCAATATTATAGAGGACACATGGTAAGTAGAAAGAATAGATTATTGTTTTTTTTTTTGGCTTTGAAAACTATAGCACATTAAACAACAAGATATTCAATATTGTGTATTTTAAAATATAGAGCACACCACCTAACAAGATTAAAATAATCACAGCAGAGCTCTGCATTACCACAGTAACTTACTGGATGACAAAAATCTCCTTGCGTCTAAAGAAAAATGAAGAGTATCTGGAAGTAAAGATTCATTATTTATTTAGTATACAAACACACTGCATTATTTTTGATTTGCTACTACAAGAACAAAAGCATCAAGTATCTCAAACTTCATTCTACTTGCAGGACATTCATTGTATTCTATATTCACATATTTTTGCCATTGTTTGCAAAGATAGCTTAAGTTTAGAACAGAAGTAAAATTAATGACCAGAATTTGTCAAAGAATGATGACAAAATGCAAATTATTTTACATAGGATTTCATATACCAGTCAAAAATTACATGGTTTTGTTGAAGCCAAAATAAGAATTGCCCTGATAAAAGTGTTCCAGTTTCTGCAAATTTGATCCAACACTAAAACACCATCACTTCTTTGCCTTGTATCATAAGACAATAAAAACATCAAAAGATTTCACTCTTAGATTCATTCTCTGCATACAGAGCATGTTCCAGAACATTTCTATGCTTAATTACCCAACCAAAGAGATCTAAAGTCTATATGTTGCACTGTAATGGGGGTTTATGCCTGGTCAATTAAATGTTTTATTTGTTTTTTGAAATGATATGAACTTATTTTTCTAAACACTATGCTAAATAACCTTCATATTTATACATTAAAAAAAGAAAATGCTGATGGAAAAGAATAACATGAGTCCATGTCTGTTTAACAGAGTTTACATTTATCTCCTCTAGTAAGCTTCAGAGTTACACACACAGACACATAGACACACATACACACACACACACACACACACACATATCTTGAGACCTCAGAGACAGGAGACCTGGACTAACTTGCAGCTCTGCTACTTATTAGCTGTATGACCTCAGTTACGTAAACTCTCTAAGCATGACTTTTTTTTCCATCTTTAAAATGGAGATAGGAATACTTACCACAAAAGGTTGAAAGAGTTAAGTGAAATCATTACATGCAGAATTTAACACATAGTTGTTGCTCACAAATAATAGCAATGAGTATGTTAGCAAACTCTGTATGTTAAAATAGATTGGGGTAGTTTTCAATTTTACAAATATAAATACCAAATATATTCTGACTTATAGTTTACAAAGCACATTCATGGGATTCTTTTAAATACTAAGCTTCCTGAAGACATAAAAATATATTTAACAATAATTCAACATGTACATTTTTAAATTACTGAAGAAAGAAAATTATTAAAGAAGGAAAGGTTCTCTTAAAATAGCAATTTATAATACCATTCAATTGTTTGCTTTATTTTGTTGAGAATTTTAATTCTATTCATGATTACTGGATTAGGCCTTGAGGCTTAAAATAATGTGTCATTACATTTACTTAACTAAAATAGGCAGGATAGTTAGTATGAAGTGGTGCACAAAATTTTCAGAAAAAAATTGAGGCCTAAAATAAACTGACTTTCTTTTAAGTAAGGATATTAGTAACATTGATTAATGTTGTTTTATTATTTTTTCCTGATTTAGTCACCATAGGAAACAAAAATTCCATAACTTAATTAAGTGTGGAAAGTGAGAGAATGTATCTTCAAACTCCTTGTGAAACCAAATGGAATATAATTAAATAATGAGAGTTTACATGCAACAAAAAAATGCAGGATGGGTTTTAAAATGTTAAGTATACAGGCAGAGAGCACAAAATAGTTAATTTCTTAAATATAAAACCTCCAATTCTTGAAAGGATTTAGTACCAAGCACCATGATTTTTTTGACAACTAGCTAACTCCCTAAAATTAGTAATTTAATTCTTGATTAGAGATTCTTCTTTTATCATTTCTCATTTGGATTTGGGAAGACACATAACACTGAGGAAAATTATAAGCTAATTTAGCATAAATTTTGGTAGGTTGGAAGAAAAAGACCATGCCTACTCATGTAGAAAGGGCATTTGTTAGCTGAGTAGATTTAAAGGAAATTATCAAAGTTCTTTCCTGCAGACAACAAAGATAAGGCATGAGTTACCCAACAATTTAGAACACTAACTCAAACTCCTTGGTTATTCACTCTCAGAATCTACCATCAGTCTCTGTTTGACTCTGAATGGATTTAGATCTTCAAGCACCTCAAAATCAGGTAAAGAGCTTTAGAGTTTCACTGAAGGACAGGCCCCAGGCATGTGTGCATACAGCTAATTATGAAACCACGAGTTATTGTTTTTTTCTAGTCTTATTGTCTAATGTATTAGTGATTTTATCAATATAAAAAATCTTGAATAAATAGTAAAGCTAGACATAGGTCTCTGTAATGAAGAGTTAATATCCAAACAACTTAATTGCTATTTTAATGCATTTCAGCAATAAATCCAGCAAAGCATATTATTATGTGCCATCGGAATTACAAGCAAGTATGTTATACAGTTATGAATACCAGAATCATAACAAACAAATAAGAAAGTAAAAAGCATGAAAACTAACATTTCTAATTTTGCTATTAGGGGTAATACATACTAATTTTCTATGTGCTAAATAAAAGTTATTTAAAATATAATATTATTTCACTTCTAAATCCTTTTACAAATAATATGACCTATAACTAAATAAACATAGAGGTAGAAAAATAAATAATGAGGAGTCAAGGTCAAATAAGGCAGTCCCTAAATTATAAACATCCAATAATGAACAATCTATATAGTACTTGTCCGCCTTTTCCATTATCTGAAAATTCTCTGTAGCTGCCATGGCAGTCATTGTGAAAAAACAAAAACAAAAACCTTATAATTTTTTGATAATGGCTGTATTCAGTGTTCAGAAGTGGAGAAAGGGGCAAGCTGTGAAAACACGCAGAGCTTAGGGGATCTAATCTCAGCATAGCCCGCCTAGAATGTAACCTCTTTGATAAGGAATCCTTACTCCAAAACTGTTTAAAAACATATAATATAACAAAGATCTACTTATTAAGGACTTTTGGAGGGGGGTTCATAAATACTCCTTTTTTAAAAGTGAAAATGCTGTACAAATGTTATGGGGTTTTACAAGTTTCACATATTAGTAGGAGCAGATTCAACTAAATTATTCAAATAGCTGAAATTAATTTCACAGAGAGATTTGAATTTTATTTTTTGTACAATTTCAGGTGTAGAAAAAAGGGACTGGGACTCCAAAGCCTGAGAAGAGACACGGAATTGAGAAGAGTGCAGAAAAGGAGTTGGGAGAATACGACTGAACTTTAGTTTGCCCACGTGGGGAAAGGAGAAGAAATGTTTTTTTACTATATAGAATGAACCCGCAAGGACTGAGACATAGTCTAGTACTAGTAATGCTCTAATGTCTCTATGATATGGTTTAACATAGGTGGGTTACCCTGGGAATCTTTTATTGATTCCAATAAAATACATAATATTTGATATTTTGCACATGTTTCTTATATAGAAAACTATACACTAGGTAATATACAACCATTTTACACATAAGTGTTTGGAACCCTACCCATTTTGGATGGAAACACCCTATATTAGAATATAAGCAAAGATCAACATCTAAATGTTAAAAAAATAAGTTTTCATCTCCAACAAACCAAATTTCCTTGCAATTTAGTAGACAACATTGAATAACTTTCATTTTATAGTGTATGGAATAACCATGCTTATCAGATGACACTTCCCTCTATAGCACATATTAGATATTTTTAGATATGCTAGAAATATACTTGCAAAGTCAATCTATTAAGTTAAAGACCAACTTTGATAAGTGACAACTACAAGTGATTAATTCTTGAAGTTCAAGATCATTGATGCCATATTTTCAAAATTGATAATAATTTTTAAAATTTTAACAAAGCAGTGCAAGTACTTGGTAACAATTATTTTGTGTTTATACACATCACATATATTGGATCTTATAAAAATTTAAACTTACGAAAATAACCTGAAAATAGCTTTTATTAAGAATTGGATAAATTATCTGAATAGACAAGTTTTGTTAAATGTGCCAACATTTTGAATAATTTATAATGCTTTTAAAAGGATTTAAAATTATTTTTTCTTCAAAATTATTCATTTTACTATTTTCAGCACATACCAATGACACATATTTAGTACACATGTTCTTACTTTTCCTTCTGAAGGCAATTTTTCACCTTGTATTTAATTTTAAAATACCAAGCAATTTTTAAAATGATGTCATATACAATTTAGATTTTTGTATAATTTTATACTAAAATAAGCTATAAGAAAGGCTTGTATAAAAATGATATAAGTAATATCAAGTAGTTATAAATTTAACTAATTTAAATGTGTGATAAAAAATGTGGACAGTTACTGAAAAATCTGATGTAAAAAAGTCTATCATATGAAGTGAATTATTAAACAAAATGTCAAAGGTTTAATGTGTAAAAATATTTGTCTCAGGAAAAAACTCTTGGTTGAACATTACAGTCCAAGGTTCATATTGAACTCAAAATATTAGGAAGATTAAGTGATTCTCCGAACACCAGTGAGAAGTGTGTAGAAGACGGAGGTCACCCTTTGAAAGAAGATCTCTGTGACCTGCGTAAATTGGAGCCCCACAAACACTTCCAACAAGCATAGGTCAGAATAGGGTCATGGCTCCAGGCCTTCTGGACCACTGCTCACCCAGAGGAGTGTGCTCACCGCGTTAATCTCTCATCCTTCAATTCCAGGTCCGCCACTGTGATGAGCTGATCCAGCTTGAATTTAGTGTCGATAATTTCTGCATCCCGAGGAGAGTATGTGCCACCTTCTTTCTGCTTCTGTCGAATTCTAAAACAAATGCAGTAGATCCAAGAAGGGAATATCATAGAAAGCATACAAAATGAGGTTTAGTTTTCTTTTTAAATAAAGACATCTAGTCAAATAATTTCTTTGCTAAAATCACTTCTTGGAACATGCTGCAAATGTATAGTTACTCAACTTCTTTTCCTGTTTTAATTCTATAGAACCTATCCTATTATTTTTTTTTTTTTAGCAAGTTGTTGGGTTGAAATTCCAAATGTAATGAGAATTAGTTTATTAAGGCCTCAGCCATTGGCATAGTTAAAATATAGAGCCAAGGAGACTTATGTTGTGAGCTTGTTTCTCTTCCCTTTGACTGTCACACTGATTTGTCATAAAAAGGAAATATGCCAAAGTCGAAATAACTCAGTGCTTTCAATACTAGTGCTAAAAGATAAAGCTCCATTGTTTTTACATACATGAAATATTTTCACATGCATGAAATACATAAAAATGTTTTTTTAAATTGTCTCATTGAATTTTTATAAAAATATGAAGTATATAATATTATCTTCATAATAAAAAACTCAGGTTCAAAAATAAAAGTCACATGAATCTGAAAATCAAAACAAAGTCTTTATTTTAAGCCCTTTTCATGCTTATTTCTCCATGACATAGTATGGTATGTTACAAAGTGATATTTAGCTAGTCTATCTATCTTTTATATTTCAAAGATTTATTAGTTTTGAGTTAGGTATTGAGGATCATATAGACATGTTCCTGTCCTCAAGGATGTTACAATTTAGTTGAAGACAGGATCCAAATGTAGAAAAAGCATAAAAATAAACAAAGACTCAAATGACAATTTATAAGACAGTGCCTAATTAGTTGTAAGATATTATATAAGTTATTATAACTATTATTATTTAGAAGGAATAAAGAAGTAGCATTTTTCTTGGATGTTCCAGGATGAGGAGGAAGCACATTTTAGGTTGACTGAACACAAGCAGAGTTATAGAAAATTCTAAGGAATGTTCAGGTGAGAACAGACCCCTTTGGCTAAAGAGAAGTGTCTGGGATAGTTTTAGGGAAAAAGGGCGACCACTTCCTGCCTATATAAGAAGCTTATCTTGTCAGGAAATAAGGAATCAGAGAAGATTTTGGAGCAGTGGAATGATATGAATGTGTCCAATGCATACCCCTTAAGAATAAGATCCATATCTTATACAGAATATCTTTCAAAGTGCCTAGTATTAATATAATGACTTTCTCTCAGCATCTTCTGGCTAAATATACAAATAGTATGTGGTATAGGGAAAATATCTTTTTCCAGGGCCTTTCAAATAATCTATTAAAATGATGATTTCAGAGATTTAAGATGAAACAGATGATGCATGGCATTCAGAATACAGAACATTCTTCAGTTAAAATAAAAATAGTCTATTGAGCTATTTAGGAAATTAGTGGAATGGTTATTTTTCAAATACAGGTTCTTTTTAACCTGTATTTGCAATCTACCTTATGAAACTAGATTTTGAGTTCAGAAGTAACATTTCCATCAAGGTCCTGTAAACAACATGGGGATCAGAAAGATGATACTAAGAATTGGAAGGGACACTTGGAAAACTCAGCAAAGACATGTTGATAAAGTAAGTGCGAGAAGGCAGGTCCACAATATAAGGAAGGAGGACATTTTACAAGTGTTGTCCTTATTATAAAAATTAGCTTTTCTGTATAAACTTTAAAATTTAAATCTAATTAAAGTATTTTAAATTAAACCTATCAGAGTTATAAATTATTCAAAAAATGTAGATGGCCTGGAAACTTCTGCTTTTGCATTATCACTTCATTGTCTCTCAGCTCCAAATCCACTCTTCTTTGCCCACCTTTGTGATACTAGAGCTGGACCCTACATTTCTCCTTTGCCAGCTGGCAGAATGATAAGCTTTGTCAATAGAGGGCACTAGAGTGACCTTGCAAGGCATTGCCTTTCTGGGTTCCATTATTAATTGTGGGCCCAGCAGCCCACCTGGACGAGTTCTTGTTGCCTCTGATGTATATGCTCTCCCTATCCCATTGGTGAATGATTCCAAGCAGCTCACCTACACCATCAGCAAAATGGGATGCTTCTAGGACCAATTCCAGTTTGTCTATCATCCAGTAATGATGGGTAGCTTCTATAGAACAGCTCCAGCCTATTCCCTCTGTCGTATTTCTTTGCATACTGATAGGTAACAGGCTACCCGTGCTTGTTAGTAGCCATTCCATGTCAGCCTTAAGAGGAAACTTCTTCCATTTCTTAGTTTCTTTACTGTCTTCTCTCCATCAGACTAAAGACATAGCTGCTTTGTTGCACTTTCTACTTCTGGAACCCTTTACAGTTCTCTTCTACTTGCTTTAGTAGTTAGCCATTTCTAAGAGTTAACAATTCTTTACATTAAATGTTTCCCATTCAAATGACAGGCAGGATTTCCTTCTTTTTTATGGCTAGATTTAGTCAGTCCGCAATGTATACATACTTTAAAACATCATATTGTACATGATAAATAGGTACAATTTTATCTGTTAATTAAAAAAATTAATGTTTCCCATTCAAGTAACTGTTATGGCTTCTGTTTCCTGATTGGACTATGACTGATAAAGTGCACATAAAGCTTCCTGGGAATGTAAGCACAAATAAATCTTACCTTGCAAATGCAAAAATAGCTGTTCCAAGAAGAATTATTGAAAGAATACACAAAGTGACTGAAAGAATGATCTCTACAGTTCTTTCTGAAAGTCCTTCACCTGGAGAAGAGGGATATCATTATCATTAAATATTATTATGCAATACTATCTTGGGTTTCAAACCACAAAAAAAGTTTTCTTGGCATATTACTGAAGAATGCTAATTAAATGTACAAACTTACTTCTTCTTCTTCTCCTCCTAGACCTTTTAAATTTGGGGCTCAGTCCTGGGAGTCCTCTTCTTTTTTCTATCTAAACTTACTTCCTTTGTGAGTCCATCCTGCCTCACATTTTTAATTTTCATCTATATGATGATGACTACTAAATTTTTATCTCTCAAACATTAGACTTATATATCCAATTGCCTAATAAATGTCTTTATTTAAAAGTATATTTAAAATATCAAAATCAATATGTCAAAAGCTGAATTCCAACACTTCCCTCCTTTCAACTGCATTCTTCTACCACCTCTTGGTTGATGGAAACTCCATTGTTTCAGATGCTCAGGCAAAAAATCTTGGAGTCAGACTTGACTTTTTCTTTTATATAACACACCTTAAAGATGTGAGGAAAGCCTGTTGGCTCTATTTTCAATGTATATACACTTTTCACCAAAATGAACCAGGGAACCTTGGAGAGATAGTAATTCCAAAGTGGGATAAGGAACAAATGAATTTAAGACATATAATGGTGCCAGAAAGTTAGGAAGCTAACAAAGCCTAATGATATGAAAAGGAAAAAAAAAATATCCTGAAGAACCCTTACTGGCTAAAGAGGAAACAACTTCAGTATGATAATGAATAAAAACTGAAACTGATTGAATATATATAAATCCACATGTCCTGATATTCAGTAAAAGGGACAACAAAAATACTGATTTGTAAACATTGGTTAGCTAGACCATCTCCTTACTCTAAATATTTGTGATTAATTTATAATTAAAATTTATATTTTTCTGGCTTTCTTATATGAACTGTATTTTATAATTTTTAAAAAATAGCCTTAGTTAAAAATATAAAGCTTAAGATTAATTAAGCTTAATTAAGATTAAAGGAGAATTCTGTTTAATAATTGTAGAAGAAATGATAAAATTCAAAATTAACAATTTTGTATTCTTAATGAAAATGATTCAGGTAATAATCATAAATGCATTTTAAAATGATTAGGAGAAAGGCTAATAGGGAATTGGATATTAACAGGATGCCAAAATATCACCCCATAGATTATCTGCTGATTACAAGTGGGGAAAAAACAACTTTCCAATGAAAGATCATATTGTTACTGCCACTAAGCCTACTGATCAATTTTATCACCAAGTGTGACAACCAGATGTTATATACTTCCTTGATGAAAGATATTTTATCTAGGCAGTAACACCTATGGAGCATCCCTGACAAAAATGTTGATTATGAATTTTCAAACTCTTAGATCTTATTTCAAATTTATAAGAAAGTAGGAGAAAGAAGAAAAAATAAAATGACACCAAGCAAAAACAACCAGACAGATCCAGAATATGAGACCTCCTAAAGGAAAACTCATCTGGTTGCTTCAGTGGGTCTATGACATAGGAGGGAAAGAGTGAGAAGAGAAGGCTTGTAAAGATTAAAAGATACTGAAGAGACAATAACAAACACAATGCATGAACTCTTACTTGGATCCTGATTCAAGCAAATTAACTATAAAGGAAAAAATCAGAGGATGATATCCAAATGTATATATAGGTAGTATTAAATATCAAGGATTTATTGTTAATTTTGTTTAACTGTGGCAACAAAACAAACATGTACTTATTCGAGAAACATACTAATGTATTTAGGGGTAGAATATCATGCTTTCCATGACTTACTTAAAAATATGTCAGAAATTAGTGAACTAATGCATAAATAAAACAAATGTGGCAACATGTTAATAATTATTAAAAATAGTAGGTATTTGGGGGTTCATGATGGTATTCTGTCTACTTATATGTCTGTTCCACTCACTTTGCACCACCTCTGATGCCAGCACCCTGCTCCAGGCCACCATTTTGTCTTGCATGCATTATTGTATGGACACTTAACAAGTCTCCCTGTGGCCACCCTTGTCCTTCTTCCATCTTTTTTCAGGATAGCAGCAAGGGCAATCCTTTTAAAACAACACTCCTCTGCTTCAAATCCTCCTCATCTCTCTTAGAGAAAAGCCAAAGTCCTTTGTGATCTGGTCCATCATTAACTTTCTGGTCAGAAGGTTCCTATCACCTCTTTGGCTTCCCTTCCAATCCCCACATTGCTTACTTCTCTGGAGCCAGATTAGTCTCCTTCTGAGAAGTGACATGAGGTCACTCTTGACACAGGGCTTTTGCAGCAGCTACTTCCTTTGCCTGGAAAGGTATATCCTGTGTATATCTGTCTAGGTAGCCATTTTATTTCCTTCAAGGGTTTGCCCAAATAACGCCTTTTCAGGGACCATCTGTTATGGACTGAATACCTGTGTCTTCCCAAAATTCATATGTTGAGGCCCTAGCCCCCAGTGTGGCCACATTTGGAGTAAGAAGGTAATTAAGGTTAAATGAAGCCATAGGAGTGGGGCCCTGATCTGATAGATAGTAGTGTCCTTATAAGAAGGGACACAAGAGAACTTGTTCTCTCTCTCTCTCTCTCTCTCTCTCTCTCTTTCTCTCTCTAACCTGCACCCCTCTCCCCCCTGCCAATCTCCACTCATGCACCAAGAAAAGGCCATGTGAGGATACAGCAAGAAGGCAGCTGTCTGTAAGCCAGAAAAGATAGCCCTCATAGGATAACAAATGGGCAGGAACCTTGATCTCAGACTTCTATCCCACAGAACAGGGAGAAAATAAACTTGTGTTGTTTGAGATATTCAGTCTATGGTATTTTGTCGTGGCAACCTGAGCAGACTAATACACTACCCTATTTAAAATTGAAAGATACAACTCCCTACACTTTTTCCCTCCTCCTTCCACACTCCTCTCACTCTTTTTATTTTCTCCATAGTTCTTATCATCTTTTAACATACGCTACAATACATTTATTTATTATTCTTATTGCTTATTGTCTGTCCTTTCCTCCAGAATGTAAGCTCCCTGAGGACAGGGGTCTTTATTTTATATGAAATTATTCCAAGTTCTGAGAATAGTACTGGGCGCATAGTAAATGTTCAATAAATATTTGCTAAATTTACTAGAGAACAAACACATTGATTTTGAAATAGACATTAAAAATTTTCAGGTTGATCAGGCATTGAACTTAATAAGAATATAAAAATTATTAACCATTTATTTCAGGTACAACTACTAATTATAATTTTAACCAATTTTGAGCTACAAGATTTATAATTTTACCATAAAAGTATTATAGTCAAGTAACAAAATATCTGTAAAATATGCAGTGATTAATGTATCATTTTTTTTCCTGGATTGGTACTTATAAAATGTTACCAATATGAAAGGGTTCCTGTGGCTAGTCTACATGGTAGATTTGAATAAATACTGAATTTTAAACAGAACTACATGGTCCTCTAGAATCTCCAGCTAAATATAAAAAGTGCTAAAGCAGCATGTATCTCATAAAGGATTTCAGATACACCATTTTTTAAATTAAAATATGAATGGTTTGTTTTATGAATTTTCACATGCTGACTCTAATTGGATATGCTTGAGGAAGAAGGCATGAAGATGAATAAAGAATTATCTTTACCAGGTAATAATGAATCACTGGGCCTTAGAACTCAGCAGGAAAAAAATGTTTTCAGAGACCACAAAAACATTTTTCAGATTAGATTACCATTTCAAAGCACTGGCCAAGTGAGGAAATGACATATAATATATTAATAAACAATATGTAATCCTTTGGGCACATGTATTACAAAAGTGTCACTAGGAGAGGACAAAATGTTCCCTGATTGTAGAGTACACTTTCTGATTCACTGCTATGCATGGATCCACAGAGCATTAGCAGCACAGAATGAAGTCACTTCTCCAAATCCTTTCACATTAAGCGGAATTCTTCTACTTAAAAATATAAACATGATTCCTTTAGTAATAGGCACAAGTCATTTCCTGACTAGAATTAAAATCCTGTGACAGATCAAATTAAGTTGTTTGTTTACATAATAAATTATACTACTGCAATTTAGCAAATCATAATTATAAAACACTAATTTTTCATAAGTATCACCTTCTGATTGAAATTATCATTATTTAAACTCAGTATATGGATCTAACTTTTTAAGCCTCTTTTATACCTTTAAGAAGCAAAAGTTGAATGCTTGAGTTGAATGAGATATAAATCTCATAGTACAGGGTCTGACTCATGATATACGTGCATATAAAGTGGAAGATCTTATTTTTTAAAGTTCTTTTAACAGGAATAAAGTATAAGGAGTTCATCTTCTCTTTTGTCCCAGTGTTAGTCATCTGGGATATTCAAACACTGCACAAAAAATTACTAAGAGTCTCTCAAATTCATAATTCAAGAAATATAGTTAGACAGGAGGAATAAATAATAAGTATTTGAGATCTGCGGTCCCCAGTCCGCGGACTGTTAGGGACCAGGCCTCAGAACTCTGCTGGCCCCACCCTGTCCCCTTCCATGAAACACCTGTCTTCTATGAAACTGGTCCCTGGTGCCAAAAAGGTTGGGGACCACTGTTTGAGATGATGAATATGTTAATTAGCTCGATTCAATCATTGCACATTGTCTACATATATCACAGCATCACTTCGTACCCCATAAATACATATAATTACAATTTGTCAATATTCAATAAATATTTAAAAATATATATAAATGAAAACACCTTAGATGGATGTCATTTTCATTCATTCAGACTGGCAAAATTTTAAAAGTAGATAACAAAGTGTTTGCCAAGGTGTGGGGAAAAAAATCACACTCATCTATTGATAAAAACAAAAGAGGAATTATGGTATCTCTGTCTGCAAAAACAACATATGCTCATTTGTGAATGTTAACCTCAAAAAGCCAAGACAAGAAGGTGAGAAAACAGAACAGCTAGAAATAATTTTAAATATTCAGAAGAGAAAATAGTACAGCAAGGATAGGAAGTCTGTGGAATCAGAAACATCACCAGTAGTAAGGAAGCTGAAAGCTACCTGGGCACTTAGTGATTTTCAGGCAGTGTGGGGTTTTACAAGCACAGCACTGACTGCAGTCACACTGCCTGGGTCTGAAAGCTCGTGCTGTCACAAACTTTGGCAAGGTTAAAAATCTTGGTCGAGTTGCTTAAAGACTCACTGCTTCAGATTTCTTACCTATAAATTGGGGATATCTATAAATAGGAGGTTATCTTACAGAGTTGTAGTGAAGAATACATTACTTTATATGCAAAACAACTGAAAGACTGGGTACATAAACAATGTCCGGTATTTTTATTAATAAACATTTGATATTCATTCAGTCATCTGATTTAATCTCTCAGTGAGCTTATGAGGTAGGTATTAGTATTTTCATTTTAGAAATAAGAATTCAGAACTTAAATAATGTGTTAAATAACTAACCTAAGGTCACATAAATTCAATATGTGTTAAAACTGCATGAACTATGCCTCTCTGACTGCAAAGTTTACGAGATGCACCATACATTACTACCACCTCCATAATAAAGCAAAACTTTCCTCTGCTCCTTGGATGCCTTGGGGAAAGTGATCCTTTGGCAGCAAAAGATAACAGCAACTCCCTATTTCTCAGTCTAAGTGAGCATATTGGAACTTTTCATTGTTAGCATGGTAATTAAATGAGAAGTGTTATGACAAAAGAAAACAATCAGAGTGCCTTTGCCATAGGGTTTAAGATTTCATCTTGTTCAGCTTTAATGAGAGCCCCGTAAGGTGTAGAAAAGGGTGTCTGGTTTTCAAACCATAGGAATCCTCTATAATTAAACCTTCTTATCAAAACATTGCCTACAAGCAGTTTCCATAAACTGATGTGCCTAAGGAAGATTTTTTTTAAAGTTTAAGAGGCTTTCTTGTGAATTTTGTTAATAAAAAATGTTAATGTTCAATCTTGAGTGAAAACAATATCAAATAAGTTGTAAGTATTTATTTAGGATTAAAATAATGCATATGTCATTTCTCTTGTTTATTCCTACAGGCCTTAAAGATTTCCCTAAGTGCAACCTGCTTGTCCATAGACTCATCCTTATCCAGCAAATACCTGGTCCCCTCTCACTTGTATTTCTGTTAGCCCTTTTCACTAAACTTAAACCTTTTTTTAGTTCATCAGTCTATGTTGAGTCTTTTACAACTAATTTTGACTTCCAAATAATAACATCTCTGAGAAGCACAACTATCACCAAAATGATCTGTAGAAACACAGCATTGAAAAGGCTCTTAAATACTGAAGTTTCAATTCATAGGCAACTCAGCTTAGAGCTCACTGACTGTGGTGTGCAAAATACCAGCGAATGAATGCTTATTTGCTAGTGGTTTGATGACTTAGACAGGATCTAGATGTCTCTCACAGAACTCTGGAATTACATATACACATAAGTCTTTAGCAGGCTTGGTAAGAATATTGGGAGGCACTAGCCTGCTCTAAATGATATCAAATATTCCAACACATGGCATATTTGAGAGAAAAAGGACTCAGTCATCCTTTGTCATCTTCCGATCTTCTGATGACACTAGGGATATTATATCAATGCACTTTATTATTTGGTTGTCCTCATTCTCATAGCCGTGAAAACATTCTTGCCAGTGACCACTGACTATTGTAGAAATGGTCAACTTTGTTTCCTTTTTAAGTCCTTTTACTGTATCTTCCTTGGCAAAGTTCTTTTGCCAATAATTCTTTTGATTCCATGGCCTTCTACTAATGTCAAGTAGACCAAGGCCATTTCTACGGGGTGCTCTTTGTTTCGTGAGCCATCAAGATGAACCTGATCTCCACAGAACCACAATATCCAGTAGTCTTGGTAGAAAGCAAATGTGACGACAGAAACTGATAGTGTTAAATTCATTAACCAGCAAAAATGGCTCGGCTACTTTGCTAGTCACCAAGGACTTCTGCTCCAAGACTGTGCTCTCATTTCACCATGACTAAGGATTACACCCCTAGTGATTTCCTTCATTCCTGTCACTGTTTTACCAGCTATAAATGACTATCTAAATAGCAGAACCCCATGTGGCCAAACCAGAGTAAGCATTACAGGGCAAAAGCCAATTACAAAGCTGCTATCTATCAGGAGAGAGTCCTTGGAAGATCACTCTCTGAGAAGTAGCCTCAAAAGATGTCCTTATGTCACTGGTATACAAATAATATACTGAACTTTGAGCAATTTGATAATAGATACATGGGACCCTTCCTTGTCACTATTCCTTACCAGCCCAATGACTTTTACCTACTGTGTCCAGTCTATGTTTCACCAGTCTCTCCTTCTCTAATCTTGGCAGGATCCTGTGCTCTGTCCTTCATTTCACATCTTCTACCCTCTCTGGACTCCTGATGTTACCATGGCATGTAAACATTAGTACCTACATGATTGGGTTGGCAGTGGTTATGATTCCAAAGAAGGAACAAGAGAACTAACTGTGTGTTTCTGCTACATTCCAGAACTGGTCATTGCATCCGACTACCCTGGCTGTGAGTGGAGGGAAGAAACAGAAGACATCACTGAGGAGCACCTTGAGACTATCTGCAGTGCTGGATGAGGCCATCCTTGGCTGAATCTAAGGAATCATGACCCTATACACCATGATTCCTGATGCTTGGTGCTCGCTCTTTATGGCTCTTCTTTCTCATTTCTATTGCCCTGAATATCTCAACTTTGCTGCTCAGATAACTGAACATGTTATCCTCCCATCAATAATCTGTATCAAACCAGCAAGCTGATGAGAGACATATACACAACACAGTAAGGCTAGCTCCTTTCAGCACTGCTCCTATAAAATAGCATCTCCCTAAGACACATGAGTTTTCCAACTTTTCTGTCTTGTATCTTCTATCAGTAAATGTACCAGGATCACTGTTTACCTGCAGTAATGGCTTCTGAATGCTGTGACCTATAGGAAATTATGTTGATGACAATAAGACAACAAACGTGGTGATATCATGGTGTGATAGACTTACCTATCAAATGAAGAAATACTCGACACAATTTCAAAGCCGTAAGACTAATCAACTAGTTTAAAATGATCAAATTATTGGGTAAAATTAATCAGGCTAATAATTTTATGGAATTAACCAGTCTAGCCAAAGAAATTTATATGTTATTTCTCTACAAACATCTATGTAGCAAACTAAATGCCCCTTCTTTATTTCCTCAAGATGCAGTTTCCCTGATTATGCAAAGGTTGCGAAGGCTAGCTTTCTATACAATTAATATTTCTATAATCTGATGAAAATTTCTGGCTGAAAATGGTGAAATAATCTCTTTTCTTCCAGTCACAACTCTCACTGAAATCTATTTGCAGCTCATGCAGAACAACAGCTCACCAGAATCTGAGCAACACACAAAGTCTGACATTCTCCAGTGTCAGAGATACACTATTCACCTGGTTCCTTAAGGTATTACAGATGGAAGAATTGGGGGTTTTGAGGGCTTGGTGCAAAAGAAATAGGAAGTTATGATACTCTCAGTGAAATTCTAGGGAAATAATTTCCCCTCAATAAGGATATTTCTAAAATCTTTCATTATAACCAATTTAAAAAGAAGCTATTAAACATTAAAAATTTACTAACTCTAAAATATTAACATCTTTACATAAGTTGTTTCATTTAAACATTTCAACAACCTTTCACAGAAGATACTCTCATAATCATTTTTTCCAAATAAGGAAACTGAGATTTATAGAAATTAAATTATTTGCTTAAGTGGGAGAGCCAAGATTTGAAGCCAGGTCTAAATCTTTTATTTGTAGTGTAGTAGTTATAGAACCCTGTGCTGGAATGTTGGAATCCTGGCTCAGGCACTTAATTACTTAAACAATCTGGGCTTTGGTTTCCTCATCTGTAAAATGGAGCAAACATTAGCACTTACTCAAGATTTCTCATCCTCAGCCGTATTGACATTATGGGGTGTTGTGTGCATTGTGGAAATTCAGCAGCATTCCTGACCTCTGCCCACTAGAACAGGAGCACACACCACCACCACCACCCCCCTTTTGTGGCAACCAAAACTGGAGCATTGCCAAATATTTTCTGGGGCATAAAATCGCTATGATTGAGAAGCACTGACCTAAATTAAAGGATAGTTGTAAAGAGTTCATCAGTTAATACATGCAAAGGGCCTAGAAGTATGTCTGGCATAGAATCTGTAATGTTAGATAGGATTATGGTAATGGTGATGATAATGATGATGATATGCATGCATCTGACTAAACTGTATTCATGTTTTATTTAGGCCTGATTTAGGTAAGTATAATTGAAAGAAACCCATGAAAGAGTTGTTTGAAG
The DNA here is from genome assembly GCF_020740605.2 of Lemur catta. Taxonomy (NCBI): domain Eukaryota; kingdom Metazoa; phylum Chordata; class Mammalia; order Primates; family Lemuridae; genus Lemur; species Lemur catta. The sequence continues at coordinate 34,741,514 of NC_059133.1, forward strand.
GAAAAAAACCATATTAAAGAAGACTTGTAAGCTTCTAGTTTTTAGAATTATTTAGAGAAAATTTCCATAAGCCTATTTCTCTTTTATTAGGTAAAAATGTTTTATATATAAGATTGCATATTAAGAGAGTCAAATAAATATTTGGTATAATGTTAGTACATCTTAGCACAGAAGCAACACTCTAACAAAATCTATGCCCAGATTTGAATGGAGAGAACATCAATCTTTCAAAGGAATGTTACAAATACTATTTTTTCCTTAGGCTAATTAACACTGAAATGAATTTGTACTTAAGAATGGTCAGTCATTGATTGATATGTTTACTAATAAGTATTCCAACTATGATAAATGTTGATACTATACATTAAATTAAATTACAAAATATGTCTTACCTAAAGTCTTAACAGGGTCAGAATAATCAGAGTCTGTAAATTGTCCCATGATATTTGTGGCTCTAAATTTAAATCTGTAAAATAAAAAAATTAAAACCAACAATTTGCATATCATATGACTTTTTTCAATGAACAACTTAACAAATAATTATGAAAACTGTATATTTTTATTCAAGAGAAAATGAATTTACAAGATGCAAATTGAATCACCATAAGAACACATATATACCATATCTATATGAGATGAAAATAATTATCTTGTACTTGAGTCTGTTGAATTTGATGGGGCAGTGACCAAAAATTTGGCAAATTCATGAGCAGTCAGCAGTTTAAGCAAATGAAACAGATCACCTCCCTCAGAGATTTGTTTGGATGAAATGATTTAATATCTGTGAAAGTGTGTTGCACTAATATACTTTATAAATTTAAGGTATGGTAACTATTATACCTCAACCACCTTTGCAAATACTAGTGAATCAGATTAGGATGATTATATAACTTGTCTTATTTATAATTATATTACATATAATTATATTGTCTTATTTTATATATAACTTGTCTTATTTACTCGTAAACAAGTTAATAACAATGTTTCTTAATTCTGTGTGTGCACAGTTGTATTTGTACATTTTTTACGCTTTCATGGCATTTGCAGTAGGAAAGGGTAGAGAACAAGATCAAGCTTAAAAATTCTGGGTGATTCTAAGATCCTCATAAACGACTGAAATTTGCCTCACTTAAAAGTGAAAAACCCAAGGCATTTAAAAATATTTAACCAATAAATTGCAATACATGATTTAATCTCCACCATTGTATAATACAGTCTTTATGCTTCCATTTGTTATACACAGAATTTGTTTTGGAAATAAATATGTGAAATAAACAATAAATAAGAATAAATATAAAACTTGTGGCATATCATTTTCATAACTGTCATATGTATGATGAGTAAAATTCAGGCAATAACCTAGAATATAAACCAAAGTAATTGCATTTAATAACAGATGACAAAACATTATTTTTGAATTGTCTAATTTCTTTAACTTGTCTAATGATAACTTGGCCTGGGACATTTATAAAGAATTTGAGCCGGGCGCGGTGGCTCACGTCTATAATCCTAGCACTCTGGGAGGCCGAGGCCGGTGGATCGCTGGAGGTCAGGAGTTCAAGACCAGCCTGAGCGAGACCCTGTCTCTACTAAAATAGAAAGAAATTATCTGGCCAACTAAAAATATATATAGAAAAAATTAGCCGGGCATGGTGGCACATGCCTGTAGTCCCAGCTACTCGGGAGGCTGAGGCAGTAGAATCCCTTAAGCCCAGGAGTTTGAGGTTGCTGTGAGCTAGGCTGACGCCACGGCACTCACTCTAGCCAGGGCAACAAAGCGACACTCTGTCTCAAAAAAAAAAAAAAAAAAAAAAAAAGAATTTGATAATGATTTAACTAGCAGGCCTTTTAAAAATTAGTAGTAAAAATTATATTTTGAAAATCAAATAAGGTTAAGAAGATTTTTTAACTGCAGTCTTATGATACAAAATTAATATAATCAATTCAATAGGAAAAATAATCAATTTATCAAGGAATTTAATAAAGCCAAAATATCAGCATTGATTTTAACATGTTAGGTTATTAAGGCTTACAAAATGCCAAATATTAAAGGAAATAGTAAAGATTTCTATCACTCATTCAGATGTTTGATAGGATAAAAAGCAGAGAGTTATTGCTATGAGTAACATAAAGGGAAGTCATAACTAAAAGAATAGGATAGTGTATCTAAAAACCTGTACATCAGTGTGCATGGCAAAATAATGAGTGAAAAACAAATTAGTCACTCTACAGAAAGAATTAAGTGCTCCTGCATACCTATGTGCTCCAGCAGTACATTTTTCATCTTACCCTTTGTAACTTATCATATCAAATCATAATTACTTTTAGGTTTTCCTGTTTCCCCGGTAATACTGTATGTTTATGAAATGTAACAATAATTTCTTGTTTATCTTTCCGTTCCTAGAGCCTGAAAGATCAAGTCACTATAAATGGTGGACATCCAGTGTTTTTCAGAAAGATAGAAGGATGGATAGATGAATGTATGAAAGATATTAACTAGCTTGCTAATACAATGCATAGCAGATATAAACTATACTTACAAGTATTGCTTTTTTGGCTTAAGAGGTCCATTGCAAATTTTATCTTCATTGCCACGAATCATACATGCATTATCAGCACCTATGACATAGATTTCTTCATTGCCACTAAACTTTGTCTTTCCTTCTGTACATGGAGGGTTAGGAAAGCCTTCATTTGTAAAATATGGTCTTGCTTTATTAAAATATGCATCATACCACTTTGTTACATTTCCATCATGCTGGGCTATTTTCAGAAAAAAAAAAGAATAATGATTATAAGTAATAGATGAATGTATTTTCACATTTATAAAGAGTATTTTTATAATTGCATGAAGGGCATCTGGACACAACATCAGTCACTCTATAAACCACCAGAGATGATTCAACCGATCTACCTAGATAGGCAGGTAACTCTGTCCTTCCCCATCACACCTGAATCTATATGCATTATTTGGAGGATAACTTCCCAGGTAGAAAAAGCACATCCCTTAGCCAAGGGTAACTTTCCTGTTCACATCTACAAGGAAGCTATCAAGATTCCACCTTGCCAAAATAAAAACAATCCTAGTAGCATATGAAATACATAAATCACATATTTTAACTATGCCTTTTCTTATCTTGGTGAAATATTTTAGGCATCAACAATTGATTGGTATAATTAATGATAATATTGACAGTCTATTAATCTCAAGAGTACTGTGATAATTGGGAATCAATCTCATATTATTAATTTTGAACTAAAATGTTTTTCGTGTGTGCAGCAATTCACATTCCACAATATAACAAGATAAATTGATATTTGATGATACCTCCTGTTTCTGCCACAAGCACTTGTACATATTTGATTGGTCCGTGATCATCACTGTAGTAACATATTGGCATTCTGATTGTAATTGTTGTTGAAGTAACAAGAAGCTTTCCTGTGGCATCATAAATAGGGATTGGCTTGGTTTTTGGTCGTGCTGGAGCTATAACCAAAGAAGAAATATCACTACAATAAATTTTTTGTTTCTGAAGAGAATACAAAATTTTAAATTCTCATTTTGTGAAGGTAATTTATAGATAAAGTGATTACAAACATAAATGACACATAAAAGAGAGTTGTGTTTGGATACAGCAGATATTTAGCAATTATTATCTCCTGAAGGTATAATTATGTAGGTGAGACTTTCCTGAGATATTGAGGCCCAGGTGTGATTTTCAGGCATCCCATTCCTCTTTCCATACTAAAAAAAATTCCATTTATATATGCTCTCACTCATTAATTGTCATAAATGCCCAAAAATGTTTACATCTTACTAATATTTTAGTGTAGTTTTTTTTCTTTTCTTTTACTTCCTTGAGATGGCTCACTAATTTCTGTTCTAGTCATACCAGTACCCCTCTCACAGTTAATCCATGCCAAACATCTGGGTGACAGCCTCCGACGTTTTTCTCAGTGTTCACATAATCATATTAAAATTTATAAATAGTCATATATAACAGACTCCTCTCACTGTTTGATTCTTCTAATGGGGCTCCATTATGTATTACAATTACTCCACATATTGCTTTTCTTGCTTAAATACGACTTAGGTAAGTCTTTTTAAGTCACCAGGTACAGTGTTAACTCATTTTTCTTAATGACTATAGTATACATCATGTGCAGCAGCATCAGAATCACTCAACCATTCATCTAGTCATGAGAATTCACTTTTCCTCCAGCTTTCCAACATTTGCGCAATAATTAGCCTTGCACAGTTAGCTTTATTTACTGATCCTTTTATTTCTAAGAAATAGATTCCCAAGAGCAGAATTTCTGGAACAAAAGACATACATGTATTTTTAACTTTAATAGATACTGCCAGAATAATTTCTAAAAGTGCCAAGGTAATTCACATTTTACCATCAATGGATAAAAATATCTCCAAAGTAAATATTTGTAGAAGCTCTGTTTGTTCCATTTCATCTTATAGCTATATATATATATATATTATGTACAATATAATATATATACACACACACCCTTTTAACATCAGTAAGTTACTTAACCAAACCTCAATTTCCATATTTTTAAATTATTTTTAAAAAGCCTCTCATTGCTTTTTCACAATAGTCTTAGAAAACTTTAGAAATAAAAAATAGTTAAAAATAGATAAAAAGCCTCTCAATAAAGCCATAAAATTGTTAACATTGTTTTCATTTTATAGATGAGGAAAATGTCTAGCTATGTCACATAGTTATCAAAGGCAAATATCAAGACTTGAACCAAATTTTTTAGACTTGTTTCTTTAGTTCACTCTGTTTTGAGCAGCAGATTCAAATGTAGACTTCTTGCTTGATACATCAGTTTGGGCGCTCTAAGAAGTAAAGGCTAAACTGAGATTAGATGTGAAGGAGGTTTATTGGGGGAAATACCTGAAGAATTAAGGGACAGAGAGCAGGAGCAGGAGGCAAGAGCCCTTAGAACACAGATCACAGGTATGACACCTGTAAAAGGGGAGAAGAAAGGAAGGATTCAGTAGGAAAAGGCTCTGGTTTCAGGGAGCTCTGACACTTCCAGCCAGGCCACTGGGGAGGCCCCAAAGGTTTCCATTTAGAAGACTCCAACATCAGGCATTACTGTCCACCTCATATTATCTGTCAAATGTAAATTTAATGAGACTGCTATTAATTCAATACTCCATGTCACTAATAAAATCGTGTTATTAGTAGAGAAAAATTAATTTCTTTAAGACCTCACCACTGCTACATGCTCATATATCTTCTCTAGACTAGTCATAAGTCTGCCTGCCTTAGGTAAGGAATGAAAGTCAGAACTAGCCATCCTAACATGGGGATGGGCAAAGCATCTGAAATGGAAAGTGTTACTAAAGCATAAAAATAATGCATCTATTGCTGTCTACACACCTATATGTCTGCTACTGAATAACAAAGAGAAATTAAGATGGTATGACTTATGCTCTTCTCTGGAAAGTCATTTTGTGAAATAACTGATGTTTTTACAGACTGTATATCTGTATTCCAAAGTATAGAATTTATCAATTAAAATCAAATAATTAATACTTAAATAGTATTACAATTATATCAATTATTCATTGATGAAAAGATAAAATTTATGAGCTTCATCTAACAGTGAATAATGTTTCTTATTCTTAAGAGTACAAGTTTCCAGACACTGTCCTTAGGGTTTTCCAAAGATTATCTTTTTTCATTTTCACAATGACCCATGAGGTAGGAACTAGTATTATCTCCATTGTACAGACTTATAGAGGTTAAGAAACCTTCCTAAAGTCAAACAGATATCAAGTGGCCAATCCAGAATTCAATCTCAATAGTTTGACCCTAAACCCAGACTAATGCTGGTGCTTTTAATCACTGTCCTCTGCAGTCCTTGCCGAAGACTGAGAAAAGTTACTTTTTGCTTTATAAAGAGAAGTATGAGGTAGGATTCTACTAAATGTCCATCCGGTTCAGTTTTTTAAATCTCTCTGAAGATTTTATTATACAATAAAATTGTGCGATGGCGCAATCACTTGCTTGTTTTCAATCTTAGGGAGAGAAGGCACGTCTGAATGGCCCCGAATTCCTCTTATCAATCTTTTTTGAGGTTTTAAAGGGAAGAGGCCTAAATTTTAGTTATATTCTCTATAAAAATTACCTTCCAGAATAATGAATTGATAAATCTACTTTATAGTCAGAATCATAAAGTTGAATATATAGTGGTTCAGTACAAACTACCTCATTAACTGAAAAGAATCTGATTTCCAAGATAATCTTTCAGTCAAGGAATCTAATTAGAACTACTCAGTCTAATCATAGGCAATTTAAACAAGTTTTCTTTTCAATAAAATTAAAAAACATAAAATAACAAACTATAAAATTTGTCTTTGAAAACTTTAAACTTAGAGGAAAAGAAATATAAGATAAAATGTGGGCATTCTCCTTATTTAACATGGTAATTTACATCATTATTTAGACATTTTAATGATAGCTTCAATAAGCATACATTATTACTTAATATATGTTTATTATATGCATATGCATCATTTCAAGGTTTCTGTACATCCTTAACTCAAGTATGGAATTCAAATTATAATCACTCTCTGATTAAGACAATAGCATTTCCTAGGATGGTAGCTCATATATATACCTTTGATATCCATGGTTATTCTCATCTGAACCCTTGGCCCTGCGCCAGCACTATTGATTGCATAAACCTAAAACAAAGAAACATTTTGTTACTATTTTCAAGTTATTGCTTATGTGTATCTATAATTTATTATATATAGTTTTAAAATGATTCCTCTTTTAAAAACAATTGCATGTAGTCTATTAATTATATTTTCTTTCATCCACTTAAATGAATACAATATAGGTAGGAAGAACATTAACAATGAAGTATTTCTTAATACTGATATTCTGGTACTAAGCCCTAAGAACAAAGGCTAAGCGACCTAAACAGCCCTATCACAGCGATCAGGAAGGACTGTGCCTTCAATTTGAACTCGTAGGAGGAACAGAACAGTAAAGCCACTATATCTACACTCTCTCTTCATCTACTCTAACATCTGTCCCTTCTCTCTGTATCTAGGTAACTCTGACTTTCTTTAAATCCATATTCAAGATCACTTTTTTTCCTTCTTTGAGATGAAATCCTATTCCTCCAGCCTCCTAGTTTTCCTGTATTAAATCATCCCTCTGAAAGTTGGCCTTTATGCCCTTCTTCACCCCTGCCCCAAAGTATCTGATGCTGTAACCTGCATAATGCAGCATATACACATAAAGCATTTCTGTTTGTATATACAGGGGGTGATTTACACAAATGTGAATCCTTTCAATTAACTTTGTGCTTAGGAAGTTGTAGACACAGAATCTTCTTTTATTCACTTTATCTTGCTATATGAAACAAAGACCATGTTCTTGGCCACTTATATTGTGCTTGATTAACACAGTTCAGTATATGTTTATTGAAATTAATTATTTTGTTTTATACATTAGTGGTCTGCCCTTCCACACTATACTTTGGAATTGTTTCTATTGGATTAAAATTTTAATATTATATATGATGTGGTGGATTTGGTAAATAAACCAAGACCATAAAGCGTGGTTAAACAATATCTAAAGGAAATATTTACAGGAGTTTATAACTTTTAAAAAGGAAGTATTCAAAATGAAAAGTGATGTTATTGTGTGGTTAATTGTTTTTATTTCTTTATGTTACAGTGTAACATTTACGTGAAATAATATGTGATACAGTTAAGAGTGCTTCTCAAATTGCAGTGTGCAAAGAAGTCACTTGTGAACCTTACTAAGTGCAAATACATAGGTTTTGATTCAGTAGGTCAGTACAGGTGCAAAAGTTATACATTCTAACAAACTTCAAGGTGTTAAAAACACTGTAAAATGCACTTTGCAAACAGTTACAGGGTTTTAATTTTTTTCTTTAAATTATTAGTTAGTTGTAATTTGTTTTATTTTCTGTTTTCTCTCTTATTCCACAATAGCTGAAACCGATATACCACTCACTACCTACCGTAACTATAAATATTTAATCCTTCTAAGAATCCTACAATGAAGTTACTATTCCTATTATCAATTTTTCACATATTGAAACTGAGGCATGGGTTTGATAAAGGTGACCAGACACAGAAGCCAGTATTTGTAAAAGGCGAAAGATTTATTCAAGCTGAAGAGAAACCAGAGTATAGAAGCCAGTATTTGAAGCCAGATCATTTCATTCTCTAAACCACCACCTTCCCTCTAATAGATCCTTCATAATGGTGGTCCATTTAATGAGACATGCAACAAGAATCACAAAAAGATAGATTATATAAATATATAAAGTTAAATTGAGTGACAGAAAGAATAAATATATATATATTCATTTCATATACACAAATTATTAACAGTGTTCTGATAATTAAACTGATACAAAGAGTTGGTAGGAGGATTACTTACTAAGCTACTTGAAGGTTTGGAGTGAATTCTATGTTGCTTAAAAGATGATTTTTCTGAATCATGTAATTCTGTTTGAAAATTCCAAGACATGATACAAAAATAGGCAAAGAATGAAACAAATTGTGTGTGTGTATGTGTCTGTGTGTATGTATATGAACTCACACACATGTCCTAAAATAATTTAGAATTAAGATATAATATACTATTAGCTTTTAGTAATAGTTGTGCAAAATGTATGTGAATTTCATTTTTTTTTTTTTTTTTTAGGCCTACAGCACCCGGTATTCCCAGGTGGTCTCCCATCCAAGTACTAACCAGGCCCGACCCTGTTTAGCTTCCGAGATCAGACGAGATCAGGCGCGTTCAGAGTGGTATGGCCGTAGACTGAATTTCAAACATGTATATAGTTATTTCTGCCTTTTGTCTGCCAAATGGAAGTTTGCTTTTCCATTTTTCATAATCACACATAGTTTTCTTTTAGACAGAGTTATCTATTTATTTGTCACTGCTCTTTTATTAATACTTTTAATATGTATTTCCTTTCTCCTTTATTTCTGCACTTCTATTTTTGTGCAAACTTCTTTGTTATCTATATATTTTAATAGTACTTGCTGTATTACAAAGGAAATAGGCAACTTCATTTCTCTAAATCTATTTTATGTTAAAATGTCAATTTCACAAAAAGATATGAGAAACGTAATATGCATTACAAACTGCAACATTTTAAAACACTGAGTATATAAACTGACTTTGTAACTTAGATAAATAGTTAAAAGCTACAGATGCTTACACTGATATTATATGTGTGTCCACCTTTTAGTCCTTCTAACATTGCAATGACAGATGTGTCCGTTTTCCGGATAATACTGAGGTTGCGAATCTGAACAGTAGTAGGATCATCTTCTCGATAAACCAAAGCTTGATATACTTGGATATTTCCATTAGGTTGAGAAGGAGGAAGGAATGTTAACTGAAATTTTGTAACTTCATTTGGTATTTTCTGAAATGTCACGTTGTTAGGTGGATCCTTAGGGGCTAAAATGAAATGTTTAACAATTAAATTTTTAATTGTGTTCTTATGATTTCCACACAAAATTTATTTGCTTCAAATTTCTGTTTTTAATGACTATTACACAAATTATTTAAACCATATAAATTATGAAAATGAGAAAAATGACTGATGCATCATGGGATCATTGACATCTACAATTCACAGAAACCATAATGGTGATATAGTTTGTTTTCTTATTTATTTTGCCTTTGATATGCCTTTATTTGTATGTAGAATGTGTTTCTATGATATTTAAATTTTTATTTTAAAATAATATAGACTCACAGGAAGTGGTAACAATAGGTAAACATAGGGTTGAATGTACCATATGTGCAGATCTCCCCCATCATGACATCTTACATAACTGGAGTTTAGTATCAAACCAGAAAATTGACACTGGTACGATACTGTTAACTAGACTACACACCTTACTCCAATTTCACCACGTTTTCATGCTTTCATGTATGTGTCTGTAGTTTCATGCAATTTTATCCCATTCATAGAATCCTATAACCACCAGCACAAACAAGATAAAAAACTATTATATCACCCTAAAGAAAATCCCTCCTACTATCCCCTTGTATTTGCACTACATGCTTCCCCACAGCACTAATCATTCTCCATCTCTGTAGTTGTGTCATTCTCAGAATGACAATAGCCTAATGACCTTGAGGTCTCTCAGGGTTGCTGTATGCATCAATAGTTCATTCTTTTTTATTGCTGAGTAGTGTTCCAATTTGTGTATGTACCAGAGTTTGTTCATCAGGGTGGCTGTATGCATCAATAGTTCATTCTTTTTTATTGCTGAGTAGTGTTCCAGTTTATGGATATACCAGAGTTTGTTCAATCATGGAAAGACATTTGGATTGTTTCCAGTTTTTGTTATCACTAATAAAACTCTTAACATTCATGCACAAATGTTTGTGTGAATATAAGTTTTTGATTCTCTATGATCAATGCTGAAAAATGTGATTGCTGGGTGATATAGTAAGTACCTGTTTAGTTTTATAAGAGACTGTCAGACTATTTTCCAGTGTGGCTATACCATTTTATATTCCCACTAGGAACGTATAAGAGGTCCAGTCTTTATCTTTGCCAACGTTTGATATTATCACTATTTTTAAAATTATTATTTCATCTGTTCTAGTATATGCACAGTGATATCTCATTGTGCTTTTAATTTGCATTTCCCTAATTGTTAATGGTGTTGAGAATCTATCTTATGTGTTTATTTGACACTCCTCTATGGAGAAATGTCTGTTCATGTCTTCTGCCAATTTTCTAACTGGAGTTTTTAAAGTGCTGAGTTTTGAGAGATATTTTCATTTATTTTAGATAAATAAAAACAGCTTAACATGACAAGCTCAGCATCAATAAATTATTATCAAATAAAATTAGGTATTTGAGGATAAAAATTATTTTATTAACAAAGGTTCTTGCTGTACTGCATAATTAGTGCCCATTTTATAAATGATTGAATGAATATATCTATGTTGATCAACTTAAAATGGCTATATTCTTCCATCCTAAGTAAAAAGGTTCCATGAAGAAACTTAATATTTGGCTATTAATAGTTCAGATGTTCAGGCTTTGTTATCTTATGAAAAAAAAAAGAAAAGAAAAGAAAATAAATAAATAGAAAAAAAGAGAAAAGCAGATAAAATGCTATTGTGCTAAATATCTCTCTCATTTTAAGTGGAAAAATGCAAAGCTAAAATAAAGATAAAATTGGTTCAAGAGACATATTTTTATATTTGATGTTATACATTTTTATGATCTATAAGAAATATCTTTTCTTTTTATAAGAGATGTTACTCTAAATTTAGGATTAGGTTTGAAGTTATATAAGCAAAGGAAAACCACTTCTTATCCCCCAAATATCTATGGTATTAAATGTAAAATTTTAGTTTTAGAGATTTAGTAAAAATTCATTAAATTATGATATTCTTGAGAGATACTACACTATGATTTGACAACCAATGCTTTCTGGTATAAATGTGAGCCCATTCTTCAGTATCTTTCCTCACAGATTAGGTAGGATGAGGAGAAGTACAAAAAGCATAATCAGAAAATAGATATCTGGGATACTTGGCAGCAAACAGAAATAAATGGAATTTTGGTGTGCTGAGGATAAAATTTACCTTGTGATTTAGAATCATGACTTTATAGACAAAATGAATAGAGAATATAACATAATGGAAAAACTAGCTGAAAAATATTTTTACCTCCTATACTTACCTTAGAGATAGCAACAAATAAACTATAGCAACACATCCCTTCATCTGCTCTTTCCAATGACATATCTGGTGGCAAAGTACAGCAGGACTCTGAAGGAGGATGGGGCAAGCAAGTTCTGGGATGTTGACTTTCCACATTTAATTCCTATTGGTTACAATCTTATTATTCATTCAAACCCTGTTCATAGAACTTGAGAAAATCTGTATGGATCTGACGTTTACCAAATAGTTATATAATAAAACATATCATTTGACTAATTGAAGAAAACAGCTATGATAAATGTGACCTGGATTCTAATTTTGCATTCCAGATTACTTAGTAAGAGAGTATTACTTTAATTTTCATTCAAAAATGGGACAGAAATAATTAAAATGGGATTTTAGATGAAGCATTATCGGCTACAGACAGTTGGAAAACTCATCTCTTAGGCAAGCTAACTCAATTTCTGAAACATTTAGGAGATTAAATAAGTGCAAAGAAGTATAATTGGGTACCTTTTTTTCTGTATTTATAAGGATTGAATACTATACATCATTTCACTTTATCTCAAAAATGTAAATGGAAAGCTTCATTTTTGTCACTTTCAGTAAGCCATTGAATTTTTTATTCATACTCTTTTAAAACTTTCCATAACACATATCATTTTTGGGTGGAGTGTGAGCCACTGTAGGAAATCCAGCTAAATCTCCGTCAATTTTTAGCCAGGATGAAAAATACTCCTTACCTGATTCTAAAGTGGTAACAATCACTTCAGCACTTGACTTCCCTTCTACATATGCAGCACTCATGTTTCCAGTAAATGCAGTGATGACCACAGAATATTTTGTGAATATTTTTAAATCTTTAATTTCTATGGTTTTATTTTCTTCATTTGACTTGATGAAAGTAATATTAAATTCATCATTATCTACCTAGAGCAAAAAATAACTAACAATTAAGGAAACAGTACTTGAGATCCAAATCACCAAACGTAATAAAAGCTACATGAGGTATATTTATCTGGCCATGATTGATTTATTTTATAATAAGATTGCCCTGGGAAATCTAAAGTGCCACTGTAACAGTTTACTAATTATTAATTATTTCAATAATTCAAAGTAAAAGAAAAAAAATAAAAACAATCAGCCAACCAAGATCAATCAACCCATCAAATGAATAAGCACAAATCATCTGTGCAGTCAATGAAATGCTACTTTTTACTCCAAAATTTTATGGAAGAAAGTGTACAGGTTTTGGTCCCCAGCCATCCAGGTTCAAATCCCAAATTAGCCACCTATAGCTTTTGTAGTATTTGACAAACCACTTATACTTCTGTGTCTTAGTTTCTGTATATGTAAAATGAGAATGACAACACAGATTTATAGTGTTTTCTTCAGATTTAGAAAGAGCAGATCTGAAGTACCTGGCACAGAGATTTTGATTTTTTTTAAACTGTTACCCACAAAAGGAAGCATTCCTTGTAACATAATTCAGAAGATTGATAGATAAATGTAGACATAGATACATAAAACATGTACTTTATAACTGAAACACAATTTTCAAAAATATACCTTCTTTGTGAAATGCACTTTGATATTTTCTGTTCTTTGTTATTTTATTTCAATTCATATAAAAATTCTGGTAGTGACTGCAGTTTGAAAAACTCTGCTTTAGCACTAGGCATAGCACTAGACAAGGCCTCAATTGTGTATGGCATAATTAAATGTGCACAAATGAGTATGCTTAGGTATTAATATATTAAATATAGCTGTATTATTTGTTCGAACATTGTCTTTGATGGAAGCTCTGGTCTATTGACTCTGGACATCAAGCATAAAGTTTCTAGCACTAAATCGAAGGGCTTTTCTAAGATAAGCATGAGAAAATTCAGAATCCCATCATGCCTATTACTTTCAGGTATCTGCATTGAAATACTTAAAACCATGTTTTACACACAGCAGTATTAAGTTCATTTTTAATTTAACCCTCCCTTGTAACTTTGAAAGGTTTCTATTTATTTATTTTTGGTTCCATATGTTCTTTAAATGTTCTTTTCTAAAAGCTTTTTTAAATTAAAGAAGATGTTGCTATGAGAAACAGAGCAAAGGCTGATTAATAATACCAGCATTGCAAACAGACAAATAGATCATTCCAACCTTAAGACAGAGCAGTGAAGGGAAATGTTCCACTTCTCTAAAATGGCAGAAAAACAAATCAACATAGGAAGCCTATTGATCGGGAATAGGTACCATTGATGGAAAGTGCGTGTGTGTTTAATTAACTGTCAACATTTAAATATAACATAAAATATGGCTTTTTGAATTTTCCTTAAGACTAGGCTAATAGTCATGCTGAACAAATATTATCTAGAGAGGAGTAAAAGTTGACTCTTGTAATGAAGCATGGGTCCCTTACTCATCAGAGCCTCACCCAATGGCTCCACTTTGACTACTGTTTTGTGTTACTTGCCTAACTACTATAGCTATTTGAATTCTGATTTTATAGAGTTGAGGTGATTTCCTCAAGATTCTATAGCTACTTAGTAGCTGAGAAAAGATTCGAGTCCAGGTCTTTTAAGAGTCTAAAACTCTATATTGCCACAAGGTCACTGGGCTTGATCTTATATATTAAACTATTTATAAATTATACTATTCCCATGCCTTCCATTCAAACAATAGATAACAATTATAAAGTACTAAAGTATGATATGGCATCATGTGTTATATCTTTAGAGATATTCAACAACATCAAAAAAGAATTCTGGGTCCTCAAACTCAGCAAGTATAAAAGTTCATTATCTTACCTTATTAAACCTACTCTACCTTTGTTTTTGTTAACTATTACTTGTCTACTTAACCAGAACTGAAACATCAGTCCTTTTTGACCCCTAATTTTCCTTCAATCAATTCCAAGTCTGTTTGCTCATATTGCATTTGATCATTTTTGAAGTGTGACATTATATACAGTATCAGTAATTAGACTCTAGTTATCCTCTTCCTACCCCACTTCCACCCTTTCCCATCTGGTGCACCTCTATTCATTTGTCAAGTCCCAGAACAAATTTAACCTCTTCTGGGCAATCTCCTCTAAATCCTATGTGTCCCATAGTAGGAACTTTAATTACTTTGTTAGCTTATATTCCCCCCAAAACTTCATACCTCACACTCTTGTGGCTGTTTATATTCTAGTGTCTCCCACTAGAGTGTGAGCTACTTGAAAGCAGAACTTTATGTTTTTCATCTCTGTCTTGGTAAACAGAAGCTACTCATTAACTATTTGTTAAATGAAAGAATAAAAAGAATAATGGAAATGACCACAAAATGCATTAATTTCCAATGGATAATTATCCAGGATGGTATTTGTGGCTGCATATTAGTACCTTTATTAAAATGATCAATTATTGTTTAAGTTTTTTAAGGGAAGGGTATCATGCCATGTGGCTAGTGTTGTGCAGAGGACAGGCTGCACCGTAAGTCCTAAGTACAATGATATGTGTTCTTCCTTGGTCTGGGAGCCAGAGATTCTTGACTGTTGATAATTACATATTTATGAAATAAGCTGCAGATAAGCTCTATCTGATTCACTTCTACATATCCAACACCTAGCACAGTTCTGGCACATTGGGTGTATTTAAAAGTGTGTGTTAAATGAATGAAGGAAGGAAGGAACTAAATGCTTCTATTTAGTTCCAAGAATCCTAGAAAAAGCATGAGGTACTAGAATCAATTTAAATCTGTTCTTGCTATTGTTAATCCATAGGAGTTTTGGTGAGGTTATATTTAAATGGGCAAGTTTTATTTGTTATTTTAAGGCTTTCCCTTTCTCCTGTCATACCACTATCTGTTGGTTTTAGTCAAGTCTTAGCTCAGGGAAAAGTTTTCTTCTCTGTACCTCAGTTCCCCTTTATGCAAAGTGAAGACAATAATGCTTACATTAAAATGTTGTTAAGTAAGATATAATAAGATAATGTATATCAAGAGGCAAACATATAACTTGTATAAAATAAGTCACTAAAATATTGCTTATCTTCTCATTCTTTTACTTTCCCTTATTCATTTTGAAACTCAGCAAGAAGGCTATGAGAATGAGATTACAAAATTACTTTTTAAAATGTTTTATTTTTCCTTCCTTTAAGCATAATCAAATTCTAAGGCAGAACTCTTTTTGTTAATAAAGTGCCTTTCATTTGCTAAAGCACACTTTTATCATTTTTTAATTTGTTTTTAATGCATATTCCCAGGGCATTCGTTATTCACGTTAATTATAGCTGGACAATGATGTACTAAAATCTTCACAAATATGCTCAAAAAAAGGAACATAAACTGAAGACTAAACGGGAGAATAAATGCATCAATAATCTCTTAAAATTTATTTTACTGATGACAGGTCTTTTGAGATGTAAGTATCTCTTTTTAAGAAATACTATAAAGACATAATACAATCACAAAAGTTAGATAAGAGACAGATAAAGGCAGAAAG
The DNA here is from genome assembly GCF_020740605.2 of Lemur catta. Taxonomy (NCBI): domain Eukaryota; kingdom Metazoa; phylum Chordata; class Mammalia; order Primates; family Lemuridae; genus Lemur; species Lemur catta. Next base: position 34,757,720 of record NC_059133.1, read on the forward strand.
AATGGAAGAGAAGAATTTACCGTAAGTTACCTAATTTAACGCATTACATCACACTAGAAGAGAGTGGCCATCAAGCCAGGCAGGGTACCAAGGAAATATTTCCAGTCCTTATCCTAGCTAATAATTCTGCATCATTTACACGGTTGAGTAGATAATCACCCTATCTTAGGTGAAAGGTTTGACTTTCATGTCTGGGTTTGCTTCTGTATGGCTGTCTGCTTCAATTTGGTTACTTCGGTGGTCTCGTATTTAAGTGTTTGTATTCCCCAGGACCCCAGGATGCTATCCTGAGAGTGAGTCTCATCTATTCCTATAATTCTATCTCCTATAAATACAATACTTCCCAAATTACAAATGCAGAATTTCTCTCCTACACTCCAGACCCATATTTAACACTACAAATGGGGTGTCTTCGTGTGGAGGACTCCCAGGCATCTCAAACTCAGTGTGTCTAGTACCAAATTCATTCTTTTCCTCTACAGATCTGTTCTTCCTCATAATTTTCCAAATCATATATTTTATAATTATCCTGGATTCTCCCTCTCACTCACCATCGTAAGCTGGTTGATTTTTCACCAAATCCTGCAGATTTAAATTATTTTTCATTCTGTTCTCTTGCTACATTTCTTCTGTTCTTATCTTTCCTTGCCCATTAACTCATAGTTTGTCTCCTTGTCAGATTTTGCACCAGCCCCTCCCCCACTCTCAAACTATCCTCCATAATAAAATCACACCAATCCTGTACAATGAAAATCTCTATCACAAACCAGCACGCCACTGCCCTTAACATAAATCCCAAACTCTGCAATGTGTTCTATAGTTGGCCTCCCAATCTAGCCTCATCTCTCAGCACTCTTCTTGCTGAATGCTATGACCTCGGATTGCTGAGCCACTTGGTTTCTCTTGAATGCAGCTGATTATTTTATACCTCTATTCCCATTTCCCTATCATGTTTTGCTTCAATTATTTTTTAAGATTTAGCTCTGATGTTTTCTTAGTGGAGAGATATTGCCCCTAATGCCTTCTCTCTTTTCACTTTGTATTATGAGTCCCTTTCTACTGTATTCTTTTTTTTTATTTCAGCTTATTATGGGGGTACAAAAGTTTAGGTTATATATATTGCCCATGGCCCCCCATTCCCCCAAGTCTGAGCTTCAAGCGTGTCCATTCCCCAGACAGTGCACATCGCACTCATCATGTAGGTATACACCCATCCCCTCCCCCCACCCCCATCCCCTCGAGTCAGAACATCTATACCATGTATTTTTGTTACTAACAATTTAACCATTTGTGTGTATATATATACACATATAAAATCTATACCCTGAGAATAAATATAATTATGATCATATTACTAATACTTTATATTTATTCAGCACTTATTATGTGTCAGGCAATGTTCTATGTTCTTTATGCATATTAACTGATTTAGTACTCATAGAATCTATGTACTCTATATGCTACTGTTAATCTTTATTTTACATATGTAGACACTCAAACACAAACATGCGAAGTAAGTTGCCTAAGGTCTAACAGAGCCAAGATTTAAATTCAAATAATCTGGTTCTAAAACCTACTTCTTAACCATGTTCTACACTGAATTTTATAAAAGGTGAGATATACCTTACCGATTTGACATCAATCAGATAAAATGTTGGTCCAGTAATGACAGCAGGTTCACTCCAACTGATGTTGATGCTAAAAGGTGATGTTGCTACTACATGAACATTTTCAGGAGGACCATCCGGAGCTATGACAATAGAAAACCAATTATTCTGCTACATTAAAGTTAGTATTGGCTACAGTACAATAGTAGAAAAGACTATGAAAAATGGATAGTGATAATAAATTAATTTTCCATTAATTTATACTTCACAGCACACTTAAGGCATTGCAAATCAAAAGATTTAATTCTTTAAAACTAGTTACCATATATAAAGGACTTTTACATGACTGATTAATTAAAATAATGCATGATTTTAAAACTTGAAATAATATTTTTAAAAGAAAGCATTACCACTACTAAAATTAATCTTTTAAAATAAATATTTTTTTATTTTAAAATAGATAACCTGACAATGCTGTTTTAAGAAAAATCTTGCAGAAATGTTTTTGACTGCAGAAAGAGAGACAAAAGAGCACAGTTAAAAATTAAAACTGGTATAAGGGAATTATAGTTAAAATATATTGTCATATGAATGTAAATTGGATTGGTTTTATTGTTTTCACTGATGGGGAAGAATGGGAACTAGGTCATCTAATTCCTCCGATCTATTATTACAAGTGTAACCTTCAATTATTTTCTGAATTCATTATGATTCCAAACAAATTCTTTGTCCACTTTTGTAATTTGCCTTTTCAAGAGTGCAAAATGAGAGACTATCTTAAGAAATTTTCTGTTGAAAACGCTGATGTGTAAGTTTTCAATTTGTGAAACCACTAAGAATTAGAAGGGTCAATAGTATGTTGAAGAGGATTTAGTCACATTAAATCTGACATAGACATTAATCTAGGCATGCTGTATTACACATCTCTGCCCTCCCAGGCCCTCTAGCCACATCAGGTGATATTAAATGTGGGAAGGTGAGAAATTCCCTGAATTTCTGATTTTTAAATCCATATGAGCAAACATTACTGAACACATAAATCCCATAGCTCCTGAGAAGATGTAAAGAGGAACATAAAATATTTCCTTTCTCAATTTATAATCCAGTGATTGCAACAAATCATGTGATCTTGGTCAAACACAAAATGTCTGGACCTCAGTTCCCCTATCATGTGAATATTTTATAGTGCTTCAGAAAAGAATTATGAAGACAAAATATGTGAAAGTGGTTAGTTCAGTGTTTGGCACATTGTCAATTAATAAGATACATACAGGGCTGAGTAAAGATAAGGATTAACTATAAATAAGTAATAATCTGCTATGAGAAGGCAAAGTGATGAATACAGATGAGGAGGCAAGGTAAAGTTGCACAGAGAAGGTGGGACTTGCATTAGGCTTTGCAAGATGAGAAGGATTTCAACAATCAGATGAGCAGCGTTAGGGGCATTTCTGTGCTAAGGGAATCAATCATGGCAAAGCCACGAAGACATAAACAACAGGGCGCACAGACAGACAGAATTGTTTTACTGTAGAATTGCTTTCCTTGGTAATCTCATGTTTATTATTTTACATAGTCAAAAACAGTACTCTGGAAAAGGGTCCATAAATTTCACCAGATTGCAAAAGGGATCTATGGTACAAATAAGTTTCAGAATCCTTAAACTCTGAATAGAGATATCATAGACCAGTGTTCAAGAAGAGATATAGTAGGAACAAGCCTCAAATAGTAATTTGGGACCTAAGCTAGAAAGCACTCAATTGTTACGTTAAAGAATTTGGGGTTCATTCTTTAATGGGATGCCATTCAGGTGCTTGAGAAAGTATTTTTCCAATGATTTAGGAAGACAACTCAGAGAGCTATGAAAGGTAAGTGCTCTGAAGAACACTGAGTCTAGGTAGGCTATTTCCAAAAAAAACAGGTAAGATATGAGACCCTGAATTAGAATAGTGACAGTAGGAATGGAGAGGAGAGGAGGAAACCTAGAAGCACTTAGAAAATTCAATAAAAATAACCCAGGAGAGTATTAGATGTGGGTGCAACTTAAGATAGAGGGAAATAAAAGCTAATTCATGTATTAATACCAGAAGAATGCTGACAGTTCGCAACAGCACATTCAGGAATATGTACTGATTTTGGTGGAGTAAGACTATGCGAGGAGATGATACATATGGATTTGTACTCACTGAGTTTGAGAAACTCTTGAAGACTGAGATGCCTACCTGGCAGTTGGAAAGATAAATCTAGAAACAAGGAAGACTAGATCAGGATGGAAAAAGGTTTAAAAAAAAAATTTCAGATAATTCCTTACAAATTAGAATACTATAAAAATGGCTTGTATATCTGGTTTAAGTTAATCCCATACTCTGCAGAGAGCCAAAAAGTTTATTTCAATACTATGGTACTTAAGATGTTGCTATGGTTTGAATGGGCCCCCTCCAAAATTCAGGTGTTTAAATTTAAAGGTCAATCTGATAGTATTAATATAAAGAGGTGGGGTCTTTAAGAGGTGATTAGGTCATGAGGACGTCTCTCCTCACGAATAGGAATAGGATCCTTATAGAAGGGACTTCACCTGCCCTTCTGCCTTCTGCCATGAAAGGACATGGCATTCTTCCCCTGCAGAGGATGCAACCCTCAAAAGATAACTGAACTTTCATCTTGGACTTTCCAGCCTCCAGGACTGTGAGAAAATACATTTCTGTTCTTACAAATCACCCAGTCTCTGATATTTTGCTATGGCAGGACAAAACAGATTAAGGCAGAGGTGAATAGTAGTGATAGTCTCCAAATTATGAATGAGTGATTGCTAGAGTATAGGATAATATTTTAGGAATATAATGTTAGGAGTAAAATTTAGGTGCATAACTCAACACATAAAATACATTTTAATAACAGCATTGGCATTTTAATAATAGTACTTGAATATAAATGTAGAGGAATCTAGCAAATATGTATAAGGAAGTTTCTGTGGGAAAATGCCTTTGGGGTGACAAACATATCCTTCCTACTTGTGCTTCTTCTGAAAATTATGCAATCATCTGAACACTGACATTCCTGGCACAAAGATCCAGTCCATATTGCCCAGGAAAGCTTCCAGGGGAAAGTGTGAAGAAGGGATACTCCAGGATTCAGATATTTGATGAGCTGAGAGGTGCTAATAATGATGACAGAACTGGGTACATAGTTTAGCCAACAACTAATGTAGAGATCTACTTTAGATCTATACACACACACCCTGCATAACCTGACATTTTCGGCCTTATTACTTCTAGCTTTATGATCCCAGGAAAACTGTAATCTAATTCATTTAGGTAATTACACATAACAGAAGAGAGCGATGAGAGGTCTCCTGCCACCAGCATAATTACTTTGGATGACCTCACAGCGTAATGCACTTCGTTTTCAAGAGTGGCAACCCTCTTTCCTCTTCAAACTGGATATTCCTTCGAGACATTATGCCTACCTTTTTCTAAATAAACTGCAGCTCTGAATCTCTTTATTCACAATGTTAAAAGAGGAGGAGATGGGCTTCAGGACCAGGTACACTATTACTGATCATTATTACTTACTCACCTCATGGAGAAATCTGCTTTGAAAAATGTAAGATGTTTTGTGGGTTTCAATGGCCTATCTTCTGCCTCTGACTCTCGAAAAAGGGATGGGATAGGAGCTATGTACAAATTTATTAAGGCCCCTTGATTACTAATGCTTTTCCAAAACCTGACTTCCAGCTAGGTAAGAACCAACATGGAGAAGAACAACTTTCTAATAATAGGCCACATATTTCAAGTGGTATAAAATAAGAAAATATTTTAGAGTACTCTTGTCTTTATTTATACCCAAGTGTTTAGTTGGCTTTTAGATGAAATTTATGACTTTATTGAACCAATAAATATTTATTAAGCACCTACTATGTGCCAGGCACTGGAAAGACAAAAAGCTCATACAAGTGATCTAGGTAGGCTTGGACCTATCCAATAAAGCTTCTAGTATTTAACTCTCTTTTTCATTTAACAATTGTTTATTGAACACCTATGTCATTTCAGGTGTTCACATGCTGGGAATAGATAAGAGAACTAAAGAGACAAAGACCATGGAACTGCTACTTTAATGGTGGGAGACAAATAATACATAAGAGTATATTAGAAAAAATTAGATAAATTAATATATAATATACAAATAAATTATATACCATATTAAGAAGTATTATGCACCATGGCAAAAAATGAAGCAGGGTAATGGAAGGGGGGTGCTTGTGGGGGTTACTATTTTAAATATTATGGTCAGGATATGCCTCACCAAGCAGATAACATTTAAACAAAGATGTGAAGGAGGTGAGGGAGCACAGGATGTTTGGAGGAAGAGTGTCACAGGGAGGAGAATGGCCAGTGCAAAGGCCCTGAGGCAGGATTATGCCTGATGTGTTCTGTGACTAACAAGGAGTCCGGTGAGGCTGAACTTATGCAATTTGGAATGACAATCTGAAAGAAAACAGGGCCAGATTGTGTGGGGCCTTTAAGACCACAGTCGAAGTCTTTATAAGAATGGCTACCATAGACAAAAAGTCACATGCCATAGTTTATTATCATGAACTAGAGGGGACCACAATAGATTCTGGTCTTTGGTATCTAACTCATATCAGAAAGATGGGCCAAAATTAATTAGATCAGAAAAGGAAAGATTATCTCCAGGATATATTTGATTCATGTACCTCTATAAAGTGCACCAACTCAGTGCTGTTGGGACTACACTTTTAAACTTAACTCATTCTAGCAGGCAAGCAGAGTGGCACATTATTGTTGCTCAGACATTATGAACAGTGTGTTGAGAATTTCCTGTGACTAAGAAAGTTGGTGAGATTTTCTGTGACTATAGTGATGGTAGCTTATGTTTGGAAATATTTCCAGGAAAATATTTCCACATCTCTGCTCCATAGTGTGGCTCCTTAGTTAGGATCTCAGCTGAGGACAGATCCAAAATGATTTCCCAAGGAAAACCTTGGCTTGTAAGCATGTCTGTGCACCAGCTCAGAAAGTAGTGTAATGCAGCATAAGCAGTATAATGCTTCAACCTCTCATCTTCACAGTAAAATGTCAACCCTGCACTCATTCTCTTAACACTAGTAATCAAAGCCCTCATCGGGGAGTGTCTGCTACCCCTAGCAGAGATGAGGGAAAAGGGACATTCAAAGATCATTTGCAACACATCTAATTATTTGTACTATTAAATATTTTAAGGTCCTTACACTAATCAGCCATTATAAAAAAGCAAAGTATTTAGACCCTCGCTGAGCTGTGCTTTAATGTCATTTCTTGAACTTTTCCCAAACCATTTTTCCTGCTTCCTTTCTTTATTTAAGAAACAATTATTCTAAACAATGTTTGTATTTTCAACAGTTTGTTGATGAAATGCCTGTTTTCTTGCATAAGTTCTCTGTGTTGAATCATTTGTGAAAAATTTCTTAGACTGTATTTTATCACCCTGTATTCTTGAAGGACTAGAACTCCTAAATCCAAACTAAAAAATAAAAGTAAACATATATAACTGAATATATATGAATATATTTTATGTATATAATATATAAAAAATATATATTTCATCTGTCTAGAGCACTGAAAGATAATTAATTAATTCCTAGGTAACTTAAAAGAAAGATTGAGAACACCAAAATATTCATCCATTGTAAAACAGCATCTAATTTTTCAGTATTGTCCAAATTATGATGCACTTACAAGCATATACAATTGTCAAGTTCTTTTAGGTAACTTTCTTATGGAATTCATCAAAATTCCAAAAATGCATAATAAAATGTATCAAGTATTATTTTCCCTCTTATCACAGTATATAGTCAACTATTAGTAGAGTCAGTCCCATAAGGGAGGCTACAAAATTACAATTACAAATGTCAACTACCAAAATACAGGCAGTAAATGTATGGGGAGTGGGAAATACGCCAGTTTAAAAGCCTAGTAACCTGTAGGCATCCTTAAGAGACTTTGTTTGTCTTCCCATAAACTGTCACATTCTGATTTAGGATTGTTTGTGAAATGAATCTAGTCAGTAATGAGCCAAGATATCACTATACCCTTTCTCTTATAAATCACAGAAATTTACTCTGTAGGAATGATCTATCCTTTTTCTCTCATTCCCCATAATCCAATCACTTCCTCTCATAAGCACTTTCCCCCTGGTTTTCACCATAATGCATTTTCTGTAACTAACAACCATCATTTCCTGATTATCATGCTTCTATCCTTGCACAGGAATGTGGGTCTTATGTGGGTCAGGGTCATCTTTCCCATCCATCTGTGTCTCCATGCTAAGTGTGTTAGCTCAAAGGTGAGTCTGGATAGACCATCATTTTGCCTAGTCTATATAAAAGTTTGAATGCCACAAGTCTATGCCACTTTGATTAAGAACCAACAAGTTTTGGTGTGCCTAATACTACACTGTTAGAATAAGCACATTCAAAGACTTATTAGCAACTTTGCCATGTGCAGATCCCTATAAATCTCGTGAAAACGTCATAGAAAATACTCTATGGTTTTTAGTGTGCCATGCAATGGTGACTTTCCTTATAAATAAATAAATGATTTGACAGATACTCAAAAAACAGAAAATCTTGAGCTCTGTACACCTGTCTAGTTTGACAAGTGATGATTTAAGTGGCCTATACATCTATTTGAATTTAAATTCAGTATAAAGTTAATTTAAAGGGCCTACCATTCAGGGTATTTTAATTTCAAGATTCGGTATCCTGGACCACTAGATTTCTAATGACTGTCATCACTAAATGAAGGGCTCTGTTTTTTCTCAGCTATACAGGAATAGACAACTTGTAGGTCTGTGAATTAACTTTGATTCAGCACACCTGGAAGAATTAGCTTTGAGTTTTAAATGTCTCTTGGGACTAGAGGAAACCTAACTGGCTAGTAGATTCCTTGTGTCTTAATTCAGGGCGTCAAGGCCGCTAAAGAAGTTTCACAATTTGATTCACCATATTTCTGCACACCAAGAGTATCTCAGGACACATCCCTGTGCACTAGTTATAACACTGCGATAATTGGCTATCCTTCCCTAGTGCTGGATGTTTCCCTAGAGCCCAGTGATTTCACTGACCAATATGGAACATGTTGGTGTATGAAATATTTCCTACCATTTTACAAGACTTTAATTTTGTTTTATAGTTATATTTCCCAATAACAAGATGGTACTTCAAAGGGTATAGTACAAAGATATTACAAATACTGCAAGCCTAAGAACTTGTCAAATTAGATTATTTGATGAATACTGAGGATGATTCATGGATGTTCATAGCATTAGACTTAATGTATGGTCATCTTATGTGATTCTTAAATGAGTTATTTTCTCACTCATTTCAAACTGACTTAAAAAAAATACAAAATACAAAAAAGCCCTCTCACTTTCAATACTAGCCATGCCATGTAGGAATGAAAATATTCCAGCATTAGCACTATTACCTTAGGATCAGATAATATATCTTTTCCTAGAATCACATCATGTTTATAAAACAACTTTATACAACAACAGTGGTTCTCAAAATGTGTTCTACAGACCAGCAGCATCAACATCACTGGGGAAGTCAAAGAAAATCAATTTCTGAGTCCATACCTAGACTTACTGAATCAGAAACCCTAGGTGTGGAGTCCAGCAATTTTCAAGCCCTCCAGGTGATTGTAATGCCTGTAGTTCAAGTTTAAGAGTCACTGGTCCATAATATCTACATGCCATTTGAAAAAGTAGTGACATTGCTCTTCAGATTAGGTGACCAATGATTACAACCCTTAGTCACAAGGGTGGAAAAGGGAATGAAATTACTGGTTCTTTGAAGACTAAGGAAGTGGCTGTGGAGGAAGTTTGGGAGCTGGTAATCAACACAGAGACATGCAACAAGCCAACAGATGTTGCACAGACTTGTCTCCTCTACCTTTCATTCTGTTTTAATCCTGGATAAACCATGAAGAGGGTCTTCCTACCATCTCTTCCTTCCACTCCTAAAGTTCCTACCATAGTAACAGGTCACCATGTTTCCTAAGAACATAAAATATCACCAGTTTCATGCTACCATGAACCTCTGCATAGGAACAACCTGGAATAATTCAGGTAAGGCCATCACCATAATGTAGTATTAGAGCCGGGATAAATGTTGCTATTTTGTCCTCTAATTTATTTGCATACAAGCATAATTGGGGTAAAATAAATACCAAGGGTATTATTAAAGAAAAATAAAAACCAAAGATATCAGAAACCTCAAAAATATAGTTTGAGGTTACATGTGTCAAAAATTCTAGTCAATTTGTTTGGAATTGGAGGTGGTTGGAATATGTACTAGAAGCTTGTATAACATCTTCAGATCTTTCTTAATCCCAGTTGTCAAAGCTAATAATACCAGATAGTGATAATCCTTATAATTTCCTTTAACTATTTTAATGCTTTTACTGAAAAAGACATACTATTTGCTTACGCAAATGGGATTTCAAGATATTTTTATTTATATTCCGGAAAATTTGCTTAATAACCTGGCAGAAGCTTTCTTAACATTGAATATATAATGTTATATAGGGTAGAAACGTACACAAGATATGGTCACCTGGTCATTTCTATGATTAAAGAACTCAGAATCCCACAGAAGAGAGAGAGAAATAATTATGATGCAATATGTTCAATACTTCAGAATAGAAAGTTTTGGGAAGTAAGAGTGGAAAGGATTTCTGGAAGTCTCCTCAAAGGAGATACGCAAAGTAAAACATGAAGAAATGTAGCTGGTCAACCAGAAGAGGACAGAAAGGACAGTAAGAAAGAATAGCAAAGATTCTGGAGCATAAAGATGAAGGAACAATGCATGGGTTGGGAATATAAGCCAAATCATAAATGACCTTGTAGAGCTTACTAACAGGTATGGTTTTCACAGGAAGTAAATAGAAAATGATCAAAGATTTTCAGCAGAAGAATGACATGATCAGATAAATGTATTATCTGAGGTCTGGTGAAGGGAAGAAAATGAGGACAAAAAGACCATTAGATATCTTTCGTAATAACATACGAGATGAATATTAAGAGTCTGGATTTAGAGATACTCTCCAAAGAAAAATATACAAATACAAGATATATTTAGAAGATTAATTCAATAGAACTCAGGTATTAACTGGTGGGGGATGGGAGCAGCTAAAAAGAATTAAAAATGATTCCTAGATTGCTGGTGTGAATATGAACAGTGGTGCAATACACTGAAACAGGGAACACACAGAGAGGAAAAGGTTTGCTTTGGGGCAGTGGTATTATGGAGTTTGAGATGTCTGTGGAAATCTAAGTGGTCATTCCAATAACTTCAATATACAGGTCTAGAGGACTGACATGTCTCGAATTACACATTTGGGAGCCTTGGGCAACAAATTTAAAAGACTTTCAACAGCATCTAAATGTTAATAATTTTGCAGACTACAACCATCATGTCTAGAATAAATTATATATACTTTCTCTAGTGGCAGCAAGATAGAACACATTCTAAAAATGCATTGCCACCAAATAGGCTTCTGTATGTCTTGGATTATATTTTCCTATTTATTCATGGGTAACATCACTTCTTATCAGTATATAATTGCTTCTTTATAGAAAGGATAATTTCTATCTCTATTACTATAACAACGATCACATAAGTGCATTACACAGCTTAGGACAAATTAAGGAAACTAATTATACATATAGTGATGTATTAACAATTTCTTATTTTAAATAATGTTAAGGTATACTTTTGCCCTCTATTTGGTTTTACTTTTTTTTTTTAAGATCATAAAGTTGCATTCCTTAGAAACTTCTTTGATGAGGCATGTTTTGTTGAATTTTTTTTTAACCTAACAGATGTTTGGGTAGTTAAAATTCCTCATGAGTATGGTATCCTGTGGTTTTCACAACCTAAGTGTTACCCCAGGAATTTTCTTTTCTTGCTGTCTTCCAGTCCTGGTGGTCTATAGGAGATGCACATTACAAGAGTCCCATTTCATTCCATACTAATTTCACACCCACACTTCCTTAAAGTTGTGCATTTCCTCAGTATTATCAATATCTACTGTGCACCACAGAGGTATTTAAGAGTTTTCTATTTTACACCACTCCCACACACATACATACACAACTCAAATTGCTTTTGAGTATAAGGATAATCAGAAAAATAAGAGAAGAGTAAAACAGCTGCAAGTCTGCAAGTTAAATATTTCTAGCATTTGTGATTTTTGTGCTTACGTTTGTATCTACACATATCAGCATAAAGTAGAATTATGGCTATTATACAGACTATTTAAGAAGAAAAACAATGTGGCTTCAATTATCTAGATCAGAGCATGTGAGAGAAACAAAGGTTAGCTTAAGTTGGCTAAATATTGTTTCCTTTATCATTCTGTTTTACAGGTATACATTCAGATTCAGAGAGTAACCCAATTTAATTCACAGTTTGTATTCTGTCTTTGCTGGCGGGATGTTCAATTTTGATGCTCCTCTGTTTGAGTTCAGATCAAGTTTACAATAACATATTTTCTTATTATACAAGCCATTTTAGGTCCTTTTATAATATTTATTATTCAAAGTGAGTGGCCTTTTATTTGAAGTATTCAAACTTTGAATAACTTGATCTGAAAATAGCTATCAATTGCTAACTCTTTATCAAGGAGCTCTGGGTTTGACAAGACGTTATATTAGTAAGTGCTTGGATACAACCTGATGCCATTAGAACAAAATGCACACTTATCTGAAACAGTGATTTTATACTATTTCACATTATTGTTTAGTCTTTTCTCTAATTCAGACAAAGAATTGTCATTATCTTATTTTATATCATGAAACAATATATCACTTTTTTAGTCAATGATAGATAATACAAAACATATTAATTTTCTCCATCCAGATTACTTTCTGTGTTTGCAAAATGCCCATAGTATTTTCATCTTTGTTATGCAGAAGCAACATGTAAGTATGACTTATTTTTAACATGAAAAACATTACTGCTCTTCACGATTTTGGCTGCTTAACTATTCCTATTTCTTTTACTCTTATACCATATGTTATTTCACCATATATATTATGTCACAATAATATATGTAGTGTCTTTTTATCTTTCATATCAAATAGTATATTATCTCTTCTTGGTTTAATATATCAAATGAAACTTTTACTGTATAATTATAAAATTTAGAAATTCAAATGTACAATATTTATTTTTTAAAAAGTCCCCTCCTCCATTGGAGGCCAGAAATTCCTCCATTCTGGAAACTAAAAGAAGAGTAATTAATTCATTTTCAAAACCTAAACAATTAAAGTATATTATTATCCTCACCCACACGTAATTACTCAGTTGCAAATCTATGAATTTTGAGAATGCCAAGAAAATCATGTCTGTTATCACAATGCTGAAATATATAAATTGTTTCACCTTTCTCTCCTAATGACAGTGGTAGAAAGTAAATTTTCCCTGTGTCCTTTGGAAATACAATATGGTCATAGACCTTAAAAGGAGGTAGGAAGTAGAAGAAATGATATTCAAGTAGAAAGACTTGAGATGTGGGATTATGTTTTTTTCTACCTCCATTGTAGAGTATTTGAGTATTTTCTTTTATTTTTTTTTATTTTTAAGAGGCAGAGTCTCACTCTATTGCCCAGGCTGGAGTGCAGTGGCATGATCACAGCTCACTCTAGCCTCAAACTCCTGGCCTCAAGTGATCCTCCCGCCTTAGCCTACCAAGTAGCTAGGACTATAGCTGTGCACCACCACCCCCAGCTGAGAATATGGGATTATTTAAAAATCCAACTTTGATTTACCAGCTTGTGAACCGATCATGTTATATGTTGTTTTATGCCAATTAAACATCTCCTGTAATAGTGTGAACTGTGCTTGCAAAAGATGGTGCATTAGAAAATCTACTTTCTGGCTCAGTGTAGTAAGTAGAAGTAGGTACTTCCCAAGTGAGATGTTCATAAAAATCAGAATGGGAACCTTTACTGGCAGCAGACACATAGGCACAGGTATATTTTAACCAAAGGTTAAAAATCAGCTGTCCACCAGCCACCTCTGGGCTAGTAACATGTGTGGTTTGAACAATTCAGTTCTTTTTTTAATTTTAAAAATTTAGTTGCAAGTAAAATATTGAGTATTTTCACACAAAATATCTAACTTTCCTGTTTCTTTGAAAATGTCAGAAGACCTAGTAGCACGGCCTGTCTATAGGATAATACTCATCAGAGGTAAGTAGTGGCTGCCCCTTTAGACAGTGCATTCTCTGTAAATTTGCCCTGGCTTATACCACTCCCAATTGCCGTACACCAGCCAGCTTCATTCATTATGGTATCTGTCTGACTCTTTCGGGTAATTTCCCGTTACCTCTGAAACTTTACGGTTTAATCATTCAGTTGAGTGTTCTTTTTTCCATCAAATCTACACTTGTGATTTTATTCATTCCTATCAGTGGGAGCAACTCAAATCCTAGCTTTAGCCACGTTCTAATCTCTCAGCACTTACTTCTTTCTGTTGCCTAGTTAATTAGATTAAAACATCTATTTCTTTTCAAAATCAGCAGGCTGAAAATAACTATACTTATTGGCTAATCTCAAACAGAATCTGATTTTTTTCCATTTTTTTCTCTTTTCTCTGTTTTGGCACAGCTATCCTCATCATCACCTACACTGGAAAATGATTTCTTCTCCCTTTCCTTCTATAGCTTATTCATCAAATTTCACTCATTCAGGAAATATTTATAGAGTATCCACTGGTACCAGGCACTCTTCTAGGCAATAAGGAAACAGCAATGAGCAAGATAGACTCTAAAAACGAATAAGCAAATAAAAATTACAAATGATCTGAAAATAATAAATGTTTATTAAAAGAAGAGGATGTTATAGAAGATTACTGCATGTCCATTTTAGATTAAGTGGTAAGGGAAATTCATTCTAAGCAGGGATTATTTAAATATAGACTGATACTATAAGAAACTGCTCACGTGAAGAAGGTAGTGGAAAAATATTCTATAGTCAAAAGGAAAAGGGAATGCAAAGTCCAAATTCTAGGAGTTTAGTTTGTTTAAGCAACAAAGAAAAGTCTAGAGTGAGTAGAAAGTAATGGTATAGGGGAAAGTGGCTATGAACAAGGTTAAAATTTTAGGTAAGAGCCAAGTCATGTAGGGCTTTGTTAATCAAGTTAAAAAATGTGAATTTTATTCTAAGAGCCACGGGAATTCAGTGGATAGCTTTAAGCAAGAAAGCGACACCATATACATTAGGTTTGAAAAGATCAGCCTGGCAGCCCAGGAGGCCAGTTAGGCTAATGTGGTTGTAGCAGTAATGGAAGGGTTAGACAAATATGGTAGCAATGCAAATGGAGGGATGTGTTCAGATGGTGTGGTTGAAATGAATCTTTGGCAGAATTGAGGAGGAAAGGAAAATTGCTGGATTTTTATTTTCTACAAACTGATGAATGAGGATATCCCTTACTAAGATAACAAAGATGGGAGGATAAGAGGTTTGATGTTACACCCTATATTAATTTAGACAAATATATTCAATACACATGCCCAACGATGTCAGTTGATCAGACAAATATACTGATCTGGAGTTCTGGGCAGCATTTGGGACTAGAAATAGAGATTTGAGAATAATCAATATATAAATAGACTTTAAAGCCATAGGACAGAATAAGTCACTTAAGGTAAAATCTCCTAGGGATTGTGTATTGATAAAGCAGACAAAAGGGCCAAGTACAGATCTCTGTGCATTCTAACACTTAGGGTTTATTAAAAAAAAAAAAAAAAAAGGAAGATAAGGAGAATTCAGCAAAGGAGACTGAGAAAGAGCCACCAGAGAGATATGAGAAAAACCAGAAGAGCAGATCTTACAGACACCAAGAATCAACGTGGTAAAAAGAGGAAGGGTTGGAAAGGCTGAGTTGTCACGATTCTACCTCAAATGTTGAATTATATTAACAAACATCTATTGGACATTTACTATTACAAACATTATGGCAGGTACTCTGGCAAATTATAATAAGAGACACATTTGGCCCAGAAAAAAAAGCTTCCAGATCAAAGTTTATTTCACTATCTATAAGGGCCTAACAGTATCCATTTGTCACTGAAAATCTATTTGTGAGTGTGTGTATGTGTGTATATTATTTAATGCTCTACTAATAGGTACCACAAATTTTTAAGAAAAGTGTGATTTGGATTTGAAAGGAATCACCTAGTAAGAGTTTAAGTCAAGATAGGAGAATGGTAACATAAGGTCCATATTTGAAGGGCTTCTATGGTGTGGTGTTGGGATGGGTGACCTGGCAGACCTGAAATTTGCTCTGGAGGACTGGCACTTGGGTAGAAATGGCATTTTAGAGAATACAGCCATTCCTCAGAGCTCTTGCTTGTAGGATTTGATTTGCAATTTATTTATACTGCATGGAAACCACTACAATTCTATGTAGGCAGGGTTCAGGATAAGTAATAGAAATTTTATTTACTTAATTATGGATAATAATATTGTCTAAGAAAGCAGAGTGACCTGTTAGTTATAACTATAAAACTCAAGTTGCCTAAGCAATCTTTACCTACACTTTGAGTGATTTCTCTGGAAAAGCACTCAAGAACTTTTTTCCTGAATGCAAAAGTCCTGAGAGATGTGTAGATGGCAGAGTAATTTTGAGAGATTATTTGTGTTTCTTCTCCGTATTTTTTTCTTCTCCTTATCTCAAACTGGGAGTTGAGCCTTAGTATTTCTTTGCGTCAGAGTTTTGTATAGATGAAAAGCACAATCTGAAAAACTGCTTGCTGACAGATCAATCGGGGTATAGTGCTCACACCTGTGTAAGCCTGCAGTCACTGAGAAGGTTGTAAAGTCTGGCTTAAAGGCCGCAGAGCCTCCACATATGAGAGAAAATGTAGGCATGGCTAAGGGCACTAGATGACAATCAGTGTGGTCTAATGGTAGATCACAAGAGAGGCTTCCCTCATGCTTTGTCACAACGTCAGACTCTAGGATCCTGGCACAACTCCGGGAGTTTAAGAAAAGCCCTAATGATGACTGAAATTGAATTTTCCATTATGTTTCAATTAAATTAAAAATAAGCATGTTATTATGTAAGCCAGTTAGTATATTTAGTTATTTCTATATTCGGTGATTTCATACACAATTGGATTAAGTAGAAATCATTAATATATAGGTATAGAATATAACATAAATGAGTATGTACATATCAGGACAATACTTACGGCCAGGCAGGGTTTGTGTAGAAATCCAGCTGGAAGCATTGCCATAGCCAGCATTGGTGCTGGCAGCCACCTGGAATCTATACCATCTAAATTTTTTCAGTCCATACACTGTCTCTTCAGTTAGGTCAGCTTCATAGAGATATTGAATTTTTTGATATTCAACACATTCCTCGGATTCCCATTCTCTGCATTTTTGAGCACGAAGTTGAGTGGTAATCTTGTAATTTTGAAAGTAGCCAAGGATAGTGTCAGGTCTTATCCATGTCAATGTTGCACTAGTTGACTGAACATCAGAAAAAGTAATATTTGTGGGAACACTGGGAACTAAAAATTAAAGGGGAAAAAAATTAAAAATAATTGGAATTACCAAACATTTTGTAAACAGAAGAAAGAAATGGAATTTTAACATATTATGGCCGGGAGCCGTGGCTAATGTCTGAAATCTCAGCATTTTTGGAAGTCAAGGCAGGAGGGTTGCTTGACACCAGGAGTTCAAGACCATTCTGGACAACATAGTGTGACCCTGTCTCTATAAATTTTTTTTTAAAAAAGCCAGGCGTGGTAGTGTGCACCTTAGTTCCAGCTACTTGGGATGCTGAAGCAGAAAAATTGCTTTAACTCAGAAGTTTGAAGCTGCAGTGAGCTATGAGTGTACCACTGCACTCTAGCCTGGGTGACAGAACGAGACTCTGTCTCTAAAAAAATTTAAAAAAAATTCTATTATGGTGCATCTAGTAGAGATCTGTCAAAGTAGTACAGTACTTACATTAATTATCCCCACTCTTAATGAGCAAAACCTTAAGGTGATGCTTCATGGACCACCATTTCAAAAGAGTAGAGGACAAAACAATTGAGATTTTTTTATACCTAATTTTGCTCCCAAATATAATCATAAATGGTTTATATAATTGTATTTTAGCTTCATATAGAAGCAAAAATTTCACTGGTACAAAAGCAAACTGTATGCTCATATCATCCTAAGTACTTCCCTAGGCATATCTAAGTTTTTAATATTCAGTTCCCCCAAAATATATATTTTATATTTAAATGTCTAGATAAATATAAGCACATATTATATATATAATTGTTGGTTATTAAACATTTTTAACTAAATAATGTAACAAACAGTATTACTGAATAAATTAGATTAGTTGATTTTTATTTTATCTTCGGTACATTTAAAATTAACAAAACTTTTCTGATATTAATACACAGACTGAGGTATCTGTACATCACCTACAATCACATGGTCCTACCTGGAGTTACTTTTTAGATTTCATTCTGCTACACACTTACCATGTGTCAGGCTCTGAGTCCGGTGTTAGGGATTCAAGATACAATAAAGTTTACAAGAAACAGTTTATTGGGCACATAAAATGAGCATATTACAGTTAGAAATATGAAAGAGCAATGAACTAAGTGGTATTGAAACTTTTCTCAACCATGCCTTTCCTATCTTCAAGGGCCTTTGCTGAGAAGACTGAGATAAAGAGAATGATAAAAATGACTTATATGAAAATTTCATGATTTATGAAAACTATATGTTAATACTCACACTTAAAAATAAGAAAATAAATATTTAGAAAAATCATTCATTCTTAAATATATCATATTAAATCAATATTCAATAAATATCTAATGAGCACCTAATATATGTAGGTACTATTGTAAGTGTTGGAAATACAATAAACAAAACAGACAAAAATTCCTGACCTCGTGAAATTTACATTCTGGAGAGCTATATACAATAAAAGTATTGTACACAGCCATCCCTCACTATCTATGGGGGCTTAGTTCTAGAAGCTTCCATGGATACCAAAATCAGAGGATACACAAGTCTCCTATATAAAATAGTGTAGTATTTGCATATAACTTATGTATATTATCTC
This sequence comes from Lemur catta, assembly GCF_020740605.2. Taxonomy (NCBI): domain Eukaryota; kingdom Metazoa; phylum Chordata; class Mammalia; order Primates; family Lemuridae; genus Lemur; species Lemur catta. The sequence continues at coordinate 34,776,473 of NC_059133.1, forward strand.
ATATAATTTAAATAATCTCTAGATTACTTATAATACCTAATACAATGTAAATGCTATGTAAATAGTTGTTATCCTGTATTGTTTAGGGATTAACGCAAGAAAAAAATGTATGTACATGTTCAGTACGGATGCATTTTTTTGCAAATATTTTTTTTTCTTGAATCCACAGATGGAGAACCCATGGAAATGGGTTGGTTGGTTGAATCCACAGATGGAGAACCCATGGAAATGGAGGGCTAACATATAGTATTTGGGATGATGACCAGAGGTATGAAGAAAAATAAGGAAGGGAAGAAGGAGAGAGAGTTCCAGGGATAATGAAATTTTAAATTCGGTAGTAAGAGAATGGATTAGAAGACATTAAGTTCCTTATAAAAGTGGGAGAGCTAACCATGTGAATATTTCAGGAAGAAAAATTTGGAGCAGAGGAAACTGCATTATTAAACGCCCTAAGTTGGAAGAATGCCAGTATACTTGGAGAGTAACGAGGCCCGAGTAACTTAGTAGGAGCTGAGGGCTAATGAGAGACATTGAAAGCTAGACTGTATACGACATTATAGGATATTGTTATGGTTTTCTTTTGAGCAGAGGAGCGACAGGTTCTAACACGTTTTCACAGAATCACTCTAGCTACTGTGTTGAGAATAGATGAAGGGAGACAAGGATAGAAACGAGGAGACTAATTAGTAGGTTACTACAATGTCAATGCAAGAGATCATGGTGGCCTGGATCAAGACGGTAGCAGTAAAAGTGAAGAGAAACATTCAGATCCCAAACATAATTTGAAGGAGAGCTGACAGGCTTTGCTGATGTGTGGTGTGTGGACTAGGAGAGAAAGAGAGGGGTAAAGGAAAACTCTAAGGTCTTTGGATTGCCCAAACACAAAGATGAAGCTGTTATTAACCAACAAGGTGATGACTGTGTAATGAGTAAGCTTTGGTGAGAAAGAGTAAGAATTTATTTTGAGTATGTTAACTTTGAAATTCCTCTAAGACACCCAGAAGGACAAATCAAATAGTAGACAGATGCTTGAATCAGGAGTTCTGTAGAGAGAGGTCTGGACTTGTACTAAAAATTTGGATTTTCTCTTAATTTTTTATTAAATTATCTACAGATGTATTTCATATATATAAAAATATATAATGCACACATATATATATTTGCCCAAAACTGGAAAAGAAGTTATAAAGCAATGAATAACAATGATTAAATCACTTAAAATCCTATGATCAGATTCAATTACTCTGTTTTCAAATACTAATATTTATCATCAAATCTTACTGCATTTAGTTGACCATTAACTTAAAGGTAGCATTATAAACAGAACACTTGATACACTACTTACAACACACTCTTTTATCTTTATTTATCATGAAGAAAAGCAATTATAGAGAATATTATTTTTAGGGAAAATGTATGTGTACAGAAAAAGAAGTTTTAGAATTGGCTAAAAAGTAGAATTTCTATAATTCATTGAAATCCCTCAGTCACTAAATGTGAACTCACATCACCTGAATATAAGATAACATTTTCAAAATATTTCAACATAAATCATAGAAGTGTTATTGACTTGAGTGTTCAGGAAATGTTTTCAGAGAAGAGATGGCATGTGAGATGAGATTTCACTGATTGTAAAGAGGCAATCTTAGAAGAGGGGGTGATGGAGGCCAAGTCAAGTGTGATTGTAGCCTATAATTCATGTTGGCAACAAACAGAAAGGCTGCACAATAGCTTGGGGACTTACTGTGGCAGAGGGAATTATAGACAGCTTGTCAGGCAATGGAAAGCTATCAAAGGTGTTGGAATGAGATGTTCAGAGGTACATTTTATCAAGTCCAGTCTGGTAATTTCACAATAGGAAAAGAGAAAATTTCAAAGACCATTTCATTTGTCTAGGAAAGAAGAAGTAAGATGGTAGCAACAGGAAAGAAGTCAGTTTTTAAAATTTATGTGGGTGGTTGATTCCACAAGAATAGGCAAATAAATGGGAAATCACAAAATCTCAGAATGCAAAATAAGTTTAAAGATTGTCTTGGTCAATTTGTCTCTTTATGTCTGACCATTGTGTCTGTGGATGTTCTCAAAGATTCCCAGCCCCTGTACAAAAAGCTTCTTTCACTTATACAACCAAAAACCTATCTAGGAATAGATGGGAAGGAAGTTTGCTGCAGTAATTAAGAATCCAAATCAGTTCAATTTAAAATAGACAGATACCCAGTGGACTTGACCTTACAATTTGAGTCCTCTAAAAACAGAACATTATCTTTGGCTGGTTGCAGACAAGGATGTAAAAGATTTGAAGCATGAGATGGATTCAGTGTACAAAAATTTCTCCACTGCTGGCTTTGAAGAAGAGGCCACATGATAAAGCATGGAGGCCATCTCTAGTAGCTGAGAGAAGCAGTTGGGTAAAAGCCAGCCAGGAAATGGGTCAGTCCTACAAATGCATGGAACTAAATTCTGCCACAACCATGTGAGTTTGGAAGAGGACCCTGACAACTTGACTTAGCTTGTGAGAAGAATAGGGAACCTAGGTACATCATACGTGGACTTCTGACGTATAGAACTATAAGCTAAGAAATGGCTGTTGTTTTAAGCTACCAAGTTTGTGATAACTTGTTACACAGCAATAGAAAACCAGTACAACTTTCCTCTACAAAATAACCAATCACTACTTACCTAGTCTTAAATATATAGAACAAAGGAAAACTAAAAATCTTGAGGGATTTTATTTTAAAATTTATTTTCAGATACCTCTATCAATTTGTATCGCTTTCATTATTTTGTTCCTGTAAATCTTACTTAGTTCTGCACTGAAAACCCACCCCAAAGAGGCCTAATCTACTTTCATCTCCACTTCACTCCAACATTCTACACAAACAATCTAGGAAGATTTTGCTTTTGCTTCTGCATCCATATCAATAAAAAATATTGAGCAATCACTCCAAAATATGTATATTTATTTGTAGGTAATATGCACATAATAATGTCAATCTACATATTAAAATTGTGTCTCTTGGAGTCTAGACTAATGGTTGCAACAAAATGGTTCTTTAATAAATGTTTTCTGAATATATTAGCAAATGAATAGAAAGCATAACAGGGGATTTGATTTAGACAGATGATCAGAAAAGGCTTTATTGATGAAGGATAACTTAATCAGAGACCTGAAGGATAAGAAGAAACTTCCCAGGTGAAAATCATCAGGATTTTTTTAAGGCCCTGAAGGAAGAGAGCATTACACAACGAAAACACTTCAAGAAATCTTCTGGGCCCACAGGGAGATGGACGGGAAGAAAGCTAAAGATGTAGGCCAGAATCACACCATGTTGAGCCTTCTAGACTGAATTCAAGATTTTTAGTTTTATTCTAAGTGCAGTGGAATACTTGAGAAGTTTTATAATGGCTTTTTGTTTTCATTATAACTTTACACTCTGTTCTTTCCCTATGGAAACCAGAGAGTATGGTCCAGACACTTCCCTTTATTTTGGATCTACCACAAACCACCTTTACCATGTTTCAATTTCCTTTCCCTATGGTTTGCTAAACCACTATAGGTGGAAGGAAAAAGGGACATCTTCACTAGCCAATTAACTGGAGAAGGCAAAGGAGACTGCCCTTTCCTGACCCCAGGAAAGGGGTCATCAGGAGGGATGACTAGATGCCCATGGCTCTATGAGTAACTATTTTTTCCTGCAATGTTCAGGTTTTAGGAAAGAAGACTGTAATGACAAATTTTTGCTGCAGAGTAAAAATTTTTAGCAGATTAATATTGGTTCACAAACTCTAGTATTCTCTAAACGAGTTTTTCAGAAAAGAAAAAGTCTACATAGAGTAGTACTTTAACTTGACAAAGCAACAAGGTCCAGGCAAGAGCTATTTTTAACCTGGCTATGGGAAGCAAAACAATAATTTCAGTCCCCTGTTATGTGACAGGCATAGTGAAGGGACACTGGGACATACAGACACTCAATATGTGGTTGTTGAGTATGTGACTAAATTATGATTCATTGAAACAGTCCTCTGGTTTTCATGTGGTACAAAATCTAGCCCACATTTTTCAGTCAAATGTGTTTAGAAAGATAAACCAGAAATAAATCTGATCTGAAGCCAAATATATAGTATAACTTATAGACTTTTTTAAACAAAGCTACCTCAGAAGTATTCCTAAGTGACCAGCAGTAACCCTCATTTATATCCAGCATCTTCTCTTTTGATGAACTGTGTGCTGAACTAGACTATTTCAAGGCAACTGCCCTATTGAATTACAGATACAAAAAGGATTACACTCATTTCAGCATGGAGAATCAGATTTCCATTCTTTAAGAATGACTAAAAACCTCAAAACTTTTTCTATACACAGATGGTACTAATTTGAACACATCATCCCATGCTTCCTGGAGTAATCACACAGCTTGCTTAGATTTTCTAAACATGACTGAACTGTGATGAAGTGATCAACATTAACTGCCAAGGTATTCAGTAAATTACATTTTTATTCATAAATTATTCTTATTGGTGAAATACTCTCATCATGGTTGAAATGAGAGTCTTGAGATATATATAAGTAAGAATTTGCTACAGGTTTAAATTCATGACGGTTTTCAGTGACTATTTAGTAGATGCTACTTAGAACATGATAAGGTGTGTAAAACGCAATTATTCTGTAAACTTCTGAATATCAATTATTAGAAGCTGCTAACCTCCCATGATAGGATTCTGATGATGGTTGGTTTGAATTGACTTCTCACTGACCTGGTTAAGTACGCTAACATGGAAGAAGTTGTTTCAATTCTTTATTTATGACTATATTTTTATCTTCGGGCACAGATGTACTCTCTTTTAAGTAATATGGATGTTTGAGAATTTATATTTATGAATTATATTTATAAAACATAAAAAAGTATCAACCAATCTTTCCCAGTTTATTAAGAATATTTTTGTTTCTAGAAATTTTAAATAATCTGCTATCCTTTTAGAAGCACAAGGTACAGATATATAATCTAAGAATACACAAATAAAAGTGCACTTTGCTAACACTAACATAGTATGGATCAACATAAAAATTGAAATTCCTGCAGAGTTAAGTGCAAAGTTGAGTGCAAAGCAAATTTCAGTATCCTAGACATAAATTTTGAACTAACTTGAATTTAATTGATAGCATTTATTGGACATTCACATTGAGTGGTGTAGACAGGTTTCAAGTCTTAAGGCATAAGCTCCTTTTCATACACACACACACACACACACACACACACACACACACACACACACATAAACAAACAGTTTAGTTAATAGAAACAACCACAAAAAGGTGAAGACAACAGAAAAGAGAAGCAAAAGATCTGGGAGCTGTAATTTGAAGGAACGATTGAGGATTAGTATAGATGTGGAAGAAAAGATGTTCAAGGAGGTTGAATAAAAAGGAGAGAGTTGTAATTATTAATAGCAACAAAATGTCAAGAGCTGGAAGGTATCTTAGACTAGAAAAGAATAGTCTAACTAAGGAAGTAATAAGAAAAAAAGGGGGGTATCAAGCATGGTGCTATTGAAAGTCTAAGAGAGGAGTTTAGATGACTACTGCAGACAATAAAGAAGAACTGACAGAGATTAACTGGTGAAGTATAAATGTAAACAAAACCCTGATCCTTCATATAGCTTATTATTAGGAAATGGTAAATTTCATAGAAATTGGTTAGATGTTGTATATATAAAATACAATATAAATTATAATGATCTAGTAGGTTAAGAATAATTAGGATGAGAACTAAGAGAAAATGCAAAGGAGGATTGGTAGAATGTGATGATTTATTGGACATAGAGAAAATAGGAGTAAAACAAATTGAATGAACACAGGAATTAGGTTAATAGACAAAATGTATGCTGTAGACTTCCTAGAAGTAGGTTACATATTTGGCTCTGAGTGTTATGACAAATAATACAAAGGGAAAAAAAACCAAGACTAAATTTCTGTGACGATAAATAAAAATGTATTAAATGAACAATAATATAATAATCTCTGGTATTGAAAGCAAAGATATATTTCTCCTGAAAAATCCCATAAACAGGTTACCATGTAATTTAATGAACAATGTCCTCAACAATATTAATACACAGTAAATACTAAGTGCATTTAATTTTAGCCTTTCTTAAATGTCTCTCAGCATAGGTGGGTGGAATAAATCTCAAACACATTTTAGTAAAACTGTTTCTTCAGAGATTGTAATTATGCAGTTCAAGTGTACCTCACTCTGGTAGTCTAACTTAATCTAGGAGATTTTAGAGTAGCTGGAACAGCATTTATCAAGGTATGCTACACAAACATTATTGAAGGTGGTCTACAAATATGAGAATATGGATTGGTACATTCATACTAGTATGCCAAATTAAATAATCTTGTAATAGAAATTAATTTCACTTGCATGAAAGAGAACTGAGAAAATACCAATAAACAAGACTAAGATTTCCTAAAAAAGTTTTAAGTGTCTGTTCCAACACATGTATAGTTGGACAATTGGGGCCCAAAATTCTATGGACCATAGCTATAAAAATTTTAGTATTTAAACCTAGTACTATTGAACATATAACTTTATAAAAATATCTCAGTAAAACTTCTGGAAAAAAAGTCATTTTTTGGAGAAGACTACAAGGGAAACTGTTTATACATATTCTGTTTGAAATCAAAATAAGTTGACTTGATTTATAGAGTCATTAGTTTTGACAGCTCTATGTAGCAAGTTATCTCATGAGAATAGCTATCAAAAATGACAAGTTTGATTTTAAATAGTCTATCTGAAACAGTTCTTAGGGGAGTAATTAGATAGCAGACATAATTGTCCGGTAATACTACTCATATAACACCTGGAGACTAAATTGAACCTTGGACAGTGATGCAGAAATTAGAAAGACATACTGTTTCGTGGGGATTCACTTAAGGATGGGTATGAGTAAATAAATGTTAGTTTCAAATCTTGTTAACAGGATAAATAGAGTTATATTGAAAGGTGAAGTTTATATTAGCATAAGAGCTCAGGTAACCAATTTTGGACAATATCTGTGTATATAAGTAATTGTAATCATGAGAGTGAATGAACATTTGAATGGAGCACTCATAGTATCAGAAAAGCAGATAATGTAGAACTGAGTCTCAAGTCAACAGTGAATGGGCAGAATAGAATAGGAAAAAAATGATCAGAAGAAACTCAGGTAAGTATATATACTGTCTGGCATACATTGAAACTTAATAAACGTTTGTATAGAAAATAAATGAATAAGTGAACAAATTAATGGATGAAGGGACTGGTAGATCTCATGAAGTGCCACCAAATGCTGATTGTAATTGAATGCTACTTAAAATAATTTCAATTTCCTAAGGACTGTGACTATACAGAAAAAATTTATTGATTAAAATATACAAAAGGAGTCCTGGATCTACATTTTGGAAAAATATCCATAAGAGACTAGAAAATTTGGATTTTTCAGGGACTCCATGAGAGAGAAAGAGAGAGAGAGAGAGAGAGAGAGAGAGAGAGGAGAAACAAGAAGGAGAATCAATAGAAGAGAAAGGATCAAAGGATGGTGTGAGGTGGGGACTCTATGGCATAAAGCAATCAACAGAAAATTCCCTGGTAACCAAAAGATTTTTAAGAACAAAAAAGTCTAATGATCAATTTAAAGTAAGGTATATTATTGAAATGTAAACCCCTCTTCTATGCACTCATCACCAAATATTCATTAAGGCTATTATACACAAAAGTGCTCAGTATGATTAGAATTTTTGTCAAAATCATGAAGAGATCTCAGATTCATACTTTGTTAAAAAAATATAATTTTGCAAAAGAAACTTAAAAATATATACCAAAGTATTCCAGTTACAAAACATAATAAATTTGGGGAACTACGATCTGGTGATAGCTTTTATCAGACTAGCCCTCCTGCAGATAATAATTATGGACTTGGAAAGAGGGGGGAAATAGCTATTGGCTTGAGGTGTCACAGAATAAAGTATGAGGCTGCTAAAGTGGTTGTAAAAGAAGGAAGCCACGAGGGGTTAGACTCAAATTTGGGGTCTAAACTCTCCTGAAATAGTCATTATACCTGTATATTATTGTATGTATGTGTAATTAAGATGTATGTATATGTAATTAAGAGATTATACGTACATAATGGAGAATCCAAGGATCACAGTAGAAAGCAACAGCTGAAAAACTGTGTAGAAATTATAGCTGCTAAAATTGCACTTGTACCCCATAAATTTGCATAAATAGAAACCTCAAACAAACATACAATAATCCTAAGCAAAATATTAGCAAATCAAATCCAACCATATATGATAGAATAACACATCTGACCAAATGTGGTCTATCTCAGGAATGTAAATTTCATCTAATATTCAAAAATAAATAAAAGAGAACAAAGGATATGATCACCTCAATAAATTCAGAAAACCAAATAACAAAATTTAACATTCATTCACAATAAATACAGCAAACAATAAATGGAAGAATCTTCCTCCAAATTTGATAAAGTACATCTACAGAAAGTCTACAGCCAACATCAGACAAAATGGTGAAGGATTAATCCTTCCCACTGAAGTTGGGAACAAAGCAAGGATGTTGGCTTTTACAACTTCTATTTACCATTGTATTAATACCAAAGAATCTAGCCAGTGCTATAAGACAAGAAAAAAAGTCACAGATTTAAGAAACAAAGAGGTAAAAATGCTTTTAATTGTAGAAGACATGACATTTTTAATATAAAAAGTTCTAAAAATTTTTAAAAACTTTCTAGAACTAAGAAGCGAATTTAGCAAAGTTATATAGGATATAACGTCAATATAAAACTCAATTATATTTCTGTGTTTTACATCAAATTGACAACTAAGATTAAAATAACATGTTTTTATGTTTTATGTTATTAGAAAAACGTAAAATATACTAAATACCTAGGAATAATTTTAACAAAAGATATGCAAAATCATTTTACTGAAAACTACAAAGCATTATTGAAAGCAATTAAAGATGGAGAAATATAACATGTTCATGGATAATTCAATATTGTTAACATATCAATTCTCCTGAAACTCATGTATAGATCTGATGCAATTACAATGAAAATGCCATAGGTTTTTTTTTTTTAACAAGACGATTTTTAATTATAAAATTTATATGGAAAGGCAAAGACCAAAAATAACTAAAACCATTCTGAAAAAAGAACACATTCCTAGAACTTGCACTAACTTATATCAAGACTTCTTTAAAAAGTTATAGTAATCAATACAGTGTGGTATTATTATAAAGATAGAGAAATAAATCAATGGAAGAAAATATATTTCAGAAATAGATTCAAACACATAGGATCAAGCAATTTTTGAAAAAACTTCCAAGGCAATTCAAAAGAAGAAATGAAAGTATTTCAACAAATAGTTCTGAAAAGTATTGATAAATATGTGAAAAAAATTAACCTTGAATTATATTATACACACAATTCAAGATGAATCATAAGCACAGATATACAAGATAAAACTGTAAAATTTGTAGAATAAAACACAGGATAATATCTTCATGATTGTGAAGTAGGCAATGGTTTCTTAGATGGACACAAAATGTCCGAATGTGGTAAAATTGCTAATTTGGATTTCATAAAAATTAAAATCATATGTTTATCCACAAATACCATTAATGAAATGGAAAGTCAAGCTACTGATTGGGAAATAATGTTTGTTATACATACATCTAATGAAGAACTTGTATCCAAAATATATAAAGAACTCCTACAACTCAATACAAAAAGACAAACAATTCAAGAAAAAAATACACTGAAGAATTCAACAGAAACTTACCTAAAGGAGATAAGACATTCCTCATTTTGCATATCCCCATATGCTTGAATATGCTTGTGTCTATGGTTTAGTTAAATAACACCTGTCTCTCCAAAACAGGGTTTAAATTCATTATCATGGTATATTAACTATAAGTAATTTTATTAAAATTAAAACTTTGCTTCTAGCTCTTTCATCCACAAAATTATTACATAAATAACAGATGCACATCAGAATCAGTGACCAATCACATCATTTATTTCAAAGCCTGTCACTGATTGGTCCTTGTGCAATTATTATTCAGTTCACACACAGGCAGCAAATTGTGGAGTTGTGTTGCCTCGTTGTCTCCCAGTGATGAACTCATGTAACATACTGGCCAACAAACAAGTAGCAAAGAACAAAAGTGATGATGCTGGAAGCAAAATTTGAATCAAACATAAATGGTGTTTTAGAACAAATAGCTATGACCCAGCAATTCCACAAAAAAATATATACAAAAGTATCTACAGATGTTTTATTCATAATAGTCAGTTTGAAACAATCCACATGTCCACCAAAAGAAAACAGGCACACAAATAATGGTATATTCATATGATGGAAAATGAGTCAATAATAAAAGAACAAATTACTGAAACCATAGCAACATGAATTTCACAATTATGTTGAAAGAAATAGGCCAGACATAAGAGAGTACATAGCGCTAAGAACAAGTGAAATTAATCTATGTTGACTGAAATCAGAACAGTGGTTGCCTTGAGGAGTAAGTGCACAAGGGGATTTTTCTATGAAAGATGGGAAGGTTCTGTATGCTGACTGAATGGTGGTTATGTGGGTGCATGCATTTGTCAAAACTCACTGAATTACAGACATAAAGTTCTGTGCATTTCACTGTATATAAATTTCTCATAAGTAGAAAACACAAAAAATGAAAAGATTTCCAATAAAAATGTAGCAGTAATATTCAAAATAAGTCACAAGTTATGCATGTATATAGAAATTAAAACTACTAGATGCTAATACTTTCTAGGTAACAGTTAATAAATCTATACTTTTAATAGAAAATAAAATCATTAACTTTGCTATATTTCTCATGTATCTGTACTAGAAAGGAAGCCTTAGAGATGAGCCCACGTATGTCAACAATTACTTTCAACCATCATTTGTTACCTGTTTAATCTACAGGCAAAGTTCAGAATAGTAGTTCTTAGAATTCCATCCTAGCTGAGTCTTGCACAGTTAAACATTTCTCTGTAATAGCATCATCCTAAATACAAAATTAGTTTTAAATTTCAAGTCTAAAAATGTTAGACCTCTCAAACACAACAAATATCATTAATGTGGTTGTGTTTAAAAAGTTACAAAATGGGATCTTGGTTTTTTAAAAATACTATCTAAAGTGGGTTAATTTAATTAGTAAGAAACTTTAAAAATTGGGCTATGAATTTTTAATATATCCTAGATTTCATCATTTTAATCCATATGAAATAATATTTTTTTTATCCTTCTAATATTGTAAATTCTTTTTAAAGAAGTAATTCTTCCTAACAAGGTATCAAGGCACAGAACCAGTGGGTGATTTCAATGTTGCAGTGAATAGGTGGTAAAAATTCAAATTGCAATAGCTTATTAATATGCTAAAAAATGTTACTTTTACTTTATTTAAAATTTGGAAGTGTTTTATGTCAAAGTGGCTATTACTTACGCAAATCTTATATTTATAAAACAGTTGTCTATCCAAACTTTCATTTGTATGTGCCATGGAACTTATAATATTTGAAATTCACTAAGTTAAGCTTAACAATAATTCACACAGCCTTCTATCTGTTCAAGTCCTTTTCTTTGTATTTATACTGCATTGATTTTAAATTAAGTATAAATTAGAGTAACTTTTAAGAAATTGTGCTGTCATTAAAATTCATTTATTCTATTATACATTTCAGAATGTTTACACCATTAGTAAATGTTTTTCCATGAAGTTTATAATCTCATACAAACAACAGGCACATTTTTGAAGCTTTCAAGTACTGTGGTTACCAGAAAGAAAGAAAGAGAACTTTTGCATGTGCACATACACACACGCTTAATTTACTTAAAAAGAGAACAAGAAAAAAATGGGGGAGGAGATTGATATGTACAGGCTGTTATGAAAAGTATCAGCTACAGCTGCATAGGACAGGAATGGAAAATAGAGTAATAAGATATGCCCTAGTTCCTAAATAAGTTAATAAAAATGCTGCTCAAAGAACAGCTGGCGTTAGCTGGAACTTGGGTGAAGCAAAGAGTAGCTGCCTGGAGTCCAATTAATGAAAAGTATTAGAGCATCAATGAGGTCAAGGAAAATTATGCAGAGTAACTGAAATTCATTTCTTATAAAAGGAATTCCATTTAAAGTACTTTAAAATTTATAATTTAGAGTTTACCTAAGACAATTTCAAAATAGCAAACATTACACTTTTGGAACTGATCCAGATAAAAAAATGTGATACGAGTCTAGGCACTTTAAACATTTCCCAGAATTGCTTCAGTATCTTACAGATCTTATAATATTAACTCATATTATTTTTAGTTTTATAGGTTAATCACGGATTTTATAAATTCAGTTTTCCTGAATTTTAAATCCATTTTTGAACAAAAGTATGTATACACTCGCATCATAAATATGTCTGTAGCTATGAGGAAATTCTTACAACGGAAGTAAATGTCTCTATTCTATAATGACTCTATTTAGACATTGTGAAATAATGGAAGAAAACTATTCTAATTCCCACAAACACATGTGATTTGTTAAATTTCTAAGGTAGAGGAAACATCATAATATATTAAAAAGAATTCTAGACCAGTAGTAACTTTGCTAACAACTAGTTGCAGCAAACTGAGTTGACATTAACCTCTGTGCTTCATTTCCCATGCCTGCAAAGTAAAATGACTAAATGAGGTTACCTATGAGATTCAATGAAGGCCTAAAATTATATAATTCTATATTTCAACAGTGTAGGAAATATATTTGCTTCATCATAGTCATCCCAATAGTCCCTAGCACAGTACTTTATATGTATTAAATAACTTGATCTTGAATAGATGGATAAAAAGAGTATCATGCATGTTATTAAAAATATAGCCATAGATGGACTTCTGCTTTGAGGAAGATGGAGTAGATGCACTTTTCCCTATTCCTCCCAGTATGAACAAATAAAAACTGTAAACATTAAATATAAAATAGACAAAAGAAGATTCTAAAAGGTAGAATTAAGAAGGCAGACCAGCTAGGGAAGTCAGGACCCAAGTAACAACATGGTGGTGCTGGTGAATTCCTTGAGTTTTCTTTCTGCCTCATATATCCCAGAAGCCAGCCATTTGGAAATGCTAGCTAACTGACCAAAAAAGCCCCAATAAAAATCTGCTCTCTATAACTATTAATGTACTCTTAATAATTAAAAATAATTTTTTTTTAAAAAAAAATCTGCTCTCTCCAGTCAATAAATAAATAAATAAACCCATGAAAAGCAGTGCAGGCAGGGCGCAGTGGTTCATGCCTGTAATCCTAGCATGCTGGGAGGCCAAGGCAGGAGGACTGCTTGAGCTCGGGAGTTCGAGATCAGGTGGAGCAAGAGCAAGACCCCGTCTCTACTAAAAAAATAATAATGAGCCAGGCATGGTGGTGCATGCCTGTAGTCCCAGCTGTTTGAGACTGAGGCAGAAGGATCACTTGAGCCCAGGAGTTTGAGGTTGCTGTGAGCTAGGCTGACGCCACAGCACTCTACTCGGGGCAACAGAGTGAGATTCTGTCTCAAAGAAAAAAAAAAAAGAGAAAACCAGTACAGTACAGCAAGACAGAAAATTTTTAGACAATAACTGCTATACTCTACCCAAAAACCATAGAAAAACCTATGATCTCTCATTTTTAAATTTTCTATGACTCCCTTTTTGACCCATGGATTATTTAGAAGTGCCACTTTTTGTAACTGGTTTGATATTATATTTCAGCTCCAAGTTTACATCCTGAGAGCACATAAACGTAATTCTAAAACTCTCTAAAAAGAGATCTCTAGGCTCAAGTAGTTTCACTGGAGAATTCTTCCAAATGTTTAAGGAATAACTAACACCAATTCTACACAATCTATTCCAAAATTAGAAGAGATTCATTTTTATGAAGCTAGTATTACCCTTACACAATAACTAGACAAAAAACTATACACCATGACCAAGTGGGGTTGATTCCAGGAACCCAAAGCTGGTTCAATACTGAAAATCAATCAATGTAACTTACCATATTAACAAGCTAAAGAAAAAAAATCACATGAATATCATCAACTAATGCAAAAAAGCATTTGACAAAATTCAACACACACTCATGATTAAAAATTCCCAGAAAAGCACAAATAGAGGGGAAGTTCCTCAATCTGATAAAGAGCATCTACAAAAAACCTACAGCTAACATCATATTCATGCTTAAATTATTGAATGCTTTCCTCCTAAGATCAGGAACAAAACAATGGGTCCCCTCTCACTGCTATTATTCAACATGGAGCTGAATTTCTAGTCAGTACAGTAAGAAAAGAAAAGCAAATAAAAGGCATGCATATCAGAAAAGAATTAAAACTGTCCTTATTTACAAATGACATGACTGTCTATGTAGAGAAACCCAAGGAATCACCAAGAAGTTCCTTAACTGAATGAACTACGAGAAAATGCTTGCAAGGCCCACTGAGAAGCCAGCAGCTGGGCAGCAGTTACCTCATCACTCTCCTCCCTTGGTGTCTGGCCCCTCAGTGGCATGGCACGACCAGTGAGAGACACTGGGGTAAACCTTAGAGATGGAAGTGGTGCTGCTAAGGTGGCATCCCAAAGCTGCAGTGCTGTGCCCCCTGCCTGGCCCTACTCTTGGCAACTCCACCACTCCTGCTTCAGACACAGACATTGCCTTCTCTACTGAAGCCCATTCTACCCGGCAGTGAGCTGCACCTTCCAGACAGAGCAGATTTCTCAGAACATAAAATAAGAAGATAGTTATTACAGAGGTAGAGACAGTTATAAATTGTTCTTAATCAGAGTGAAGTTTGTACTCTGGAAAATCAGCCTCACTCTGCAGCACTCACACCTCTTAATTTTCCAGGTCTCTCCTGAATAAAGAAGGACCAGCCCATCTTTCCCCTTTGACAAGTTGGAATAATGTGTATCTCTTAAAAGACTATGAAGATAAAATTTGAGAGAATTATGAGCAAATCCTCAATATCAAACTGGCAGAACAATCTGAATCTTTTCTGAAATTTACACATCATCAGATCATACAATCATATGGGACAAAGAGAATCAGCTATGTGCCCTGAAGCTTTTCTGCATATCTGAGTATCAGGTTTGCCCTCGAGAGATAGCTGCCATACACTTTTTGCAACTGGTTTGACATCACATTTCAGCTCCAACTTTGCATTGTGAGAACAATTAAGCATGTCTGCAGGTTCATTTTTATACAATTTGAAAGACCTTGAAACTTTTTGGTTGTCACAGCATATTATTTTTTTTCTCATCCAATAAACAGCAGTTCCTTACGGTGATAGATTTTCCAAACAAAAATACCTGGAGCAGCAGTTTAGCAAAATATAACTTCAGTGGCTCTCAACATGAAGAGTTTCACCAAGCATAGTTCTATAAAAAGTGTATATATGAGCGTAGGTATATGGATGTATGTGTGTCTTAAATTATTATTTGTACTGTGCTAAGATTTTAATTTGGGGGATTGTGGTTGTGAATTTCTACACAACAATTCTTGGTCTACAAAAGATCATTAATATTTTGTGGCCATATATGTTGTAACAGTGGATTATTTTATGTACCGGTATTATTTTTAGACACAGGGTTTCTTTCCAGGCATCAAAAATGAATCATAAGTTAGAATTGACAGCAGATGTGATTAAGATGACACTTTTGCACTCTCAGGTCTACAAATGATTAATGAGGATTTAAAACAAACCATGACAGGTCATTTGGTACGTGGACTCTGTCTAGCAGCGTCAGAAAAATACCTTGACTCCAAGCCTTGAAAACACCCACATGGAATCTTTGCTCATCTCATTCACACAATCAAAGAGCTCCCAGGATATTGAACCTCTAAAGGTAAAAAGTCTCTCCTGCAGCTGGAGCCTTAGGGTTTGCTGGGAAGCATAGTACAGGTGAGACCTCAATGGCACTGTTCCTTGGAAAGAGCCACTTGACCTTTGTTTTGGTCACTAAAAATCGAATTTGGTTTCTTTGGCCTGGTTCCCTCAAATTCTTTGAAGAGGTATCTGTGTGTGGCTGCTTGAGCTTTGCTTTGGCAACCCCCTGCCCAAGGTTGCTCACAGATTATTTTTCACTTTATTCCCAAGGTTAAGGAACAGAAAGTAGCCTCTGTTTTGAGGAGGTGGAAGTTAAGTATACATTTCTTTTTACACTGCAACTTGTTCAGGACCACATTTTACAAAATGCCAGTGGGAAGGGAAGGGGAGGGGAGGGGAAGAGAGGGGAGGGGAGGGAAAAGAGAGCATAGAAGTTCTATTAAATTGTTTTGGTTTTAATATAAAAAAATTAGGGCTTATTTAAAAAAATTCTGAGTTTAATCTAAATGGATGTCAATACCTTCTAATAAGGTAATACTCATAAATAGCTGTTGTCATTAGATGGTTTAGAGATATTTTGGAGTATCTACATCTGAGCAGAGCAAGTAAAGTTATCCAACCCTCCCTCCTATACTCTTTCTAATACTCTCCACTCTAGTCAGGCTTCTGTCTCAGCCTGATCCCTCATACTACCTTTCTTTCTCAACTATGTAATTAATTTCTCTTGCTATATCTTGAAATTCCTGTTGATTCTCCTTTATCTATCAGTCTCACTATTTTCATGAATGGTGAGGGTGCCACAGGGTAGCTTACCATGAATGCTTTAGCCCACCCATAATCTTCTCTGATCTGTTTAACCCCATTATCCAAGATATTTCAAATAGAAAGAAGAATGTTCTTTGATATGTACAATTGGCATTTTCTCATACCATATTGAGGAAAAACAAAAAAGGAATATTTATAAATCTTAACTTTTATTACTCTATATCAGACAAACTAAGCAAATAGTATACCTGCCTATGAAATTCAAGGTTCAAGACAAATATATACCATCTTATCCTCTTCCATTTAGGTCATTGGTTCTAGTAAGTCTATTTGAAAGATACTTTATAACACCTGAATTTCTATTAGATTAGCAATACTAATAGTTCTTTCTTTCTGATTTGTGACAGGCAACTATAATGTCTTTTGTGCTTTAAGCAATTGCTCACTGGTAAGAAGAATGTGTTAATTCACTTGTTTAAGAACAAATGGTATCATGCAACTTTCCTGCATCTTTGACTTCTCATCTCAGCTCAGGAGATGTGTGAGGAGAGCAATGTAAGTGTGATGCAGACAAAGAAAAGTGAACTTTTGAATTAATCTGCAACTGTGAGAAACGCTTTTACCACCCACATTCAATCTACTAAATGGTATAAAAGAATGGTATAAATTCTTATAAATGATATAAATATTTTATTTAAAAATTAAACTGGTAAGCAGAGATCAGTTTTAACCATAATCTTAGTTTGCTGAGTGATATGTGCACTGCTTGGGGAAGTCCACAAAACAGTGTTCCCAATAAAGTGCATAACAAATACATTTCTTAAATAGTTTTTAAGGGAATGATGGTCAAGGCTTTGCAGAAGAGGATTGAGAGTTTACGTACATGCTGTTAAATAGTATAGGGATATTTAAATGAAACAAGAGCAGGAAAAAAAAAACAGGGAAATTGAACACATTCCCAGTTAATCATACTGTGCCATTAATATATGTGCAAGCTCAGTGGATTTTCATTGGGTCCCTGCGTATGTCTGACACCTCCCATTGGACAAAAAGCTAATAAAGAAATCACTGCTGAAAAGAACACTCCTAAAAACCACAACTACATATTTTATTTTCCCTCAATTTTTTCAGCATCTGAGGGAGGTAGCTTATGTTTCTCTTTTGATTCTAAATTATGGAGTTTAGAAGAGTTTTGAATGAACCCAAACTGCAAAATTATCTTTTACAAAAAAGATCAAGTTTTTGAAACTAAATAGTAACTGAAGACATTTACTAAGTTTTGATATTAATATAGATAAGTGTATGTATTTTGAGCCAATTAGAGGTTCTAAAAGTTAAGTCTTCCATGCACATGGACTTGCTATATTATTTTTATTGGTACATTTGATATATTTTGATATAAAATGCTATTAAAATTACCAAGTTTGAGGGCTTTCATCTATTCTGTCCTATTCCAACATGTTTGACTGGAACAATGGAACCAGCTTAAACACCAAACACTAATCTCCTTGTAAATTCAATCATCATGATACATGGGTAGCTGTGTCCAGATATGACCAAGTTTACACTGAAAAAAATACCCAATAATCCCTGAAAGGAATGTTAAGGTCAGACACCAGGCATTGGGAGAGTGAGCCAAATTGGATTTCACTTTATGTCAAAAATGAGTATGGAGTCAGTGACTCAGAGCTGGCTATACACTGTGACTAATCTTAGCCCACCATAAATTCGAAGTTTGCAAACAGCTATAAAACTGTTTCCATTCTGAACAATGAATTCCCAGTTCTTACTAACCTCTCATCAACAAACAATCCATGTGAATCCAGATAAAATCAAATTAATTACCTAATAAACACCATCATCATAAATATAATCACATACTAGACTCAAAACTTAACGATGAAAAAATTATTTAAATATCTTTGAAGCAGCTATTAATACTCATGCTTTATATGCATGACTTTCCTTAATTGAAAGAATTTTTATATTTGCCTTGGAGAGAATACTTATAATTTTGCCTGATGGAAATGTGAAAATAATATATTGCAAGGGAGTAAAAAGCTCTATGAAAAATAATGAATTTAAAAAAAAACCAATACATTTCTTTTTTTCTACAAACATTTGAGTGCCTGCAATGCCCAAGGCTTTCTGCTAAGAACTCTGAGTAAAATAAAGACATTGTGCCTATAGCTCTAATCTAATAATATGCATCTTTCCTTTTTGATTTGGTAAGATATTCTATAAGGCTTGCAATATGCTAAGAACACAATGGAAATAAAGCAATTTCAGTTTATAGACACACACAAAAAAAGACAAGACATGGTTCCTATAAGCAAATTACAGAAGAATTGACTGGTTCCCAAATTAAGCACTGTGTTATCCACATATTTTGTTTAAATGAAGATCTCTGAGTCCTACTTCCCAAATTCTGATTCCATAAGTCTGGAGCAGGGCCTCAGGGATGTACATTCTGATGCGGAGTCAAAAGTCCAAACTCTGAGAAGCAATGGTCTTTAAAAGTAAGGGAGTAGGTAGTATATCTAGTAACTACCTAATTCTTTGATTTAGAATCCCTTCAATCTCCACATATGTAGCCCTTTTAAACCCGAGTTAAGATCTAATTCAAATTCCCAATTACAAGGACCTGGACCTTAAATTCAGGTGGCTGCATATCAAGTGCACATTGCCACTTTGATTATGTATCTCGGTTCTACTAACTAAATTCCTGCTTCATTCTTGTGACTAAGCCATCACATTGAGTACCAGTGTACTCAGTAATAATGAGTCCTCTGCCTTGTTCCTGAACTTCTCTCATTTACTTTAGAATTATCGTCCTGCCTTTTACTTGCCAGTTCTCTAAGACTCAGCTCCTGTCCAACAATGAAGACCATTTCACCTGGTGCCAGACCACCCTGATGCAGACCACCTGCCTAGATTTGAACATATTTTCTTCTCTCTGACTCCACATAGCAATGATATGCTGCCCACCCACTGGGAAAACACCTGTCACCCCTTGATGGACCTTTCTGACACTGTTTGCCTGTCCTTAAAAGCTCCGGGTAACCTATTCCACTACTTCCCAAAACTTACAGAGTATCATAAGAACATGGAGAGATGCTTAAATGTGTGGATTCTAAGGCTTTACCCCTTGGGGCTATGATTCAGCAAGTCCGGAGTGAAGTCCAGGAGTCTGTAGTTTTAAAGCTCAACACGTCATTGAGGCTTTAATAAAGAAGTCACATTTACACTGGGATTTTAGGAATGAATACAATTTTGTATGACACAGAAAGGGAGAAGAAGAATATAGCTAAAAGGAGCAAAGCAAGTTGAGATGAAGTATTGGGTAAGTTTAAAGAAAAGAATCTGTCAATTATTAGTCCATAGTAGATGCTTAATAAATGTTTTCTGAGTTGAATAAACTAATTCTATGATGCTAAATAAGTGAAGTTTGGCTGGAGGCATCACATATATGAGATGCAATGGAGGGATACAAGAATGAAAAGCTAGAGAGAAAGAAAATTCTAACTAGTGATGAATTCTAGTATATATTTTATAGGCAATGAGAATAAGTAAAACATCTGGAGTATTCTGAGCCAACTTCTGCACATTGTTCCTTTCCTTATCACCACTATGCTTCAGATCCCCACATCTACATGTCTAACCTTTATTTTTCAGATAATAAACTTCAACTGCCAATGCATACAAGGACTAAATTCTATGTTAGAACCAATTCACTTAAAGTGAGTAGGTGGCAAGATGAGACTTGTGGGCAGGCTAAAGTAGTGTTGGCGATAAGGCTAGTTAGAACATAATTGCAAGAAGCAAAAAGCGCCTGATATAATACAATGGCGGCAGTCAAGTGGAAATTCAAGAAGGGGCAAATTATAGAGCCATGAAAGAACTGAATTGATAAGACCATTGATAAGATCACTGAATTGATAAGATATGTAGGAGAAATAGAGGAAGGAATTACATAAAACTATGAGGCTTGAGGTCCAATTTATTGTTAAGAACAGGCACAGAAAAGTGAGGAAAAGGAGATTTCATGTAACGTATGTTCCATTTTAAATATGTTTGGAGTTGATATTCCACCCACGTCCTCAGTCAAAATTTTTCAACAATTTGAATGTGAAAGAGAGAGAGAGAGACCATATAAAATGCAAGAGAGGGCAGAATAAAGTGATGGAGTAATGTTCTAGGGAATCCATGAGATTGAAATAAAAACAAACAGCTAGATCCCTGAAAAAGGAAGGCAAGGACGCCCTGAGAGAGGTTATCTGGAGAGCATAAATAAAGGTATGGACAAACTTTGAGGTGAAGGAGGGCAAATCAATGTCTTTGATGTTATCAGTAAAATAAGTAATAAGATCAAATATGGAGCTCCAATGGGAAAAAATCAAATAATCTGATTTAAAAATGGGCAAAGGATCTGAATAGACATTTCTCAAAGGAAGACATACAAATGGCCAACGGGTACATGAAAAATTCTTGACATCATCAGTCACCAGAGAAATGCAAATCCAAACTCCAGTGAGATATCATCTCTCCCCAATTAAAATGGCTGTTATCAAAAAGACAGGCAACAATGAATGCTGGCAAGGATGTGGAGAAAGGGGAACCCTTTTACTCTGTTGGTGGGAATGCAAATTAGTGCAACTACTATGGAAAACAGTATGGAGGTTCCTCAAAAAACTAAAAATAGACTACCATATGACCCAGCAATCCCACTATTGGGTATATATCCAAAGATGAGGAATTCTGTATATTGAAAAGATATCTGTACTGCCATGTTTATTGCAGCACTATTTGTAATCAACCTAAGTATCCATCATTAGATGAATGGGTAAAGAAATTGTGGTACATATACACAATGGAATATTATATAGCCACAAAACGAATGAGATCCTGCCATTTGCAACAATATTGATGAAACTAAAGAACATTATGTTAAATGAATAAGCCAAGCACAGAAAGATAAATCTCACATGTTCTCACTCATATGTGGGAGCTAAATATTAAAAACAATTGATCTCATGGAGACAGAGAGTAGAATCATGGTTACTAGAGGCTGGGAAGGGCAGTGGGGAAGGAGGGATAAAGCAGGGATGGTTAATGAGTGCAAAAATATAGATAGATAAAATGAACAAGATTTGATAGTATGACAAAGTGACTATAATCCACAATAAGTTAGGGTATACTTTAAAATAAACTAAAGGAGTGGAATAGGAATATGCATAACACAAAGAAATGATAAATGCCTGAGGTGATGGACAACCCAATTACCTTGATTTGATTAATTCACATTGTATGCCTATATCAAAACATCACATGTACCCTATAAAGATATACAACTATTATGTACCTATAATAATAAAAAATTAAAAATAGATAAATAATATCAAATATATATGATAGAGGGGTGAGGCTAGATTCAGCAAGAAAGCAAAATTTTCCATGGTACAGGGAGTATAAATATATTTTCTATAAACAAAGGATACATAGAAGATTACAGAGCAGCTAGGCAGTTGTGGAAAACTAATTTATAGGTGAACAAAGTAGAACCGTTTCTGTTTTTTCCTAGCAACATTCAGCAGCCAGCATCTTGGAAAAAACAACAGTGAGGTCTTCTCAAAGTTAGGAATATTCCTGGAAAATGAATAACAATGACATGGTATGGAATCTAGGGAGCAAGAGATGGTGGTGTTGAAATACAACCATTCCAGCCTGGAAAGGGGAAACACTGTAGTCTAAAGGAAGGTTGTCTTGGAAGGATGAGATGGAAAGAATGCTAAATTAGATGCTGAAATTGGAGAGAAGGCAGACTTTGTCTTGAAGTTCTAGGTTTACAGCCTCAAGGATAGAAACATGCAGTAACATTAGGTGATGTGGATTTCAAAAGGGGAGAAGGGTTGAAAGATGATTCCAAGATAAAGGATCTGGATGTGCGAGACTTTAACAATTATACCAATATCCACAGTCCCCATTAAGGCACACACAACCTGGGAAGTCATGGTCTCAGGAAAGATTTACATTTTTATTTATATAGGCAGGTAGAATAAGGCAGAAAGTACAAGGATGAAGCATATTATGACGCAGCATAGAGCACTATTATGGAGAGTAAGAAATTCTTCTTGTTGACTAGAGCTTAGTGATCTGGATATTTTTACTCAAACAACATAAAAAATAAAGGCTATGATACAGGGAAGAAAATAGATGACAATGAGTCTGATACTGCAACCATTAGAGTTCAGGAAAGCATCTAGGATTTAATAAAAATGATTAAGAACAAAATACATACTGAAAAGTTTACACTTTCATTCCTTCTTTTAAATTATGATAAAGCAAAATTCAATAAATTGGGTTTTATATTTGGAGAAACACAGTAAAGCAGATTCCCCTCCCCCTCCTTTGTCCCTCTCCTTTCAATCTCCCAATATTGTGGAAAGAAATCACAGCTGGTACTCAGGTAACACAGGGGATTAAAAAAGCATGTGCTGTATTTTTTAATGTGTGTTTTATATCTTTAGATAAATGGGCTATAAAGATTACTACTTGTTTTGACAAATGTATGACACAATCCACAATTAGTTCAATGTTTCCTGGTAATTACCTGTTTCACATTAGTTACCTGTTTCAGGTAGTGTGCTGACATGGCATGTGCTTTCATCACCCTCACCAGCTGAGGTTGAAGCTCTTACTTTAAAGATATATGAGGTATTGGCAAGAAGTTTTACGAAAGTATACATATGATCTTGAGGAGAGACTTTTGTAGAATTCCTTTCAACTGTTATCATATAATGCGTAATTATTCCATTTGCCTTTTTGGGTGGATTCCATTTCACTAAAACTGACTGCCAGCTAGTTGCCATACATTGCATATTCTGTACAACATCTGGAACTTAAGAGATAAACATATGCCCAAAGTTAAAATCTATACACATGTAGCAGATAAGTGATTGAATTATGTGGTAAATAAAATCATGTTTAAGAGTAGAGACAGAATAAAAATTTAATATGTCAGCTTTTCAATGTATGCTTAAAAAGTTCTTAACAGACACTGAATCAAATGGCTGTGGACCCATTTTTTATGCTATCTCATTCATCCTTACAATATTGAACCAGTCACTAAATATTTTCCTAGGTCCAAGCAGCAAACATATCCTCAACACCCCTCAGAAGCAACTATGGAACCATTTTATGCAAAACACAGTTGTAGGTGCCTCCCTAATGTGGTATACCCAAGCTTCACAGTATTGGGAAACCCATAACCAATTTAGAGGTCCTACTTTTATACTTGGATGTCTGCTTTGGAAGAATTTAGAAGACCTCCTCCTTCAGTACCTTTTTAGAAGTCATTGGAGGAAAGGGTCCTACTTTTTTTTTTTCCTAGAATTTCTCTGAATTTACTTGAAAGTAATAGAATTTTTCAGAGGTCCACTATATCTTGTAGACCTGGTTGAAAAGCAATATCCTAGCCCACCAATGTGACTGCACATTAGAGAGATTGGTTACTTCCCACACAAATGTCCAATTATCCAGTATCCTCTAATGTTAGTATTAATAGGATAACTTTTCTTGACCCAGTAAAAAGATAATGGTAGAAGAAGATTGGCACGTAGTCAATTCATGGATTACAAACAATGAGCATTGAAAGAAAGTAATTTGCTACTATTACACAAAACAGAGTGACTCAAAATATACTCAGGTAATCTCTAACTTGCCTGTAATACTCTCTCTCCCTGGATCTCTTGCAAACCTTTCTTCTTCTTAAAATAAAGGCATCGACTAATGAAGAACACTTAAGAAACATATAAAATTAAAGAAAAAATAATTTATGGGCTGATCAAGGGCTTTGACAATTAAATATCACTATTCACTTCCTTATTTTCAAAAACATATAACAATATTTTCATAAAATAAGTTAACACAAGACAGTTGATAATTTGCTTAAGTTTAGTTTATAAACCTGGATTTTATGGACATCTATTTCCCTAACTCTGTGAACCTCCAAACAGATAATTAGCCAGGGATATTATAACCCTTAAAGATGAAAATATTCTTTATTTAAACAATCAGAGCATAAAATTTTATAGTATAACTTTGTCTTACTGATAAAAATATTTATTTGTTTACAGAGCACTTTCTACAAGATTAGCCTTAATTTTTATTACCTTCATATATAAATACCTTTAAAATGTTTTTTCTTTATAGGTTAAAAATTTTTACATACTATCACTCATTTGCAACATGTCTTTTCTACAGCCATGTCCACTCCTCACTAGAAGTCAGAAGACTGATGTTCTAGTCAAGTTCTTCACTAATTTCCTCAAGGTCCTTTTCATCTAATTTGCCTGAGTCATGGCTTCTTCATCTGTAACATGGGACTGGTGACAACAGAAATATTTATGGAGCACTTACTGTGCATCCAACACTCTACTAAGTGCTTCATATGGGCCTTTTCAAATATGTTTTACAACAGCCTTATGAGATTGCTACTGTTGTGTGCTTTTTTTCAGTTAAGGATATAGAGGCTTAGAGGAGTCATGGGCCTTTGCCAAGGTATACAACTATTAATAGTAAGTCATGGAGCTCAGATTCAACTCTAGATACTGACTTCCCGGTATGCACTTACATCTATTATAAACTCTATTTATTTAGCCTGTCTTATAGCCACACTATGAAAAAAGAAAGCTACAGATATGCAAAAATGACTAATTTAGCAATGAGCAGTCTCTAATCTCAATTTAGAAATTCACTGAAACAATAGGAAGTGCATCCAGAGGGGCTAAGAAGAAATGACTAGAACAGGATCTTGTGCCCATTCAATAAACATTGACAAAAAGAAAAAATAAATAAGGAAGAAGTGTCTTAAAATGATTGGCCCCGTTAAGAGAAGGAAAAGTACATTTCTAAGCAACTATGAAATATGTCATTAAAAAAACTATTCGGTATGCACACAAAGGCAAGCCATGGTACGTGAACGTTGGTGCCACCGTAGGTAAGCAGCTGGTGAATTAGGCCAATGACATTTCACAGTGGGACGATGGGCAAGGAGAGGGCTTATGCAATGACTCATGCTTTTCAAATGTCACAACTCATCTTCCTAAAGAAAATGACAGATATTGCTTCATATATAAATTAACCAGTTAAAAGTGACAGCTAGTTTATTTCCCATTTTTCCCTCAGATATCTCAAATAGTCCTAAGAATTAAGTAATTTTCACAGATATCTAGGAGGCTACTTTGTTCTGAAACTAGTCTTTTATTTCAACTTCCTCAGTTCAAAAAGAAAAACCACATGTAAATATATATGTAGAAGCATACATACAGTATATGATTTCAGACAAGACCTGACCTAAACTTAAAACACTGAAATTCAACTCTCCTTTGAGTGGACTTAATAGTCCATTACTTAATAATAATGATATTTTATCACATAAACTGAGAAATCTGTTAAGGGAAATGTGTTAAGTATAAATGAAACATTTTAGACTCAAAAACTGTGTCTAACCTGATTCTTGGGTTGTGAATTTTACTACGTTACTAAATTGATTGCCATTTCCAACTCTGGTAAAGGCAGATACACTGATAGAGTAGGTGCTGACTGGATTCAGTCCAAAAAGTTTGGCTTGAGTTTGAAATCCTGAAATATTCTGAAAAGCAGAAAAAAAAATCTTAGTCACAATGCATTATAAATAATTTGTTTGACATTGGAAGAAATATCTTAATACATACAAGTTATTCCTTCTCATATTTAACCTATTATTTAGTAAGCATGGATAGTTTTAATTAAAATATAACAAATATTAACATTTGTTTTGTACCACAGGGTGTGCTCAGCATATGACACAAGGATGAACAAGGTACTGTCTTTGCCCTGAAAAATCTCATAATTGCTATTTTTTAAAAAATTAGAGTATTTTGTTTTCATTTTGTTTCCCTGATTTTTACTTGGATTTATAACTTGTAATTTCCTTTAATTTTGCTAAAATTAAAATCCCCAATTTATTTTTTATTTTTTATTTTATTTTACTTTTTTTTTGAGACAGAGTCTCGCTTTGTTGCCCAGGCTAGAATGAGTGCCATGGCGTCAGCCTAGCTCACAGCAACCTCAGACTCCTGGGCTTAAGCGATCCTACTGCCTCAGCCTCCCCAGTAGCTGGGACTACAGGCATGCGCCACCATGCCCGGCTAATTTTTTCTATATATATTTTTAGTTGGCCATATAATTTCTTTCTATTTTTAGTAGAGAAGGGGTCTCGCTCTTGCTCAGGCTGGTCTCGAACTCCTGACCTCAAGCGATCCACCCGCCTCGGCCTCCCAGATGGCTAGGATTACAGGCGTGAGCCACCGCACCCGGCCAAAATCTCCAATTTAAATCCAACTTATGGGTGGTCAGAGATACGTGATTTTTCTTGAATTCATCTAAATTTTGATTTTTTTTAAACCCACCACATTCCTGTGTAAATTAATTTATTCTTCAGCTATTGTGTATAGGCATTGGGAATACAGAGTTAATAAAAAAAAAAAAAAAACAAAAAAAAAACCTCTGTTTCCATGAAGCTTAAATTGGGAGTTTTCTCAGACAACTCCTAACTTTCTAATTTGACACACTTTCTTAGGAAAATGAGAAAAGAACAAAAGAGTATCACAGTTGCCCAAGGAAGAATATGCTTTCTCATAGAAAAATTTACCATTAAGTATAAAATTTTCATTCATATATAATTATCCTAATCAAAAGAGCAGTTAAGATCAGTTAATTATCCTTATGGAAAAAGAGGAATATCTATCTCCTATGTGGTATAAGTTTAAAAATATTATATCTGACAAAATACAAACCACATTGATTATTTATTAAACATTTCAGTAGCAGAAATTTAGCAAGAATATTAACTCTTGGGGTACTTACAATTATAATCCTATTTTTAAATAATCTCTAGGAAGTCACTGACATACTTTAGGGACTTACAAAATCTCCCTATTTTTTTTTTTCATTGTTTCCTACTTAACTATTTACAAGGTTTACTGCTAGGTGACCTGGAGATTATAAAGACACATGGACATAGTATCTGCCATCAAGGAATTTTTATATTAACTAGAGGAATCTATAAATAATCACTAAATGAGGAGAAATTAAACACAAAACAAGTGAATTTTGATTTTGGTTACGAAGGGATAGTCCCCAGAGAAATGACTGAATGCAAGAGATCCTGATAAGCACAAGAGTAGCTCATTGGCTCGTGAACAGATTTGCACCAGAGTATGGTGTAAAAGAGGGACATGAGTCATGAATACTTAATTTGTACTAAATAAATAATTTCTTTCAGCACATTTGAGTTACCTATGGATCTCACTGTCTTGTGGGCCACAGTGGATTGATGGGAACGGCAGTAACGTCAGGAGTGGTTCTGGAATTATTCTGCCTCACAAACCCACATATAATTTGAAAGATGAAAAAGAATACAAAAACAGAGAAAATAATAGAAACTGATACTGTCGGGACATAGTGTTAGATGAAAGAGTAAGGGAAATAGAATACACTAGGAGAGAAAGCTAAACAGAGGGAGGAAGGTAGATACTGTAAATCATATGTTAAGACAGGAAAAAAGGTGGCATAAGAGTATATTTAAAGGAATTTGAAAGAAAATGAGATTATGAAAACTGATGAAAGAGAAAACAGATGTAGAAAGGAGTCACAAAAAATAGATTTTTAAAAAATAAAGCTATAGCCCCCAAAATGATATACTTAATATTTTATGGTATAGATTGCATTTTTGCTACTACTGAGATACTAATGGTACATTTCTCTTGAGAAAACTGTTTACAAATCTTAGAATATAGCTTACTCTTATATTCACATAATGGTATACTGTTATTTCATGCTTAGTGCTATTCGGTGCTGAATAGTTTTTTTCTTTTTTAAACTATGTACAATAACAGCAAAAACAGCTAACACACTTCTCATATGCACAGTAAGTCTCAAAGGCAAGATGTGAACCAGGTAATCTGATGTCAGAGCCCTTGTTTTACCAGTATGATAAGGGTGTTAGAGATTGCCGTTTTGAGGAGTTACAACTATATATAGACATCCACACTTGAATACACATACACAATTATCCTAAGAATGTGACTACTTTAATAAAAGGATTCTTTTTTCCTTTTGATGTCTATTTCCCAATGACTCATACAGACAAAACTAATAAAAAATGGAAAAATGTTAGGATTGAACCAGGGATAGATATTAGAGGGTTAGAAGCTTTGTGTCATTGATATAATTTCACACTTCTGGGAAAGAGATTCCACATTTATGGAGTAATATAATTCAAATTCTAGTCAGCCTATCAGATTTTAAAGTAATATCTTGGTTTCCAGAAAGACAGTCATTGCTCCTAATGACATAACGTTAATCACTGCTTTTGATTTCTCCTATTCAATTTGTAAGCCACATTTGCTATAAAAATGATATGCTGTAGTCATAAATTATAATATATAGAACATTGGGGTAAAATGTTTACTGCAGATTTTTTGCACTCTTCTTGCTGTAACTAAATAAGAATATTCCAGGACTTCATTTGCTTTTGGAAAAAAAATAAGAAAATTTTCACAAATACTAGTTAATTATAACATATTTTGGCAATTAAAGGCCGGAAATCATAGATGTACATTTGAGACTCTTTGTTACATCAGTTCTTTGGGTATTTTTCACTGATTCTGGATTCTAAAAACAAAGGAAGGAAAGGGTGTTTAGTATTGCAAGCAAATTAGTATTGAAAGTAAAAGAATAAGGATCTATCTTAAAAGACCAATTAGTATAGGATCACATGCTATCAGGAACAATTACCAGAAGTCCAGTATAAATACTTTTCTGAAAAGGTTAAAAAGATCTGCTTAGTACTTCCATTAGCAATAGATAGAAAAATATATTACATTTTACAACAGGTTTTAAATAAGCCAGAAAAATACTGTATACTTTTCAGCATTAACAAAATGATGCAATTTTTTCTTAAATTGTAGTTATCTAGAAGTTACGAATTTCAGTAAATTATTCTATGAAGTATTCAGCTTACCTATCTGGCCATTGTTTGCTCGTGTTCTCTATAAGCATCCTTAAATTGTAGGAAATAAAACAATTTTTAAAAGATTGTCCTTGTTTAATTTAAAGCAGTCCATTTTCTCCCTACGTGTCAAAAGATTTTAATCTGATTTCTGAGTTTTTGAAATAAACATACTGTCATATCAACCTACCTTATAAAATATAGTATCAGTTTCATGTTCATGAATTTTAAAACTATACACTTTAACAATACCGCCTGGAAGAGGACTTGGGCTCCATTTCAACCATACAAAGTCTGAAGTGTAGTTGATTAAAGTCAAATTTTGAGGAGGTGCTAAAGGCACTGCAGGAAAACACATTATAAAACTTACATTCATAAAACTTTCAGCATAAAAATAGCACCGTGATTCTAGTTTCTTGAAGTCACTCATTAAGAAAGATTTATAAAATCATATTTTAATTTCAGAAACAAATATAATAAGTAATTATGTTTTTGTACTTGGAACAGAGTAATTCTAAAGAATCTTTAAACAGGACATGTAATTCTGAAACTCGAAATATCAATTCTGAAGTTCTTTTAAACAAAAAGAAAAGGTTCAGAAAAGTAGATGAATAATCATTTGCTGTTACAAACAGATAAGCAAACATCTTTTCATTTTCCATGCTGTTCCTTAAAAAGAGAGAGCAAGTGCTGCAACAGTGAAATTATTTGAAGAAATGTGGATTTCCGCTTACCTGACTCATCTGTGTAAAAGAAAAGAATACTGGAAGGACCGAGTCCTTTTATAGTTCTTGCAGCAGCAAAAAAACTATATAATGTAAATGGTGAAAGCTCTTCCAATATTATATAGTTATCAGAGGTAATGAAAGAATAATTTTCATTTGGTCCTTGTAAAGTTAAATCATAACTTATTATCGCACCATTTGGCTTTACTGGGGGATCCCATGATAAGAGAACTGAGGTAGAGGAAAGGTTTTTAAAAGTGTTGATTATTGGCGAAGTTTCTGGGACTATAAAAGAAAAAAAGAATATTAAATGAAACAAAAGCGAATTAGCATTAAAAAGAAGAGGCTTCAATCATAGTGGGAATTAATTTTATCAGTAGATTATTCTAATTTTAAGTGAGTTTATTGTGTTTATTGAAAGAATAATTACTTTAGAACACACAGAATCTATGTAATTATGAAAGTAATGTTTCCAGTGAGAAAGTAATATAAAAGAAAAGAACAACAATCTGCTTAATAGGCAATAAAAGGGTCTAGCCTACCATCTTCTTCAGTTTTGATGCGTAGTTGGGCAGTGTAGGTATCAGAGAATCCCTTTTCTGTTGATGGAGTGATTTTTAATATATAATCAGTGTATTTTTCCAGATTATCAAAATATATGCTTCTCTCATATGTAACTAGAGGTGGTCTCACGTAGCGAGGAGTCTGCTGTAAGCTCAGTGAAACATAGTAGAAGACCACACCGTTTGGCTGAGCAGGTGGGACCCAGCTTACATTTATTGCAGTTGATGAAATAGACTCGTAAGTCAGGTTTCCAACAAGCCCTTCAGGTACTATGATAGGTAATGGGCAAAATAAAAAATTATCAGTTACCCTAAATAAAATTTAAATTCACAAGTTGAGTATAATTATTGAAATGACATCTATTACATCATCAGCTCTTAATATCATTTAAATGCAGATGTGGTAAACACCTATTATAAAATATCTTCTAAATAATGATTTTTAAAATATATCAGAATAAACCCTGTCATCTTTAATATATGTGAGAATTATTTTAAATAATATTCTCTAGGCTTTTCTTTCCCACTACATAGAGATTGTGTGTGTGTGTGTGTGTATGTATGTACGAATGTGTGTATGTATACTCAGATATTAAAATATTTTGATAATTTACATTATATAAACACTCATTTTAGTTCTAGTTTCTTTCTTCTAAAGATTATCTTTATTATACATATGAGGAAACTGAGGCTCAGAACCATTAAGTGACTTCCCCACGGTCATGCTGGTAGTCAGAAGAAGACAATAGGAACAGCATTTCCAATATCTACCTCAAAATCTCTCTAGTCACCAGACTACCAACCCAAATTTTTATAAGTAGAGAAATCACTTATAAAAGTTCTAATTCTAA
The DNA here is from genome assembly GCF_020740605.2 of Lemur catta. Lineage (NCBI taxonomy): Eukaryota > Metazoa > Chordata > Mammalia > Primates > Lemuridae > Lemur > Lemur catta. The sequence continues at coordinate 34,808,346 of NC_059133.1, forward strand.
GATATTAGTTGTATTGTAACACTAGACTCTATTAATGTAAATTTGACATCCACCTGGAGCAGTGCACAGTAAGCACTTACTATGCATGGTGCTATAATTAAATATATCTGATAACAATGTTATAGGTTGGCAAAAATCTTGGGAGAGATCTGCATTTTAGGAATGCCCAAAATGATACTGACCATAGATTGCACTAAAACATTTTTTGTTAAAGACTCTCCAAATACATATTTCCACATATTTATCATATCATATTCTTTTGATCAACTTGTCAATGATTCAAAAGATTGTTCCAACAATAAGGAAAACATTCGTTCTCATGCGTAGAGTGTCTGTCAGTTTATGATCTTCAGATAATAAACATGAAATTTTACTCTCAGCAGAAGTTTAGGTCACTACCATTTCTCAATAAGAGACTAATCTTTTTCAAAATAAACAAACAGACAATAGAAACAACTTCAAGAGAAATGGGCAATGATCCACTTATTGTATTCTGAAAGCTGAAACCTAAAAATCATCAAGAGCTTCAGTCATTAGTTTTCTGAATACTCAGCACAAACAGGATGCTTCAGAAGCTGTGTACAAGAAAATTCTGGAGTTAAAAAAAGATAATTTGAATATATTAGTCACAAACACAGTAAGAATAAAAGTGCTGCATAGAGTCCTATGTGGATTCAAAGTCTGAAAAGGAAACAAGTTGCTAGAAAATTTTTAAAAGTTCTTAAAGCAAATAGATAAGTATATTAACTATTAAAAAATTCATCCGTATATACAGAAGTATTTTTCATGCCCATAACTAGCTGGCTGGCTGTGATATCTTTGAAAGCAATAAAAGCAACAGAATTTTTATGAACAGATAGTAGCAGTTTTCGTGAAGAGAAGAGGCTGCTATTATTGCAAGTTTTATAACTATATTAAATGCATTTTCAAACTCCTGTAATGAATAGTTAAGTGTGTCTAAATAAAATGTATATTTTACTAAGAATACATACAAATAGAAAAAGTTTCTTAAATAATTATAAAATTTTAAATTAATCCTACTAAAGATTAGTAAATGCTTTTTGTTTACATACTGTCTTGATCTGTGTATACTTGAACTATGTCACTGCTTTTATTCCCATTTCCAACTGAAGTACTTGCTGTTAACCAAAATGTATAGTAGCTGAATATTGCCAGTTTATCTATTATTGCAGATATGGTCATATTGTCAAAGTCATTGGTTACTTCATGGAGTGTAAAATTCTGCAAAATAAACATATTGTTTTAACTGTTCAGAATGTATTTTTTTAGTATGCATGAACATTTTTAATAAAAATATTATCCATGAATTGATTGTCTCATTATTTTAATATGTTCACTTTTTAGGAAAATCAACATAGAACATAATTATTTTATTGCAATAATTAAACTGGAAATATGTTGGTACTAAAAGAGGAATAGATGGTAGTGGTTTTTATTACAAAGCCAATACACAAAACAGCAAAGAGTAAAACTCCAAGAGTAAAAACTCCAAGCTAACAATTAAGGTCAAGTGGCCAACTGAAATGCTACAACTGTGCTAACTAGTGTCAATTTTCCTAATGAAGTATGCAAGCAGTTTTCAAAGCATTGGCTAATTTTAAACAAGTTTGGGAGTATTAGAAAAATTTTCTTTCTTCCCATTAATGATGAAGGAATTATGAAAATGTTTACCTCTTTCAATGAACTTAAATAGTTGCTATTATTTACCCTTTTGTGGGTCCTCTTTTTTCTACAATTATGGGGAGCAAGGGGAAGGCTGTTATATGCACTCTCTGATGGTGAGAGTAAGAGAAAGTTTTAAATCCTCTTGCCTGTTTCCTAATTATATTTATCCCAAGACATTTTCTGAATTATGAGGGAATTTATGCAATCATAATTCCTTTTCTTTCTCATCAAATTTTAAAAATAAAACACAAATCAAACAAAATGAATACTAAAATAAAAGAAAAATAGATTTTAAAAAAGTGCAGGCAATTAGTATGTATAATTTTATAAAAATATCAATCTACACAGAATAATCTGACTTATTCCAAACCAAATAAATGAAGCCTTTTGAGTTGTATAGCCCTGCATTCAAATTCTGACAGTGTGATCCTGGATAAATCATCTAATCTCAAAGCTTCTCTTTCCTCAACTGTAAAATGGAAATAATGATCTCCACTTCACAAGCAACTTTTGAGGATTAGATAACATGAAGAACATAAAGCAATTAATACCATGTCCAGCACACAATAAAAAACAATAAATGGTAATTTGTTTCATTTAAATGAATAAGACAGGATAAGCAATTTGTTTAAATTTATATTTAGCATGCTTCTGAAGTTTATCAACAAATTAAATTCAGGAAATTTTTGTGGTTCTTTTGCTAGTATTTGGGAAAAACAAAGAGTGAGCACAATAAAAGATTTACTTCAATTTTGTGGTGACTTACTGAGAACAGACAAGTTAAAGCAATATAACAATCTCACAGAAAATATGATCCATCAACTTTAATACCTTCCAATCTACTTCACATGTGGAACAACTGGCTTATATAAAGCACTACTTACAAGTATTAGTGTAGCTTTTCGATGTAAATTTTGATTTTTGTTATACAATTTATTGTGATTACCTATGACCTTGATGACTAATAAGTAACACATTATTTGAATCACACCAGAAATTCCTGCTGGGTGTTTGAATTAGCATGTATAGACATGTAACAAATTTACAAAATTAGATCAGTTATCCAGATGATTATTTTATCCCTCTATTTGTCTTTGCACAAAATATCTTTTGGCCAAAATTAGCCAATTAAGGCTTACTCCTCAGTTTATATAAATACAGTCAGAAGGTATTTAATAAAAGGTTTTCAAATCTGACTAATGAACCAGTATTCATTTAGTACTGTTTTTATATAAGACATTATGCCAGGCACACTGAGGAGATATGACATGAGTGGGTAGAAATAAAATTGTAGAAAAGTTAATATGCTGTACAAAATGCAATATGCAACAACTGAAGGAAGAACAATGTGGATTTTCAAGTAGTAGCAAAAAAATTAAATGTCCCAAGATAAGAAGAAAGAAAGATCACTTTACTACATACTAAAGTGCTCCAAAATTATAACTATATACTGAAAACAATGTTGGTCTATTGCAATAATTTCTTGCAAATAAAATATTTATTGAGCATTAAATCTATGTATGATACAGTTCCATGGGACTACAGGGGAGAGAGAGACATACGTCACACAACCCTATTTTTCAAAGTGTTTGCAATGGCATAAGGAAACTAAGACAAGCAGCAGATATCTGGAAAAGAGACAATATGATATACCATGAATGAGCTATTCTACAAAGTTCTGAAGGAAGAGGAAGGAAGAGAAGGAATAATAAAAATACTACACACCTATTCTGCTATATAATTTTCATTTTGAGGATTTTTTTCTATTCTACCAATCCAAAATAGAAAATTAAGTAGTGAAGACACTGATGCTATTTTTAACATTAACTATAGGAATAAATTAAAGGATGGATGAACTTCAAGCAATATGAGACTATACTTTTGAAATGTTTTAACATCATTAGCCCGTGCCCTCTTGCAGCTGTCACACTTAAAAGCATTCTTAAGATTATTTAATAAAAGATAACATGTTCTAAGACAGATGAATTGCAAACGGAATCATATTACACACCAAAGTTTGAATAAGTAGGCTTAGAAGATCATGTTGAAATCATACTTAGATGCTTATATTTTATTATTTGAATGTGGACGAGAACCAAAATATAATCATGTAAAAGCCATACCTAAATTGTACAGAGGTAAAACTATTGCTAAGATTTTGAACTACTGAAATAATTTTGCAATGTTTCCGTTAAATGTATTAAAGAAGAAAAATCTCCAATTTGAACGTCTTCTATTAATATAATAACATATTGTTAAGTTTATAAACAACATTTTGGTAAAAAATAAATTGCCTCACTAGTTCCCATTTCTCTTCCCTGAACAAAACAGGACAAAAAGAAACGGCAAAAAACTGTTTGATGTACAGAGTAAAAGAAAACTAAATCCTTCTTTTACCTTCTGCTCTTAAGGCATTTGTTAAAAAAATCTTTATTGATAATTACATTTATATTTCTATATCTACATGCCTTTTTTAAAGTTGTTCTCTTTTTGGCATGAAGTTTTAAACTGTTGCACTTATACAACATTTAGAGGGCAGAATGTAAACACTAAATTGACCTCTGGACTTTGTTTTACTCTCTGCTGGGTTAGTCCCGAGACAGCTTGCAAAGTTCTGCTCTTACCCTATTCATTAGCCTACATTGCACTAGAGCTGTACTAAAGACTTATTCAGAAGCTGTCACTCACAAGAACTAACTCCAGTGACTGACTAAACTTGGGTTCAGTCACAAATTGGATTAGGTAACTTAAAATTTCTAAGACTTATCTCTATTTACCTTTTACTAAAAAGGATACAAAGAAATAAGAATTGCCTAAGTCACAATCCACATGCAGTCAATAATTTCTACCAGGAAGGTATGTATTCTGTAAATTGCAGTATTTCTTATAAATTACTGGTTTTCAAATTATGTTCCAACTCTCCCCATATTTGATTCAATCACAATCACTCCAATTTTATCCTTTTCATATATTAGAGTTCTGTAACACATTTAATTTGGAGAAATATAATTCTGCTGAAAAATTGTAGATATTTCTCTAAATTAAAAGCATTTTAGCTATTTTCATAGCCATCATCACTCACATCCCAGAAAATGCCCATCTGCAAACTGTGCAAGCCTTGAACCTTATATACCACAAATTGAACAACCACCTTCATAGTGGTCTTCATTATATCTGATACTAATAATAAAAGCTATTATCATTATTATAACAATAACCTTTCCTGCTAACGAAAACATTTTTAAAATTGAAGAAAAACACATAAACTCATCAAAACACTAAAACTATTTATAATGTATTCAAACAAAATGAGCCTTTTTTAAGCTAATAAATAACCATGAGGAATGATCAACACTTTAGAGAACACTTCTTGGAGGAAGTAGAATTGAGGACCACCTTTATATACGGAATTTAAAGTAGATGGCAGCTTCATTGTTATTAATACAAATGAAGCTGAAATAGAAATATATGTGTGTAGGGAGGGTAGGTGGGGAGAGAGAGAAAGAGAAAGAGAGACAGAGAAAGAGAAAGATTAAAATATATCTGACATTTCTACATCACATATTTCTATGTCAATATGAGTTTTATAAAATATATCTGTGCATAATTATCAATGTAAGGTAAATGATTTCTTCTACCATGGCAACTCTGTATTAACAACAAAACTAAAGGATGTAAATAAAGAACTGAAAGAAAACTCAGCTCTTACCTGCATAAAAGTACCTGAAGTATTTCTGTAATAAACAGAATAATATTGTATAATCCCATTAGGTTTTGAAGGAGGTGTCCAAAAAAGAATTATTGATGAAGAACTGAGGTTTACATAATGAACATCTTTGGGAGGATCACTTGGTGCTATAAAACGAACAAAACAATTGAACAAAAAAACTGTACTTGTGGTTTCAGGGATGTTTGAAATGTCCTGAATTTTACCTACATTTATAAGTGAAAGTTATGATAATTGTTTTAAACTAGAAATTACATCAATTTAGATGTCAAAAATAAAATCCATGAGACTCATTGGGTCTTTACCACTTTGCCATAGTAATATTTAAGCAGAGGACAGATGGATTTCTTACTCACAACATACTATTCCAGCTCTAAAACAAACCCATTGCCCTGGATTTGAAAACAACATTATAAAAAATTTCTAATATAGAATATGTAACATGAAATTCTAATTTAACTTTGAATTTTAATATTAAATAATAAGGCTCATAGGCAGAGAACTGATTTCATGCATTTTATGTTGTTTCAATTCACAAAGGCATTAAATGCTTACTATGTGTCAGGTAAGTTCTGTGTTGAGTGTATTTGCAAATATAAACTTATTTAATCCTCATAAAGACCCTGTGAAGTAGATACAATATTATGTCCACATACCAATGGGAAATTGAGGCACAGCAAGATTAATTTTCCCAACATCACAAAGCTAGAAAGTGATCAAAATGAGATTTTGCATCAAACTTATTATGGATATTAGGCTTAATATACATTTTGATATTAATATATTTTATAAGCAGAATATTCTTTTAAAATGCTTACATCCTTAATAACTCACCCCCCTCCGGTGTTTGAAAATTAATGATACTGCTTCTTGTCTTCCCATCACCAAATCTGGTGCTAGCTGTTACGTAGCCATTATATTCAACATTATAATCCAAATCTGATAACTCCAATGATGTTTCAGTTACATTAATAGTTTTTAATGATGATTTATCCCTGAGAGAACAAAAGAATATTATCTGTATAATTAACTTTTAAACTAAAAGTTAACACATACTTTTTCAGCACACTTACATTAAAATAAACATTAATGTACAGAAATATATTAATCTATATTTATAGGATAAAGATGTAACTTATCCTGAAATATTGTTAATAGTAAATTTCAGAACACTTTACTAAATTAACTTATTTTGCTTTCAACTATATTCAGTAACTCAATCAAGTGTTAATCGGAAGTTCATAATTAGAGTTTGCTTAGACCAATTTTAATAGATTTCCAGGAAAACTGTGTACTAAAGTAATTACAGTATTCCCTTTCTTACCAGTGTTTTAGACATTCAAATATTTTTTCTTTTTAACTGTTGGCAAAAATCTTATTTACATTATTAATTTATAAAACAAACTCATCTTTCATATATCAAAAGTAACATTTACTCCAGACAAATAGAAAATAAATAAATAAATAATATCTAAATAGTAGTATCTAAAATAAGGGGACTGTGGGCTACCCTGTACTTATTTAATAGAAATGAGATTGAAAATAACGTGTGTATATCATACAGGAAAAAAGAAAACAGAGCTCACATCTCTCACTCAATCAAAGTCTTAAAATTATTTACAATGTCACTCTAGAAAAGACAACAAGTCAAGTAAACATTGACTGTAAACTCTCCACATAAGCACCAAACTCCCAGGAGGGGAAAAAAAAAGGCTAAAGAACAAAATGTTGCTAAGCAATATAGCACTACTATATAAAATACAGGACTATTTTATTTTGGTCATGTTAGTTCAGTTTCCACAGTTTTGAATTTGGGATAGACTAGTATCTAAAACCAAATAATGAATATGTGGTGCTGAAAAATATGCATGTTTTAAAAAAAATTCAGATTTTTAAGAACAATAAAATTAATTATTAAAGAATTTAGATATGGGAATATGATTAATATCACAGAAAAAGTATACATCTTATGTAATCTCATATTTTTCTTCTTTAGACACACAAGGCACCCAAGAAGTAAATGGATATCCCCTCTGAATGTGAAATGCTCTTTCTTTGCCACTGAAATATTTGAAGCTTTGAATCACTAAAAGGAATAATAGACTTTAAGTGAATTAAGGGTATCCATAATGAGACACATTTCAGCCATGGTTGTACTATTATAGAAGCACCAATTCACTCCAAACGTAAGTACTGCTATCTGAAAAGTAGAAAGCTTACCACAGTGAGAAAAATATGGATTCAGAGTATGGGACTGGAGACAGGTGGGATTAGCCAGGCTGTTGAGCAATTTGAAACAGTTTCATTACACATCCTCTTTCAGAAGCAGTCAGGAGAGCTTTCTTTGACTTCATTGAAACCACAGGAGAGGGGCTTTTAAAACTCTTAATGCTGTGGCTATTAGTCTCAGAAAAGATGCCTGTCATAGAAACTTTACCCAATACCATATTCCTGGTCACAGGTCATCAGAACAAGAACACTACAGAACAGCCAATCCGACACAGCTCTCTAAAGTTATGAAAATAGCTAACCATATTGCATTGTATCTGTTTTTAAATATACTTTTTTTTTTTAAATTTCAGCTCATCATGGGGGTACAAAAGCTCAGGTTATATACATTGTCCATGTCCCGCCCATCCCCCTGAGTCAGAGCCTCAAGCGTGTCCATTCTCCAGACAGTGCGCCTGGCACTCACCATGTAGTCATACCTCCATCCCCTCCCCCCACTCCCCACCTTCCCGAGTCAGCACCTTCAAGCATGACCATTCCCCAGACGGTGCGCAATGTACTCATCATGTAGGCATACACCCATCCCCTCCCCCCTCCCCCCATCTCAGTCTGATATCCAATTGGTATCCTTCCCCGATGTGCATTTAGGTGATGATCAGGGAAACCAATTTTCTGGTGAGTACACGTGATGCTTGTTTTTCCATTCTTTGGATACTTCACTTAATATAATGGGTTCCAGCTCTCTCCAGGAGAACCAAACAGAAGTCGTATCACCATTATTTCTTATAGCTGAGTAATACTCCATGGTATATATATACCACAGTTTACTAATCCATTCGTGGATTGATGGGCATTTGGGTTGTTTCCACATCTTTGCAATTGTGAATAGTGCTGCTATAAACATTCGGGTACAGGTGTCTTTGTTATAGAATGACTTTTGTTCTTCTGGGTAGATGCCCAATAATGGGATTGCTGGATCGAATGGTAGGTCTACTTGAATCTGTTTAAGGTATCTCCATAATGCTTTCCACAGGGGTTGCACTAGTTTGCAGTCCCACCAGCAGTGTATGAGTGTTCCTGTCTCTCCGCATCCACGCATATTTTTCAATGCGATCTGCCACCTTTGTATCACTACCTTCTTGCCCTCATATTTATAGCAAAATCTTACAGATAAGTATCTGCCTACTCTAAGAAAATTCCAGATTATATTCCATAGATAATACAAAATCAAGGCAATTACTTGGAAAATGCAGATCAAAAATAAATTCTTGTCAAGTGTTTAGATAATTCAGTAAGAATAAGATAGTCTTTATAAATTATCTTAATAAGAAAGTTAATAATACACTTCAATTAGCATATACAGATATGGTTTCTACATCTGGTAGATACACTGGTTTACTTCCAGAGACAAAAAAGTGCTAACAAAAACTTTCAGATACTAAAGTTTTGTCTGTTGGGGTTGGTTTGTTTTTCCTTTGGAATTTAGGATTGTAGCTAATGTTTTCATGAATAAAGTAGAAAAATGTCTGAGCATAAACTTCAATTGAAACAATTCAAAATGTATCTTATGTATGTAAGAGATGATTTGCTATAAAACTGAGAATCGAGAGGAAGGGAAAGGAGAGAGAAGTAAACTGTCACTGAGGATCTACCTTCATCTTTCTTGCTCTTAGTAGCTGTTGTCACATTGGAGAGAACACACATAAATCTCTAGTTGTAACTCTGGGTTTTAGCTGATTTAGTTTTTAAATTTCTGTTGTATTCTTATTAGCTTAAAAATATTATAATAGAATTATTATGTATCCCATTACCATGCTTTATTTTCATTTATAAAAGCATATGTCTAGGCCGAGCGTGGTGGCTCACGCCTGTAATCCTAGCACTCTGGGAGGCTGAGGCGGGTGGATCGCTTGAGGTCAGGAGTTCGAGATCAGCAAGAGCGAGACCCCGTCTCTACTAAAAATAGAAAGAAATTAGCTGGCCAACTAAAATATATATATATAGAAAAAAAATTAGCCGGGCATGGTGGTGCATGCCTGTAGTCCCAGTTACTCGGGAGGCTGAGGCAGGAGGATCGCTTAAGCCCAGGAGTTTGAGGTTGCTGTGAGCTAGGCTGACACCACAGCACTCACTCTAGCCTGGGCAACAGAGCGAGACTCTGTCTCAAAAAAACAAAACAAAACAAAACAAAACAAAACCATATGTCTTACTCATATTTATGCCTAACATAGTACCTGACACAAAGTAGATGCTAAGTAAATTTTCTTGGATTTTGTTGAATACTGATTTCATATAGACCATCTCTAAATTCAAAGGGGATGGGGAAGGTATCTATCTTTGTTTGGAGCACTATCTAAAGAACTCTGTCTCCCTAACTCAGACATAATATTCTCCATTTAAAAAACTAAAGTAGGCCGGGCGCGGTGGCTCACGCCTGTAATCCTAGCACTCTGGGAGGCCGAGGCGGGCGGATTGTTTGAGCTCAGGAGTTCGAGACCAGCCTGAGCAAGAGCGAGACCCCATCTTTACTAAAAATAGAAAAGAAATTATACGGACAGCTGAAAACATATATATATAGAAAAAATTAGCCGGGCATGGTGGTACATGCCTGTAGTCCCAGCTACTCGGGAGGCTGAGGCAGGAGGATTGCTTGAGCCCAGGAGTTTGAGGTTGCTGTGAGCTAGGCTGAGGCCACGGCACTCACTCTAGCCTGGGCAACAGAGTGAGAATCTGTCTCAAAAAAAAAAAAAAAAAACTAAAGTAAAAGATAGAAAAGAAAATTCATGAATAAATTATTCAAAAAATGGACCACAAATGACTAATAAACATATAAGAAGACTGAATAACTATGGTACATCCAAATTATTTAGCTACAAAAATAAATAAATCATTGTTATTAACATGATAAGAGAAAAAAATCAAGATACAGGAGAACCTATGCTTATATGTTCTTATGTGTTTTTATTCAACAAAATCCAAGAAAATTTACTTAGTATCTACTTTGTGTCAGGTACTATGTTAGGCATAAATACGAGTAGGACACAACCCTTAAAATAGAGAGATAAAGCAGTAATTAATCATAAAACATTTTATTAAATAACAATGTAATTTCCTTAAGGACAATGACAATAACCTTTTTTCCACAGTAGCTAAAAGCAAAGAAAAACAAGAAAACGATGAACAAAGAAATTAGTTGTGACCAAAGTATAGAAAAGGAGATAAAGGCATAGTCCCCCAAGATGCAGGACATTTTGTTCACTAGAAAGTTAAAACTTTCTAGAATAGGGACTCGACTAAGGTGGGGTGAGCAAGAGAGGAGTCCTACCTGACACAGCCAGCCTAACTCTTACATACATATCAAAAGTCATAAACTGTGTGGAAACGGAAGGAATAGAAATGTTACACAATAATTATTATCTAAAATATATAACTTTTCAACATCAGCCAAACCTGATGAATCAGTGAATATTTTCAAATTGAGAAAAAACTTGAGGGAAGTCCTTGGTGAAATAATTTTACTGATTTAATCCCAAACCTATTAGAACATTTTTAAAGGTTATATTTTTTTTTAATTTGGGAAATCAAAAGAATTCAAATTACATTGGAATTATTCTGAAAAATAAAAGATGCAGTTTTTGTGTCTTCACTCATGCCTCATACCAAGAAAAAGTCTTGGGTTGGCATGAATATAGTCGTTAAGATGAAGTTATTTCCTAATTAATTGATATTTTTTTCAAAACACAGACCACATTTTGATATCTAGGATATAAAGGAAATTCTAGAGCCTAAGAGCAGTTTCTTTGCTTTGCCAATTTCTTTTTATTTTTATTACTTGTATAAATTTATGGGGTACAAGTATAATTTTCTTACATGTATAGACTGCATATTCATGAAGTCAGGGATTTTAGGGTATCCATTACTTGAACAACGTACATGTATGTACCCATTAAGTAATTTCTCATCATCTACCCCCTCTCTACACCCTCACCATTCTGAGTCTCCATTGTCTATTACTCCACACTTTATTTCCATGTGTACACATTATTGAGCTCCCACTTATATAAATGTGATATTTGTTGTTCTTGTCTGACTTGTTTCACTTAAAATTATGGCCTCCAGATGGCTGAATAATATTCCATTGTATATGTATGCTACATTTTTTTTTGTCCAATCATCTGTTGATGGATACTTAGGTTGATTCCATATCTTTGCAGTTGCCAACATAGCTATGATAAACATATAGTGCAGGTATGTTTTGATATAATGATTTTCTTTTGGATAGATACCCAGTAATGGCATTGTTAGATCGAATAGTAGTTCTATTTTTAGTTCTTTGATCACTCTCCACACTGTTTTCCATAAAGGTTATACTAATTTGTATTCACAACAAAAGGATATGGGCTCCCTTTTCTCTGCATCCTCGTCAACATCTGTTGTTTTTTGACTTTTTAACAATAGCCATTCTGGCTGGGGTAAGATGATATCTCATTGTGGTTTTAATGTGCATTTTTAATTTCTTTGTTTATCTCTTATAGCATCAAGTATATGCTAAGCAACAATTGCCTATGAAGGAATCTTGAATACCAAAACCACATGGGAAGACTTAAATTTCTCCATATCCCTAAATATGAGTATGCATGGTTTTCTAGATAAGGTTTGAGACCTTCATCATTTGATGTTTTGTTTCATGTGGGTAATCTACCCTGATGATACATCCATCCCTGTTTGTTTCTAAACATTTAGTTTTAAAACTTTAATCTGCTATCATCTAAGCATTCTAGATTAATCCTTTCACTCACTAAATACCATTCCCTAAAATAGAGAATGTCAACATTTATTTGACTCTTTATCAAATGAGTTTCTTCCTTAGATGAACCAGTGATGTTCACTAATTTTTCCACTGTATAAGGAAACTGCTCTTCCATGTTGTACCGTACTCTAGAATAATTATCTACACAGCTATCAATAGGTTAGTAATTGTGTATTAAACAACCCCAGACTAGAAAGGCATAAATACTTGCACATTCATAAAGCTTTTCTAGAATCTCATAGACAGTCTGAATCACAGTAGGGTATTCATTTGTTGTCATAGTTCTTATTGTCATCATTTGATTGGCTGATTAATTCCGTTTGATTTGGTTTGGCTTTATTTTGTTTGTTTGTCATTAGCTGGAAAGATACTTTTATAAGATTAGAGGAAAAAGACACTTAAAGAGAAGGAGGTTGAAGTTGCAGAAGCATACATTTATAAACCATAGTTTTGGAGCAGTCACAAGGAATTAGAATCAAGAAAACAGTTGGCGGGATTGCACTTGCGCTGGGAGAGAGACATTTCATCTCCTGAGAATGGTTGCAATGGTTAAAGATATAAATCAGTTGATAGTTTCTGGAAGCAGGAAGTTATTATAAGACAAATTTTTGAGATTGTCATCTCAATTTTTAGTGTAGATTGGGAGCTGAGTTTATCTGCTATGAATGAGCTGAGTGAGATTTAGTAGAGGACTTGAGGTGAGAGAAGATGGTTTGGGATAATTTCTGAGGACAACAGGAGAGGAAGCTTACCAAAATAAGTAAAGCGACTGCCTCATGGTGCTCCAAGCTCAGTGAGGTTAGAAAAAGCAAGACTTTTAAATGTATTCTTTCTTTATTACTCCAGCAAATATTTTTTTGAGAGCCTACAGTATATCAACTAGTGTACGTGGTGAGGGGGATGTAAGATGAAAAAGACATAGCCCTCTGGCTTTAAGGAGTTTACAGCCATATAGTTAAAGGCTATGATCCCATTAGGGCTCAAAAATCTGAGCAAAATACTTCAGAAAATGGGTTATTGGATTAATACAGAGTTACTAATTACTCACTTCTCTCCTTTAAAGCTTATAGGATACCCAGATTTTCTGTTTTCTATTACAAAGTTTATAAGCTAATTCTAACTAGGAATTTGTGATTTCAAAAACATTTTAAAATTTATTGTCATTAAGTTGTTTAAAATATCCTATTATCTTTTCATTTTTAAGTATCTATAGTTATGTCTTCTTTTTCAGTCCTGACATTAAGCTCTGTTTTTTCCTCTTTTTTTCTAAATCAATCTCCCCCAATTCCTTTCTAACTTCACTTTTAAAATTATTTGTTAGTTTTACTATTCTCTTTTGTAAATTTTTAATTCAGTTTTTGTAAGTATGGGGCTTACAAGTTTTATATATATATATGTGTGTGTGTGTATATATATATATATATATATATATATATGTATTTCATGATAATAAGTGGATCATTATTAGTCTTTTCCTCCCCATCTGCTTGAGAATGTATCCACCCTGTGCAAAGGGAGAACAAAACATAGGATTTGATACTTTCAAGCATCATGCACTAAATACTGGAACATAATTTTTACTTGGAAAGAGTTAATTTTAGTGAACAATAACAGTAAAGTATAATAATGAATTGAAAACTTTGGCCTAAATTAAATTGTGCTCAAATGAATACAATGTTGGCAATTAGTTGACAGAGTTTAGACAGAATAAATATTATACCTATGTGATGAGTGCGATGAGCACTGTCTGGGAATTGGATATGCTTGAAGCTCAGACTCGGGGGTGGGGGGTGGGGGGGCATGGGCAATATATATAACCTGAACTTTTGTACCCCCATAATAAGCTGAAATTAAAAAATAATAAAAAAATAAAAAAGTAAAAGAAGAGGGAGAAAAAACAAAAACATTTTTCTACTGGGAAATTAAGGTTATAGGGTCTATAAATATAATCATAAAATTAATTTTATAAATGAAAGTATCATTTTAAATATTTAATTAAGAAATGAGAAATATAGCCTTTCTTCTCTAAATTTGCCAAGTGCAGAAGTTATACAAATGTTATTTAAAAAGCTAATGTGATGCAAAAATGCTTAAGGGGTAGCAAGTGTTAAAATATAATCAGTGGTGGATTGTCTGTAAAGACTTTTAAATTATAATCATAAAGATGGAAAAGCTGAAAACAAATTACCTAAAATCAAAACTTTTTTCAGGTAATTTAGCGTCCTTCACTTTATTAAAGCCATTTCCTTTCATTCTTTTTTCAATAGTTCCAATTTTTTTAACCACCTTCATTTTTCATAACAGGGCTTCAAAAAATGTAAATGTCCAATCACTTTTCGTTTCTTGGAGAGAATTCTGATTAGGACTCTTAAATTTAACCAAATGATGTCAACCTTAGCCCCTACTCAAAAAAAAATTTAAAACACCTGGATCTCGTCTTAACCTGAAATTTAGAATATTGTTACTCATAGTGCTCAACTAAAGAACACAATTTCAAACTGTCTGTTCTCCAGTTATTATAAAAAGCTGTGGAAAGTGTTGTTATAAATGAGCTGAAGGATGGGCAAACCTCTAAATTAATTTACTCTCCTGGCCTTTAAGCAAGCAAAAGCTATAGAAAGTTATATATATTATACATTTGATATTTACTTTCTGTGAAGTCACCTTCACCTAACTATATATATATATATATTTTTTTTTTATTTCAGACTATTATGGGGGTACACGTGTTTTGGTTATGTAATTTGCTTTTGTACAGTTTGAGTCAAAGTTAAAAGTATGCCCTTCACCCAGCTAATGCCCGTTGTACCCATTAGGTGTGAATTTACCCATCTTCCTCCTCCTCTCCCCCACCTACTTGATTTCCATTGAGTTTTGCTTCCATGTGTGCACGTAAGTGTTGATAGATTAGTTCCAATTTAGTATTGAGTACATATGGTGTTTGTTTTTCCATTCTTGAGATACTTCACTGAATGATCTCCAGTTCCATCCAAGTTGTTACAAAAGATACTAGATCACCATTTTTTAAATGGCTGAGTAGTACTCCATGGTATACATATACCACATTTTATTAATCCACTCACGTATCGGTGGACAGTTGAGTTGTTTCCACATCTTTGTGATCATAAATTGTGCTGCTGTAAACATTCAACTGCAAGTATCTTTTTTATAAAATATCTTTTTTTCCTTTGGGTAAATACCTATTAGCAGGATTGCTGGATCAAATGGTAGGTCTACTTTTAGTTGCAAGAAAAAAAATCTATACATTTTGGAGGGAAATTTTTATTACTTTCCAATTTTATTCTTATAATACCACAAACCAACTATACTATTAGTCTTTGGACTAATATGTCCATTTGAATCTTATGAAAGTTTCTGGAATTCCAAAGTATGGAACTAGTTCTCCAACCTAGTTTCCTCCGATCAGAGCTCTAACACCCAAATTATGGCCTCTCCATAATCAATCCTTTCTGTAAACACCTACTTCCCAGAGATGGCACAGTTCTGGGTTCCATTTCATACCCTCTCTCCATAGATTTTGATTCTTATATAGGGATCCATATATCAGAGAAAGCACAGAATAGGATGGGGCATAGAAATGGTAAGGTACAGTCCCTACACTCCTAGAGCTTACATCTAGCAGGAAAACCCTTATAAAACAAGAAAATACAAATATGATGAGATTTACAGAAAGGGAACTATGCTTTTTCAGGGGGTGAGGTCTTTGTTATAGTAATACCAGCAGTACACTCCCATTGTTTTTGTAGTATCCAAATTATTTAGGGAGGGAGCAACTGAGCCAGCCAATTCAGTTACAAATTAACTTCTTAAATATAGAGCCACAAACGCATGCATACACACACACAGACACACACAGAGAAAGAGAGAGAGAGAGAGAATTAGTCTTAATATTATATGGTATTTTGTAACTTTATTTAAACCATGCACCCAAAGATGCATGATCATACTCTTGGAGAAAACACTTTCCATTACCCATTACACTTGCAATAAAATTCAAACTCCTTGTTCTCTATGTATCTTCCCTGCTTTATCTCCACTTTATCTTCTCCTACTTGTCTCCTGTGTCATTATACTCAAGACACAAGGACCATCTCACTGTTGACCACACCAAGCTTCTTGCTGCTAACCACAACTGGTAAAATTATTTGAGCTCCCACATCCAGCTAGTATACTCCTTGTACATTTCAGCTACATGTGCCAATAAATCCCATTTTTGCTTGAAGCAATTTAGGTTGGGTCCAGTACTTGAAATTAAAAGAATCTTGACTATTATTAATCTTGACCTATTCCCATTTTTTCCATAGTCCTTCATATGCCTTGATCCTGAGTATTTCCACCATCCTCATCACTTCTCCCTGAACAAGCTCTACTCTGTACATATACTACTTAAACCATATTAACCAATAATCCAGCTGGTTTGACACATGAAACACTATAATTTTCTCTCATAATACATACACTCCATCAATGAATGCAGACCAATATCAAGCCCCTGAGTGTTTTTAGTAGAAATATCCCTTATGAGTTAATGCAATAAGCTTAATTTTGTTATAATTCCCTCTTTTTCACATATGCTATCATCAAATTAGGACTTCCCTATCCTACAGATGCACTGTTTAGTTTTTAGAACAAAGGCCAATTATAACACTTATTTTTACTGGTGCAGGAAAAGCATAATTTGGAAGTAAGGCAGATCTGGGTATGATTTCTGACTCTGTCATCTTTAGCTCTGTAACCTTCAGCAAGTTTTTAACTGTATGAAGACTGTTTTCACAACTATAAAATGGGGATAATGTTCTTTTCTTTGTAGTATTTTTTGCAAACAAATAAATAAGGATAAATTAGAAAATGTATGTAAGAAACATTTGTCCCCAAATGGTAACTACTATACTAATCCTCTCTAGCCCTTTTCTTCAGCTTTCTGAGACATTTTGTTCCCAAGTCTATAATGCAAAGAAATCACAATCTCTTCCAGTTTTGTGCATTAAAAAAAAAAAAACATGATGAGCAGATCCCCTGAATCAAGGGATAATAACTCAAGATCTAGACAGGTAAAATAAATGATAAAACATTTGGTTTAAAAGAGGATGTGGTGGGAACTGTGATAAACCACAGAGCAAATGCTACAAATAAGACAGCCACTATTCAACTCCCCTGAATTTTGCCAAGGGTAATAGTCTTCTGATTTTTGTAAAAAACAAAGGAACCTGCAGTTTTACTAGATATCTACTCATTTTTTAATGCTAACAATCAATTCAGAGTTTCTGAGCCGTTTGTAGGTCCAGCAAAGCATGTATGGCTCACGGGTAGCCTGTTTGTAACCTTGGCACCCAAGTTTCATAATGATTCATAAAAATGACTAGCAGGAAAGAGCTGAGACAGAAATTTGATCATCCCATGAGAAACCTCAGGTTAAACTCTAAAGAGCACCCTTGTACTCATCTATTCTATCTTTCTATATTTGTTTCTCTCATCTTCCCAACCTAGCCTCAAGACTCCATTTCTATTATGCTACTTGTCAACCTCCTGACAGCCATTCATGTTGCCTCAAATCCTTCATATGCCACCTCCCCTGAGATGCTCTCCTGGCTCATTAATCTATCTTTACCATCTTCACTCCCAAAAGGAGTCATAAATTCAGGAAATCTGAAATGGCCCCCTTCCATTCTGATTATCGATGTATATTGTATGCTCTATTAGGTCATTTTTAACGGGGTGAAAAACTTTTAGAAACCTGGAAAAAACAGGACTAGGCATACAATTTTTGGCACACAGAAGGGCATTTACAAAGGCAAGCTTTTATGTTACTGAGGAAATTATTTGACCGGTGACATTTAATAAAGAGCTACAAATTGTTTTGACTTTCTAATATATTGCTCAGCAAGTATTTTTAATTATTTCACATGGATATATTATATCTCCAATAAGTCTCCAATCATTTTAAAGTTCTGTATATTTTGTATCTCCCTACAGAGTTTAAACATTTGTCAGACTGTTTCAGAATTACTTCTCATAATTACTGCTAAGAAAACTGAGAAACATTTAAAAGTCAAGATTCCTATATAAGCTAGAATTTTCAGCATCACCTTTAGTCCATGTCTTTTAGCTACACATTATAGGGAATATAAGCAACTTCTTTATAAATAAAGAAGAAAAATATTGTTAAATTTTACTAACACATATGGAGGCAAAATTGCTAAACAAATTCAAGTTGAATTCAAGAATATAGTAAATACATAAGCTTTTTATCAGTCAACTAGAATGCTAGGCCTCAATTCAAAATGTGTTAAAAGAATAAAAATAAATGAAAAATAAATGAAGAATAAAAATAAATTCTTGCCCTAGGAATGCAAGAATTGTATATCATTTTAAAACACATATATATATATATATAAACTTTATCAATATAACCAAGGGGAAAAATGCTACTTTGTTATCTTGATAGATGATAAAAGTTATTTCACAAAGCGAATTTCAGAAGGAAAAATTATTTTAAAATATGATGGATTAAAACAGATTTCTGAACACAGCATCTACAAACCAAATGTGACTCACACAGTAATGGATATGAAATGATTACACACTAACCTTCATGAACTATTTTGTGAAGAAATATTCATGACAAAGAGAGAAGGGACCCAGTATAACAAATATAATAGGTAACATGCATTTTGAAGACACACTGAAAAAAGCAAAATATCCAAAAAAAGAAAGTTTTTATAAGAATTTGGTAATTATTGGAACAACTGAAATAATGGCAAATGAGAATTATGAGAGAAATATGAGCCCCTAAAACAGGAATCCTGCTAATAATGCTAGCTACCATTTATTCAATGTTTTAGGAAAACCACAGATAATTCAATGACAGAGCCAAGATTTAAACTCATGTTTCACTGACTCAAAACCCATGTGCATTTCGGTATGATACCTCCTTCCTATCCCCATAAAAAAACTGATTATGGCAAAAGCCCCCAAAATGATTAGTAATCACTAACAAAAGGACCCACAGTTATGACCATTCCCTTAGCTACATTTGCTATACCTTATACAGCAATTCCAACCAAGTATCTTAGTAAGTTTTAGTAAGTTACTAAAGCTTAAACCTTCTAATAAGTATCATAGTTAGAAGATGATAAAAATTTTAAAATATCTCTGTGTATATTTCATTATCATTTATACATATGTATATAATATATATATTTCAGAGTATTCTTGAACAGTTTAAGGTGCTTTTCCATTTTTTGTTTCTTTCTTCATGTGATCTTACTCTATTCCACTGAAACATCCATTATCTGCAAAAGCATCACTATTCTTATCACAGAAATGGAAACAGAAAAAATCAGTATTAAGTTTTTAACACTTAAAATATACTTTTTATTCACCCATTCAGCAAATATTAATTAAGTTTAATTATGTGCCAGGTAATATTCTATTCTAAATACAGCAATGAACAAAGTAGATCTTGAAGGAGATAGGATGCATCTGTGTGCATGTTTGTTTGTGTATGTGTGTCTGTGTAAAACAAAGCCAAGTTGTATTGAGGGAAAAGTGTTTTCTACATTCTATTTACACATCAAGAGTCAATCCTGGATGATTTGAGACCACAGAGTTTTATAATTAAGTCATGGTGTAGAAAGTAAGGAGTAGATGGATCAAGGAAATTTCTATCAGTCAAAAATAAGAAACAACTTTACATTACTAAGAAAAAGTGAGAAAAAGAAACAGACAAAACAGTCAGACTGGAGTGTCTGAAGATGTTAGGGTGAAGGTGGAGTGGTGAAAACACCCAGCTAGATTTGAGAGGGAAATCCCAGTATAAAGAGGACTTGCTCTTTCTTCTCAGGATGAAGAGAAAAATGACAAGCTTTCATAAAATCAGTATGTGTTCAGTATGGTACCATGTTCAGAAAGATCCAAGGACTTCTCTAGCAGACCATCCAGAGCTAGAAAAGGGTGTGGAAGTAAACTTCCCAAATCCTACACAAGGCAAACTGGTGCAGAGAAATTAACTGAGGGTATCTAGTTACCTGAGGTTCGAGACAGAAATGCTAAGAGAACCAGGGTGCTAGATTAAACTTTGAGAATGGACAAAGGCTAAAACAGAAAATAAGAACTTTGAAACCAGATGCTATAACCACAAGTTTGGTGCCAGAATGATTCCAAGAAAATACAGGTGAGATGAGTCATAATATCACAGAGTTGAGATTTCCTCACCCCACTTTCACTGGGATTCCCTTATACCTATACTCTATCTTGGGAAGTGGGATAAATAAGAAATACCTTTTGAAATATGACATAAAAAGCACAACTGAGGAGTTGAACTTTGAATTGATTGAATATTTACCCAAAAGAGATCGAATTAAACCCAGAGGGAATGAGGAATGAATGAGTGACCTCAAATCAGTGCCCTCACAACATCTACCATCATTGCAAAAAGCACAAAGACCCAGTTACAGAAAATAAAGGGTCATGTTTTACACGACATCTGAATTGTAGCATATAAAAATCCAGCCTTGCTATACTCTTAAGATTTAGTGTAATATACATAGGTTCCTTTACTTATTCCCAATGAATCCTGCTACTTTTATATATTTCAGAATTAAAAGTAGACAGCTAGAATTGCAGCTAATTTCCTAGAGTAGGTGGCTCCTATTGTCCATAACGGTTCATACCCAGAAAGAGAAAAAAACAGGTAAACAGCATTGTTTAAAATGCTACCTAACTGTGTGTTTTTCTGTCTAGGTGTGCTACACATTATGCTGAAAATACCACGAGCCCCTAGGAAGGGAAGCATGATCGCTCTACAGAGGAACAAAATTGTTCTCTCAGTGTGGGGCTGAAAACCTCAGCCAGAAAAATCTTGATTCTCACTTTATTAACCTTTTTCACTTACATTTTTTTCTAACTTAGCAAATGGCATCAAAAATCTAGGAGTAATCACCCTCAATTCAAAATTCAAGTCACCCTTGATTCATCTCTTTCTCTTACACCCATAGCCAATTTATCACCATGTCCTGGTAGTGCTTCTTCCCAAACGTGGTTCAAAGCTGCCTATTTCTCTCCTCCATTGCACTATCATCTCTTGACCAGACTGCTGAAATAGACTCCTACCTGGTATCCCTGCTAACACTTTTGTCCCCTACAATTCATTCTCTGTAAAGAATTCAAAGTGCTTGACATTCTCTGTTAATGTCCATTAGAGTTCAAATGAAAACCAAATCCTGATCTTGGCTTGACTCCTGAATTTTATCTATCTCCTGCCCCCAATATTACTCTTCTTTGGTTCTATAATCTCTAGCAACACTGACCACTTCTCTGGTCATTAAAATGGCAATTTGTGTTTCCCCACAGACATTGTGCAGTTGATATTCCTTCCTTCTGGAAAGTTCTTCCCTGAAGAATGTGAGCTTCTTGAGGGCAAGGGTCTTATGTGTATCTTGTTCACAGGCATATAGGTTCTCTAACAGTACTGTTGAATGAATGAATAAATAAATGAACGAATGGATAGGGTAATGGAGGCAAATGGTTACCTTCCTCCTGCTGCTGCTTTTTCACTAACATCTCTCATGACACTCCTAATTTCATCATGCCTATACAAAATGACTAGGAATCAAGCAATGAAGAACACGAGAAATTGTAGTCCTAAAGAGCAGCATGCGAAGGGTTTAAGGAGGAATTGGGGAAAGAAAAATCTTATTTAGGAAATAGAATAAGAGTAGACTTCTTTAAAATATCATGGCCTCTCACTCAATGCTGGCCCTTCCAAGTCAGAAATACAAGAGTAAGGAAATGCCTATGTTTTATAAAGTGTAAATTGTATTTTCTGAATTGAAATACTTAAAATCCACTAGGAAATGTATTACATAACTGGTGAATCCTCTTGAGAGGACTTACATTAAATCAAAGTAAGGATTTCGATGTTTTTATGAAGCTGTATGGCCACATTGTTAATGACATGTGATGTACTATAGGATTTCATCTTTTTCACAATTGAAGGATAAACAGGTAATCAGGGTAAAGGTGATCAGAAAAAATGGATAAATACACTGCTTACATTTCAATGGAAAATTGAGCTTAAATAACAGATTTCCAAAAAAAAAGTTTCTTTTAGTTAAATTTTACTTAAAATTATTCTGCTCGAGGAAACAAAAAGATAGTGTGCATGAGAATATTGGTGTAAAACTTTAGAAGAGTTTAAAATTATGTGTTTGAATTCATATAAAATTGATCAATCAATGATTTTTGAGTAGAAATTTAGTATAATTATGCATAACACATAATTGTTTTTATTCTAATTGCAAAATTATATTATTTGACTATGCTTGAACCACTACATAATATGGGAAAAACTTGTTTCTTAATAAAAACATATTAACTAGCCTATTAATAATCATGTTCTTAATGTAGCATAACATTCTGAAATAAAACTACATTCCTATGATGTTACAGATTAATATTTGTTCTCAGAACTATTTCCAAAAAAAAAAAAAAAATTCTTACCAGACATAAACTGTGTAATAGAGGATAATTCCATTTGGCTCCAGGGGTGGTTGCCATGACAACTTCACAGTGACACCAGACAACTGTTTTACAGAGAAATCTTGAGGAGGAGAATCAGGAGCTGAAATGTTAGGGTATAGAATAATACATTTTATTAAATACATATAAGAAAAGGTTAAAATGAAAATGCGCAAATTTTTTATTATAAACTTTCTGGTAAAGGAATCAGGTCCAGTGCTTTTCTCCATGGGCACAAGAGACTGATTGTTTACTTTCAAAATGAGATGATAAAGGAAGATTTTGCATGGTGGTGTTAGAACATCTGTTTCTGTGATTCAATGGAAAAAAATATTTCATGAGAAAATAGAACAAGGGGTATGTCACAGTGACTCACCTACTGTTCAAGTACATATTGGTAAATTGTTATCCTGTAATAAAAATAAGAACTTATTGGGGTGAATAACTAGACAATAAAAGAGCTCCCCAGACAATAAAAAGACGTGGGAAAAAAATCACACATCCAAGAAGTGGGAAAGTGATAAGCATAACATTAGGAGAGCAGTTAAAATGACTGACCTCACAAATGAAAACTACATTCCTCAGTTTCAGTTGTGTCATTAAACTGTAAAGTAATATCAAAATCTGCTCACCAAGTCTTCAAAATTGAATGGTTTACAAAGGAAACACCAATGTAACACATAGACAAGAAAATAGTTTAGGATCAACTTGTAATTCTGCTATAATAATGTAAGTTTAAAAAACTACTGAAAACTAGTTAGCCATGTTTATATTTCCATTTAGATAAAACATTTAGAATGGCATTCTCAGCTGCTGTATAATAGTACAGCAATGTCTTAGAATACTGAAATACAACTTTTTGCATATAAAAAAGTATAACAGTAAAATTTGGTTCATTGTTATAGTTATGCATGGAAAGTGGACTCATAAGGAGCTAACAGAAATTCTGGGCATTTGTTTAGATCTTTAAAGAATGTTAATTTATATATAGCTCATGTATAAGTCAATATTTCCAATAATGTGGAGAAAATGGTACCTGAATTATTTCACTTTCTTTTTGATTCTCTGAATAATCTCAGCCATGGCTGTATGTGTACCCATGTATGTATGTTTTCATTATTTTAGTAACAATAGTTTTCCCCAAAAAATTTATTGAGCAGAGAAAGGTTTATGAGACAAGTTCTAAGGAATAATGGTAACAGTTGTAGTTGGTATTTTCATTGGCACTACAATAAAAATGCTATCAAATATTGATTACCACAAGAATCCATGTATCATTTAGAGATGCCTGTTTCCCAAGATATGAATTACCTCTGAAAACTCTTTCATTTTTCAAAGCAAAACCTATAAATATTTTTCTTAATATCTTTGTAAAATCTAACTTTATTATTAAAAAACAGATTTCAATCAAAAATAGCACTGATTTAGAAACTGACATGTTGCAACTAAGCATTTCTACTTTATTCTATAATATGTTTTAAGATGCTTGGCAGAATATCAGATAATTCTTGGTATTGTTGTAATTTTCAGTATATTTTTGAGTACTTTCTTTTTAATGTAAAAGGTTTTATTGCTAAGTAAATGTAACTAACATGTCTACCTAAACAAAATATTGCATATCTACCATACATAGAAGACTAAGTTCTAATCATTTTAGCATTTGTATTCTGAAATACAGTCTAACAAAATGAAACCAGAAAACATAGAATCTTTTGCAATCCCTTTAACTCATGTCAGAGGATCTGAGGTTAGATGAGAATACTTCATAAAGCTCCTATTCCCTCTGCCTGGCACCATCTTTCCTATCTCTCACTCTCCCTCTTTACCCATCTTCCTTCAGGTCACAGCTTAGACATAACTTCCACAGCTACACGTTCCCTGATGCCCTAGAGTAGCTTAGGTTTCCCTTTTGTCCTGGTGAATAATTTGGGGGAACATCTGCATCAGTCAGTAAAATGAAAAAAATTCTTTGTCTATACATTTGCCAAATTGAGATCTCATCTACAAAACTGCAAGCTCCATGAAGGCAAGGAGCTCCCAATCTCAATAAAGCAAACTCTCTCAGGCCTTTATCCATTCTTAATTTGCCATAATTTTTCAAAAGTTTTTCAAAACAGGATCTTGTTCTTTACCTTGTTCCTTAGTAATTATATAGTTTGGGCAAGAACTTAAAATAGACGTTTACCTTGAAATGCTGCATTTTTAACAGCCCAGGCAATTCAGATGCATAACACACTTTGGAACTCTTGACCTGAGTGGTAAAAGCTCTGCTTGCTCAAAATGTATGTTCACTACTGGTCTGACTCCTTTATATAAGATCTCAGATTCTCAACATGAGAACTATTTGATTAGATTATAAATAAAGAAGTAGGCACTATTTCCAGAAAGACATTTCTAAAATGATTTAACACCTCTTGTCTTAGAAATTAAGATAAAAAGGAAAGCTAACTCTCTTCTCTAGCCTTTAACCATTGACCCACTGGGAAAAACATTTATTAATTCTCACTTTGAGAGCAAGAAGAATCTATCTGAAAAAATGAAACTTCAGACAGGTAAGTTTAATGGAGAAGCAGGCATATTAAGTAGAGGCAATATCTAGGTAAGACTAACTCATGGAGGCATCACACTTAAAACCTGGGGCAACTCAGAGCACCCTACCAGGTTGTTTTGGTGAAATTCTTTGGTGGAAGTGAAAATGGAAAGATCCACAGAGGAAGAAGAAGGCTTCAAAGACTTTACTATTTTGAATTTAAGGAGAGCAGTGCAGAGAAAACCCTTCCTTCCTCGTCATTTCTAATGTACATTCTGCCCTGGTCAATGATTCTAGACTCTGAACATCCACAGTACACGGCCTACCTTGAAGATGGGGAAACTTGAAAGAGAAGAAGAAAAAAGATACTTCACAAACATTTATGATACTTCCAGGCCCACTCCTCATGACAGTAGGAATTCCTTTTACAGAAAAAAAAAGTCTCAAAATATACAATGTAGAAAACATAAAATACAAATCCTAATCCCAAATATATTCCTCAAAAGTCATTTTTGTAGCATAATATGTGCCTAAAACCCAGTAAGGTACCAATATAAAGTGGTCTCATTAGTAGAGTTGATTAGGAAAAGGTATATTTATTCAATATAAAAACTATTAACATTGGGGAATAGCATCTTGGCCAACTATGTAGAGAAACCTGGATGATAGCCTAAATTCATTAATAAACTAATCCTGATACTATAAAAAAATTGAAAGTTGACATAAACAGAATATACTCCAAATTCATATAAATTTCTGTTCTTATGAAGGTAAAAGTTGAAAAACCCAGTCATGACTGACATACATCAGTTAATGTTCTAACCATTCAAACCAAATTTTAGCCTTAAAAATTCCCGTGGAAAAATATTACTGATTTTTTGTTTACAGAGTACTGATGACTTCAGAACATGAAAAGCATTTTTATACTTGAATTTATTGAATGTAAATATGATGCTGCTAGTTTTTTTTATACCATGACAACGAAATCACTGTCTAATGTTGGCAGGAAACACAAGTGACACTCAAGGCCAGGGGAATTTTTACATTACGTTGTATTCTATATACATGTATCTTGAAATGTTATGGAATCAAAGTATGTCAATATCCACTACTGTGTTTACCATCTTCCTCAGTCAGTACACTGATGGGTGCACTCCGGACTCCTTCACCTTTGAGTGTACTAGCAGACACTTCAATCAGATATTGGGTATATTTCTTTAGTCCTAAATAGAAATAAAATAAGTAAGTTGACAATTAAAAAATCATTTAATAGCATTCAAAAGATAAACTATAAAACGGCCCTCAACTCAAGTCTTCCAAAAATAAAAGCTAAATGAAAATGTAGTTCATTGGCAATTGTAACTCCTATTATGAAGACAAAATGATATAGGATAATGTGGAAAGTATTCTTTCATGGGACCTGCAATCATCTTCTAGCTTATTTAGCCAAAAAGACAGAATTGTCATACTATCTATGAAAATAATTGCACTTAAACCATTTATAACATAATATTAAGCTAATATTTTGTAGCCACACTGTCAATATAAATGTATATGCCCAACATTAGATTCATTCTTTTACCTTTAATGTTTTGGGTTAAAGAAGTTGTATTTATAGTTCTTTCCTCATTTCCATTACTTCTCTTAAGATAAATTGTATATTTTTGTATGATTCCATTGGGACTACTTGGGGGAAGGAATGATAGTTCAATCTCTCCAGAAGAAATATTTTTGTAAGTAATATTTTCTGGTGCACTATCAGGCACTGGAAGAAACAAAAATATAAATGCATAAAACAATTCCATCCTGAAATCTATTCTGCTAAAATTTCACACAAGTATGCTAAGTTATTTATATGTGAACATTTCCTAGAGTGTGATTATAATAAACATCCT
Source organism: Lemur catta (assembly GCF_020740605.2). Lineage (NCBI taxonomy): Eukaryota > Metazoa > Chordata > Mammalia > Primates > Lemuridae > Lemur > Lemur catta. Next base: position 34,835,762 of record NC_059133.1, read on the forward strand.
TAATGGAGTAAGGTATAGATAAATTATACCACTTACAAACATATAAGAAAATATTTCCTTCAAAAGAAAATGCATATTAGAATTCTACTGAATAAGACTTACAGGATGATATATTTATTAAAAGACTTAATACCATAAAAAGCTATCTTGCATTGTAGAATACACAGATGCAAGAAAGAGAATTAAAAACACATAAAAATCAACTCTTTGCTTCATTAATAATAATATAAAAAAAGTTCAATAGGTTAGTTTTGGTCGTCAACAAGGTCTATGACAAGGCAAAGAGCCCCTCCCAGATATGAGGCTGCATAGTATGACCTGGCAGCAAAATTATCTCCCAAGGATACAGGATATCATTAAATAAAACACTAATTTTCTGTATCTAATAACATTCTTGCATAGAACGTAATGTTCATAAAATGGTTATATATATTCAAGCACAAAAATGTGGGATTCCAATTCTGGCAAAATATTGAAACAGATACCCTAAACTGAATGAAAATCTTACTTACAATAATTAAAACTCTGTATAATATTAAAACAAATTTTCTTTAAGAAATTGTCTGGGGCTGACAAGAAATTTAGAAATCAGTGGGGACTAGCCATAAAAAGCCCACAGAAAACAAATAAAAAAAACCCCTAAAAACAGGAATCCTGAGAAACCTGCTTTGACGTGGAGCATACTGGTTAAACCTGGTGATTTTGCATTTCTGTGTTAACATTTGTGTAGAGTGCCAGAGAAAGAATATAAAGCCTTAGGCCAACTGAAGGATGAAGGATACCCCCAAATAAAGAGCTGAAACCTCAAAAGAATGCAGCTTTACCCAGGACCATTATATTGAATAAATATGTTCTAGGGGACAACTTAAATTCTTCTGTAGGTGCCATAGAATTCCATGTGAGTGCTACCTCCTGGACTTGTGCAAGGTGTTGCATTCATTATCAGAGAATGGGGAGTGAGAAATAAACCCAGCTTGCAGAGAGCACAGAAAAGAAACTGTTTTCTTTTGCCAATCCTCTGGGTGGAGAGGTGGAAAAGAAATAAAAATTATGCTGTTTTAGAATTACAAGTCTATCCCCATGAGCATATGTGGCCTAAATCCATACTTACATGTAGCCTAAAAAAATCTTTACTTTAGAATTCAAATTAAAATGAAACTGTAGTCCTGAGTTGCTATTACTCCTAAGCAACTATAAAAAGTAAATATGATAAAAATCCTCTCTGAAGGAACTCAACTTTGACTCAAACTACATAAATTTCCCACAGATAAAGTTTCAAGGAATATGAACTCACTGATAAAATCACTAAACACACAAGCAAATCAGATACCAACAGTGAAAGACAGCAAAGAAAAAGAAAAATATAACACACACACATACACAGAGCATTCAGACTCTGAGACTTCAGATATTGAAATTATCAGAGAACAAAAACATAAATGTTTACTGTTTCAGGAAATCAAACATTTTAAAATATGAACAATGAATTATTTAAATAATGTTAAATAATCATGCAAGTTTGAATGAGAACCAGATAGACCTTTTAGAACACAAAAATAAAATGTAATTAAAATTTTCTTGATGTCTGAAAGAGCAGATTAGATAGAGATGGAGAGAATTTTAGAGAAAAGGATGATAATATTGAAGAAATTATCAAGAATGTGGATCAAAGATAAAAGTTATACAAAATATAAAATGACAGTTAAGAAACATAGACAATATACTAAGAGTGGCTAAAATAATAGAAAGAATAAAGAAAAAGAAATAGTTAAAGGGATAATGGCTGAGAATTATCAAAATTATTGAAAGATATCAAACTTCAAATCAAGGAATCTCAATAAATCTCAAACAGGACTTTGAAAAAAAAATTACATCTAGACACATCATTATGAAAATGTAGAATACCAAAGAAGAGAAGATCTTAATGGCACCAGAAAGAAGAGAAACCATCTACACAGAAATGACAATTGACATCAATTAAAAAACAACTGGAATTCTATACCTAGAAAAATTAAAAACAATTAAAACAATTAAAAACAATTCTATATCTAGAAAAATTAGAAAAAACAAAGCAAACTAAAAATATGTTTAGACAATCAAAAACTGAAAAAGAATACCATCAACACACCTTCAATACATGAAATTGTAGACAACATACGTTAGGTAAAATAAATAAATAAAAATTAAAAATTTACCAGAGATCAAAGACCACAGTTGTAAGACAATGGTTTAAGATTGTCTGCATAGAATAATAACATACTAATTTGGAGAGTTAAATAATATAAACTATTTAATATAAACTATAATCTATAAATATGTAAATATCATAGCCATTAAAGAGTCCTGTTATAAGATTCTTTCCTTTCAAATGAAAGAAATTGAAACATTTTTGTTAGCATTCTAAATACCATGGATATAAAAATTACTACTAATAAACATAGTAGAGAAATAAAATTCAGAAGCCTGGAAAATGGAGATACAGTACCCTCCCCAATTGTTATCAGTTATGGGGTATTTTGTGTCTAAGGCAGATATAATAGGAAAAAACTAACTTAAGAATGTCAATGCTCCTAAAACCTTGGAAAGGATTATAATGCATTACGTAGTTTGATGTAGCAATATAATCCTACTATCTTCTCTACCCTAAATACCCTAAATCTTCTCTAGTGTCTTCCCAAGCTAACCTATTGAGAAAAATCCTTAACAAATACCTTGAATGCTTTCTTAACCTTCTGGCTCTAAATGAAATCTTGGACCCGTTGAGAACATTGCTATAGCTTAGGCCTCTTTGGTACCAGGTTTGTTTTCCTTCTTTAATCCCTATAATCACAGGGCCTGCTCGTTGTGAGTTTTATTTATCACTCCACTTTTCCATATACGTATCTTTTCTCCTTTCTTCTTCCTGAAGAACCACAGAGCCTTTGAAACCCATACCACCATGTGCTACCACTCCTTAAGACAGTCATCTGGAGATGCTCTGCCACTTCTCCAAACATTTTAAAGATTTTATCACAACAATAACTAACTTCCTCTCTACCACTCTTAGAGATGTCAACATCCATGCAAATGATCTGTCCAATTCCTTGGACTCTGTATTTCTTGATCTCTATAATTCCAATAATCTTTTCCTCCACCTTGCCTTAACCGCAGGCTTTCATGGCAACACTGAAGACCTTGTCATTACTGGTAACTTCTAGTATTCTTCTCCTTGACAAACACCTCCTATCTTTCCAGATTAACTCTTATATTCCCAATCCAACAATTCTTTGTCCTTCAACAAATTTTCACTGTCACTTCCCTTATGTTTTCATTTCCTTACTCAGGCTAGACTCCATAGTCACTATAATCATTATAATCACTTCCTAGCAATCGCCATCAACTCCTCTGTTTCCTGGCAAAATGACAACTTGAGTTAAACCAAAGTCTGTGCTCATTCCACAACCTTAATGTAACAGCTGAAAATGGCTGAATAAAACACCACTTCATGCTGACTAACCCCACTTAAACGTATAACCTCAATCTCAGATGGATCTTTTTCAATGCCTGGCAGCCAATGTATTTTCTTCCTTATTCTAAGCCTATTCTTGCTTCTCATTTCATTGAAAAAATATTTAATAAAAACATTCAGAAGAGAACTACATTATCTTCCTACCACAAATTTTTCTTTAATTGCCTTTCCTTCTTCCTCCTTTTTAAGGCCTACCCCTCCATTTCTTCATTAGATTCCATTCCTCCAGTCTATTCAAAGAACTTTACATTTGAAGTTATTCAAATATACACACAATCATACACACGTTGTAATATATATCACAGTAAAAAAAAAGTCTCTTGATTTCACTTGCATCTTCAGCTATTGCTCAATTCTATCCTTTACTTTATATCCTCAAAATTTGCCTTTACTCATTCTCTACACTTTCGTACCTAAAACTCACTCTAATCCCACTTCAGTTAGGCATTTTCCCCCATTTTTTTTCATGAAACCTACTCCTGTGAAGTCACCAATGACCTCCATCTTGCCAAACCACTAATTGATTGCATGTTCTCATCTTACTTCACTTGTCAGCATCATTTGACCTCAGAAATGAATTCTTTCTACTTGAACATCTTTATTCAACTGGCATTTTCTTCCTACATCAGGGTTGACCTCTGCTTTTTCCTTAATTAACTCTTCCTTGACTTCCCCAAGTCTTATGCGTCATATCACACAAGACATAGTTGTAAAGCTTCTTGACATCTCTTGCTACACTCATCCTGATGTGACTTTATCTCATCCTTTGACTTTGAATATCAAAGACATGGTGAGGCTTCCAAATTATATATTTAACCCTGCATCTTCTCCTTGAGTTTCAAATTTATTTATCTAACTGCCTTCATAGCAGGTACTTGGATATCTGATACATGTTCAAAACAGAAGTTCTGAATTTTCTCCATATTGATCTCTTCCCTGGACTTCCCCTTCCCAGTAAATGGCACCACCATTCATCCAGATACTCAGACCAAAACTCTGGTAGTTCACCTTGAATTTTTTCTTTACTCCCATATCCAACATATTCAGCAGTTCTCTAAAATTGCAAATCATATCCTGCTGTTTTCTAATTCTCCAATAGCTTCTCATTAAAACTAAACTCTAAACTTCTTAGAATAGCACCCAGAAATCTGCACAATCCCCCTATGCATATCTCTCTCCTCAACTGCTAATTCTCTATCCACAGCTCACCCTGCTCGAGTGACAGAAATGTCCTGCTCTTTCTCAGCGCCACAGAGTTTCTTTCCTCGTCAAGAACTTGGCAGGCAATTTCTATTCCTCCTTCTGGGACACTTTTCTTCCTTGTACTCATACAATTTAATCTTACACACCAAATATAACCTTCCCAGTGAGGCCTTTTCTCAGTCCTCCATCTCAAATAGCCCACTTATTACTCTATAACTTTCTCTTTTCTTTCCCGGATATTTTTTCCTTCCTAGAAGTTACCACTACCCACAATCACAAATTTGTTTACTGGTTAATTTTCTGTGACTCTTCTAGAATGTTAAGTTCCATGAAGGTAGGGATTTTGTTTTGTCTACTGCTATATCTATACTACCTAGTAAAATGGTAGCACATGATATAGAATCCATAAAAAATCTGCTCAGTGAATGAATAAATATGTTCAATATGATATATAATACATTAAAAAAGAGAGAGAGACTCACAAGTAAGGAAAAGATACAAGACTAGATTGAAAAACTCTTCAATCACAAGAAAAAAGGAATTAGTGATGCTATTTTTGAATTTCATAGCTCAATATAACTTCTGATTTTGAAAAATTCTCACTGGAATTTAAGTTGTTCCTCTGGAATTGTCTGCCTACCTACCACCAGTGGTCAGTATATAAATATGCATTACTGACTCCAGGCTGATATCCTTTACATTTATATTCATTTATCCTTAGGGAATAAGCAGTACTGGATATTCAGGTAGATAAACCAAAACAGACTTGATGACTTACTGATTTTGGAGAGTGATGATGCACTCAGAATTTTCTGAAATAGCATAAACAGTGTTTCCAATTATAGGAGTATTTTGTATAGTTGATAACTTATGAATAAAAACCAATGATTATAATCAGTTGAAATAAGCTGAATATATTAAAAATCTAAAGATAAAAAAAATAATTTAGTTCCTGATAATAGTAAAAAGAGAAGTTACTTTGTGTATACCAAAATACTATTGTTTGGCATACATAGCTTTAATGTATGCAGGCAAACTTTAAAATGCTATTCATTAATACAAATCAATGTGTAGAGTTCTATACAGAATTTTGGTTAACATCTAAGTTACTATCCACTAGTGGTTTTTGCCCCAAATCAAACATGTTCAAGGTGTTTGGTTAAAGGTTTGCTGTGAAGAAAGTTATGGCTTAAGAAGAAAAGAGAACATGTATAGATCATTGAAAGCGTAATTTGTATGGGAACTTCTTAAAGTTATTTTTGTGATTTTTGCTTCCTAAGAATGAGAAAATAAAAATTAATGTCGAGTTTGCAAATTGTACATTCTATGATTAAAATACAGACAAACACACTAACAGATATACATACACACATACACACAGAGAGAGAGAGTTAATCTTGTATTGATCTTTCTGTCTGAACACAAGTATTTTATTTACAAGCATTATTAAACTCTTGTTCTCTTAACAAGATATGACGTTTGAACAGATAATTTACTCCTATGTATAATTAGTAACATTAATACATCACTGACTTAACACACCACTCAATTTCCCATGAAACAATATTAAAGGGTGGGCCCTTGTTTTTTTTAAGAGTAGAAGGTATATTTATTATATTTAATAGGATTATTGAGCCATGAGCACGGACAGATGGTTACAGACAGATCATTGCTCTTGAGTACACCCTGCTTCAAATGACACCTCGAGGCTTTACTTAAAACTCTAGCTTCTTCCTTTGTCCAGGGAGCTAAAGTCAATGGCTCAATAGTAGCATACATGACCTAGGAAAAGTTACTAATGTCGATTCCATTGTCTACCATTTCTATCCATGTGGAGAATGCACAGACTTTGAGACTATTCTAATTCAGGACAGAAGCCAGAAATTAAGAGGATGGGCATTGAACCCTATACTCTATTTTGAGGCCTCTTTCTTTTCTGAGGAGTCTAAGTGTCAAGACAACCCTATCATACATACCCAACTGGTGGGCTATTGAGCAATGGGATAAGTTGTTTCCTCCTTCTCTTAATTTTTCTAGCTAGTTCAGGGGCCTATTAAATGAGCCCTGAAATTGAGGTCAGGAGGGCTACCATCAAGCCCCAACTTTACTTCTCATCTACTATGACTTTTGAGTCATTTTACCTAAATAGTTCTAGGTCTCCTTGCCTATAAAATAAAGGGTTCTATATGTCTTCTCAGATATTTTCCAAACTAAAATTCTCATTTTAAATTAATTCTCAAATTAAATTCTTATATTCACTTACTGTTTACTATGCCTGCCTTAGAACTAAGATTATACAAACAGTGAAAGAGATAAAAGATTATATACATTGTAATAATCAGCAAACAAAATATTATAATTGCTTTATAATTTATCATTAAAATAAAGTGTTCTTGATGTTGTGACCACATGAGTAGCAAAGTGCTTGATAAGCATTCATAAATTTGGTGATTTTTTAATATCACAACAGGATCTTTGAAAGTTAATACTTTCCTTCTCCATGCTGTGCAGAGCCCAAATGGTAAAATATTACTACAACAATGAACAGAAAGATCCTAGATATATTTTATAATTTACGAGCTTTATTGATTTCCTATCAATAGGGAAATGGGCTTTATAATCAGATGGGTTTAGGTTCCAATTCCAGCTTTGTCACTTACCAGCTGAATGACCTTAAGCAATTAAACACCCACCAATTAATACAGACTTTAAGAGGGCAGGAAATCGTTTTCTTCTATACTGCTTTGCCCCAGTAGCACCTGGCATATTGTGAATAGTTGTTGAATGGATGAACCTCTCATAGGCCCAGTTTTTCATTAAACAGGATAATAATAACTTAGTGCTTTACTCAAGAATTTTAAAAAGACAAGTTGTGTGAAAGCCATTAGCAGAGCCCATGACACTTAGCAGGTGCCCAAAATATACTTATTCTTTTCCTTGACCCACTGTAAAATAAAACTTAGTCACTACAGAGTGTACAGTTTTCTCAAAAATACTTATTTTAGGTACAATATCTATAAAAGCAATGAAACATGCCAATATATAGTTTAATATCAATTAAGTTTCACTTTAAGGTCTCGATAATATAAAATGCTTCTTTTATAACTCTCTTAATCCTGCAATTTCAACTACTGCCATTTTCTATGGGCAATTTTGTGTCACCTCATTTTATTCCTTTCTGTGAATAGTCTCAACAAGATACTATCATTGAAAGGTAAGCTGCTTTACTAGATTTCTAGGTCCTCAAGGTCAGGGAGAGAACTTCACATATAATATCTGGCTAAACTATATGAAATTGCTGATATTTGGCCATCTATGACCTATAAAAATGGCAATTTCATGTAGTTTAATATTTATTCCTTTAAATGTATGTACAAAACAGTAACTTTACATTTATTTATGAAAACTCAGCATACATTGTAAAATTGGCCTAACAGTTATGCCTGCAATATATGATTGTAAACATAATACAAACAATAAACTAAGATTATCAATCAAAATGTCTTGCATTATACTATTTGCTCTAGCATCACTAAAACTGAAACACAAGTAATTCCTGGCTTGCATTATTTTCTTTAGATGAGATATCCCTCCCCACCCACCCAGCAACGTTTATAATATCATCCTGCCCATTCCATCCTCCTCATTAAGATCCACACCAAATACTACCCCCTCCATAAAGCTTCCCCAGGCATGCCACTTTTGTGCTCCTACCCTGCACCATGATCTATATGCTTGCTTCATTACACTATAAGAATCTATTCCTATGAGTAGTCTCTGCTTTTACCGAATTTGAAAGCAAGTAGCTATTCAATCCAGAATTTACAAGTACATTGAAAGAATCTTTAGTTTCTCAAGATCTTTCATTTGAAAATTTCACTGAATTTTATTACGAGTTCCCTTATATGTAAAACAGAATTTAAAAATTTGTACAGCAAGCATTTTCCCACACTTCTGACAAAAAAAGCAAATGAATTTCTGGATTATACAAAGCCACATAATGAAGGGTTTTAGGTTATGTAAACTATAAACAATATGGCAATTGTCAGCTATGTTTACTACATCACTATGTCTCACTAAACAAACAAATACAACTTACCAGTCTCAGAAGTCCTCACAGACAGTAAAGATGATAACTGATTGCCATGACCAAATCTAGTATATGACCTTACAGAAATGTTATAGAGGGTGTAAGGTTTTAAATCCTTTAAAATTATGTTTGTTGTTGAGGTGTTCTTCATAAATAAAGTATCTATGTCTTTATATAGCACTTCATAAGCAATAATGATCCCATTGGGTATTTCAGGTGGTGACCACTTCAACCTTATTTCATTTGCAGTAATGTCTATTACTTCAAGATCTTGAGGCGATGACTCTGGTTCTGGGGAAGAAAACAAAATTTTAAGTACGTGTATTTTTTTCATGTTTGTTGCTTCAGACACTACAAGTGGCATGAGATAAAGGCAGTAAGCATGTAACAGCACTTTTTTTTAAATTGCAACCACAACTGATATTCTTACCATCTTCTGGAGTTCTCACAAAGATGTCATTTTCTTCAGACAAAGAACTTTCTCCAACATGGGTTGAGGCAGCCACTCGCATTTTGTATTTTGTGTATTTCTTTAACCCTGTAAGGACAACAGGCAAATTTTTAAGGTTCTTAAAAATAATATTTTTGGATTAGTGCCGTTTATCATAGGGCTAATGAAAATAATTTATTTGGGGGACTGACTACTTAAGTCAACTTCCATATAATCTCATTCTCCCCAAATTCCTTGGGATTGAGGGCCTTTCCATGTTGGTGATCTCTGGATTCTTTCCTAAAATATTAAGGCAATAATCTAAATCTGAAAAAAATAATTTTTGGCACACTGTAAAGGGTATAGTTGACTTGGCACAAATACCTTGTCTGCTGAATTATTTCACCTTATTTTCACATTTATTCATTCAAATCTTTAATAATGAATTATTTGAAATTACTTGATTACTTGAAATAATTACTTGATATAATATTGCCTGGGTTAAATAAATTTCTATGAAACCTGTGATCGGATGCCTTTTATTTCTTTGTAGGTAAATATAGTTAAAGAAAAACACATTTAATCAAGTTTTTCTGCAAGTATTTTAAAAGATATTTTTGGAACCATAAAACAACAAAATCTGGAATGATACAGTATTTGTCCTGAAATGTTTAAGACATAGAGAGATGCATATTTGCCATCAGAATAGGAATGTAAAAAAATGAACTTTTTGTTCTACCTGTTATAAGAAAGCTGTTATCTATAGTAGTCATCTGGAATGCTCTGTTTGTATCCAGTTCCATTGCATAAATTGTATAATGAGTTATTTTTCCATTGGGATATTCTGGAGGATCCCAGTATAACAAAATAGATGAAGAACTAATATTTTTATAATTTATAATTTGAATGGAGCTTGGAACTTGAAAAGAAGAGTAAACAATTAATATGAGTGAAAAGAATGCAAGAGCAATATTTGCAGGTGATTCTTTCAAAGGAAATACATTCTTACCTTGCTCATGTGTTCTAACATTGAGAACCGTTGGTGGTCCTTCTCCCATGATGGTGAAAGCAGATACACTAATCATGTGCTCAGTGAAAGGTGTAAGTCGCCTGATAACGTAAGACAGCTGTTCAGCATCAATGTCAGTGATATACTGATTCCTTGTAGCTACTATTTGAAATAAGTAAAAAAAAAAAAAGTGTTTGGATTCATAATAGAAATATTTTTGTTTACACAGTGAAATCTTAAACTTCATTTCATATGATTCATTAATCTCTCCATGTGCTCCTCTATACTAAAGGTAGGTATATAATTAATAGTAAATATAAAACATTAATTTTAAAGATCATATTGAATATTATTAGGAGTTCTTAATACCCCCAATAATATCTATAAACATTTTGTGCTCATAATATAGTTCTGCTAGTTTCTATATACTATTCAGTATTCTGGAACATGAGATTAGTGTTTTAAGAAATATAACTAAAAGAGACTGGCTAGGAATTTTTCTGAGAAGAAAGACTAGATAATAATATAAAATTGAAATATTATGAATCAATACTAGCTTTTAACAGAAGAGTTAAAAAGTGAGAGTTTTATTTGGACTTAAAATTCACCATGCATTCACTAACCCAATAATTTTTGAAAGCAAGCATCCTTGGATAACTGGCACATAAATATGCCTGAACATTTTAAATGTTAGATTTTTACTTTATTTAGAACTTGTGCTTGCAAAACTGTTAATTAGCAATTAGGCCAAACTTGAAGTATTTAGGGAAACATCTGCACCAGAAATCATAGGCTTCTTAATTTTTAGTGTTGCCCCTACTCTTCCTTGCATAATAAAAACAAATCACTAAATGAAATAAACGTACATTGTATGTCATGTGATATTTTTTACTAATTCTGCCATAAATAGAATAACACTTCTAATTTAGAATGGGACAAATACAAAATCAGAAAAAAGGCAGTGAAATACAATATTCTTCTCACTTAACATTTTAGAAAAACCAGAGAGATAATATAGATCTGTGTCACCTAGCCAAATATTTTTAATTTGCCATATATGACTTTCTCCTTTTAGAAACAATAAGAGCCATTGACACTGAAGAGCAAGTGTATACACTAATGACATCACCACGTCATTGGGGTCACCTACACCTGTTTATCACACCATGCACTAGAGTTGTAACTTTCTGACCTATTTACCTTTAGTGACATTTGAAAACCTATTAGTCAAAAGCTGTAGAAAGTGTGAGGCCTGTAAATGATTTGAAGATATGTTAATCCCTTCCCATCACACCTGCTTTGGCAACTGTAATAACTGATTGTCTATGCAGCTTGGCCAGAGACTCTAGGGTGCTACTTTCTTTAGGAAGAAGGTCAAATGGGTTAGGAGGGGCCAGCTTCTGCCTGTGTGGCATTTCCATTTGCTGCATGAGGTTATCCGACAGTTAAAGAATCTGACTCCAGCTCATGGACCATTAATAATATGGTTGAACTCTAAGCTAAGGTTCATATCTTTGGTATCTAGCATGGCTGTTCAAATGCACTTTATAGAAAATTAAAGTTTTGCCTACCAACTGGTGAATTCTGGTCTTCAGCTCCATTCCTGGCAGGAAAAATATTATATGGATGGCTACTGTACATAAATGAAGCAAGTGAGTACAGGTCAGAAGACATCTCTGCTGAACCTTCGTATAATCCTGCCATTGGCTCTTGTATGTTCACAATTTCTGGAGCCATGGGGTCATTTATATACTGTAATTAAAAGTAGATATTTACAAATACTGCTTGTGATAGTTATGCTTGATGACTTAAATCAACTATTAGTTTAAAAACAAACTTGCAACTTTGGAATCATGCTTTTTAAAAATACATTATTTCCCTGTTTTCTTTATATTCCAAGATTTCATTTCAAGCTACCAAAACCTTGTGTCATTTTAACACATTGTGATCACTCTGTTTCTTAACAGATCAATACTATATTTTGGGAAGAAGCAGATACTTACTTGTTTCTGGACTTGGTTTGTCTCTTTATGGTAAGATTAGATATTCTAATACAAAGATTTCATGACTGAAATTTTAACTGCTCAACCCTCAAAAGGTAAATATTCTGGGCATACTGATGTATTAAAACATGTTTTGCTTCCCTATTTATGTGTCCTCACTTATATATGAGGTGTGAGAGGCCTCCATGCCTGCTTGATATATATTGATATCAATGACAGTAGTTTATCTACAATAGAGAGAAGTTACAGACAAGAATAAAACTGCATAGTAATAGTATTCAAGGAAGGTTCATGGTACACCTATCCAAGGCTCTGGAACTAAGGAATATTTTAAGCAACTGCAATTGTTCCTAGATCTCATAATGTAATTCACACATGTCAAGTTCACCAAAGTGGCAGATATTGAAGTAAGAACATCAGGAACAGATTATGGATGTATACAGTGGAGCTTTTCATTGAGGTAACAAGACGACTCTCTCCCTTCTTCTCATTCCCACCCAGCATAATTGATTGAAACAAAATGGGAAAAAGGTGTTTTTACCAAATAATTAGATATTTGTGTAGAATGTCAACTTTGGAAAAAAGGCTAAATATTAATCAAAGAAAATATTGCCTTAAGAGATTTAACAACCAAGTGCAATATGTGGACTTTGGATTCTAATTAGGACATACCTGTCAACATAGGCTTTGGAGATAATCAGGGAAATTTGAATACGGTCTAGGTATTAGATGATACTAAGACAATATTAGAAATTTTGTTAATTGTGATCATGGAATTATTGTTTGTATTGAAATGTCCATGTTTTTTAGATACTCATGCTTAGGCACATAGCAGCAAAATGAGGTGAAGTGTGAAATTTATTTTAAAGTACATCTGCAGCAGCAGCAACAACAATAGGAACCAACTGGGGCCAGAATGGCCGACTACTGATAATTACTGGATCCAAGTGGTGCCACATGCCTGTAGTCCCAGCTACTCGGGAGGCTGAGGCAGGAGGATTGCTTGAGCCCAGGAGTTTGAGGTTGCTGTGAGCTAGGCTGATGCCACGGCACTCTAGCCTGGGCAACAAAGTGAGACTCTGTCTCAAAACAAACAAACAAACAAACAAACAAACAAAACAATCATAGATGCTCAGAAATTTCAGAGTAGTTCTGTTAATTTAACTATCTTCCAAGTAAGTTATTTAAATATTAACTTTTCTGAGAGATAAAAGAATAAATGATTTAAAAAATCTCCAGTCCCCCAAAAATAATATTTATAAAATAAAATTATCGAAATCTTCTTACAACTTTAGTCAGAAAAGTGTTGTGGTGAACAGCAAGAGAACACCCATAAGATATACTTCACAAACACTGTGACAAAGAACTCTGGGTAGGGAACCCTATGTGGAACAAGGTATAGGTCTTCTGTCTTCCAACAACTCACTTCAGCTCTGCCCCCACAGGGAAATCAGGGAGGGCATGGATCACAAACCCATAATTCAGAAATGCTCTGGTATTCCAGTCAATAGTTTATGCCCAAACCACACAGCTGTTTCCACTATCAATCAGTCGCCCTTGGAGAATCTACAGTGTACAAAGTGCTGTAGAAGGAATAGTGAAGTAATACAAAGAATTTCCTCCTGAACTAAAATTTTGCATTAAATCTCTCAATATATTCTACCCCGTGTCAAATAAATTATTGAGTTAAACCATAGTATCCCATCAATTACCTCAGTTAAGCATTTCTGTTGACAAACTGTCATTTCAGCATAAGAGTCAACCTGAATACTTTCGACTATGAATTTCTCTCAAATTCTGGTATTGGAAAAACCCTCCATAACTAGCTCAATGATTTGAAAATCATTGGTTTTGCAACAACCCAGAATGTTACTAAATGGTCACTAAGTGTTCCATATCATGAACATTTCTCACACTTCGCCTCTTTAAAAAGACATTAGATTAGATGTTAGGGTTTTCAAAGGAGAAAAATGTAATAATTATAAGAGCAAAAGTGACAGGAAAGAATTAGAATTTAAGAGAGTAATGGGAAGGGGCAGAGAGAAGCAGGAATGCAAATGAGGGAAATAGAAGGGGGAAAAGCCCATTATAATGCCTAATTGTTTTGGACTCATTGAGCTAGTCCAGAGTTCTCAATCTCAGCACTATTGACATTCTATGTTACATAATTTTCTGTTTTGGGGAGCTGTTCCATGCATTGTAGGATGTTTAGCAGCAACCCTGGTCCTACCCACTAGAAGTATCCTCCCACCTGTGACAATGAAAATGTCTCCAGAGATTACCAAATGTCTCCTGGAAAACAAAATAGCCCCTGGCTGAGAACCACTGAGTTAGGGAATGTCACAATTCATCAACATGAAAGGCCTTGCATATGCTACCCGGGAATTCTTGGAATTTACATGAAAGAATAAGAAGTCTTCAGAGTTAAATTCCTAATCCACCTGAATAAACCAACTTGATTTTACATGTAATAATAGCATTATAGCATATGTGGTTTTATTAAAAAAAAAATTATATCTATCAATTTAGACTAGGTGGAGGCCTGCTGAATTGAATTAATGAAATGTTTAACTTATTCCTAAGAAATGCTTCTATATTTTAATATAGGCTATAACATGATTTATGCTGTTATTAAGAAGTAGTAAAAAGAAAAGTTTGTAATTAGCACATGCCTGGAAGCTTCCTAAAGGACATTATCATTTAACACATTATTTGGGTGAAGAAATCTTTAAGGCTTGATTCCATTTATATTCCTAATGCTCAATAAAGTAAACTTATCCCAAGGCATTCCTAAACTACTATCAGGTTCTGTCCTCAGCTTCATTCCTATCAACTGGCCAAGTACTTAGCTGACTTTTTTCTCACATTCACCAGTGAGAAATTTTGATATACTCAAGGAATATGTTGGATGAAAGATGTATCTGCATGAATCTCAGAATTCTGTAACACTAGACAGCAAGATGTCTGCTGGAGAAAAGGCATTTTCCTAATAGAAGAACAAGTAGCAGATGAGATCTCAGTGTGAAATTCAACTAAAGAGCAGTCCATAGAGAGATGGCTTTAGGGTTTTTTTTTAATTTTTTTATGTCAGTGTATTATGGGGGTACCAATGTTTAGGTTACATATATTGCCTTTGCCCCACCTGAGTCAAGGCTTCAAGCATGTCCATCCCCCAGATGGTACACACCGCACCCATTAGATGTGAATATATCCATCCCCTCCTCCTGCCTCCCACCTGCCCGACACCTAATGAATGTTACTACTATATGTGCAAATAAGTGTTGATCATTTAATATCAATTTGATGGTGCCTTCATACAGAAATTGTGTTCAGTTGAGAGTAATCCATGATATGAAGGACCTAGAAACCATTACTAATGAAAAACTGAGGATATTAAGCTTTAGGAAAATTATAACCATTGTCTTCAGTGAGAAAAAGTTAAATTGTTGTGTATTATTGTTATTACTGCAAAGACTAACTTTTTAAGCTACTATGTGTCAAACAGAGTGCTAAACACTTTTAGCCATGTGATCTCACTTCATTATACCCCAAAGAGATAGATATTATTATCTCCATTTTACAGTCATCTGTTTGAGTTCATAAAACTAGTGATAGTAGAGGTAGAACAAATTTTCCTGGTTTCAAATCCCAGGCTCATAGTCACTATAGTCTACCGTATTGGTCTAGGGAGGAGAGTTGGGACCACCTGCTAAACATTAAAGGGCAAATATTTCTGTTCAAAATAGTTCAAGAACAGAGTGGGCTCTTCCTTATCTATGTATTTCTGAGCCTATGAGAGTACCTAAAACTTCATAGTTACTTAATAAATAGATGCTTCTGGAACCATAAAGAAGAATGATTTTAAGCTCATAGAACAGGAGCTGCTTTTGTGGTGGTAGATACCCTATAATCAGAATTGATCAATATTTTAGCAGAGCCTAGATTTGCAATCATTTATTAGGAATGCTATAGATGACATTCATATGTAAGTTTGGAAGTTGAAATAAAAATACTCAAACTTTGAGATTCAATTTGCTAATGTATTTTTTAAATATCTGTCTAAATACTGAAGGTAAAATCTAATATATATTTCAACTCATTTAAATAATCCCAATTTATTAAGGAACAAATAAATTCTGAGAGGTTCACAGAAAAAAAATTCCAATAAGGGTGATGAGGTCAGATCAAGCCTAGCACAGAAGGATTTTTTAAAGTTTCATCACCATGGTATATGTACATGGCTACAAAAAACAAGGGAAAGATGATGGATTTATAATGAAAATAATTCCTTGTTCATACTCTTCCTGCTCCAAGCCTCACACCCTAGAAATAATACTTTAGTTAACTCCTGTGTTCAGTTCTTATGGTATTTACTTCTAAAATCACTAAATAATATGCTAATACTGCTCTGTTAATACTCATTTACTTTAGGACCTATTGACTTTCTGTTATGATAATGAGGAGCTAGCTTACTTAAGGAGATATATACACACCTTCCCCATCTGTTTTCAGTTCTTATTAGGATATTTTTATAATGCAAATCATACACTTACATCTGGAAGGATTATTCTAATAGGTGTGTGAAGTATAAAAAATAGTAGGCTGGGAGAGTGTGGTGATTAGTCTCCCAGATAGATACCCATTATCCCTATTGTTCATGCCTTTGTATAATCTCCTTCTCTTGAGTTGAGTAGCACCTGTGACTTGCATCTAACCAATAGAATAATGCAAAGGGGTTGGCATGTCACGCCCATGATTATATTAGTTAGACCCTGCTTGCTGGTTTAATGAAGGAAATGGCCACTGTGGGAAAGCCTATGTGGCAAAAAACTGTGGGGGTCCTCTAGGAATTGAGGGTAGTCTCTGCTCAAAAACCAGCAAGAAGCCAGGGCCATTAGTTCTACAGCCAAAAGGAAATAAAATCTACCAAAAACCTGAGTGAGCCTGGAAGTGGATTCTTCTACAGTTAAGCCTCCCGATGAGAACACAGCTCAGCCAGCCCCTTGATTGCAGCCTTATGAGAACCTAGGCAGAGAACCCATGTAAGCTGTGCCTGGACTCCAACCCACAGAAACTGTGAGATAATAACTGTGAATTGCTTTAAGCTGCTAAATTTGTTGAGAATTGTTACATGATGATGGAAAACTAATATAGTGAGATTAAAAGCAGTAGTCCAGCCAAGAAGACTATGTAACGCTGAGCTGGGGTAGGGACACAGGATAAAATAGAGACATGAAAATCACACTCTGGAGGTAGAAATAATCGGCCTTAATATTAAGTGGCTATTAAATGCTAAGCAGAACCTAAGTCAGAGGTAATTTCAAGGTTTCAAGCCTCCATGATGGAGAGGATAATGATGTCATTATACAAAAAGAGAAACATCAGACGTACAGCAGTGTCATAAATGCTCCCCCTCAATGCCTTCAGGTCAGAGATCAGTGGTATGCCCAGTCCAAGGGTTTAGGGAATTCTACCCCTGGCACTTGGTGCTGAGGCTTCAAGTCAGTCTCTCTTTGGCCACTGAAACTATTCATTGCCCAGGAAGATATTCTTCTTGTGTGTACTGTGGGAACCTTCACAGGTCACCATCGCTGTCCCAAGATCTCTGTCTAGTCTCTGCTCCTCGTCCCAACTTCACCTTCTCCTTCCCATCATGAACCAGGCCCCATTATCTCAGGGAAGATTTTTGTTTTGTTTCATGGAGGGAAATGAATTTAGAGATAATGCACCTGGCAGAACCTTCCAACAAATGGTTGCAGTTAGGAATCCAGAGCGTAAGAGAGAAAGCTCAGGGCAGAAG
This sequence comes from Lemur catta, assembly GCF_020740605.2. Taxonomy (NCBI): domain Eukaryota; kingdom Metazoa; phylum Chordata; class Mammalia; order Primates; family Lemuridae; genus Lemur; species Lemur catta. Next base: position 34,853,805 of record NC_059133.1, read on the forward strand.
CAGTGCAAAAGAGACGTACAAGGAGGAAGCAGCGACTGAAACTGTGAGGTCCTCAAAGTGAAATGTTATGATATGGCTGGAAACAAAGCTCTCTGGAATACCTTTATAAAGAAGATAGAAAATAGTTGCAAGAGCTAGCTTTATTTTCTTCATTTTTACTTGTGCAAGGCCACGTGTGGTGAAGTCACAGTATATAAAAGTGGAGGAAGTATTAAGGAGCAGATAGTGTCAAAAGCCAGAAAGTTGGGTGAGAAGGAGGCAGGCAGAGGGATAGACTTTGGAGGAGATAAGGAAAACAAGGATGGTTAAAAATATTTAGTCATTGTATTTGACACTGAGGAGGTCACTGGTGACTGCTAAAAAGATTTCAAGGGTTTAAAGAGTTCCTGAGACAGGGAATGGAGGTTACCCTTTGAGAAAATTAATAGTGAATGGAAGGAGAGAGTCCTCATCCTGAGAGAGGTAGCAAGGTCAAGGAAAGGGATGATAAATGAAAACACTAAGCTAGTGGTTCTCTCTGTTATGTCATTTACTCCCAACCATGTAAGGTGGGTATATAAGCCCCTATTATAAAAATGAAGGGGCCGGGCGTGGTGGCTCACGCCTGTAATCCTAGCACTCTGGGAGGCCGAGGCAGGCAGATTGTTTGAGTTCAGGAGTTCGAGACCAGCCTGAGCAAGAGCAAGACCTCATCTCTACTAAAAATAGAAAGAAATTATATGGACAGCTAAAAATATATATATAGAAAAAATTAGCTGGGCATGGTGGCACATGCCTGTAGTCCCAGCTACTCGGGAGGCTGAGACAGGAGGATTGCTCGAGCCCAGGAGTTTGAGGTTGCTGTGAGCTAGGCTGACGCCATGGCACTCTAGCCCAGGCAACAGAGTGAGACTCTGTCTCAAAAAAAAAAAAAAAAAAAATGAAGGCACTAAGCCTCCAAAAGTTGACTTATCCAAGGTCATAGACCTAGAACATAGCAGAGCCAGCCCAAGAACCCAGGGCCATTTGGATTTAGAGCTTCTACCATATCTGTCTCCACACGTCATCCTGAAAGGTGAACCCAAACACCAGTCACATGGAGAATCAGAAATACCAGAAATGGGCCTGAATTTATGAAGAAAGATACCATCACAGGAGATAAGGAGAAGTATAATGTCTCCTTTTATTGAGAGAGGATAGGGGAACTAATGTTGAGTACCAACTAGGGTAAATGGTCCAATGCCAAGATTAATAATCACAAGAAGTCACAATTATTTGGTACAGCACTTACTATATGTTAGTACAGTTCTAAGCTCTTTACACAAATTAACCCATTAAATCTTCATTATTAACCCTTTGTTATAGGGTTATAATCCTTATCTCAAAGAAGAAGAAACTGGAGTTCATACAGATCAGGCCAACTTCTCCAGGGCTAGTTCTTTAGTAATGGCAGAACCAGGGTTTAAACCCAAGTATTGTGTTCTCTGGCTCTGTACTCTTTTTTTGCTTTTTGAGACAGAGTCTCGCTTTGTTGCCCAGGCTAGAGTGAGTGCCGTGGCGTCAGCCTAGCTCACAGCAACCTCAGACTCCTCGGCTTAAGCGATCCTTCTGCCTCAGCCTCCCGAATAGCTGGGACTACAGACATGTGCCACTATGCCCGGCTAATTTTTTCTACATATATTTTTAGTTGGCCAGATAATTTCTTTCTATTTTTAGTACAGACAGGGTCTCGCTCTTGCTCAGGCTGGTCTCGAACTCCTGACCTCGAGCCATCCACCCGCCTCGGCCTCCCAGAGGGCTAGGATTACAGGCGTGAGCCACCGCGCCCGGCCTGGCTCTGTACTCTTAACTTATTTCCTGTATAGCCCAATAAGGGACCAAATTGGGATTTGAATCCAGATTTGTATGGCTTCAAAGCTCATGTTCTTTCTACTATGTCACAAGAATTGCAGACCAGATAGAGGCAGAATCGCAAAGAAGATTCTAGAACCTCTTAGCACAAGAGATAGACAGGTGTAGTTGCCCCTTCAATAAATATCATTAGCAGAAGTGGGATACCTGTCACCTAGTCCTAAGAAATCTATCTAATTTAAAACCTTCTCAGCAAGAACAAAGGGTTAATTAAGCTTTTGCTCTTTGCCTGAGCAGTCAACTAGAGTATCAGAGGCATAACTCAACATCTTTTGCACAGAGGAAAGGTGTCAACACAGGATAAAAATTTAACCCTGGGCTGGAAATGGTGAACACCTTGGAGTGGTAAGTCCAAGGTGGCCAGAGTGCATTGAGCATATGGTAAGGTCAATTTTCATGTCCAGGTAAGTGCCAGAAGTAGAGGAAAGCTGGGCCTAGAAATAGAGTGACAGTATGTGTAGGGGAAAATAACAGCACAGGTAGAAGAAGCAGTAATTCTGAAGCAAAACAGCAGAAGCCAGGTGCTGAATAACTGTCATGTATGTCTCTAAGGCTCAGTGATTGCTGCAGTCATCCTAAGTATGTTTACTCTTTGAGTGCCCCAGGAGGCAATATCTGCGTGTGACTAGTCTGGAGGCTTACAGGGTCCTCACACACAGGTAAACAGCTGCCTTGCTGAGGTGAATGAAGACAGTGAAGGAAAATCAGTGCTGTCTGTACTTCCTAACAGAAACACAGGGAAAAAAAGAAAACTTCCAGTGTGGATAGAAGCAAACACATTGTCAAAAGATCCTGGTCCTTTTATTTTAAATCCACTATAAAATGACTTAAATCTCTTTTATTTAGTTATGTGATTTCTTTAATCAAATGAGTTTTTTTAAAAAAAACATGTGGCAGCTCTGAGAAATTTAGCTTGCCAAGACCAAATTGGACATAAACATTTGTTAACAACAGCAACTAAAATTACTGTGCCTTTCACTGGCAACTGTTCCAAATGGCAAACACAGCCTTTGAAGAAGTTTTAAATCATAACAGTAGTTTCCAAATAATTCATTAACTAAATTAGCATAATAATATTCATTTATGGAAGTACCTTTAGTCATGCTTAATTGCTCAATTAACATTTTTCATATGCTAAAAATGAATTTTAAAAGAATAATGGCACCTCACTAATAATATATGGCCTAAAATAAAATATGATCTAGTTGGATTATCAACATGTCCCAGATTTACTTCACTTTGTACTAGGAAGTTGTCAAATATTTTATGTTTGAGTACTGGTAAGTCTTCCAAGTTATCAGGGCCAGTGCCAAGCAGAAAGAGCTCACCAAAAAGTGAAGTGAAAATGCAATACCTCATTATTCCCTGTGAGCAAAGTATCTTCCAAAATTTTTCCTGTCTCTGAAACTAGCACTTTCACTCGGTATTGGTTAATAATTCCATTTGGTTGTCGTGGTTTCTTCCAAGTAATTCTTACTTGTGTGGCTTCTACCTCTGCAAGCTGTAAATCAGATATTGCACCTGGAACTAAAAAAAGAAAAGAAAGAAAAAAAAGAATAAAGAGGAAATTTTAAAATACATTTCAAAATTCTATTTAAAAATAGACTAAAACAATTTACTAATCTATTAAAAATTAAATATGATATAAGAGTCTAAATTTCTAAACATTGTTCTCAAAATGTAAATAAGGAACAGGAGAATGAAGGAGCTCAGTGAATTTCAGCCCAAAATATGACTCCGTGGTATAGAGTATTTTGAATTAAAGGACCTTAGAGATCAACAGGCCTTGGAAAGGACTTTCCCTCTATCTGCATAAAACCAGATGGACCTATCCAAAGGAACAATTGCTTTTCCTTCCCCTCCCTGGTATCGCAATATATTGCAGGAAAGAAGATCAAGAATGGAACCAGGCCTGGCCCAGTGCATTTTAAAGATATCTGTCTCTCAGTTTAAGTTAATTTCCAAAGAGAAACATTTTCAAGCCAGTCTGTTTCTCCCCATCCATTCATTCCCCCAAGTATCTATTCATCCTCCCTAGTAACCATTTATTGCCCCTAAACAGAATCACCTATATTCCTCACCTTCCCCTCCCCTCTGAATGAGGGTATAGAAACTTCTGGACCCTACTGGGATATTGAGTAATCACTCTGTGATTCTCCCCATGAGCACGGTAAATAAATTTGTAATTTCTCTTATTAATCTGCTGCCTTGTGAGTCAATCTTTCAGCAAACCTTCTGAGGGTTCCTTCTCCCCAACAATAACATAGAATAATTTTCCAAAATCCAAATATCGTAACATTTATTCAGAACAAATTAAATAATAAAAATAATTTCTCTGAGAAGCAGTCTATTTGGGGATGATTAATGCCCAGTTAATCTTGAAGGCTTCATAAAAATTATATTAACAGACCAAAATATAATATCCAGAAAACTTTCAATACAATGAAATTTAGTTGGTAAATTCAATTAGGCTGTCTTTTAATTTAGTACATGAAATTGTTTGAAGAGTTGATTGATTTTTGTCTGATGATTTTTAAATTAGTCATGTGGGTTTCAAATTTCAGGTGACCTCATTCTTGGCAGTAGTAAAGAAAAATAGGAACAAACTAATAAATGGATTAAGACAAAGCACAAAGTACTTAAAGCAAGTTCTAGTAATAAAGTCACCAAGAGTGACACGTAGGAAACTTCCCAGTTTCATAAGAGTAATGGAACACACAGATAAACATGCCCTGGGCTTTTGAACATTTTTGTTTATAGCTCAATTTGTAATTATGAATAGTCCATTCCTCCTTGAAACCCTCACTTTTCTCATTTAGAAAATGGGTATAATTACTGCTTTCCTATTAGTATACAAGGTTACTGTAAGAAACAAATGGTTCAAGAGAATTTTTTAAATTTCTAAAATCTTCAAGAAACAGAAAGTATGACATAAAAATATGATCGCTTATGATCCAGATTTGGTCACACATTAAATTCATTTCCTTCCCTAAGCTAGATATTTGGCAGGGGTATGGGTTTAATGAATACCAGTTAGAAGAGACACATGTTGCTTTACCTCCAGTGAGAATGGCTTTTATCACAAAGTCCCAAAACAACAAATGTCTGCATGGATGCAGAGAGATGGGAACACTCTTACACTGCTGGTGGGGCTGCAAACTAGTACAACCTCTATGGAAATTAATATGGAGATATCTCAAAGAGCTCAAAGTAGAACCACCATTTGATCTAGCAATTCCACTACTGGGTATTTACCCAAAGGAAAAAAAGACATTCTATAAAAAAGACATTCTGCACTTGGAAGTTCATAGCAGCACAATTCACAATTGCAAAGATGTGGAAACAATCCAAGTGTCCATCAATACATGAGTGGATTAATAAAATGTGATATATGTATAACAGAGAGTACTACTCAGCCATAAAAAATGATGACCTAATACCCCTTGTACTATCCTGGATGGAGGTGGAGCCCATTCTTCCAAGTGAAGTATCACAAGAATGGAAAAACAAGCACCAATGTATTCACCATTAAATTGGTACTAATTGGTCAACACTTAGGTGCACATATGGAAGTAACATTCACAGGGCATCAGGCAGGTGGGGGTGGGGAGGAGGGGGAGGATGGGTAAATTCACACCTAATGGGTACAATACGTGATGTCTGAGAGTTGGGCACACTTGTAGCTCTAACTTGGGTGGTGCAAGGGCAATATATATAACCAAAGTGTTTGAATCCTGTAATATTCTGAAATGAAAAATAAATTTAAAAAAAACAGAACAGAGAAGAGTGACCCCATTCCTTTTAAAGACAACAGAAAAGAACTGAAAAATAATTTTACAACTCCCATAAGTATTATTTATAACTAGTGAACATAATTATGATTTCAGTTAGCCACAAAATAAACTATTACTATATGGAGTTTTCAGCCAATAAATTGAGAGCTTTTTCTTTGTCTCCATCAAGTAACTAGTAAAGACCCTCTAAATATTGTGACAATCATGAGTCATTGATTCATTGTTCCACACACTGAGCACTCATCATACAATCACTGTTTTAGACATTTGAGAATAGAAGGAGGAATGAGATACACAAAGCCCTTTACACAAGGTCACCTCTCTTGTACAAAGTTTTATTTCCTTAAAACATACTGCACCTAGCACTTATGTTTCTGTCATTATATTTACCAATGTACATTTTTTAAAGGTGGTGGAACTTTCTAATTAACTGTATAATATAAAATTAACATGACTATTTAAATAGAAGAGCTCCTATTCCATCTTTCTTTAAAATTTTAGTTTGCAGTCTCTATGTAGACAAAACTTTAACCAGTACTGCATAACATAAATCACAGAAAAGATCTGATATTTTTTTCTATTTAATTTGAACTGACATAGAATCTCAACTGGAAAAACCAGCTTAATCACTGTATTTGATCATATTAATCAGGCAACTGAACCCTGCCTGTTGAAAATGAAATGAAATGGTCAATTCCATTTTATGCAACACATTAATGTGGTAGAATATCAAATATTACCCAGTATAGCAGGAAAAAAATTATTTTACTGTCCCTTATTTTGCTAACCAAACCTAAGAGTTATAATAGACACTGTTTATCTTTTAATTTGTAATATTTCTTAATATAACTTAATAAGTGTTGGCCCATAACACTAATGCCTAAAATTATGAACCAAGTAAAGATTAAGTGGTTCTCCATTACCCTAAAAATCTACTGCAAACTTACATAAGAATAATGACTGTAAACCTATCTCTTTTTCCTATTAAAAAAAAATAAAACGCTTAGGGGATAAAGGAAATGGAGTAGACAGCATTGTATCTTGTCTTTAGAAAGATACTTGATCTGTTAGACCACAAATTCTTATGAGGAAACCAGAGAAGTATGGATTAGATAAAACTCCTTTAATATTGATACAAAATTAACTAAAGAACATCAAATACACAAGGCAATTATTCATGGTTCAGCATCAATTTTGAAGGTGTTATCCACACAGACTACCTAAAAGTCATTCTGAAGTCAATACATTTATAAATTTTTCTAATAAATGGTAAAGGGAGTAGACATATGACTGATAAAAAGTATTCCATATTTCCTTTACCCCAATGCTATTTGTCTCTACCATCAAAATTGATGCTGAATGATAAATTTGCTAGAAAATGACAAAAATGATTTTTTTTGAAGGTGTTTGTCCACAGGGAGTACCTAAGAGTCATTCTCAACTCAATACTTGAGAATTTTACTAATTCTACTAATAAATGAGAAACATTTATAAATTTTATAAATTTTACTAATAAATTTATAAATTTTACTAATAAATGAGAAACTGAGTAGACACATAACTGGTAAAAAATATTCCAAACGGTTTGAAATTTTCAAATGAAAAGCTATTAGAAGAAATGAAATGGAGACAAATGGCATTGGTGTAAAAGAAAATACATTAAAATCATGTTTGCCATTATCTAGCAAATTAAATGCCCACCAGAAGTGCATTTTTTAAATGTATTAAAAACTAAAGCCATTGAAATCTTAAAAACCACAAAGTTGACAGGTTTTCAGTGATTTTCCTGCAAAGATTTTGCTACCATTTGCAGAAAATAACAAGTTGAAATCACTAAGGACAAAAGTCTTCATTTCCATAGTCTATTTATGGGGGAGGGGTGAAAATAAGAATTTTAATAGTTTGTTTGCTATTAAGAAATTGTGAATTTTAAGAAATTCTTATAAGATATTTGACACTGTGACAGAAAAGTTATTAAGGAATAGTGAAGCAATAAAATTTATTTATTTTTTTATTCTCATACAAATAAAATATTGTTTCAGCTCTATTTGATTTTAGAATAGGCAACTCTATGATATTTTGCAATCTGGGAAATTATTATCATTTTTTTCCAAAATCATCTCTTCTACATACCTGTGTAGAAATCCGTTCAGTTAAATATTAAGGCATATAGAAACCTTAGGAAATAAATATATAGGAGAACTGTTGTAACAATAGGGTGTTCATTTTCTCTGGTAATCAAAGTAGACTATTGACCATGACATCCTCAATGTTAACGAAATCAAATCTACTGTAATGTGATAGCACATATCATGCTCTATAAAAGAGGTCAGTACAACATTTTTCTATGAATATCTGGAGATTTATTAGAACCCCAGTTGTTTTAAATGGTATTAATTTAAAAGAAGCAAGCTAGTCCTAATTATTTTTGAATAGACTATAGACTACTTTTAAATATGGAGAAGAAAATGAATCGAGTAACCTTAGAGTACAAGAACCCTGTTATATTAATAAATGAAAAAAGATAATCTAAAATTATGATACCAATTTTTAATTGAAAGTAATGTTCTAATGAATTATTAGATTGTACTCATATACTTTAAAGACTCCTTTATTTCAAAGTTTTAATTAGTGGGACCAGGACTAATTAGCATTATCAGAAGCAGAAAGATACATTTATTGCATTTGCCAGAGCATTCCATTGAAGCAGCTCCTGAGGCTGAGCCATCCCCAGAGAACTCCATGGAGGAGGACTGACATGAGGATGTAAGGAACATGCCACTCTTGCCTTTAATGGATCTTACCTGTTGCCAGTAGGCTTCTCTAAGAGCCACCAGGGTGTGGTCTTCATGGTGAGGGGCTCAGGAAGATGGTAGGACGAACTCAGAACAAATTGCCTTTTATACAGGGCAAATAGAGTCATTTATTCAAAATGACTGGGTGTGAGAAATAGACAATATTAAATGTATTTAACAAAAGCCTTAAAATTCTACTTATTTTGTGAATAAAAAATGTAGAAAAAATGGGAAATGAGTGCTTAAATGGTATTCAAAACAAACAACATGGCATTGTATGTGTCATGTGTATTATCATTTCCCTATTTTTGTCAAAAGATATAGGTAACAATAAACAATAACCTTGAATTGTGGGTTCAGTTTAGAAGCACCAAAATCAGCTGGATATGAAAGAAGACAAAAGTTCAGGATTTATTTAATGCTATAAAAAGAATAGAAATTAGTGGGTAAATTGGGTTGGCTGAGAAAATACAAAGTCCAGGGCTTGCTGTATTTGATAGCTATTCCTAAATCTATCTAGTTTTCTGATAAATGCCTAAGAGTACTTTGTAGGTGGAAATAGGGAGAAACTTAAGGTCTAATGGAGAAACCACACAAAGCCAAGACTCTTCTGATAGAAACACAATGGTAAAATTTTAATACAAAAATGAGAACATTTTCCTTATGAGCATACATCTCTTTCTTAACCCATATATTAAAACTATATACACATTAGGATTCTCATTTGAAATAGATAGAACATAATTTTTTTGTTCTTTCTACAACAAAATAGTATCAAGGGTTATTTCTTTGAAGGGGTAGAAGTACAAAATTTCCTAATAGTTGCTGCCCTCTAATGGTCAAACATTTGAATGACTTATCTGATAAATATATGCCCAGTCTTTAGTTGTGTATGGGTGTGTGTGTGCCTGCACAAGTGTGTATATTTAACTTATAAATACTGTATGATCTGAAAAATCTGAAAACTTTTTCAAGTGTTAATGTGTTGTAAGAAATTATTGTATTTTTTCCAATAATTATAATCCCTAAATAGAAATTGAGACATTTAGCAAGTTCAGTGTGGACCAGGGAAGTATGTGATGAAATGGTACGGACACATTTTTTTTTAAAAGTATAGTTCACCTAAAACAATAATGTTTAATAAATACATATAGGAAATTTTCTTGAGGAGAAATATTGTTCTCATATTACTAAATTCTAAGCATTTACTAAATGCTGGTAAATTTGTATCATGTGCCCACCAGGAATTCTCACTTGCTTAGAATACCCTTTTGATTATAAACATATTTTGTTATAAGCATTGGGAATATAGGACTTCCTCTGAACACTAGTTCTGTGAGAAAAAAATACTTCATGTTAATGTGGTTGAACAATGTTAAATGTATTTATCTCATGACTTCCTGAGGTTTTGCTAAAATTTATTTTGAATCTCTATCAGGGTGATACTGCATGTGGTATTTCCTGATCTTGCTTGATCTTGGGTCCCTTTTATTATGAAGCATGCTATAGGTTTAATGACATGACAAACACATGTTCATAATGAATTAGGTAGTAATTTGATAAGGAAGTATCAGCGAATTAAGTAAATATAAACCAAATTACTGCTAATACTGTGTTTTACCAATTCAATACAATTCACAAGTATATCAAAAAACACCTCGTTAACTCTCTAAAGGAGAAGTTCTTACCATCTGGTGGAGTGAATATTGAAAGATTTGACTTGGGTCCAATCCCTGCACTAGTTTCAGCCGCAACAAAGACATTATACAGTGTAAATGGTGTTAGGTTAGTGAATGTAAACTTAAGGTCTTTTGTGCTATTATCCAAAATCCGTCCTGCAAAAAGTAGAAGACACCCATGGATTATTTTTTTAATCAAGTATGTAATTATTTTCATATTTAAGCATAGAGCCAAGGACAATGATTCAAGGGTTAATCTATGCTGTAAGATCTATTATAATATCAAAAGTGAATATATTTTAAACATTTGACTTAATAGTACATTGATATCAATTTAATTAAAACAATGGAAAGAACATGAAAATATAGTGTTTAAAATTATTTTTATTAAATCATAAAGCACTACTGAATTACCATTTTATTTTTGGCATATTTAAAAGGGAAACATTAGATTTTATCAATATAAAAATAGTGACAGTATTTTACACTCAATTCAATTAAAATGCTAGTCTCATTCTCTCCTATAAGAGGATATATTGAGAAAGTATTTCTAGTTTAGCTTCTGAACAAAATTCCTTAGTCTATAAGAAAAATTCCTTAAATCTTCTACTTTGCCTTGAATATTTCTTTCACCTTCTTGCTCTAACTGAAAACTGGCTCTCTCCTAAGAATATTGCTTCTGTTCCCTGCAGCCACCTCAAATGGTGGCAGTCTTTTTGTTTCCCACCACTCTCAGGTGACTAGGCCTTCAGGTGTGGTAGGTGTTCTCCTTGCCCCTCATTGCCCCACTTTAGACCACTCTCCTTGCCTCCTTATAAAAGTCCACACCTTTAAATTCCACGTCACCAATGACATCCACTAGCTCTCATTGTTGCAGGAATCTTCTACTAGCCCTGGGGTCACTTCCTCTCATTCTGGATGGTTTAGCTCTTGATTCAATGCTGCCATCTTAATTTGTGCTGATTTTAATCTCCTGAGAGATAATCCTTAAATCACTCTGACCTCTTCTTAAATAATCTATTAGAGTTCTCCAGCCTGTCTCAGCCACCCCCTCACAATCATAACTTAGACATCACTAATACCAATAACTGCATATCATTCATAATCTCAATTTCATGCAACTCTCTCTGACCACTGTTTCCTATCTCCTGTTCACTTACTCTATAACCCTAAACAAACAATTCTTTAAGTCCACTGGGATCTCCAATCCATTAATTTTACCACCTATTTTACTTTTGTTTTCTTTTATTTGGTCCCTTACCACTTAATTTCCACTCTTTACCAACCTCAATGTCATTGTCAATTATAATCACTGCCTTACATAAGGCTTCAATTGTCTTGCCTTCTTTTGTGGAAGAGAGCTACAGAAAAGCATAGAACCCATGACTGGTATCACTTTATTCATGATCACACCTCAAATGAGCCCTAAATGATGCCTGGCATCTTACTTAACTTCCATAGTCCAATGGTCCAATCATCCTCTACTCTTCCAGATGATTATTATATACTTTCTATTCCCTGCTGAGACATCTAACACCTTCTGCCCCTTCTTCACTCCCAGCTTATGGTCTTGCTTCTCATTACATTGAAAAATTAAATCAATCATAAATATCTACCACAGACTCCTACTAGCATAACTACATATTTAATAGATATTTGCCAGCATCTGTACCCATATACTCTGCCTTACAACTTGTTACTATCTGTATTCTTATTTCAAACCAATCCCTACATTTGAGCAAAAGATCTTACCTTCTGCCTACCTAGACACTCTTCCAGTGATTCTCACCTTTTTTATATCATTAACTGTTCCTTTTTCCCCCTCATTTCATCAGCAAATAAACATGCATTACATGTTCCTTCTGAAAAGAAACCCGTGACTTCTGTTTACTCCACCTCTACTCCCCACTTCCATTCACTGCATCACTTTTCTGTACCCACTGTTCCAATGCTTTTATTCCATTCCCTCTTAAAGTATTTCAATCAGACATTTACCCTGCATATGCTACTATACTGTCCTTCTCAAGATCACTAATCACTTTCACGCTGCTAAGTGCAATTGTTGCTAAATGTCTTACTTGATTTATCAGCCAGCTTCACAGATAAAAGAGTACTTCAACCAAATATTGAAAAAAAAAACAGACAGGAAAGATGATGTATCTGTGTATCCATGTCTGTTTCTGTGTATTGGATGCCTGAGTTGAGAAAACTATCATTTTTGGGGGGGCAGTGAAAATATTTCAGAATTTTAGGAGCATAAATCACTTAGGGCTGAGAGATAAAAGTTACTGATGTGATTCATACCATAGAAATTTCAAAATGAAATGAATTAGAACTTTGTATCTTTTTCAAATCTTCCCCCAAAATGACAGTATGTGGATTTATGTTATTTGATAATTATTTGAATTCAACTTCTTTCATTGAAATAACAGGAACTCAGCTCAGGAAAACATTGTAGAGTTTACTTAATTCACTTCAAACAATATACTATTTGAACCCTTCAAAATTTCTCTGACAAGTGGATGCTCAGGTCCTGCCTATTTTCAAGGATGGAGGACTTTTCACTTTCTAAAGCCGCCCATATTACCTTCTTTAATAGACCTTATTTTTTTAGAGCAGTTTCAGTTTCACAGAAAAATAGAGCAGAAGATACAGAGATTTTTCCATCTTATTTTTAGAGAGTCCTCTCAAATTATTAGAAATAAGTTCCTTATTCTAAATGGAAATCTGATTTAATAATCTAAGCCATTGTTCTTCATGATTATAAGTCAAAGTCCTCTTGTTCAAATATTTGAAGAATTGTATCTTCCCTAACACTTCTTTTCTTGAGGGGTTATCTCTGATTCTTTCATGTGCTCCACATGGAATATGGAACATGGATAATGTTTTGTCATCCTTTTACTCATTTATGCTTTTAAACAAAAAAATTAAAAAAAAATTCACCTTCCTTATTACTTTTATTTTATTTGCTTCCAGTCTTAGAGTCTTTTTTAAAAAGAGTCTGATATTTTTAAAGAGTTTGATATTACTAACATATTTTATAATTCTTCTCCAAAAAGCAAACACAAAACCAGTTAAGACTTACCTAATGGTCCATATAATTCAACTCTATAACTAAATTTCCCTGTTATTATAGTTGGTGGATCCCATGAAATTGAAAAGGATTTTCCTGTGATGTTGCCTGTTACACAGTTTTGTGGTGGTCCTTCAGGCACTAAAATGGTTATAGAAAAAAAATGAATACATAATACATATTTAAAAAAAAAAGAACATCTTATTAAATACACAAAACAAAACACAAAGTCAGAGAAAGAAAATAAAATGTCATACTAGTAGCAACGGGTTTTTTAATTTAAAAAAAGGAAAAATGGAATATAATTGCAGGATTTGAATAACACATACTGGATCATCACAATTACTAATTTTATTTAATGGTATATATGATTACATAGCTCAAGTTTTATTCCTATTTTCACTGTAATATATTCACTGTAAATGTTACATGGTCCTGAAACATTTATACCTGTATATAGATTGCATTCAACAAGGTCTGGGTATGTGGCTTGATAAACACCTTCTCTCTTGTAAACACAGGTAGAAGGGTCAAGGAAGTAACCCTCATAATTTATTGGCAAAAATCTTTTACTTTTTGTATCAATATTTGCATTTTGCTCTAAGGGGAAATTTATAATCTATAATTAGAAGATTCAAATATGATGTTGGTAACATATAAAAATAATAATGACATTTAAAAGTAGCCTGTTTTTCATAGATGTGTTTCTACATTTTACTTTCTTTTAATTAAAATGAAGCAATTTTAATTAAATTTACTAATTTAATTTAGTATTTAAATATTTAGTAATTAAATATTTTTTCAAAACAAAATTACTGTCTACCAAATTTCACTTTATATGACCTCCATGAGATTATTTCTTTTTTTATTGTATAAGAAGTTAAGGAGTTTGGAAGAAGGAAATGATACGATTCAAAAATGCTTATTTAAATCAAGAGAAAAACCTTCAAACTTACATGTGATAAAAACAATAGGAACTGACAACTATGTCACTAGGAAAAAATGCTATGCTTTAGTGAAATTACCATACCAATAATTTTCATTATCCTAAAAAATTAGCAATCACAACTGAATGCTTGATACTATATTATGATAAAATATGTACCTGATATATTATGTATATCATAATATAGTATCAAGCATTCAGTTGCTTGATATATTATGGTACTATATCAATACCCACATAATTTTATATCTATTTAAATATAGATAAATATATATTTGCATGAATACCTATATAGTACTAGAAATAAATATAAAAATGCCCATACCTAAAAATATATATTCTTATAATTGGATAGTAATAACAAGATCTAATTACACTCATTTAATTTAACTCACCACTATAAGGAAGGTACTATTATTATTTTTAATTTACATATGAGGAAAACTGCAGTGCAAAGAGGATATAAGTAGGTGTATATTTTAGCTACTGTTTTTATCCAATACTAAAATGTTAATCACATGCTAGTTCTGCTATTGCAGAGGTTACCTGCACATTTGGTAATAGCAATAGCAGTGAGAGAAGGGTGTACGGGTTATAGATGATTTAAAAGGGCAAAGATAATTATTAAAAAATTGCTGAGATTATAAAATTAAAAAAAAGCTGATTTTAGGATCATGGTTTATAGCTTAAGAATCCTTTTTTCCAAATCTTCTTTCTCCTTTTAGATGCTTATTTTAGCACTATAATATAAGAAAAGTATAGCACTCTGAAGATACCCCAGATGGGATGCCTGTTTTGTATTACAAGGGGGAGGGAAGTTATTGAAAGATAAGGAAGATAATAAAACGATGTATATGAATATAATGAAAGATTATTCTATAAATAATTTAAATCTTTTTATCTACCAAAAATGAACCCATACCTGATTCTGGTGTTCTGACAATGGTACTATCAATATAACCTGCTTCAGTTGTAACAGCTGAAACTTCGAAAAGATATGTCGTATAAGGTCTCAAATGTGTCACTACAAAACTGATAGGCTCTTTCCACACAGAGCTGATCTTACTCCGTGCCAACGTGCTGGACGAATATGTGGTACGCGATGGAGGTGTAACTCTACCAAGAGTTGGAGAAGGGCTGGTTGTACTCCATAAAAAAGATTCATTATTCTCCTAGTAAATAAAATAAATATAAATGGAAAAATAATGTATGTCTTGGTGAACATGAGAAGTGTGGTTCATTTCTTTTTCCTTTATGCTATAAATATTATTCTTCAATTGTGTATGTGCGTGTGTGTGTTAGCACTATAATATTATAACAGAATAAATTATGGACAAAGTTCCTAGATTTTAATTATACCCATAGACGCTATAGTTTTAGAACAGAATATATTTATTGTATTCTTGATATCTTTATGAGTAGGATTTCAAGAGGCTTAAAATAAAGGCATGACTACAGAAAAATCATTAGTTAGAATTTTTAAAATTCATGTTAACGGTGCAAGAGCCAAAGAACTAAAATAATTTTACTTTTATGAAATTTCAAGCATAGGCCACTTTCTTACTATTACCATCATTTTTTTTCTCTATCAGTACTCAAAGGATAAGGCCACTAGCACATGTGATAGGTGTGAGTGTATGTGCACGTGTATGAATGTATTAGAAATCCTAATTTGAAAAAGAATATTTTGAGACCACTATAAATTAAAGCATTTAAAACAAAAATAATTGTTTGACTGTTTTTCCATCAATAATAACACATAGATTGCCAAAATTATTTTAGGAAAAGTATTTATAGTACTTCCAGAGTTTCTCATCAATGACTAGAGTAACAACAAGTTCTTTACCAAAGATATGTACGCAAAAAAAATCTATCTCTGCAAATTTAACTTTGACTATTCAACTTGCATTTACTCTCCCTTCCTATCACTTGGAATTACTATTTTTTCTCCAGTTACACCTTACACTTTTCTACCTCAGGGCTTTATAAAGTATCCTCCACCCCAAATGCTGCCCTCACTCGATCTCCAGCCATCCTTCCTCTGCTCTATCGCAAACACTATTCCTTTTATGGAGTCTTTCCAGAGCTCCCTAATTGAAGCTCACTCTCACTCTTGAAATCCCAAAATCCTCCCGTATTCTACCTCAATAAAGCCAATTGTGTATAACATGATACTATAACCCAATACTACAAGTAATCAAATAACTAATAATCACTTTGATAAAATATACACTATCTAGATGCTAGAAACTTAAAAATATTAGTTTACATAAAATTTTTGAGACGTAGAAAGTCTTCCATGATACTTACATTACATTCTGGCAATTTTCCAGTCAAAATGTCCTCCACTTTGATTGAGACATCTTTCACTACTAGTCCACTTCTGGCATGCTTGACACTAATCTTGAAGCTGGTAATTTTGCCATTTGGTTGCTGAGGTAAGTACCAAATCAGGTTTACTGCGGAATAGTTGAAGGCCTCGACTGTGAGATTCACCACTTTTCCTGGAGCTGGGGAAAAAAGGATTGGAGAGGAAAACATGCTATTATCAAATTTAGAATGACATTTATATAATTTTGAGATGTTAAATTTTCCATGATACATGAAATTAAATGTACAATACGTTGCATAAAGTCTATTTGTGTGAAACTTTAAAAGTATATTTAATTGACCTTCACTTAAAAATAAAAAACTGGGGTTAAGATGAATCAGCTTTACTTTAGGATAACTGGGCCAATATATGTATTGATCAAACACTTCATATAAGTATGAAAAGATAATCAATAGTTGTTTGTGAATATAAAAACAAATTGGGATAAATTTCTTCCTTAAATATTTTAGAATTACGTGGTTTCATGAGATATGAACAAAGTAGCAAATTAAAACAATTATCTAACCACTTGCACCAAAAAGCACATTTCTGGAATGTATATAAGTATTCTAGTGCCTAATATCAAGTGGATACCCACCCGATAGGTTGCAATTATTGTATTTTGAGTTTTATACACCCTCAAAATCAACTTTCTTCAGAATTTCACTATACTTTGCTATCAATCATTAATCATCTATAATAATAATCATCTGAGTGTTATTTTAGTTGATATGAGATTAATATTAATCCAGAATGAAGAAAAATTATACCCATTAATTTCACAGTAAGATATGGAAAACTGACAGGTAAATAATCAATATCCTCCAGAATATAAAACAAACATGACAAGCCACTTTTGAAAGAACCCAAGACAAAATAAAATGTTTGAGATAAAACAAAATAAGTGATTACAGGTATTAAAATGTCAAATAACTAGAGTTTGGGCTTACATTGTACAGGAGAACACCAAAATACAAATTGTACATGAAAGTTTTATAAATTCTATAAGAAAGTTAGCTCCTGGGAAGGAGAGCTATGTATGAATGATATGAGGTAGGAATTAAGAAACTTCAGGATAGCTACATTGTAATGGAAAAAAATAAATACAACAATTATTGGTAATGATGATAGATAGGGTAATTAGCAATGGGGATGAGATTCAGAATATATTTTGATGATAATTCTGGCAGGATTTGCTGATAGATTAGATGTGTACTATGAAAGAAAAGAGTCAAAGATGACATCAAAATTTTTCCTCTGAAGAAAGGGAGAAGGGAGGTATTAGTTTTTGGTAATGATTCCATGTTATGGAACAGTACAATAATCATTAAAATTCATATTTCCAAGACTCTAATGTCATAAAATGCTTATGACTTGACGTTAAAAGGAAAATTCAGGATATAAACCTCCACACATAGTACAAGCTTATTTTCATTAATATTTAATATATAGTTACATAGGCATACATTCATAGAGGGGAAACAGACCAGCCAGAAATGCAACAAAATGGTAACAAAGATTTTTACATGACAGAGCCATGGATAATTTTCATTATGTATTTCTTATTCACTTACTACTTTTATAATCAGAAAGGACAATATATATTTTAATGAATAACTACCCCAAAGGACTCTAAAAATAATTGAGTGGCCATTCGGCTGAGAATTTTATGCATTATATTTTAGTATCAGATTTTGTTTATATCCTTATTTATTTTAATGACAAAAACTCATGAGTAAATTAATATAGAATAAATGACTTAGGAAAATTACCACTTTCTGCAGTTTGGAAAAGAAATGGGTCACTAAACACTCCAATGCCAGCACTGTTTTCAGCAGCAACCTAGAATAGACCAAAAGGATTATGCTCAAACATTTTACTCCCTAATTAAACATAATCTGAAATAATAAAACATTGACTTGTCCATAAGGTAAATGCCAAAGACACTTTTTCCTTTAATTCTTACAATGTTTCCAAGGAAGAAGGCAAATATAGAGCTATTTATCTAATCAAAATATAAGGTATTATTGTCAGCATTTTATAGATGACAAAACTGGTTGAGAGAGGTCAAATATCTTACCCAAGGTCACACAGGAATAAATGGTAGAACAAGAATTCAGTTGAAATGTATTTATTTCCAAAGCTCCAGCAATCCACCGTATACACTATATGCAAACACTAGGATTATTTCCATAACAAATGCAAGAGACCATATACATGGTATCTAACTTTAGAGTTTGCAATCTAATCAGGTAAATAAATACTCAGTAAAACTATTTTTTAAAGGTAGGTTTAATTAATAATGTAGACTAAGAATTTTAGAATTTAAAAGATATAAAATTATTTTTGACTTCAATAATCTAGTCAAACAGAGTATAATAGAAAGAGAATAGGTCATAATGAGAATAAAACTCTCAAACTTTGGCAAATGCCATAACTGAAATCAGACAACCTTGGTTTAATTGTAGCTTTACCAGTTCCCAGTGAATATTTTTGAGCAATGTATTTAATTGGTATAAGTCACATTTTTCTTGTCTTTAAAATGGGAATAATAATAATGCATCTATGTTATAGGATTGTTCTGAGGACTAAATGAAATAACACATGTAAAATACTTAACAGGATTTCCCCCATGGTGTTACTTATTCTGAAGATATCAAATCTACTATACCAAATACCCTTTAGAATTCTGCAATGGCTAACATTTATTTGAACAGAGTACACAACAATTATTTACAAAGGTCACAACAATTATTTACAAAGTGTGAGATGAAACGTAGAACAGGGCTTCCCAATAGGCCTGAAGTAAGAGATTTCAAAGGAAAAAAAATTCAAACTCTGCAAAAATAGATCTAAGCAGAACTAGGTTGACTAAATCACCTTCCTACCAGCAATAGTTTCTTATATCATATTAAAACTTAATCTGTACTTATTATCCCTAATAGCATGCTTTAACATATAAATTAACTTGAATATATGCATGTTGATAGAAAATATCTATATTATGTAAATTTTCAAATGTCAGAAGAAGGTTGCCTACTCTTTAACCTATGTTTCTTCATGAAATAGCCATCATAAATCTTTTATTTTGACTTACACATAAGTTTGTTTGTTTTTTTTTTCCTTTTCCTACTGTGGGAACCCTATTATTGGTATATGCTCTGATGGTGCTCTTTAATTCTACTAATAGGCATACCTCCAGTCCAAAAAACTTCCTGGCAAAAATCTCTTTTCCAATATTTCTTTTCATCTAGGAAGGGCATCTCAGCTGTATATAATCATATATATATACATATATATATGTGTATGTATATATATATATATACACACACACAGATTTTATGGATCTATATTAAATTATCTTCTCTATATTAAATTATCTTCAAGGCTCAAAGAACTTATTGATATAATTTTGAAAACTGGGAAGAGCCACAAGGTATCTGCATTCTTTATTAGCCCTTGGAAATGTCATAGATATCACTTAATATTTATAAACATTTTCCTATGGCTTAGCTAATTTAGGACTGTATTTTATAAGATCTTATTTGTTTAGTATTCAAAGAAAATGTTAAATTTTGCATATTTAACATTGCAAAGGACTAGAAATTTTTAGAAACACAAAAGACATAGTAAATGCTCAAGCAATATTTGTTGAATAAAACTAAATTGAGTTCATTATTCTTAGCAAAACTGGCTCTTTAAAAATGTTCAAACCATTATCCAAAATTTTAGTAGCAGACATGCAAATACAGCAGGGTTGGGAGAAAAATAACAAAGCTAACTTTAACCAAAAAGTAGAGTATTTTCACTTGGAAAGCCTTATTCTTTAATTTAAACCTGATGTATTTTCCAAAAAGTCATGATGCTAAAGCTTTTTAAAATAGACAAAAACCATTTTCACTTTCAAAATGAATGAAATATTTTAATACTAAGTAGTTATTTAAAAAATAATTACCTTAATTTCATATGTTGTTCCAGGATTAAGATTAGTAAGAAGAACTTCCAGACTGTCTGGCTTTGTTCTAACTTGTGTATATATTGTTTGCATCCATGGGCAAACTTCCTTATATTTAACAATGTAGGATATAATTCTTCCATTTGGATTAGGTGGTGTATTCCAAGAGAGAAGAATCCCAGCAGATCCAACTCTTTCCCCTGCTAGGAAGACTGGAGGTCCTGGGTCTATTTAAAAAAAAAAAAAAAAAATCATTTTTTTAAAAGGTCAGTTATTGTATTTTCACAAAAACATGTAACAAAAGTATTTACAAATATAAACTTTTCAAGTTCTCAAAGACTAATGAGTTTATACTCCCTAGAGCTCTGCTACCACACACACAAAAAAAGATTAAATACTTTAGGGAATACCAAAAACATTCTTTTATAAGAATGTAAAATATGAAATGCTACTACATACTACATGCCAAATATACTTTTGACGCCAAGTCATTTTTAAGAGAAACTTACTTAATGCAAGACTTACAAAAACTAAGAAAACAAGAAACAGTCTTACAAGCTGAATAATCCTTCCTGAGCAAATGTAGTGAATTTATTTTCATGGTTCTGTATTAAATATTACCATTAACAGTCTCTCTGATCCATTTTAAAAACAAATATAATTATCTTTGCACTTTGAAAGTAAAAGAAGCTAAAGAACCAGTAAAACTCAAGTTCTAAACAGATCACTTTCTCAAGTTTCCATTTTGTTTTAATTATTCTACACTGTTCTCATGCATATAATGTACATATTGCCAGTATAACTATTTCCATCCAACAGAATCATAATGACTCCAAATACCTTATTTAAAAAGTAATTTAAAATATATACTTACTGGTTACATTCGTTGTCACTGTTCTACTAACAGGTGAGCTGTATGTTTCAGCAGAAATTGAAGAGATGGTTACGTCGTACCTAGTACCAGGAACAGCTTTGGAAACCTCAACCTAGAACGCCAAAAACAAATAATTGTATTTAACTTCTTCCTGGAAAGTAAGAAAACTAAAATCATAAATCTATAACTAACAAAAAAAATTAACACTTTGCTATATAACTCTGCACTGTTTAAAATATCATGATGTTTCCTTATTATTGTAAAACATAACTTTGTTATATCATATAGCTATCTACCAAATAACTTATGAAATAAATAATAATTTACAAAACATACTGCACTATCAAAGCCTAAATCAGTATTTCTATTTATCCTAGTTCACTGTCACAAGTAATAACTATTTGAATCTTAAGAAATCCACAGCCCATTGCTTAGTCCTTGTTTTTAAAGAATATATATGAAATACCTGTGTCTCTGAAGTCCCAATAAAAAGTAAAAGAAAAATGATAAGAAAATCCATCATTATTACATTTTTCAGGCAGTAGAATCACATTGATGGCTCTAGAGAGAAATGTTGCCTGCATTAATGATTTAAAGACAGATCCTCCTGGCAAGTACACAATTAATGAGCCTGGATTACTCAATAGCTCTGCCCTTTCTTTGTTAAACTATTCATGAACCCTTGGGTGGCTGGCTGTAGGTTCAGGGTAAACTTAAAAAAAAAAAAAAAAGCACAGATGTTGCTAAGGTAACACAGTCCACTGATGCTGAAACTTAAACTCATCAATTTGACATTAACGTTTTTTGTCTTCATCTTATGCTCTTAAAAACCCTCCAAGGAATAAGTTTCCATGATGTTTGAGTTTAATAAAGAAATTTCTTATTAAGACCAAATATAAATACAAGCAGGCTCAGCAAGTACGATAATGAAAACTATACCTGATATTCTCCACCTCCAAGATCTTTGATAGTAACAAAGCCACTGTCAGGAACAAGATCCACATGATACCTTTCCACATGCCCAGAGGACAGGCTCCAGTGCAGAGAGAAGGAATGTGCAGAAATATTGAAGGCTTTAAGTTTCCCAGGTTTTTCTGGTTCTGATATTGAAAAATAGAGGTTTAAAACAGTTATTCTCACAAAGTTTCAAATAAAAAAATGAAAATCAATAGTCTAAGGGCCAAGTTTCAAAATAATCATATTGCCAGAAAGCACTGAGTCCTTTAAATGACCTCTAACTATACTTGGGTGTTAGGCATGTAGATCTTTAACAATACCTAGTTTTTAAGTATAATTATCAAAAATCATATATCAATTTAAGTATCTATTTCTGGGATATTCCTCATTTACTAAAATCTGTATGTTGGTGAGATTGTTTTTGAAACTTATGCTCTAATTTAAAAAATTGAATCATGTTAAAACAAAGTAAGTATAAAATATGTATCTAATTACCTAGATATTTACCAAAGAGAAGATATTGGAAGAAAGTATAACCAAAATCAACAAATTTTTAAAGGATAAGCATTCATGATAAATATTTGGTTAGGTGTTTCTCTAAAAGAAAAAGGTAAGTTTTTATATTGGAAATGAAATAAGATAGTATTAAAATAAGCAGCAACTGTTCCTGGCCCTTTCAACTGTATTTTTCTACCTTTGCTTCCATTTTTTCCAAAATTTTGTTTATGCTGACTGTACTTCCTTGAAGGGAGTTTTCCACATAAAGTTCTTCTGATTGGTTGCCAATGAGTCAGGTTTGCACTCTGCCTTATCTTTAGAGCAAATTCCAGACAAACAATATAGGGGAGGAAGAGAGATTATGAAGCCAAGCATGTAAAAAACATACCTGATACAGACCCAGTCTAACACCATTTCCAAAAAAAAGGAGTCCGGAATTAATCATTGAACTCTATTTATCGTGTTAAAACCTCACTACCAGAGATGATTTGACAATGGATATAATAAAAAATACAATGTATATTTTCTAACAAAACTGACAGGGCACATTGCATAAAATAGAAATCTTAATATAATAAGTCAATTTGTCAATATTAGGGAGAGAATTTTTTAAAATATTTTTTCTTTATCTCCTTTGAAAGTTCAACCAACTACTACTCATATTTATTGATTTTATGTGAGGGGTAATACTATTTCTTCAGGGACCCCAGAAAGTAACTAGTATCTGTGAAGTCTTAGGCAAGAAACTCCTAGAAGACCTGAGATGAGACTTTGGAAGGAAAAAGAAGATGTGAGAAGTGAAGGGCTGATTGGACGGATGGTGGTAATATGGGATGAGGTTTCCTAGGCTGTGAATTAAGATTGCACCTTGAGCGACGCTTGCCTGGGAGTGAAATGTGTCTCACCAAGAAGAGGAAGAATATATTGGTCTGGAAATTTGCCAGTCTGATCAAGAGGGAAGGCCTGGAATCCTCATGAGAGTTTGGTAAAGACTTTTCCAAATAGCAGGATGGATGGGATTCCTGAAAATGGAAAGAATTTGGAGGAACTGAGGAAAGCCAGCCTGGGTTTCTGGGACCAAGTAAGAAAGAGGAATAGTCTGATGATCATGTAGGCCATATCAGAGATTTTAGATTTTTTTTTCCCTAAATGCAATAGGAAGCCATTGAAGAATTTTAAGCAAGAAAGCAATCTGACTTTTTTTTTGTATAAAAATATCACTCTGGAATATGGTGTATGAATAGCAGAGAGTTAAAAATAGCAGTGGGAAGTTAATTAATAGGAAATAGTGGTAGTCTGGGCAGACAAGGGGAAGGCTTGCCCTCAGAAAAAGGTAGAGGAGAGGGAGCAATGCTTAAATCATTGTGGGAGAGTGCAGCTTTCTGGTTATGAGCTGGAAGATTCGATTAACTGAAAATAGACTATAATAAATATATGATTTGCTCTTCATGGAATTTAACTCTAAAAAGGTAGGAAAATATAAAGCAAAAATACTACTCTGAATTTAACATTAACCAATAAAAATCACATAGTGAAATAGAGATGTTTGGAGTTTTAAGAGAAAAAAATCACATATTCAATTTAATTAGGGCTAGCAAAAGGAATTCTAGCCCTAGTAGATGTTTATTTTTGACTATAATTTCCTAAAAATTAACCCTCAGAACCCTATATCACTAGAGTTTCATAGATGTTCTGTGATCAAACTACTTTGTCAAATAAGTCCTTTTTAAGTTAAGTAGTTTTCTTTGTTGCAGGATATTTTAGAGCCTTAAATATGCTACTATATCTTGTGATTCTCTAAAGTACCACTACCCAATAAATCTACAACATGAGTCATGAATGTAATTTTAAATTTTCTAGTAGCCACATTTAAAAAATATGTAAAATTAATTTTAATATTATATTTTATTTAATGTATCAAAAACATTACATATAATCATTATAAAATTATTGAGACAGTTACATTAATTTTTTCATACTAAGTCTCTGCAATCCTACCTGTATTTTACATTTCCAGCACATCTGAATTTGGACTAGCCAAATTTCAAGGTTCAATAGTCACATACTTTTAATCACTACATATTGCACAGGGCAGCATCTCTTAACTTTTCCCCTTCCCTTTTCAGTGAATTCACCTAAACTGCATTTTGAGAAGCTGAGAAATAACAGAAATATGATCCCATAGTCAGTGCCTATGAAGGAAAACAAGTCAAAAGAGTTGGAAGGACCAACAAAATTCTGTTATACACTACGGTACCTTAGCCTTTGAGAAAGAGAAATTCAAACAACATGGCTACCTAAGGAGCTCCTCGGTAAATTCTGACTCTTAAAAAGATATGTACAAAGTGAGACCAAAATGTTACATACCTCAGAATATCCACAAAAGAGTCACACAGACCTATCAAACAGTATTAAGTAAAAGACTATAATGACAGATATTTCAAAATAAAATGCTAAGACTTAAGAAGTTTCATTATCATTAATTTTAGCTATATTTTCACTGCACCAACACTGTATCTGATAAGCCTCGAATATCACACTTAAATTCTTCTATGATCAAATCATAGGTTGGACATAATATATGCCATGATTGATAATGAGATACTCAAGCATAAGACATGCAAATTAAAAAGAACTTTCACCAAGTTTATGAAACACTATGCACTGTGCTAAGCACTTTCACAGATTGTTTTATGTAACGCTTTTAACAATACTATAAAGTAAGTACTATTATTGCCATTTAAAATTGAGAAAATTGAAGAAAAAAAACTTGGGTAACTTCATGAAGTCTCAGAGCTGACAGGTGAATGGTGGAGCCAGGACTTAGACCCAGCAGCAAAGTCTTCAAGTTGCAATCACTATGATAACTGTGTGCCTCTCTAACTTTCACAAAGTGGCTTAAAATAACAGCAAATAAAAAAAATCCTGAATGAATTAACATTTTGGAGAGGATTCAAGTACAAAATAGGATTTTTAATAATTTTCCTTTCAAAGCTAAGATTATTATTTGAAGTGATCTCCAACCAGGGCAACCTATATTTATCAAGTACCTATAGCTTCCTCATATTTTAGAAATGGACTAGGTATAATTTACAAATAAATAACATCCCCTAAAAAGTCACCATTATATTGGGTGCCACAAGGGTCTAAAAAATCAATTTTAATACAGGAACTGGACATAGACCCTACAGCTGGACTACTAAGTTCAAATCCTGACTCTGCCTTATAAATAAGACTATATGCAAAATACTTAACCTGTCTGTACCTCATTGACCTCATCTATAAGGGGATAATAATACTCCTTCCCCACACATTGCTGTGAGAGTAAGTTTATATATGTAAAGTGCTTAGAGGAGTGTCTTGAACTTTGTGGGAGCTTAGTCCTAAACGTAAGCTATGATTAATGTCTATTGCTGTTTCTACTATATTACTCTATAAATCCTGGTCATCTCTTAATAAAACCGTCATGTTATCTCTTCTTCAATTCTGAGCTTTAGCCCCCTCCTCATATTCACTTAGTGCTCTGCTCAGAATGGGTCCCCAAGCATTCCTCCATCATCTCCACTCTTCTCTTTATAACAAGGAGGGCAGCAGGCTCTCTTTCTGCTCCAGAGACCTCCATCAGGGAACCCAGATTACCGTCTCTTCCCGGTCCCTCTTATCACACTCACCTCCCAAGTGATCATGCTGCTCTAGCAGGGAATTCCATTACCCACCTGCAATCTCTCAAGACCATCACCTAAGGCACACTACACAACTAGAACATCAAATTCCTACTGTTTCATAAAGTGCTCTTTTCTTTAACTAAAATGACAACTACTATTCTCTATCTTCTATGAAACTTTCCTGATATTGATGCTATTACTTTGGTCACTTTTCCCTCTGACAAAATTCTAAGTGAGAAAATCCTGTCACTTACACTAATTAAACCCTCTCCTTTGCCTGTGCATAAGCAATTTATTATATTTTTCCCTCAATTTTTGTTCAATGGTATATTTGATCTTTGTATCCAACCACATATATTGGTGCTTACCGTTAGTTGTGGTTTGCCACCTAGGGGGCTTCTGATCATTTTGTAACAAAAATTTTAACTGGCACAATTGGGATGGTCCTACTGGTAGATACTGGGTAGAGGCTAGGGGTGCTGCCAAACATCTTACAATGCACAGGACATATCCCCACAACAGAGAATCACCCAGCCCAAAATGTAGTACTAGGTTGAGAAAACCTGCCACAGACTAAAACTTCTAGAATGGGTCTCATTTAAATGTGTTTGATTGTATATTTTACCTATC
This sequence comes from Lemur catta, assembly GCF_020740605.2. Taxonomy (NCBI): domain Eukaryota; kingdom Metazoa; phylum Chordata; class Mammalia; order Primates; family Lemuridae; genus Lemur; species Lemur catta. Next base: position 34,880,932 of record NC_059133.1, read on the forward strand.
ACAACATCCTGGAGAAAAAGACAATCAACACATGATTTAATGTATTTGCTTTTTTAGAAATTGTAAAAACGTATACTACCTACATACAGTTGTTCCTCAACTTATGATGGAGTTATGTCCTGATAAACCCATCATAAGTCGAGGAGCATACTAAATGCTTATTGCTTTTGTAAAGTATAAAAATATTAGTTAAACCATCCTAAGTCAGGGGCTGTCTGTATAAACAGCATAAACATGTGCAAGGTGTTAATAAAATGTTTAAGAGCCAAAAGGGGCCGGGCGCGGTGGCTCACGCCTGTAATCCTAGCTCTGGGAGGCCGAGGCGGGTGGATCGCTCGAGGTCAGGAGTTCGAGACCAGCCTGAGCAAGAGTGAGACCCCGTCTCTACTAAAAACAGAAAGAAATTATCTGGCCAACTAAAAATATATATACAAAAAAATTAGCCGGGCATGGTGGCTCATGCCTGTAGTCCCAGCTACTAGGGAGGCTGAGGCAGTAGGATCGCTTAAGCCCAGGAGTCTGAGGTTGCTGTGAGCTAGGCTGATGCCACGGCACTCACTCTAGCCCGGGCAACAAAGTGACACTCTGTCTCAAAAAAAAAAAAAAAAAAAAAAAAAAAAAAAAAAAAGAGCCAAAAGGAATATCAGAGGTCATCTAATTTAAATTTCTCAGAAACTTGATGCCCAAAGAAATTAGGTAACTTGCCTAATAGTACTCAGCTAATAAGCATCAAATTCAGAAATCTAAACTAATTGTTTGTTTTGCATTATCAAATACATATCACATTTCGGAGAATAACCGTGTATAGGGTAGGCAGAATAATGGACCTCCAAAGATGCTCACATGCTAGACCCTGGAACCTGTGACTGTTACATTACCTGGTAAAAGGGACTTTGCAGTTAGAATTAAGAACATGAACCATAAAACAGAGAGATCAACCTGAGTTATCCAGATAGACATGATCTAATCATACAGGCTCTTAAAAGTAGAAAAGGAAGGCAGAAGAGTCAGATATGATGGGGGAAAAGTAGGGGAGATTTGAAGCATGAGTGGCACTCAACCCTCCTTTTTTGGCTTTGAAGATGTAGGAAGAGTATCACAGGTCCAGGAATGAGGCACCATCTAGAAGCTGGGAACGACTGCTGACAGCCAAAATGGAAACGATGACCTTGGTTTCTACAACCACAAGAAACTAAATTCTGAAAACAACCTGAATGAGCAAGGAAATGCACTCTATCCTAGAACCTACAGAAAGGAACACAGCCTTGCCAATATCTGGATTCGATCAGAAAGAACTATGGTGGACTTATGACCTACAGAACTACATGATAATAAATTTGAGTTGGGTTAAGCCACTATCTTATGATGATTTGTTACAGCAGCAATAGGAAATTAAGAAACTAAAACTATATTTATTGAGCACTATGTATCAGATTAACATTTTCTCCAATTTATATTTCACATGTTATCTCAAAAAAATCCTCAGAATATTCCAGTAAAATGAGCATTTTTACCCTCTGAAATATTCTACAGACTGTAAGTTTTCAAATTTCAAAAAACATTGATATTTTATCTTGAATAATACAATATACAATATAAATGTGAATTTTTAAAAGATCAAAAGAATTTGCATACCTGCAACAACCCTGATAAATGTGTCAGATCCTTGAACATTGCTTCTTATTCTAAGTACTGTGATGTTAAATATTTCACCAGGAGAAATATTTGTAACTGTGTGCTCAGTCATCATTCCCCAAATAAGATATTCTTTTGCAAATGTTCTGTTTGCTATATAAATCTTGTAATGAGTGAAGTTGGTCTCTGTCGGATTCCACATTAAATTTGCAGAAGTATTCACAGCTTTTAAGTTTAAGGCACAAATCCTAGATGGTTCTATTAAAAAGGTAAATTATACATAAGTAGAAATCACATACATATATATAAAATGAAGTGAACATGAATAATATAATTTAAACATCTATGTAATAATCCTTGATTTTACTCATGTATAACATCCTACATATTCAGCTCTGCAAATAGAGACATAGGGCATTACTTATGGGTTTTAATTTAAGTGGCACAACATCCTTAATCAATCATAAATGACTCCTAACAAAGTCATTTCTTTAGATTTGTGCTTCCTGAGTGCTTGTAGCCATAAATATCTTTAAATGATATAATCATAGTTTTGTTAGCTACCACCTCGTGGATAGCTAGATACTGAATGAAGATGAAAGGGAATAAGCAAGGGAGGGAGCGAGGGCCAGGAGAAAGGGCACTTTCAAATGTGGTTCTCTGGTTAGATCAAAGTTTTTAGCATTCCTATATGGCTAATTCACTCATCAATGGAACTAATAGTGCTATTTGCATTATCATTTAGTCTCCACTGAGAGGGGATCTCACAAACTTTCACAAGAACTATTGATAACTAATGCTGTTACTCCACTGCACCCCAAAACATTATGAAACCTATTTACAATGAATTTACAAACTTCAGGAAAAAGAAGATAGAAGCTCTGCTTGCCAATCACTAACTATAGATGAACTATGTTTATGTTATTTTGGCATAATATATAGCATACATACACATATATTAATATATTCCATGTATGTGAGATATACAATATGTACATACACACATATATGTACACTTTGGATTTCAGATTATTTTAAAAACTCTATGTAATCCCCAATATATTTAGATATACAAATACTTTTTTAAAATTTCACTTTGTTTAGTTCTCTTGATAATATTCTTATCATCATCATTATTCATTAATTATCAGGCCTTTATGTTTTATAATAGCTATAATTATGCTGAGCAAAATACTTTCAAGTGTTGTAAAGCCATAAAAGAAGACTTCATTTATGATAATTCCTTACCTGTAGTCACTTTTTTCATTACAGATACATTGCAATCTTTGCCTGTAACTGTCTCCACTTGAAACATACAGTCCACCCCTGGAGTCAAATTTTTTATTTTGACTTTGTTGCCATCAACAATTACTTTAAATAGCTTTTCCTTTCTAGATGTCATACAATAGGATATCTAGAGAAAGACAAAAATAAATTTATGTTTTTCACAATTTAAAAAGGATTTATTAATACTTAGCACCAACACTGTATTAGTCATATTTACATAAATTACTACCTCAAGGTAGGGGTTGTGATTCCTCCTATCTTCACTGAGGGGTAAATTACCTCTAGTTGAGGCTGAATAACATAGTGATGTTTACACAGTAATAAGCATTGTGGACTGACACAGAAGTTTACATACTAAAAGACCAATAGTCTTGAACTGTTTTTAAATTTCATATATGTACACACACACTGATTTTTATGTGTATATGTATATAATAGACATCCTATATAATGAGTAGGACTTACTCTGCTGCTCACCTGAAAACAAAAAAATATTACATGAAAATGCATTTTAGAGACAGTTAACCATTAGGGACAGTACCTATTATCTACTCTCCCAACTCTACGTAAGTAGAAGACTAAAGGAGGAAAAAGCAAGAAGCAACACAGTCCCATTTATCTATTAGTATTTATCTATCTTCTTTTGAAAAGCTTCTGTTCATGTTTTTTGCCCACTTTTTAAAGAGGTTGTTTTTTTGTTTTGTTTTTTTTCCTTGCTGATCTGCTTGAGTTCTTTGTAGATTCTGATTATTAGGCCTTTATTGGATGTATAGCTTGTGGATATTCTCTCTGGTTCTGTAGGTTGTCTGTTTTTTCTGTTGGTTACTTCGTTAGCTGTGCAAAAGCTTTTTCATTTAATCAAGTCCCATTTATTTATTTTTGTTGGTGCTGTGATCACTGTCGGGGTCTTCTTCATAAATTCTTTGGCTAGGCTGATATCTAAAAGAGTTTTTCCAACATTTTCTCCTAGAATTCTTATGGTTTCCTGCCTTACATTCAAGTTCCAAGTTCTGGCCTAGTGGAGAATGTCATGACTTTTTCTTGGCTGTCCAAGGGATGGAAAATAGGGTGCTTCCTCCCACACTCTGACTCCAGCTAAATGGGGAGGGTCCCATATGTATCATTACCATGACTTGTGGGTAAATACTAGAGAGCATGTACTTAGGCAGATTTCCTGCTCTGCCCCTAATGCCTTGTTGAGCACTGAAAAAGAAAATTAGAAAGCAAGCTGGGTGCAGTGGCTCACACCCAGCACTTTGGGAGGCCAAGGCAGGTGAATCACTTGAGGCCAGGAATTCAAGACCAGCCTGGGCAATATAGCAAGACCCTACCTCTACAAAAAAATTTTAAAAATTAGCCAAGGGTGGTGGCACACACCTGAAGTCCTAGCTATATGGGATGTTGAGGTGGAAGGATCACTTGAGCTCAGGAATTCAAGATTGTAGTAAGCTATGATTGCACCATTGCACTCCAGCCTGAGTAACAGAGTGAAACCCTGTCTCAAAAAAAAAAAAAAAAAAGAAAGAAAGAAAAAGAAAGAAAAGAAAAGAAAAAGCAAAAACAGAGCAAAGAAAGGGTAGCTGTGGAGTAATGTGCACACCCACCTTTGCCCTGACAAAGATGCCAGAGTCTCCCATGGGTCAAGTATAACCACAGAGAGTGGTCAGGCTTAAATCATTTTACCAGCACTTTACCCAAGAAGGCCGGCCTCTGTGGAAGGACACTCCAGCAGCAAAAAAACAGAGAGATAAAATGCCAGAAAGAAAAAAAAAAAAAAAAAGAGCTGGTAGGAATTGAAAAGGCTGAGCCAAAGCTGGTTCTGTCATATCAAGGAAGTGGGCAGTAGAAATAACCCCCAGGGCCCTCCAGAGAACTCACGTATGTGCCTCAGGAGAGAGCCAGTATTTGGAGAACTGTTAAAAGATGTCACTGAAAGCCAGTCAGTATTAGTCAGTGGAGTAGTAAAAACCAACAATAGAGAGAACTGCAAAAAATAGACACCTGGAATAGAAAAGGCACTTCAATTTTTTTGTTCGATAAATGAATGAATGAATAATAAATTCATACTTCATGCTAGTCCATCTTTCATCCTAACCTGGGCTACGTTAATCAATTATTCATTAAGGCGTTGAGAAGGGGCATTGCCTTTAGAAATTTTCAGTGGAGTAATCTGATCGTTCCAATACCCTAGAGATTTTTTTAATCCATTTAAGGCTACCTATAAAAATTTTTATTCTTCTTCACTCCATACTTCATGTTTGTAGAAAAGAAAGGTATGTATAAATAAAAATAATTACATCAATTTTATAAATTATTTAAACTTTATTATGCTTTGAAAAACAACTGTTAGGTGGCAGAAGTCAAACAAATTTCCTACGCACACATATTTATTGCCGTCTTGTGAGAAAAGTGCTTTGTTACTGAAGGAATATTGATTGATAAGGTGCCACTGACAATAACCTTGCTCATGTGTCATATGAAAAGACAAGAGGAATGAGTAAAATGCTGAGAATTTCAGGTGTGAAAAAGGATGGCAGGAGAAAATGCCATGCAACAGTAGAAGAATATAATCTTAATGGAGTGCTAAGCCCAGACATAATCATATTAAGGCATTAATGAAGGGTAGAAGGAAAAAAATTTGGCTGTAGTGATCCAATAACAATATTATGTAACTAATTTTTTAGATGCAACTCAAAATATACAGGGTTATGCGTTCCAAAACATGTGCAGAGTACACATGCCTAACAGAAACATAATTTGTGCTTTATTGCCACTTTTAAAGCATAGTTTGGAGACCTGGGATGATTAATTTTAAATGATTAGGGAAATGATCCCAATTATGCAAGTGCACTTTGCTAAGTGACCAGGATACTGTTGCCTAATTCATTAAAATTTAACAAATAATCTCAATGGTTGAGAAAGACTCAGATAACCATTAGTGATATAATGTGGTCAATAATAATAATCTGAATCCTAAACATTAAAATGCTCCCTTAATATCAGTGTCACTTAATAATAGCTGTACAATTTATAGTTCTGAAAAAAATGTGTTCTTATAAATATAGTAAAAAGTCATTGGTTACAGATGTATCTGACAGCAAATAATTTTATGGCCTCAGTTAACCCCATGGAAGATCATTCTATTTGTCATTTGCCTTCAAAGAGGACAGACAGACAAGAGTAAGGAATGTGGACATTTTACAATGAATATTACAAATGCTTAGACTTTTCACTAGAGAATACCTATACTGAATATAGGAATGAATTCAATCATTCTAGAACGGATAGGTTTTTCATGAATGATTTATTATTCAGGATGCCCTATGATTGAATGACATTTACAAATGACAAATAGAATACTCATTCCTGACTTTGTGACCTTGCTAGTGTAGAATATCCTCTCCTCTTTTCCATGAGTTTGAATCCTACTTGTTATTAAAAGCTCATCTTAAGTTCTACCCCTTCCTGATAACTATATTTAGTATTGGTATCTTCTCTCCATAATCACCCCAAGCATATATGGGAACACTGGGTATGTAAAGTTTTACTTATTCATCAATTATTTATTGAATGTCTATTAAAGGGCAAGTATTATTTTACATACTAGGGATAGTATGGTAAACAAGACAGAAAAGGCTTCTCATTATAAGGAAGTTACATTCCAGTGGTGGCACAAAGCAACTAAATAAATGAATGAGATAACTCAGCTAAATTAGAGTGATTACTAGAAGCAGTTTTACTTAGATTTAGTAATCAAGGAAGGATATGAGGAGATGATATTTGAGCTGAGAACTCAATGATTAAAAATAAAAGTCAACCAAAACTGGAGGAAGGATGCCTATGCAAAGGGAACGTCAGGCATAAAAACCCTGTAGTGGGGATGAGCTTAGCATGTTTGAGGAACAGAAAGAGTGACATCTATGGTTGCAACATAGTAAGTGAGTGGACAGGAAATTTAAAGATCCAGTCAGATGACATCCTGGAGAACATAGCAAGTATAGATTTTATTTGAAGAGCAATCAAAATTCACTGGAGGATGTTAAAGTAATGTTATGTGAATTGTAAGGAAATCAAGAATGGAAACGGAAAATAGGAGGAGACATAGTATCATCCATCATCCAGGCTGCTGGTCTTGGTAAGAAAGGATAGTGACTAGGATCTGAGGGGTACAGAGGAGATGGAGAAAAGTGAACACATTCAGGATCTGTTTTAGAGATAGAAATGGCCAAAATAGCTGATGGGTTGAGGAAGGAGGGAATAGGAGGAGTTAAAGATAGCTGAGCAACTGATTGCAGAACAGTGTCCTTTTCTGAGATGGGAGAGACTTGAGAGGAGCAGAGGTGAGGTCCCAAAGGAAAGGTAAGACCTTGTAAACTATGATAAGGAATCTTTTAAGAACAAGAATGACATATTTCATTTTACTTTTAAGAAAGAGCCCTCTGACTGCTGTGTGGCAAAGGGGAAGGTAAGAAAGAATTCATTATAAAATTAAGCTTTCTTAATTATGAAATGGAAAACATGAAAACTAAAAAAAAAGGAAAACTGATAATTCAATCATTCATTCACCAAAATATTTACTGACTTCTGCTATGCATCAGATACTGATTTGAGTAATAGCACAAAACAGTGATCAAAGCAGAGAAAATGTTCTCACGGAATTCACATGTCAGAGCATTTGCCAGACACATTATCTTACTGAATTCTTGCAACAATTCTATAGAATAATAATAATAATCTTCATTTGATAGATGAAGAAATAGAACAAAAGAGAATAAAAACTTGCCCAAGGCTCACAGTAGGGAGTGAAGTCAGAATTTAAAGCAAGGAATTCCAGGGCCATGATCCTTCCATTACACCGTACTGCCTACTACACCTTGTAAAATTACAGATAAACTGAACGTACACATATATATCAAAGTTGCATGGAATTAGAAGGCTAGCACATGAGGTATGGAAAGAAGAAACTGTGGACAATTAAAAGAAAGTACTGCTTTATTCAGTACATAGTAACTTTGGAACTCTACCCCTAAGGAGAAATAAAAGGTTCTTCAAGGAAATTGCATAAGGATGTTAGCACTTGTACATCAATAATAACAATACAAGATATCATGTTAAAAGTAACACAGAAAAAGTTAAAGGGAAGTTTCATAAAAGCTCTGTAAAAGAAAATGTCATTCCCTACTGATGCAATCACAGAGGCTTCAAGGAAGAAGTGGGATTTGAGCTGGACATTGATGGGCCAATTTTTGTCATTCTTCTAGTTTGTCATTAAATCCAGGTGACAAAAGTCACTCTCTATGCTCTCTAATATGATGGCTATTTACCACATGTGTCTATTATGTATTTCAAATGTGTTTAGTCTGAATTGAGATGTGTTCTAAGTATAAAATGGATACCAGACTTTTCAAAGTTAGTATGAAAAAATAATATAAAATATCTCATTAATAATTTTTTATTGGTTACATGTTAATATTTTGAATATATTGGGGTAAATAAAATATATTACTAAAATTAATGTTTTTTACTTTTTTTAATGTTTCTGTTAGATAATAAAATTACACATATGCCTCTCATTTGTGGTTCACTTTATTCTGTATTTCTAGTGGACAGTGCTGATCTATCTATAATGAAAATATATACTTGGAGCTCATAAAAACCAGCTGAAAGGCATAAGAAAGAGAATGGCAAACATCCACAAATATTCTATGTCAACCACTTGAGTTTTTTCTAAATTCATACTGAATTCTTTTAGGTCTTAAATATGCACGCCTGTGTTTATTTTCATGCTTGGAATAGATAATACCTTCAGTTCCATTACAGTTCTGAGATTCTTTTAAAAGCTATAAATCTCTTTGTATGCCCAGTGTTCATGAAAAGAAAGCCAGCAATCTAATAGTTTCAGAGAATTACTAACTAGAACAAATATTTGGTGTTTAAATGAATTTCACAGTTTGTCCATACTAATAAATGTCCCTTATCTTTTGAACTGCCAGAAAGCCGAGCAAAACAAAACAAGAATTTGTTTTGTAAAATTTATTACCATAACTTTGTGTGTAAATATATCACTAAGAGATTAATTCTTCTGAAAAAGATAACAAAATTGGTTGAAGTTAATATATATTAATCTGGTGAAAATTTAAGATATGTCTGTCCTTTTGTTCTCTATGACATAGACTTTAATGACCACTGAAAAACTAAACTCCTTGAAAGTCAGCTGTCAGCTCTTACACATATTTGAACACCTCCCATGACAACTTTGTGCTTTTAAAGAAGTAAATTAAAAAGTTACTTGGGGAGAAATCTTACATTAAAGGAGTCATACAATAATTTTAAAACCATTAATGTAATGGGAAGGACAAAAAGGAGTGAAATAAATACCTCTACAAACATCAAGATTTCATGAGAGCAGTACTTTCCTTTACCTGAAATTTTTCAAAGACTCCTTGTGGTAGTTTCCAAGACAAATATATCATGTTTTTTTCTTGCTCCAAAATTAGCAAATCTGAAGGTGGGTCTGGATCTAGAGCAATGCAATAAGACACTGGAATAATATCTTAAATAAAGACACATCTACCATCATGTTATGTATACTTAACAGATAATCTTGACTTTGAAGAACACTAGATAGGAGCAGAATACCTATGTTTTTCTAGTCAATTTTATTAATAGCACTATGTGACCTTGTGCATAGTTTACCGTAAGTCTAGCCTCTCCATCTCTGCAACGAAAGGGAAAAAAATAATTTTCTGGAAAACCTCTTCCAACAATAAAATTTTATGAACTATGGATTTTCACATTTATTTTTCTCACAGTGGAATTCAATATGAAGTTCTTATAATTGGGATCGTTTACTTACAATTCTATGCATTGCATAAAGTAAGAGATATATGCCTCATCCTTAAGTTCACAAACTCCTTTTCTTTTTAACCATTTTATCTGAGAAGGTTCCAGAAAATTATTTTTCAAATCAGTATTATGTCTTTATTTTGAATTCATATTTTAAATTAAAATATTATATTGTTTTCCTTAACAAATAAACATAATATTAAGAATTTATTAATATAATTCCAATTCTAAAATTCAAATTTTGCATGTTTTTTGCCCCTGCTTACATATGGATTTAAGTTTATTAGAATTAAGTTCAATGGTAGATTTAAACCTGACTCACTGATTCATACACTTTTTTATTCTATTTTTCTGTGATGCACATTCCTTTCCAAATGGAATTAATTTATTATTTCCATAACATATTTTAGCTCTACTTTGTACGTTTATTAATATTCCATCTACTTCCAAATGAATCTGAGGTAGCTTGCAAAGAAAGGAAGGTACAAAAAGGCAAAATATCATTAATCTATGATAGAGACAAAAGACATTGTAAAATGGGAAGGGTGAAAAATAAAGTAAGTTACCAGCCTTGTTTGAGAAAACACAGTCAAAAAAGCAACAACATCATGAAATATGCAAGTATTATTAATCCCATGTTAGAAATGAGCAGCCTGAGATGCAAATAGAAAATCATTTTTACAAAGTCACAGAGCCAGAATGGGTACAGTTAGTCATTCCTATTACAGTGGCCTTTCCACTGAAGCACAACGGTTACAAGGTCAGAATCTGATGTCAGGGAAATGTGAGTTCAAATCTGTATCACTGTGTATAAGCTATTGAAATTCTCTAGGCCTCAGATCCTCATTTGTAAAACATGTAAAAATATGCATCTCATTATGACTGCTAGAATAAAGGTTGTCAGTGGGAGTTAAGTGATACAAAGCACAGAAAATGCTTTGGAGAGTGTTTGACAAAGACACTTGATGTGATACCTTTAATGTAATGATGACAATGATGATGATGATGCTGGTGACACTAAGAATGACACAGCCCAAATCTAAGCATCAACTAAGCTTTCACTGACAGAAAATAATCAACTATCATGTTAAAAAATCAACCTTTTACTCATCTATTTCTGATATTTTTCAGGATGGTCTTTATGAGAGAGGCAGCAGAGTGTCATATGAACTTTAAAGTTAGACACCTGGGTTAAAATGTCATCTTTAACACCGAGTAATGAATACCTCTGGGCCTTAACTCACATTTTTGGTAGCCTACAGAGATTCATTGCAGTGACTTAAGCATATAATACGATGGTGGTATATAATAATTGCTCAATTTTTTTAGTTTATTTTCCAGGCATTGATTTGACTATTGTTGCATTTTTAAGTGTTTTCCCTTCCTTCACACTGCAACTTCTGAAACTAGGCCTCCTCTCGTAACTAATAGGAACTTGGTAATGTAGCACACTTTCATGGGACTGGGCCCGTAAATGTAGGGCTCTTTGGAATGGCCACATATGTTTAGGGGAAGCATATAGGTAAAGAGGCACTAAAAGGATAGAAGAGGCAAATTGAACCAAAATAATGCAATAGAAAAGAGTGATATCTATTTTTTTCATACCCCAAGGTTTTTTTTATTTTCATAAAATGTTAATAGATATAGTCAAAGTATTAGAAAATATTGAGTATTTTATGACAATAACATATTACGGTTTTAGAATACTTTGCACTTTCAAAAAGAGTTTCACATTTGATTTTAGTAACAAGATCTTTCTTTTATCTTGGCAGGAATAATTATTCCCATTTTCTAAGTGAGAACTTGATTGTTTTGCCTAAGGTCACATAGTAAGTGATAGAGGCAGGAATATAACTCAGACATTCTCCATGTAAATGTAGTGCTCCTTCTCTTCAAGCATATCGTAAACCACTTCAGAATCACTCATTTTTAATTAGATGTTGGCTTTAAACAAAACTATTTCTCTTCTTTTTTCCCATGAAAAGTTAACTAAATATAAAATGAACTTACAAGTGCTAACCATGAGGACAGTAGGATGTCTTCTTTTTAGTCCCTCGGCAGTCATAACACCAATTAAAAAGTCAGTTCCTGGAGAAAGGCTATTAAATGCGAATGTCCTACACATTAAAGTTAAGTCACATATTAAAACATTTAGCTCAGAAACATTTGGAAAACTCCATTTTCTCACACCATCTGCAGAAAAAATTTTATGTACATTTCATTTTTTTATTGTCTAACATGGAAATACTTTGCTATGCTTAAACACAAATGGCTAATTAGAAATCATAGCTTCTTACACAGAGAAATTTTAAGTCAGAAAATGAATATAATAAATATAACCATGAAAATATCCCGAATTAAGTCATTATTATTCATTTGCAGAAATAATTCATTACAGTATCTAAGATTTAGTTATTCTGATCACACTATAACCCAAAAAGTTGTCTTGCAAAATTTTCTAATTTCTGTTTATATTTATCAACTAACATAGCCTTCTAAAAAATATATAAAATGCTAATTTTATGTTCCATGTAACCTGACATAATTTCTTTTCAATATTTTCATACCTTTTAGTGGAAGGCAGGATGTCTTCTTTCATTAAACTTTCACTGGATATTGAAATAATGTATCCATCCAGAAGACTTCTAGCTGAAGGCCAACCAATAGTTATTGCATCTGAGTCTCTACTATGGTTCATAAATGCAACTGCACTAGGGCCTGTATCATTTAAAACATAGACAATAAAATAACATTTTTCTATAGCACAAACTACCTGATTTAAAACAGCCCTGAACCACTCTTAGGATTTGACTCTCTGAAAACTCTGAAAGCAGCCAAGACATTCCTTTTATTCTACCTGTTAGATATGAGAAGTTAAAAGCAAAAAAAGAAAAAATTATTTTAAGCTTTGAAATAAGGTCAATATGTGCCCTAATAGAATTGTACTCAAAATTTCCCTTGTCTCTAAAATGTAAGTAGATAATATCTTGGTGTTGTGCAACCACCAATCTCAGAAACATTTAATTATTTTTAGGACTCATCCTAATTAAATACCAAAGAGTGACAAGGTTAACCATTAGGAAAGTTAATTGCAATCTAAATATGAAAAGTCTTCCTTCTTTCCTGAGGAAAGAAAGTTAAATTAGTACATAACATATATTTTGTTTCCTCTTTAAAATTCTTCCATGTGTAAAAAAGGAACAAAATTGCCAACATATTCTTTCTCAGTCTCATTTTTTGTTATTACAGTAAAAGAATACCAGACATGACCAGGCTATAAATACATAAATCAATGTTCCCATAGCATCACTGTCAAGAATAACTAAAATAGTTATTTTAGTGGAATATTTGACAGTTATACTTTACTAGATATGACAACTTATAGGTTTTGCATTCATCTTTGCCAATCATCTTTTATTTTGTATAACTACCATGGGATAAATCATCATCTACCATTGAAAGTAAGCTGCTTGCACTGGGAAAGTGGCACTTCATTGTCTGCTTAACTGAAAAATAGAGCAATTATTAATAAATCGTAAATGGAGAATCTGGCCAGACCCCAGGCGGTTAGCAGTTCACCATCTCGCAATACATACACAAGGGATGCTGGGATAACCCATATTAGGGGAAACAGAAAAAGAAACAAGAGATGCTGCCCATAAAAAAAAAACTGGGAAGAATTAACTACTTACTAAATCTTTCCTAAAATAACCAAATAAATATTTGAACATTAAAGAAAGGCTGCAGGTGCTTACACAGGCTGTACCTGTCTGTATCTCTCTTATGTTAAGCGTATTGTCTTTAAAACCTTCTTTTCCAGTCCGAATTGAAAAGGTATGTACTGTGGCAGGATCCAGGTTACAGAATGTTGCTGTTTCTTGAATTACCTTCTGTACCTACCAATCCAAAGGAATAAATTACCAAGTGTTCATTTAAGAAAACTCCTCAATCAAATACTAGCAAAAAACAAAAACAAAAAAACACCTTTGGAGTCATTTAATTTTACTATTATCTAATGTAAATGCAGTAATATTGGTTTCAGCATGAAAGACTCAAGTTGAATTCCTCCAAGAGCCCCTTATAACATACCATGAAAATGGCAGCACAGCTAATGCATGTGATTTCATAATGCTGAAAATTCCCATTAGCTCGATTCCAGAGAATTCCTACGGAAGAGTCTTTAACTTTGTCCTCATGGATATTCGATGGTGCTTCCAGACCTGCTGAAACACATAACACACTTAAATTCTTCTCAAATGTTTTCTAACTGGATTTTTCTTTTAATTTATCCCTTCAATGGAAATTAAAAGGACAATATGAAAAAAGAACAACAAAATTTATCAATCAACCTATCTCTCTATCCTAATTAAAAATAGCTGCTTACACATACAATTACAGTTTATCAAATATGATAATCAGTTACAATACTGAGAGCCATCATAAATACCATTACACATAGTTAATGTTGATGTTGCAGCAAAAACTACATGGTTTCAAATTCACAGGAGCAAATGCACAATATACAAAGGAATGAAAAGATATTAATGCTTTTTGATACTATTAGCATAAGTTGAAAAGACAACAGAGAAAGAAGTACAAAGTCTAGACAAAGAAGGAAAAGAATCCCCTTTGTATCAAATATTCACTGAAGCTAAAAATAAATTATATCTGATGAGTTTTAATGTGTATTTTTCCCATTTTCAAGATCACATCTAGCATAAGGGAAATAATTATTTCAGTAAAATGGAAAAATGGCAGCTTTAAACTATCATCTTTTATACTGATTTATTTTGTTGATTGATATGCCAATATTGACATATTCAAATAGATTATTTTTAAAGACAAGAATTGTCAAACAGAAAGAAAGCTGCTCTTCTCTTATAATATAGAGAAGAGAGGTAGAGAGCACAGATATAAAAAGTAGATAGAAATTGCAAGCAAGCAAACATAAAATACAAACATGTATTGAAATGATCATAAATATGCTAAAATGCTATAGAAATAATGTGATTTCTGACATCAGTTTGAAAGTATTTTATGGAAAAGATGAGTTTAAACAGAAATGGAAAGGTTACAATTTGTGGGGAAGAAGACGCATGATAGCATCATGACACAGGTAAATGTATATAGAGAGAAAGGAAAAATAATGAAGAAACTGGACATGTTATAGTCAGAATTATAAGGCTTTTAGGACTCCATGTGATTTTTATATGGCATTTATTGCCCTTTGCTATTCATTTCTACATCTACTGGACAGATAATTTAAATAAATTTTGTGTATTCTAAATGTTCCAAATTAATATTTGTAGAATTTTTAAGTGACTTTAAAAAGAAGATAAACCAATACAAATCTCAAAATGCAATTATTGATATGAACAAACATATGGGATAGAGATAGTAACAAATGTTAATTTTAAATACTCAAAAATCTAAGGAAAATGTGCACTAATTTTTTCCAGATGAATGGCAACGTGGGAATAGCAAACACAGGCTTATATTACGTGCTTTGAGACATTATCAGGACCCCTAGACTCAAAAAATATAAACTAGTTCTCGTAATTGGCCAAAAATTAGTCACATACCTCACTCTTGGATTAAGTGATTTAAAATTCTGGCTAAAATGCAAGTATTTTTTGTTAATAGACAGATTTTAAAAAAAATTCTTGACTTCAATTTTACATAGAGTTAGGTCTACCTGTATATTTGGGCAATGAAAGATCTGGCTTAATAGTGAAGCATTTAAAATTATTTTAAAAGATCCTCGAAAAGACTGCATTAAAGTGAATGTAGTTTACTAATATGAAATGGCATACAAAATAGAAATCAAGAAAGAGTTTATGAAAGTCTTAAAATACATGTTTTTACAGCAGCACATAATACATATTACTTAATTTAGTCCCACTGATGATGAAAACAAAGAATTTATATTCTGTGCCTGGGGTTAAATTATCAACAGATATTTTATTACCATGTTTTAAAAGAATGTTTATATTTGGCCCTCCTTCAATTACAATATGTATGCCATCAAACATTCCAACACTGGGCATTTGTGCACATAAGATTACAGAGGTACTATGACTTCCATAAAGGATAATAATCTGGACTGGTTTGGGCTCTGAAAGATAAAAAAAGAGACTCATAATCAGTATTTAAAATTTCTCTAAATTTTATCTAGCATGTTCTAGAGTTTGTGAGAATATTAAATGCCTATGCATTAAACTTACATTTACTATGTTACCAAAAGATAGAGAAATAATAAGGTGGATATTCTGACAAACTATACATACCTATATATTGGAATTACATAAATAATTTTCATCTTCTGATTCTTCATAATGTCTCAAGAAACATAAGAATCTGAGATTTTTCAATTGTTTACCTCATTATTTATTAAGCAAATGTTTTTAAGATCCTATGGACAAAAATGAGTGCTCAAATAAAGCAAATAAGGCCAGGTTCCTGCTTTCAAAGGGCTCCCAGTCTTAGGAAAGAGATTTACAGATCACTAACTAGAATCCCAAATAGCTAGAGTTGAGCTAGTGACATGAACAAGAAGTTATTTAGAACAGAGGAGGAAATCATCAATGTTAGCAGCGGCAAACACTGGGGAAGGCTTGGCAGAGCTTAAGATATTTTTATCTTGGTCTTAAAAGACAGTACAAGTTTACCAGAAAGAGTATGTGTGAAGGGGAAGAAGTACTATTGAGGGAATT
This sequence comes from Lemur catta, assembly GCF_020740605.2. Classification (NCBI taxonomy): domain Eukaryota; kingdom Metazoa; phylum Chordata; class Mammalia; order Primates; family Lemuridae; genus Lemur; species Lemur catta. Next base: position 34,897,413 of record NC_059133.1, read on the forward strand.
CCAGGCAAAGAGGCAATCACGAGCAAGACATGAAAACCAAAAAGGGTATGGTTATGTGTTCAAGGAATACCAAATACTTTCAGCTCTTTCCTAATGGAGTATTCTTTGTTAAGTTACTTAATCACTGTGTCTTGGCTTCCTCATCTCTACACGAGGAAGGAAACTAGTATGTACATTGCTGGTTAAATAGGAGATTGCATTCATGTGTAAAGTGCCTAGGGCAGTGCCAGGCTCCTGGCAGGTGGTTAAAGCCTGGTCTATGTGTGAGGATCAGGAACTGGGCAAGCAAGGGCTACCTCTGAGGCTGGACACTGTAAGGCATTTCGCGTGGCATGCTATGGAGGCAACAGGGATTTTGAGCAGGCATGTTTATTTCATTTTTAGAAACACAGTTCCGGCAATAGTTTGGAGGAAGGATTCGTTTACATTTTACACTCTCCCTGACCTCTATTAAAGAGCTTGATCGTACCTCAATTCTCTGCTGTGCTATTTAGAGCATATTTTAAAATTCTAGACAATTTCTATTCAGATTATTTTTCCTTCAGGTCGATTTTAATTCTATTTGTGGGTTGTTGGGATACCATCCAGTATTTCTTTAAGTCTGCCTTTCTCCCAAGCAGATATCTTCTAAAATATACATTCTAAAAAAGAATTTTTTCCTCCTCAGAGAATAATTAGATGTTCTTTCCTTTTCAGTTTTATTTGTGACATCTGGTTTGATGCAATGGAACTTGTTCTAAATTACTGTTAAATATCTGATAATGTGAATTTGCTACTTTACCCAGAGCCAGTACTCTGGGAAAGAATTCCCACCCATGCCTATAGTGAGCTTTCTAGCACATAAAATCAGTGCAATAACTCCAACAATTCATCCAGCTTTACTTATCAGCCCTCTTACCTTTTCCATTCTCAGTGGTGATGAGGAAATGTTTAATAAACCAACCATAGCCAATTTCATATGGTGTACTACTGGATTTCCTGGCATTTTTACCATGATTTTCTTTCTTGAGTTAGATCACCTTGACTTTTATGTCATCACTAACAATTTTGTGAGTTTTCTCTTTAATTCTCTACAGCCATCTTTAGTTACAAAGGTCTAAGAGTAACTGGATTTTACAAGGTAAGAGTGACATCCCCACAAGGATATAACCCACCTGAATCAGTGGGCAATGATCTGTGAAAGCTTCTAAATATGCCTTGAGCAGGAATTAAAAGATCTGGGGATGGGAAATGAGTGAACAGTATAATCACAGAACCAATTCACCTCCATGTTCTTGGGTACTGATGACATTTTCTAAGAGAAGATACTTCAAATAGACAGGGTCTAATGTAGCTTCCAAAAGTACATAAAGTCAGTGCTGTCCCCTCAAGTGGGTTAACCAATTCCATTTAGGGAATGGAGCTAATTGTGTTAATGCATGACAATTTAAAGCAGAGAGTCATCAAGGCTGGAAAGGTATAGAATAGGACAAAGTTCTGCCTTGTCTTTAAAACTATATCCTGAAAATCTGGAAGAATCACATGGAAAAAGAGTTCATTAAAAATAAAGAAAAGAAACATATTGCCACATTCTGGGACTTTGAACAGGTTCCCCCTCTGTGACTATGATCTCTATTCTTATGTTTTCCTGAAAAAGCTGTAGCAAAAGAAGTGATAGCATCAGGGGCTGTATCAGGTTTTCTCAACATAAGATGAACTGAACTAGGCCAAATTCAAAGGCTTTTATTATAGGCAAGGTAGAATGAAGTCTCGGGGATGCTCAGTATATCATGAAATTTGTTCTGCTACACTGAGAGGAAAAAAGGAAACTCAAACACCAGCTCTCCTATAGCTCTTCTTCCCTCAAGAAATCCTGGGTTTAGTTAATTCCTTCAACAAAGAGAAATCACACAGACAGCTGAAATGGCTCTACCTCCTACTAAGCATGGCCATAGCTGCCCAAATGCTACCACTCCAATCCTGGGGAGAAATAAAAATCACAACAACAAACACTCTCATAGTGCTTACTTAGTGTCAAGCACCATAAAGTCCTTAAATTACATTAACTTCATAAAGTAGATAAGGTTATTATCATTTCCATTTTAGAGAGAAAGAAGCTGAGGACCAAAGAGCTTGAGTAACTTTGCAAAAAATGTAAGCTGCCAAGTCATGGAGCTGGAGTTCTAACCCATGCAATCCAGTTCCAAGGTTAGTGCTCTTAAGCACCAGCTTCTTCCCAAGGGCACATTTTTTGGATCAGGTGCACAATCATAACTGGAGATCACGTTCTGCTAATTATTTTCAGGCCAAATTAGAGTGAAGAAAAGACAGATAAGTTTCAAAGCAGAAAGGGAAATGTGTAAATTACACTTTCTTCTAAATGCCTATAACAGTTTATTAAAAAACAAATGTCTGTGCTTACCTGTTTCAAAGTGTATGGAAGATAGAGAGAAATACAACATGGTAAGTTACATCTTTCAATAAATATTTGTTTAATGAATGCATGCAAAAAGCATGTGTCTATGCACCTTGGGACAGGTTAATAATTGCTTTAGGATTTGAAACAAGAAAATGACTGAAATAACCTGGTGATGCTAAAAGCGATTATCAAGCCTACGAACTGAATGGAACACTCAGTAGGTTATAAGAAATGATGGAGTGTTTGAAGGAACTAAAGATAATTACATAGGAGGAAAGAAAATACAGGCACCACGGATACCTAATGGATGTCTCTAAACATTTAATGGACTCTAATGTGAACCAAGGAGTAGACTTGCTCTGCGATGCTCTGGAGAGCAGACTCGGGTCTACGATGGGGGAAATTTTGGAAATAAATCAGACAAGTTCTGATTTATTTCAGAGACATTGATTGGAATTATATACCAGATGATATTTAATTAGCAAAATCTCTGTCCTTGCTTCAAACCCCCAAATTCTATTATTCTTCTTAGGATTTGTATATATTAATACATGTTTCCGCATCTATGTTGGATAGCAGTTTGACAAACTAACTGAATTATATACAACTAAGAAGTCTACTTAGGCTGGAGATAGAAGAGTTGAACAAGGTTTCAAAAGAAGTCTAGAAACAGAGGTTAAAAAAGAGTTTGTATTTTAGATGGCAGATGGATTGAAATATGCTACGTGCCCTAGAGTAAAAGAATTATAAGACTTTTGATCTGGCAAGAAATGTGAAAATAATTTATTCAAATATCTTAAAATTTTTAGGGAGAAAACTTAGGCCTGGGATAATATGGAGGCATTGTATAACCACATAACTGCTAAAAATTTATCTAAGCAGATAAATCATTTCCCATTTTTACATTTTAGTTCTGTTTTGCCTGTAAGTATGCAGTGTGTTATTTTATAGGCATGAAATAATTCTTCTTGGTAATATCTCTTTCTTGGTTGTTTTCCCTTTTATAACTACTCCCAATTATAATTATGTTTAGGTAGGTTTTCTTAAAAATTTAAGCATGGAAATGCCATATGTGAATTTAGTTTTAGTCTTTGGATGGTAAAATAGGAAGATACGGTACGGGTTGAATGTGGATACTGTTGGTACTTACTTTTTTGGGTCAATTACTTTTCTTTTCAATAAGGCTCCCCTTATTGTAAGCTATAATGCCTGTGAGGTCCAATAATTTCTCTTCTTCAGTGTCACCACCAGACACCCAAATTGCTCAAGTTAAAACCTTGGGTTTCTCCCTTCCTTCCTTCCTTACAAGCACTCTATCGCGGACCTCCTACTTCCACACTATAAAATGTATCTACTACTTTCCTTCTGCACTGTTTCTACCCTTGTTTACCGTAACCTTTTGCCTTGGTTTCTACAACATCCTCCTACTCAGTTCCTCTGCTTTCAGCCTTGCCCCTTCACAACTCATTCTATACACATAGCAAGAGGGAAACTTTTAAAACATAGGTCAGATTGTCACTTTCCTCCATAAGATCCTCAATAGGCTGCCCATTTCCCTCAGGAAAAAAAGTCAAAAGCATAGTCTATTGTATCTATGTGATCTGACCCCTGGGTACCTCTCCAAAATAATATCCTGCTACCTTTCTCCCTCCTAATTAGACACACCACACACACTGCTCTTTCTGTTCTCAAATGCACCAAGCTTTTTCCTATTTCGCATCCTTTATGCTTGTGCTCATGCCTTCTTCCATCCTGTCCCAGACTGGCTGGGTCCTTTTTATCCTTTAGGCCTCCATTCAAACAGAACTTCCTTCTATTCTAGACTATTTACAGTAGATCCTGGCATACATTTTCAATTACTCTCTGTCACATCACTTTCCTTTTTTCCCTCCTAGCATTTATCACAATCTACAAATAACTCTTAGATTTGATGAACTCATTAAAGTTTCAAGGTACAAAAATCAATGTACAAAAATCAGTATCATTTCTATGCACAAATACCAACCAAACTGAGAACCAAATCAAGAAGGGAATCCCATTTACAACAGCTACAAAAGAAGGAGATAAAATACCTAGGGATATATTTACCAAGGAGGTGAAAGATCTCTACAAGGAAAACTACAAAATACTGATGACAGAAAATGTAGATGACACAAGAAAATGAAAAAACATCCCAAGCTCATGGACTGGAAGAATTAATATCATTAAAATGACCATAGTTCCCAAAGGAATCTAGAGATTCAATGCAATCCCTATCAAAATACCAATGTAATTTTTCACAGAACTAGAAAAAAATCCTAAAATTCATATCGAATGAAAAAAAAGAGCTTGAATAGCCAAAGCAATCCTAAGCAAAAAGAACAAAGCTGGAGGCATCACATTATCTGACCTCAAATTATATTACAAGGCCGTAGTAACCAAACTACCATGGTACTGGTTTAAAAATAAACACATAAGTCAATCAAACAGAATAGAGAATCCAGAAATAAAGCCACATACCTACAGCCAACTGACCTTTGACAAAGTTGACAAAAACATACACAGGGGAAAGGACAGTCTTTTCAATAAATGGTGCTGGCAAAAATTGGATTGTCATAGAATAAAACTAGACCCCTCTCACTCATCATTTATAAAAATCAACTGAAGATGGATCAAAGACTTAAATGTAAGACCTGAACTAGAAAAATACTAGAGGAAAACCTAGGGAAAACTCTTTGGACATTGATCTAGGTAAAGAGTTCATGACTTAAGACCTCAAAGCATAAGCAACAAAAACAAAAAACCCCATTAAAAAGCAAAGGACATAAATAGACGTTTTTCAAAAGAAGACATACATGTGGCCAACAAGCATATGAAAAAATGCTCAACATCGCTAATCATCAGAAAATTGCAAGTTAAAACCATGATGAGATATTTTACATAGTCAGAATGACTAAAAAGGCAAAAAATAACAGATGTTGGTGAGAATGTAGAGAAAAGGGAACTCTTATACACTGTTGGTGAGAAGTAAATTAGTACAATCTTTATAGAAAAGATTTCTCAAAGAACTAAAAATAGAGTTACCATTTGATCCAGCAATCAATCCCACTACTGGGTATCTACCCAAAGGAAAAGAAGTCATTTTATAAGAAAGATACCTGCACTCATATGTTTATAACAGCACTACTCACAACAGTAAAGATATGGAATCGACCTAAGTATCCATCAACTGATGATTGGATAAAGAACACACACACAATATACACAATGGAATACTATTCAGCCATAAAAAAGAATGAAATCATATCTTTTGCAGAAACATTATTAGAATTGTAGGCCATTATCTTAAGTAAAACTACTCAGAAACAGAAAGTCAAATATTGTATATTCTTACTTATAACTGGGAGCTAGGTAATGTGTACACATGGACATAGAGTGTGGAATAACAGACAATGGATACTTGGAAGTGTGGGAGGGGGGTGAGGGATGAGAAATTACTTAAGGGGTGTAATGTGCATTATTAAGTGAATAGCTACACTAAAAGCCCAGACTTCACTACTACACAGTATGTCCATGTAACAAAATGGCACTTGTACCCCTTAAATTTATATAAATAAAAACAGAAAATAAAGAGGTTAAACAAAAATACATATTTATATTATTTTTCCCTCCCTAATAAATGCTCAATGATTACTTATTGAGCAAATTAATCATATTTGAGAAACAACATGTAAACATTTTTTGGTTTGGTCCCAGACCTTTTATTTTTAGTATTTTCTTCTAATGTGCTATAAGGGCATGTCTTTGTGAACACAATAATAATTGTAACACATATAAACTGTGTATGTGTTTATATGTAACACACACAAACATATAAACTATGTGTCAGGCACTACTGTAGGTCCTTACATTTATTTAATCAGCTATTCTCAGAATAATCACATGAAATACATGCTAATATTTTCCCCATTTTATGAATACAGAAGCTGAGGCATAGACAGGTTGGGTACATTGCCCAGAGTTACTCAAATCATGAGACTCAGACTCAAACTTAGGCCCTGTGGCTCTAAGATCAAGTTCTTAATCACAAAACAATACTGCTTTCAGATAAGAATGGAGCATTTTCAGGAAAAAAGAGATGCACACTGCTTCAAGTTCCAAGATTAACATTAAATAAAGCACACCCAAAATCTGCTTGAAAAGATGCAACCCACGAATGGAGGGGTATATATCACGGAATATTTTATAATATCCTCAAATCAACAAATATCTCATAAAAATGAAAAGCGTTTGATTCTCACTTAGAGTTTGTTTTATAGTTACCAGCTCACTCAAGTTCCCATTAATCACTGTTGCCACTCCAATGTCATATGTCACTCCAGAGATTAAATTATCAATCTTAAATCTATTAGCATCCTTTATAAAGACCTTCATGATTTCACTTGGATCTGATATGGATTTGATTTGAATGTAGATCTCGTGGCTACCTTGTGAAGGTTCCCACTGAAGAATTATACTGTCTTCTCCCACATCTTCGGGTTTAGCATAAACTTTGTGAAGTGGATTAATACCTCAGAAAAACAAATAAATAGATACACATATCTTAGTTTATTAGTTGGTATTATTTACGCTATTGAGTAAAAATATAACAATTCAATATTAATTAATTTTTAAAGTAAATTTAACAATCCTTATCTTGAAAAGGACTCTAGTTTGGAGAAAAATGTATTTTTATTATCTGGCTATGCACATGCATTTGCTCCACTTACAGCATCCTTCTACCTCCCTACTCCCACCTGCTGGCTAACTCCGCTCTCCTTTTATGATTGACCGCATTACTCATCCGTGACTATTCTTGCACCCTGAGTCTGGGTTAGTTGATCCCTTTCTATGTTCTCATAGTCTCCAGAGCATAACTCGTGTAATACCAGTTATAACGCAGCACTATCACTGTTTGTTAACTTATTTCTCTCATCCCCTTAGTATATAAGCCCACTGAGACTAAGTCTTACTTATCTTTGTATCTCTACCTCTTATCCCAGCTCCTGATACTGAAAATAATTTACTGAGTGAATAATGAATGAAAAAAGAATATTATTTCAATCTTAGAAGAGTAAAAGAGGGCTGGATTACTAAATCCTGGACATGCACTAGTATGTCAGCTTATAGCCAATATACAGAGCAAATGACTCAAAAATTAAATGTGCAGACTCAGATTGTACCTTTCCCCTGTCTATTAAACAAATAGGTACATATCATGAAAAATTTTTAAGTTGGCTTCAAAATTCTGTGATAAATCCTCCTACTCTACCTGTCAGGTAATGAAAGCACCTTCCTAAAATGTTAGGGGACCCAACGAAGCATTGGCCAATGGAAGGATGCTTTGTCTGAGCTTGGGGTAGAGAAAACATTTGCTATCTAGTATCCAATTGCAAAAATATTCTCATTAGGATTTGCAACACTGAATACTTACACATTAAGCATTTGTTCCTAGTAAGCATTAAATGGTATCTTTTGCAATTGTTATTATTTACAAAGAATCTCAAGTATTCACAATAAATATGGGAAGGTTAACTAATCTACAGCTGTGCACGTGCAGACTTTCCCTTCCTCCTGCCTCAGCCCTAGTGTGTTTAAATTTTAGCTGTTGAAATTCTAATCAAAGAACTTTGCACACAGCATGTTAAATATATACACATAAAAACACTATATACTCACAGGGATATACCACCAAAAGGTGCTCAGTTATGCATTGTTTGTAAGATAGTGTTTTATCTTTCAAAAATACTGCACTATACTTAAGGTGATAAATAGAATTACTAATTAAACAATAGATTAGTTTAATGATTATTTTCTAGACAAGGATTCAAAAACTACTACGTGGAAGTGAGAGGAGAGTAGAAATGCAGTTGCCAAAAAAATCCTAGGATGAGACTGCCCCCTAGCGGTCAACTCAATCACACTGTCTGAGAAAATAAAGAATTAAGTACACTTGATTAAAATATGCAGACTTATTTGTTGGATCCAGTGTTACTAAAAAGAAACGTGTGAATTAATTATGGTAAATAAAGAACTTTATTTTCCAACTAAGGCTATAAGGAAAATGTCTCCCAGGAACTTTGATAGGAAAAAATGCAGATTGGAATAATGTTTAAAGAGTTCATGTAAATCTAAATAAATTTAGTATCTATAATCCATGCTTAGAATTATAATTAACATTCAAACACATTTTCAACTGTGATTTTTTGTACCTATGGAGGATCAACACAATTAAATTTCAGCAAAATAATATTTTGAAATATGCAGTTTATATTTTTTTTTATTAAAAGGCAACATGCAGCCATGCTTACCTGTAACAGCTGAAATAGGTTTCTCAAAGCAACTTAAAGTTCCTCTTTCTGCTACACTAAATAGATACATCAGATAATGATGAAAAGACTCGAGGCCTCCAATTGTTGTTGTTGTGTTAAGTTTTTCAACAAACACTTCTTTTGATTTATTGTTTTCAACATCCAAAATAGTTACAAGATAATGATGGAAAAATATAGACTCTGGAGGATCCCACTGTAAAAATATCTCCATTGGGGTGACACGTGTAACTCTGAAATTTGAGGGTGATAACGGGCCTGAGAGATAAGAAAATATATACATAAAAAAATACATTGTATTAGTGATACGATTTGGCAGAATAATCTCTCACTTCTCAGTATTTCCAAATACTTTAGCTTGGAGAGGAAAGGAAAACTGGGTTTGAGTCCTGGCTCTTCCACTTTCTAGTGCAAATTCCCTGAGCAAATTTTTTACTATCTCTGAGCCCCAGTTTTCTTGATTGTAAAATGGAAATGATAGTAGTAGTTGCCTCATAAAACTTTCATGAAGATTAAATAAAGGGTGTAAAGCACTCAGCACAGTGTTTGACATACACTATTGTTCCATAATTATTTTTATTATTCTCACCATCAAAATGGCAAGTATGACATTATCATATGTCTTTTACCTCTTCTGCCTTGTCATCCTCAAGGGCAGAGACCATATTATTCACCTTTCATTCCCATTATATCACTTGCACTCAGGCACTCATCCTCTTACAGAACTATCTCCCCATTCCAAACCATTTCACTCAGTGTCCGTGATTTTCCTAAGTAATGCTTCCAGATTAATATTCTTAAAACACAATCTTGTACATATCAGCCTCAAACTCATATCTGTCCCCTGCCTCCCCAACACATAGACATGCACATACATTCTTCTTGATTCTTTCTTTAGGAGCAACAGCTCAAGGGTTAAAATAAGGACCATCTGGCTTCCTGTGTGGCATTGCTACTTAACAAAGCATGCTACTCTAGTCAGTTTACTTAACCTTTCCAAAACTGTTTTCTCATTTCTATATAGCTACTCCCAAGGTTGAGGCAAGGACTGAATGAGATAATGCGTTAAAACTGTTTTGTAAAATGTAAAACAAGTGTTAGTCTTAACAGAGTTCCATTGCTCCTAAGGTCAAATGCAACCATCTGAGACACACCCCTGGCAGTCCCCAAATCTGGCACTACCCACCTCTCAAACTGATTTTACTCACATGCCCAAGGAAATCCTCTTCTCCAGTCAGTCTGCACAATTCTTCTTTTACAAATTCTTATCTCTACACTTTTACTTACAACATGCTTTTCTTCCTTCAAGTTTGAGTCTAAGCCTCTCCTTTCCACGAGTTTTCCTGTCACCCAGCATGTGGATTCTAGTATTTATTAAACGCACCACTGGTTGGGCATTTAGGTTATTATATTTTGCTATATAGTTTTGCTTGCTTTTATTTTCATTCCTTACTAGTTTCCTTCACTGTGAACCTTTTAAAGACAAGGATGCATAGCTGTTCATCTCCTGCTCTTAGCACATACCAGAAATTTAGTTCCACAAAAATGTATTGATCATCTCCTACAGGGTAGACACCAGGCTAGCTGGTGCTATAAGACAAATAAGACATAGTTCCTGCCCCATGGTACTTACAATTTAACAGAAAACCCAAACACATAAACAGATTCGTTGTAATTTAAAACAATTAAAGATTTAGGTATGCCCAGAGTTTTATGAGAAAATTCCAGATCCTGCAGAAAATATCTGCAAATGACAATATTAAATATTTGAAAAATTATATTTTCAGATGTCTTGTAACTTACGTGTTTCTACAATGAACATTGGACTTAAAATAGTTTTTGCTTCCCATTCATTTGTTGCAAAGAATAAAAATGTATAAATATGACCAGGAAACAGTTGGGTAATGACTTTTTCTTTAGTATTTGGGGGCACACTTTCAAAATGTTGTTCTTCTGCATAATCGAAATAATATTTAATGATAATCTTATATCCCAGTTTCAGCCACTTATTCAAATTATTCCAAACGTTCAAATCATTCCAACTAAATACAACTTCAGTTGTTCCAACATTTTTTGTATAAAACAAAAAGTTTTCCTGCAGAGAAGGTACTGAAAAAATATAAAAGAGAATTATTTTTTATTAGAAATTATAATTCCATAATAAAAATAAAAAATGAATAAAAATAAAATAAAATAATAAACTAAAAGTAAATAACAAAGAATAAGATGCATGAATATAAGAAATATTACTACTAAAAATAATTACATTCATATTCACAAATATATGGCAATGGAACATAACAGAAAAATCTTCTAAAGAAATAGTGTGATCCAGTTGCATTTTGCTGTAAAATGTAGCAATCTGTTTCATTCTTGGGTGGCAATGAAAAAGAAAAGATTTCATTTTTCTTAAGGCCAAAAGATGATCCATCTGTCCATTTGAGATGACCTTGTTTCTGTAATAAGATGGGCAAATTAAGCCAATTAAAAAGAAATATGTCACATCTTCAATCACTGCATTTCAAATATGCATATTTGAAGATTTTGATTAGTCAGTCACACCTTCATTATAAAATTTTCTAAGATTTTTAAATCATCAATCAATTTCATATTTTTATGTAGATATCCTTCATAATGAAGAAGCTGGAGACAGAGTTCAACGTCATTCACTCATTAGCCATATGTCTTCAGGCAAATTGCTGAATCTCATACTAAGCCTCTATGTTCTCATCTATAAAATGAGTCTAATAATAGAACCTACATCTTATGATTGTTGTGATGATTTAAGAGGCAGTGCATTCAAAGGGCTCAACACCGTAAGGCATAGAGCAATTATTTATTAAATGTTAGTTATTTCATTTCAAGTCATCAAATAACTTGCATGTATCAGGAGAGGTTGTTGATACCTTTCTGCTAAGGGATGTCCTTGGTGAATGCCACCAACGCCAATTCTTTCAAGTAATGAATATCTCTCTAGATAGTTATGTGGCTACTCTCTTTGAAAACGGTAGTAGGGAAAGTATAAGCTTTGACAAAATACACCTGGATTCTAATCAAATTTCTGCAACTTACTATCTATTCTTGGCAACTTCTCATCTCTTAGAAACTAAATTTCCCCACCTGTACAGAGCAGAAAACCACGACTACTTTGCATGGCTGTCAATAGGCTTAGAGAGTATGTATGTAAAACACCAAGTATATATCAGCTCCTTAAAAAATAAATATAATTCTTATAGAGAGAATAATATGAAAACAGACACTATGTCTATATTATGTTTACCATCCCAAAATCAAGCACAGCACCAACTCAGTTGCATGGATGGGGATTAATGAGAACTGCTCATTCTAGATATTCTAAAGAGATTTTAATACATTCCAGTTCCACCTAACAGAATGGAAGACCATCGTTTCCTCAAAAAGTTTGCCTTATTGCATATGTGGTGCTGTGGTTTTGAAAACAGGTGTAGGTTCAGAGGCAGTATTTCAAGTGGTTAGGGCATGAGAGTTGATCAGACAGATACAGGTTTAATATCTGTCATGGCCATTTATTAGCTATATGTGCCTTGTCTTTCTGGGATCCATTTTCCTTATATAAAATAGAAATACTGTTAGTGCCTGCTAAAACTATAAGGTTGTTGTGAGAAACAAATGAAGGTTACCTATATATCCCTCCCCAAATGGAAGAAAAAGACTATTAATCTTTCATTCACTACATTCCTGGGGAGTACCAGGCCCCAGTTTGAAGCTAGGAATGCAATGATGAATAAGACACCGTCTTTATCCTTGAAGCCCAGTAACAAGTTCACACTTATTCAGCACAGATTTGCTTAAAGGAGTGATTACTTTCTCAACTTCCTATGGGGATTATGACACAGCAGGTAACTTTGATGTCAAACTCAAAAAACCAGCTTAATGTAGAGGTCAAAGAGTTTAGGGTTTAGAATAGACTCTAGTGAACATCTATATGGGCAACTTAATCTCCCTGTGCCCCAATTTCCTCATATATCATACAAGTAAAGCACATAGAATGGTGGTGAGCATTTAGGAGGCACTACAGGACTCGGCTATTATTATAAAGGAATATTTTATAGCTACTTTGACGTTTCATTTACCTCCCAAATTATTTTTAAGTATCTTGAAGGCAGAGACTGTATCTTGTCTAATTCATAGCAACCACAAGGCTGCCTTGTGAGCCCCACTTTGGCTATGACAATATGACCTGAACCTTATAACAGAAACCAGTAACCATAACTGTTGGAAGAGTACATTCTAACTTAAATGGTTTATTACAATCATGCTAACAATAAGAATCAACTATATATACACTAACTGGTCTAACTGGCCTACTTAGAGACTGGCATGGTGGGAAGGAGGAATCCAAGATGAACTGTGGTTTAAGAAATCTTTATTAGAATTTCACTCATTGCCTATTAAAAGATAAAGAAAACTCAATAAGAAAGTGATAAAAATGAAATTAAATATTGCCCAGAGTTCTTCCCAAGCTTATGTAAAGTTTTGCAGAAAATTTGGTAGGATTTTCCTTGGGTCACGGTCACTACAGATAAGTATATCTTGTGGGGAACAAATTTATCTTTGAGTGACAGGAAATAAAAGTAAATGGATCATCCAGAAGAAAACACAGACAAAGATGACTTTATTAGATCTTGGGTTTTTCTATAAAATGCTGGCCAAAATGAAATTTCATGAGACATTCTAAAGTGTAAGAAATGTTCAAGAAAAATATTGCACATTCCTTATTTCATTAGTATTAAATAAAATTTTCAGATCTTTCTGTGTCTCTTTAGTAAAATTGAGCTTCACAGGCTTGGAAGTGTGGAGTGAAAGGAATAAAATGGAGATTTCCATGTTTTGGGGTTTGCATTATTGTATTGTTTGCAGAGGTGAGAAATATAAAAAGTGGTACAGGTTTGATGTGAGGGAGATGACAAGTTCAGTCTTGGCAATGTTAAAGCGTCTGCAGGAAGAGCCAGAGGAATAATCAGAAGAAAATTAATGTATGTCTGGAATTCATAAGAAGAAAGTGATCTAGGTAAAGATTTGAGAATAATCAGTTTAGGTGGTAAATTAAGTGAAGAAAAGGATGAGATCACCCAAATGAACTTAGGACAGGCCTGGGGAAGACGAAAATTAAAGCAAAATTAGGTAAAGAAACAGATGCCTACAAAAGGATTGAAATGGAATTTGTGCAGAAAGAGAAAGAGAAATAGTGGCTAGCTTATAAGAAGTACTCAATAAATATTTATTGAATTAATGAAGAAAGAAAGGAATCAATGAATAAAGAATAAATAAATGAACAGAGGTAAAATAAAGTTTCATTTGTCACAATATATGTATTTCTTTATATTTACTGACCTTTATATCACTAAGACCAGTCCATATTATTATTTGATTATTTGACCTGAGATGTGAATATATAAAATGTTTTTCCTCTTCATTTTTGATGTCCACAAGATGCGCAGAACTTACGGATAACTCACAATGCTGCTTGGCTATAATCCAAGGCTTACTCTCATTGCTAATTCTATAACAGTTATTTTTTAATGCTACCCATCCTTGTGAACATGAACCTAGCAAAAGAAAAGTGCTTTGTTAAAGATGAATTCAGTAATATAACATTTCAAAATTACACCCCTTAACATATAAGGAAGTAAACTGTGAAAACGTCACAGTATTAAATGTGCACTTCCCCTATACTTCTCCCAAACCAGTAAAAATATTAAAGCTATTATTGAAAAAGTAGTAAATGAATTACCACCAATCAAAACGTTTTTAAAATAGGTATAAGAATTGGTTATGTAGAATTATTGTCCAATTATAACTTCATTAAAATAAAAACCACAAATGTTTTTTATTTCTAAAGGAAACCTTATCTTAGGTTGCCTTTCCTTTTCCTTACTTTTGTACTGGTAGAGAGTTTTTTAATAGATTTTGGGTGATTTTTTTAAATTTTAGAGTACTAAAAACAACTCTTGCTAAGCATTCTGATCTCAGTCACTTGACTTCAAAAGTGTTCAACTTCCAGAAAAAGCTGGAATGGCTTCTTAGTTTTATTCTCCAAGATTGCATACCACAGACAGACTAGAGAAAATATCAGCTGATTCAGAGAAGATATTGCACATTAACCTATGTTGATACCAGTGCCTCAACCTAGCATATGAGGAACATGTGAGAAGGATCTTTTGAAGAAATTGTGGTCTTGTTTTTTCACAGGGGAAGGAAGAGGGGGGGGAAGGAATACTTTAATTACCTTACCGTCTTTTTCTTACTACTTATTTCTATGCTTCACTTGTACAATACATGTATTGTGGTTTACTGATTATTTAAACCCTGTAGGGGGTATTAAAATGGGATGCTTAGGCCATCACACAGAGTATACTGTCCTCATCAGCCCTCTATGATTCTGTTCTCTTCTCTAATACCTGTTTCCATCATGTGGGGGAAGGACATGAAATGAGAAAGACCAGACCAAAAAATTGAAAACATTCTCCTTTCCCCCTCCAATTTTCTAAACTTTCATCAGGTCTGATCAGAGATAAAAAATGGAGAAGCTTTAAATAGTATGAAAGATTTATGCTTATAATAGATGATAATGGACCTTTTGCAGTCAAATGTTCTACCACTGAGATATACCCCCCCAATAAGGGACCTTAGGTAATTAAGTATGAATTGTCTGATTTCCTTAAGTACTAAGTTTGACAGTTGCTATCTCTGACATTTCACTTTGGCACTTTGTTTTATTTTTATCATGAAGGTACATACATCTTCAGTCTTGTAAATGCACATTGTGGCTTGTGATTATCTTTCAAATTTTTTTGTAAAGCAATTTTTGTGAAACCATGGATAAGTCAAAAATTCATATTATTTTTGAATATGAGTTCTGTCATGGAACCAATGCAGCACAGACAGCTCAAAATATCAACGAAGTGTTTGGGAAGGATGTGGCTAATGAACACACAGTACACTGATGGTTTGAGAAGTTCCATTCTGGTGATGTTAATTTTGAAAATGAGCCACATGGGAGATGGGAAACAAAAGTGGATAATGATGAGCTGAAAGCTGTAGTGGACGTGAATCCATCTCCACGTAGGCGTGAATTAGCAGCAAGGTTTGACGTTACTATTCCAACAATATTGGATCATTTAAAACAGAAGCTGGACAGATGGGTTCCTCATAAATTAAACGAGCATTGGCAGAGAAATCCTCTCGAACCTTGCCTTTCTTTGCTGTCATTACATAAAGGTGAACCACTTCTACACCACATTATTACATGTGATGAAAAATGGATTCTTTTTGACAATCACAAGCATTTGAAACAATGCTTGAATGAAGATGAAGTGCTGAAACACAGTCCAAAACTGAATATTCATCAAAAACAGCTAATGGTATCTGGTGGTCCAGCACTGGTATTATCTACAGCTTCATGAAACCTGGTCAATCCATTACAGCAGATGTCTCTTGCAACCAATTGGATGAAATGATGAAGATGCTTGCAATTAAGCAGCTCAGATTGGTCAGCAGAGACAGGCCAATCCTGTTGCAAGACTACGATGGACCACGTGTCACACAAACAATGCTGCTCAAACTACAGAAACTGGGCTTGGAAACTCTCTGTCATCCACTGCATTCACCAGACTCTGCACCAACTGACTACCACTTCTTCCACGCTTTGAACCACTTCTTGCAAGAAAAAATATTCAATTCTCAACAAGCTGTGGAAAACACCTCTGGCGATTTCATTGCCACTTGCTCTCCAAGCTTCTTTGCTGCTGGCATAAACAAGCTACTGTTAAGATGGCAAACAGTTTAGGCACATACTTTTAATTATACGTCTTCTTGTTTGAAATATAATAAACTACACTTCTGATTTGGAATCAGACATTTCATATTTAATGACCGAATAATATCTGAAAATGAGACTGTTCAATGATACTTTATTATTATTATTTTTTAGAGATGGGGTCTTGCTTTGTTGCCCAGGCTGCTCTCAAATTCATGGCTTCAAGGGATCCTTTCGCTCTGGCCTCCCAAAGTGCTGGGATTATAGGTGTAAGCCACTGCACCTGGCCCCATTGGTACTTTAGTCACCTAAAGAGCTATGCAATCTATCTGAGCCATTGCCAGAGTTAAGGAAAAGAGAATCAATCCACTTGATACAATATTTTTTCAAAATATTACGGGGTACAAATGTTTTGGTTACATGGATTGCATTTGTAATGCTTAAGTCAGGGTTAAAAGTGTGCCCATCACCCAGATAGTGTTCATTGTACCCATTAGGTAGGTTTTCATCCATCCCCTCATCCTCCCTCTTTGCTGTTTGATTTCCATTGAGTTTCACTTCCCTCTGTGAACATGTGTGCTCATCAGTTAGTTCCAATTTAATAATGAGTAAATGAAATTAAAAACAAGAAAATAATACAAAAGATCAATGAAATAAATAGTTGGATCTTTGAAAAGATAAACAAAATCGACAGACCCCTTGCTAGATTAACTAGGAATAGAAGAGAAAGGATCCAAATAAGCTCAATCAGAAATGAAAAAGGTGATATTACATCTGATACCACAGAAATACAAAATATCTTCTGCGAATAGTATGAAAATCTCTATGTAGATAAACTCAAAAATGTAGAGGAAATGGACAAATTTCTGGAAACACACAACCTCCCAAGATTCAATCAGGAAGAAATAGAACTCCTGAACAGATCAATAATGAGCAACAATATTAAAACAGCAATAAAAAAATCTTCCAACAATAAAAAAGCCCAGACCAGATGGATTCACAGCCAAATTTTATCAAACCTACAAAGAAGAGTTTGTACCCATACTACAGAAATTACTTCGTAACATTGAGAAGGAGGGAATCCTCCCCAACTCATGCAACAAAGCCAGTATCACCTTGATATCAAAGCCTGGAAAGGACATAACAAAAAAAGAAAACTACAGACCACTATCTCTTACAAATATAGATGTAAAAAGCCTCAATGAAATACCAGCAAACTGAATTCAACAGCACAGCAAAAAAATAATCTACTACTTGATACAATTTAAATGAAATGTTGGGAAGAAAATAAAGTTGGTAAGTTGGTTCTTACCTTTACCCTGCTAAGTCTAGCTTGAAATCAGTCAAATACCCAAATGATATAGCTAGAAAAAGAAGACTATGCTAATTCATTTATTATCAGTTTGCAGTGATTAACAGTTGGCTAGACCACTTTCAAAAAGAACAATACAACTGCCAAATTATCTACGAAGTATATAATATATTAGTGAATAAACCAAAGATCTATATACCTGTTTCAACTTGAACATCCAGTCTCTGAAATATATTTATGAAATCCAAATTCAACTGTTTAAATTCAAACGTAAAAGCATACAAGGTTGCAGGTTTCAAATTACCCCACTCATAAACTGTAACATTATTTTGCATTATTTGTGAAGAATTATTAAGAGATATTGACACATCTATATCTTTGGAAGACAGCACACTCCAGTTAAAAGAAACACTTGTACTTGTTGCTATTATTTTAATATTGCTAGTTGAGATTCCACCTAAAAAATCAGGGAGAATAATTAGTACTGATTCAAACACAACTGAATGAAACACAAAAGATACTGAATTATAAAAGATTCACCATGATGGGAAAACATATTATTAATATGTACCCATAAAATATTTTCTAGACTATATAGGAGTTTCTTCTACTCTAGAATGAATGAATTCGATTACAAATCCACATTGTATTTTTTACATAATCTTCATTACCCTTAAAATCTCCACCATACCTATCCATTCATATCAGTACATATCAAATTCCACTGAAAATTATATTCTTACCTTAGTTTATAGTGAAAGCTACATTATATTAAAAAATATTACTATCATGGTGTAATTTTGGAGTATTGTTATATACCTGTTAATCACTGTGAAATTCAAATTATCTAGTAATAAAAATTTACCTTTTATTATTAGCTAATATAATTGATATAGTTGATTAACATATACATATTACTTACGAGTTTGAAATGACTTTTCACTTAAAATTTTTCCACATTTTATGGACTGTATAATGATGTGATAGTCTTTATTTTCCTCTATTGTTATTATTGATTTCTGAAGCTTTTGTGGGTCTGTGAGAATACTTTTTGCATTCTGTAAATAATCAGATTTATGTGCTTAAGAAATGTTTACTGAACATTAATCTCTCTGTCAGGACATTAATTAAAAGTTTGACTTTTGTATATCTCTTTCATAAGAAGCAGTTTTTCAATATAGAATATAAACATATAGATGAAATATTTATTTTTACATAAAATGATATCACTTTTAAAATAATCTCTTTTAGTATATAAATTTTTAAAAGGCAAATACATAGTCATTGCTATAAAAAAGTTAAATATTAATTTGATCAACTATTTGTGGAAAATATTTCCAAAATGTTAACATTTTATATATTAATAAAATAAGAAAGACTAAAAACTATTAAATTCCTATTTATGACATGGCATTCAGTAAAAACAAATTTACGCTATGTTTACTTTTTATCAGAACCAAAAAAAGATTCCTTACTTTTTGAGCAAGATCATTAACAAGTTGATAATTCAAAAAATAAAACTCAGGGTTTCCTCCCTTAGGAAATTCATCCCATTCAATAAAAATTTCTGTTGTGTGTTTATTCACTGGTATATAATGGAAACTTTTTGAGATCTGAAATAGGAAAGACAAGCAACTGTAAAACGAGCAAAAATGTATTCTTGGTTTTTATTTCATGAGCAAATTTATAAAAATGACACCTAAAATATGTCAAATTATAATTTTAAAACAGTTCAGCAGTATCAGTTTTATATAGGAATTACTTTATCGGTTACTCTATTTATAAATATAATTTTGAAAACGACTTAAGAAAGGCAAGTAAAACAAGAGCAAGAAAATTTAAGATCCATGTTTCTCTAACTAGGAAACATGGTGTTCCTGGGGTCACAAAGGAGGACGAGACTCAAAGTGCTAAGAAAAACAAAGAAGGGTCAATTGTGTACGTTGGTGATAACGTCTACAAAACTGAATTAATTCACAGACATTCTTGACAACACATTTGCAAACAAAATATATTCGGGTACAAAATGTTTGACTCTGAGTCATTTTAGATCCTTTTTTCATTTATAAATGAAAGTAAAATAGCAAACAAGGTAAAATAGACAGACCACAAGATCAGAGACCTCTTATGTTCCCTAAATGACAAAGAAGGCTTCGATTCTCAGGAGAATGATATGCATATCAAAATTAGTATCAAAAACCAAACTTGAAATGCCTTACTATACCACATCTTTTACCAAATTCTGATCTCTCTCTCCATGATTATCCCCAATAAAATTTGTAGGCAATGAAAGCAGATACCATCTGTATGTACATATGTGTGCAATACCTAGCAAAGAAAAATTTTCTTAGGTACCAAACCTTATATTTAGTATTATTTCCCTTTAATATACCCTTCATTTTCCAGAATGATAGACTCAATGCAATCTCATCCTGCCCAGTAGCAAATTATTTCAAAGGGGCACACTCAAAAATGTCTTACCTTAACAACATATTGTAACCAGAGCAGAATAATTAATTTCTCCATCTGGAAAGTAAAGTTTATTCAGTTCAGTTAAACATGTATATTTTTAGCTTCAAAATTAAACTATTGTAAATTCTTTAGGTGATGTGTGCATGTGTATCACTTTAATGTCATATCTTTTCAATTTAGACTGCTCATCCAACTGAATTAATTATTAAGGCATTAATAAGTAGGTGCTGCATAGTATTCTCCACCTAATAAAATTGGAAACTACTTTCCAACAAATAACATATGAATTTGCTTCTAGAAACTGCATTAATTAAATATAAAGGAGTTGTTAGAGATAAAAGGAATTATCAGGCAATTACACAAAATTACATTGCATTGTGTGAAATTATTTAACCTCAATTGATGGAAATCTAGAACACCTACACACTGCTATTCGTTGAAAGTAATTCCTCACATTTTAAAATTACACCATCATTATGAAAAATATTTCAAAATACTGTCGATGAAATTTAAACTTACATACAAAAAATGTTCAAATGTCATTTCAACTCATTATAAAAACGTTTTCATCTAAAAAGCTTGTGTAGCATTTCTTAGGAATGTGGAGTCCCTAGAAGGACCTAAAAACTTTTACATTCAACTTAAGATATAAAGAAAAAAATGAATATCCCTGTATTTTATATATATTTGTAAAACTGAAAATACCATTTTATCAATAAAAAGGTACCCTGGATCATCTTAAAGCTCTTTAAAGCTCACTCCGAAGCAAGTCTCTTCCTACAAAATCCTCTTTAGTTCTTATTAAGCAGGTGTTTACTTCAGATAAAATGCAATCCACTTAAAAAGAAATACCTAATCATTAACTCCACAAACTCTTGCACAAAAGTGCAAAGCTTTAACCTTGATCATTTTTCCAAGCAATCTGATG
This sequence comes from Lemur catta, assembly GCF_020740605.2. Classification (NCBI taxonomy): domain Eukaryota; kingdom Metazoa; phylum Chordata; class Mammalia; order Primates; family Lemuridae; genus Lemur; species Lemur catta. Next base: position 34,918,668 of record NC_059133.1, read on the forward strand.
TAAGTGTTCTATCCTCTGGGTTATGGCATTAATTGCCCCCTGAAATCTAAGAGTAAATTAGAATTCTGAAGGCTCGGGTGCTATAATAAGAATGGGAAGGTGGAAACCTCCCGGCTGTCTGCTCAAGTCCAAACTCCCGCTCAAATTCGGTTCCATCAGTCACAGTGTTTGCGCCCGGAGTGAAGAAATAGAGAATAGAGAGTCGCATTGTTTTAGAAATAGCCCAAAACCCACTTTTGACCTGTAGAGAGAAGAACATAGTATAATGGAAAGGATTGAGGACTGGTGGGGAAAGAAGAGCAGAGACTCGGAAGACAGAGCTTGCAGGATGCACAGCTGAGCAGCGTGCAGGTGCTGCGACGCACCCGCACCCCACCGGACCGGACCCAGACCCCTGCGCTTTGCAACTTCGCCCGGGCCGGGGCGGGGGGCGGGGGGCGGGCGCAGGGGGCACAGGGGCGGTGCAGTGACGGCGCCGGGTGGGGTGGCCGAGGCTGCCCAAGTCTCCCGCGTGACCCACCTCGCGGCCAGCCTCCCTTCTTCCTCTTCCTCTTGCTGTGCTCCAGCTCTTGCCACTACTGCTCTGGCGGTTTTCGCTCGGGTCAGCGATGCCCTTTCCCTGGGTTAATTAAATGAAGGTCTCCATGGACACGGGAAGCGGCAGGAAACAGAGGAGTGGGAGGTGAGTCCCACAGCATTGATATGTGAAGGCGAATTACTCTCTATTTGGAAGGGAGGAAAGGGGAGAGCGATGAAGGAGAACGCGAGCAGGAAACATTTGCATCGCATACGAAAAAAGTGGACTACGTGGCTGTGAACAGAGTTTGGGCTTAAGTTCATCCATGTGGCTTTGAAGCCATATTCTTTAATTGTTAACGTGTTTGAGATTGTGTGTGCATTTTCTGCAGCATTTGACAGTACTGATTGAACCCCTACATCTCTAAGTTAGCTTCCCTGACGTTACTATTTCCTGGTTCTTCCATCTTCTTAGTCCACATCAGTGTGTCCTCTACCACTGCCGTCCCGAACCCTGGGCCGCACCGGTCCCGGTCTGTGGCCTGTTAGGAACCGGGCTATGCATCACTGCCTGAGCTCTGCCCCCCATCTGTGGAAAAATTGTCTTCCGTGAAACCGGTTCCTGGTGCCAAAAAGGTTGGGGACTGCTGCGAACATTTCCAGCTTAAAAATTGACTTAACCCATGGTGCCTTCCTTGAGTCTGGGCTATTTCATTCACTTTGTGATTTCAACCATATCAAGATTCTCAATCACTCCATCTTGGATTTTTTTTCCCAGAGCTTCAGAGCAATATATGCACCTCTGAAATGAGCATCTCCATCTGGATGCCCACCACAGGCAATGCAAAACCATCTTTTCAAAACTGAATCGCTGATCAGCCTTCTTCGAGCCCTTCCTAAACAGAGACTCATTTATCCAGCCAACCAACCAAAACACCGCCAGCTCATCATCTCCAGATTCTCTTCCTCACCACCCATGCCAATTTATCCTCAAAATCCCTTCAATTCTACTTCCAAAACAGCTTTTAAAATGATTACTTCTCCTCTATTACCATTGTCACAGACTTAATTGAAAACCTTAATTTTCTCTCTCTCTCTGGAAAGCACGTGCCATGTTTAAGAGCTTGTGCCTCACTTCAGATACTATAGTTCCATTGCTAGCTAAGCATCTCTTTGAAAAGTTGGTTGTGGTGAAGAGTAAGCTTGTAGAGTGCTTAGTAAAGTATAAATACTTAATAGAGAGACAACTATTATTGGTTCACTGCAGTTACTGCCAATAAACTAATGCTTGGACTATGTCTCCTTGTTTGACACTCCCAGTCTCTCCTACATAGTTAGCCAATGTGATCTTTCTGAAATAAACACATGATACAATACAATCAGTATTACTTAAAAGCCTGTGCTGACTCTTATTGTTTCTAATGGACCTCTCACCAAATTCATTTCAAACTTCATCTCTCTCCTCTCCCTCTTGGCACCCTAACTTGCACCCTCAATGAAGGAACAGGCCATAAACATTTGCACCTATGTTTTCCTGTAGACCTTTGTTTATATTGCAGCATAAAAATTTACTTTTTATGTATTTATGTCCTCAGCTAGATTAGGAACTCCATGGTGGCAAGGGCTATGTCTTAATTCAAGCACAGTTATAGATGTGAACTATATTTATGTTGTTTTAATTCCTGGAGGTCTGGCATATCTTTTTAGCCTTTAAAAATGGAAGGTGTCAATCACAAAATGATTATCACCACTGAATTAGCTTGTAGGCTTTGAGAAATATGATCAAGTTAAAAATCCACCAAGTGAATTGAATATCAGGTATATATTTTCAATATAGTCTTTTTATCTCCTATTTTTTGGGCAAACAATGTCATTTGAATTAAGCATCCATCATAACACAATCATCATCTGTGATTTACCTCAATTTCTCTACTAGGCCAATAAGCTTGGTTGCAAGTTAATTGATAAGGCTTCTCTAACCAACAAGCAAAATGTTCTCCTTCCTAAAAAGATGTCCTTTGAAATAATGTGGCTTTGTTCCTGCCTTACCCTTTTATTAGGCCTGAATAATGTAGGCATAGAGAAATTAAGTGAAATATTCAAGAAATTTTGGACTTTTGCTCATGAGAGAAGGAAAAGTATAGCTTTAATATTATTTCAATATGTTTATACTTAAGGAAAATAATTTACTTTTCAGATGAAGAAACATAAATGAAAAGCCATTTAGGCAATAATGGAGGTAAATAATATCCTGTAACATAAAGTCCCTATTATGAAATATGTTGTTTTGGGTCTTATTTATACATCTGTTATGACATGGAGCCTGTATATTCACCAGATACTGGGTGGACATATCTTTGAGACCACATCCCCAGAAGAAATGAGACAAATATACAAGTAAGCACAATATTTACCTCCTTCCTTACCTTCAACTTCCATTCATTTATTCATTCAAAAACATAAATTAATTAGATTGATTTAATCACTCCACATTGTAAGTATATATGAAAACATCACATTGTACCACATAAATGTATACAATTATGATTTGTCAATTAAAAACGATATTAATTCAAAAATTTAAAAATAAAATGAAATAATAAAAAATAAACAAATAAGTTTAAATTAATTGAGGGCACAGTATGTGCCAAGCACAATGCTAAGCATGAGGATCTAGCAACAATTGTGATGGGTCCATGCCTTCATGGAGCTTATATTCTGGTGAGGGTCACTGAGTGCTATATACTCTAATACTGTACACAACCTGAACTCCTCTTTGCTCCTGTCGTTACTGCCTAAATCCAGGCCCGCTTTCCCTTTAATCTGGATGCCTGGCATCCCTTCTTATTAAATTGACCCATAAACAGGTATCCCTATCTCTAGCTTTTCCCCCACTTGAATACATTTTCAACTGTCTCCCTTTTTTTAGGTGACAATTGTGACTTAACATTGTAAATTATGAAAAATATTTTTGGAAAGAGCAAATATAAATTTTAACATGAGTCATATCACTGAAAAAACTCAAGCACGATTTATAAGATTACTGTAACCTGTAGTCTGCCATTATCAAGAGTGGTTTTGCTTTGAACTCAGAGTCTTTTTCAGAGTCTTTTTTGATATACATAAGGATCTTTCTTAATGTTTTACCCTTTAAAGAAGCCAAGATCCGTCACATTCCAGAGTGTGGAAAACTGTACTGTTCTAAGGTTAAAATGAAACTGTACTTATGAATTAAAGACCAACATTAGAATATCTTTCCTTAAACCTGAAAAAATTAATGGTACTGATTTTTGTCTTTGCTTTTCTCATTGTGTTTCCTGTTCTTGCAAATATTTATTAATGTCCTCTTTCAAAGAAGATATTTTACTCAAAATTTTCTCATAAAAATAACATTTTCATAAGCTGATATATAATCAAAGTTAGCCAGGTTTCTATTACTTTTTAAGGGAAAACTGTTGTTACTATAAAATTCATAAGCTTTATTTTGTTGGCATGAATTATAAGAGAAAGAAAATAAAAGATGGATTAGCAGCATTTTTTTATCAGTATTCGGTTCCTAAATGTGATGCCAAAAGTTTTATTGTTGTTGTTCTGTAATTAGACTTGCCCTTTCTACAATGTAAAATTCCCTAAAAATTTATACTATTATCATTCTACCATGTTCATTTATACAGTATAAAATAGTTATTACAACAGATCTTTTATGAAAATATATTCAATCAACCAAATTAATCCAAATTAATTTACTTTGAGTAAATATGGTATGTTTAGTAAAGTGTTACTGGCCTCACTTCAAAATCTAAGATTAAAACTTGGATTTATCTGTATCCCTTGGTGTGGGTTAAAATGCAAATTTCATGTTAAGAATTGGGACTAAACAAAAAGGATTTTCATGTATGGGGTGGGGGTAGCTATGAAATAATTTAGTTCTAGTCCATTAAGTTTATAGCTTTCTTGATAGATTTGTTAAGGAGTATGCCAGAACAGGCAGGAATTTATTTATTTAAGAGATTATCAGCACATTTAACACACTTAATTAATGAATTCAGTTTAGTAAACATTTACTGAGAAATTCTGATGAAAGTATCTTGGATGCAGAACAGGAAAGAATAGACAGAGCAAATCCCTGTGTGACTGCAAAGGCTTTATATCCAGAGGGGAAGATTCATTATCCTTAGACTTTGAAATGTCAGAGAAAAAGAAGAGGAGAGTAGAAGACAACTGAGCTCTGTGAGTTCACTAGAATGGGAAATGACCCTGGCTGGTCTAAGCATAATACCCTAACTCCTATAGTAGGTAAAATTCTAAAATGAAGACACCTAAGATTCCCACCCCTAGTAGTCACACTCTGTATAATTCTCTTCCCTTGAAAGTGGGTGGGACCTGTGAATATAATAGGATAGTCATTTCCATGATTATGTTATGTTATGTAAGACTTCACTGTAGCAGAACAAGAGAGGGATTCTCCTGGCTTTGGAGAAGTCAGCTGCTATGATGTCAGAGGACCAAGTGGTTAGGACATGAACATGGCCTCTAGTAGCTAAGAGTGTGCCCCAGCCAACAGCCAGCAAGAAAATGAGGATTTCAGTCCTACAATCACAAAGAACTTAATTCTTCCAACAACATGAAGGAGCCCCCAGAACAAGGACTTGAAACCTCAGATGAGACTGCAGTCCCAGCTAACAATCTAACTTCAGCCTGGGATACCCTGAGCAAAAACCCACTAACTTGTATCCAAACTCCTGACCCAGTGAAACTGTGATATGATAAATGTGCTTTGTTTTAAGCGACCAAATTTGTAGTAATTGGTTTCAAACCAATAGAAAACTAATACACACCCACAGTCACTGTGATTGGCCAATCATTGTACAGGATTTTTGAACCAGCACCCAGAGATAGATGCCTTTTCTTTTTTGTTGACAAACGTACTAAAAGTTGTTGCCTCAAAGCCTCAGTGGCCATGTGCAAAGTTCCAGTGGCCAAAGTTGCACATGGAGGAACCAGCAATATGTGAGAGAAAACAAAGCTGGCAGAGCAAGTGAAGCAGAGATTAATATGAAGCAGAGATCAATGCATTCAAGTCCCAGAATTTCATTCTCTCCTGCCTATCTCAAAGTTCAGTTATTATTAGAGGAAAATGTTTATCTCAAATTCTTTGAAGGACATCTCTTGGAGTGACACTCATGCTGCAGCCAACACCTCCCCTGGGTAAGTAACATCATTGGGATTTGAACTCAGTCTAGTCAGACTCTGGGCTCCCTACCATTAATTACATAAAGAGCTATAAAATCTCCTTACCAATTACTTAAATAATTAATTTCCTCTTCTTTGATATAATTTAGACCAGCTGCTGCTAGAGCAAGGAAATGAATACAACTAAAGATATCCAGGTACTACTTTTACAATACAGTCTATTATATTTATAGCCCATGTACTTATTCTAAAATTAAGAAATGCTTTTCTAAATGTGGACTTAATGTACTGTTCTTAACATAAAATAATCCTCATACATTTTATTATGCATTTATTATCCTAATATTATAGTCAGCTTATTTCCTGAAAACTCCGTTGTAAAATTTTATGGTTCTTTTGTACAATGTTGATATTTGAATCTCAGAGTTTGTACTTTTCCAACATAAAATAAGTAATAAGACTTAGGGAGCAAAAAAGTATACTATACAGATTACTAATTATAAAGTTCTTCTCGTGCAAATAAAGAGCCAAAAAATCAATGTTCATCACAGGTAAGAAGAAAGCACTGTGCTCCATTTCAGCTATGTATGCCACATAGATAAGCAGCACATGCATGTTATTTTAACCAAAATCAAGCTGCTGAATATGGTCAGTTTTGACAATGACAGATATAAGCAGTGATCTTTTTCAATATTTTCTAATAATCTTAAGTGAAGTGAAACAATTACGAAGTTGGCAAATTTTAAAAGGCAAGTGGGAGTTTTTCTTTTACATACAAACAAGCATTATTATCTTCAAATATGGGCCACAAATTCCACATAAATTACAATGCAGCCTCCTTTTCTAAAGCTAATCAGTTTCTTGTTTTCTATAAAGTGTTAATAATATTTGTTTGAGATTGATAACATTCAAAATAGCTAATACTAAAGAAAAAATATTTTTAAATGAGTAGAATTGTTTATGCATTGTGCAAGTAGTAAAATTTATGCTTTGGTGTGATTTTAGTTTTAATCTCCTAAAATTCTAAGGACCTCACTATCTATTTAAAAATAAAACAAAACAAAATCCGTTTTTTTCAGATTCCAAAACAAACATTTCCTTATTGAAGAGAATTTGGAAAATATATACAAGAGAAATTCACCCATAATCCCATCAGCCCAAGACAGCCAGTGTTGAACAGATTTATGTATTTCTTACCACGATATTTTCTGTGCAATGTACATATACCTTTTTAAAACAAGATTGGAATAATATAGTTTTATATCTTGTTTTTTCACACATTTTGTGTCAGTAGAGAATCTTTGAAAATACAGTTTTGAATTATGCATAATAATCCAAGTTATAAATTTCCCAGTTTATATAATAACCACGCAATAGAATTATAGAATATTTGTTTCCAAATTTTTGATACCATAAAAATGTTTAAATGGGTCTTCAAATTTAAAATTGTACATCACCAACACTCCTTAAGGTATACTTGACTAATGTTTCTCTAAACATTGAAGAAATAGAAAGCTTGAAAAATAAAACAAAATCACAAAGTAAAATTGTTTAACAGAATAAAACTGAATTCAGAAGAAAATCTGTAAAATAGTGAAAAGTCTACCAGAAATAGTAAAAGGAGATAGCTTACATATCTCACATTTCTCATTCTTAAGCCCAGAGTTTGGAGATCTATACCTACCAGAAACTGGTCAGTGACCATATTATTATACAACTATAACTCTCCAAAGTAGCTAAAGTTTCTCTCAGTCCAATTTTCTCTGCTGCAGAAACACTTATAAAAATTAAAAATTTTTAAGAATTTAAAAATCATAAAATTATATGTTCAAGATCAGGGAGGCAGAGAGAAAAGCCAAAATAAATAACCAGAAATACAAAAGTTATTTATGTGGACATTTTGTATTATTTTTTTCTCCAGCAAACAATATGAGTTTGTTTTTTGCTCTTCTCCCTTCCAACATGACATACTAAACAGTTAAAAGACTTTATTGATTTAATAAGATCGCATCTTGTACGGGTTTTTTGGGGTGAGGGCAGAGTCTCACTCTGTCACCCTGGCTAGAGTGCAGTGGCAGCATCATAGCTCACAGCAACCTCAAACTCCTGGGCTCAAGCGATCCTCCTGCCTCAGCCTCCCGAGTAGCTGGGACCACAGTCGAGCCACCATGACCAGCTAGTTTTTCTATGTTTTGTGGAAATGGGCGTCTCCCTCTTGCTCAGGCTGGTCTCGCACTCCTAACCTCAAGCGATCCTGCCGCCTCGGTCTCCCAGAGCGCGAGGATTACAGGTGTGTATTTCTGAGCCTCTGAGGAAATGGATATGTATGCACCACACACACACGTTGACTGCTTTAAGGGAAGTGAGGTGAGGCAGGGGAGTTAAAAAGCAAACGCAGGTCAGGGTGTTAGCCGGCCACAGCTCACACACACGTATCTGGAAAGACCAGCTGACCCACCGCATGGTGGAAGGTCGCTGGGCGAGAGGAGCGACAGGGAGCAACGTACCTGCTGGATCCGGGGCCTATAACTCCTCGGTCAGAGTTCACCTCACAGGGCATTAATTCCTCCTTTCCCTCATTCATGGGAGCACGTGTTTCTTTCAGGTCCAGAAGTGCCGGGGGAAGCCAGAGCTTCCGTGGCAGGCACTGGGGAGGGAAGGAGTCCTGCCCCCCAGAACGGCGAGACGCGGCCAGAGACAGGCGGGCCGGCCAATGGCTGGGCCTGGGCCTGCTGCGCATGTGCCGCGCTGCTCCCGCCCAGCTGCGTCCGCCCCCGGTGACGCGCCCACGAGGGTGGAAGCGGGTCGGCGCCTGCAGGCCGGAAACGCGAGCCTGCGTCTGAGCGAATCTGTGCATGACCACGACAGGGGGGGCGCGCACATCGAGTCCAGTTTATCACCTCCTAATCACCTTTCACTCGCTCCACTATGGCTTTTGTCTATAATAAGAAACACCAATTTCTATAAATTCAAAGATTCCTCATCAGCATTTGACAGACAGTTAACTCCAGTCCCTTGCATGACCTGGTATTCCCTTGGTTCAATGATCCCCATCAGGGCTGTAGGCTTTACTTCAATTTCCATGGCCATTCTATCTCAGCCTCCTTCCCTGCCTGTTCTTTTTCCATATGATCTTTCAGATGTCAGAGGTCTCAGGACTCAATCTTTGGTCCTGTTTTGTTCTCACTACACGCTCGCCCTAGCTAACTTCTTTCATTCGCATAGCTTCATACTATTTACATGCTAACAAAGCCTAAAGATATTTTCAACACAGGCTACTGGTCTTGGCACCAGACTAATAGAAATACCCACATATTAATAACTTCACACAGTTGTCTAAGCAGCCATATCTACATGCCCAGAATTGGATTCTAAACCTCCTTCCCCACCCTCACCCCCCAAATGCTCCTTTCTCTCCAAGGTCCCGTCCTCCATCCATTCATTTGCTCATCAAACTCAGAGGCATTCTTAAAATACTTTTTTGTATGATAGTGATTACCAAGTCTTCTTGAATTTAATTCCAAAATATATCCTATACACTACAATTTCTTCCATCTGTCCCGTCACTAACGTTTCTCACCTATTCTACAGCTATAGCATCTTACCAGTCTCTTTGCTTATTATTTGGTTTCCTGGTCCATCTCACCCACCCCATCCTGTACCACCCTCTCCATTATTGAAAATGCACAAAAAAATGCACATTCCCACTCTATTAGTTCCCCGATCTGTCCACATCCTTTCCTCCCACAAGACCTTAACACATGCTGTCGCCTTCACTTGGAAATGCTTTATTGGATAACTGATACTCATGCATCAGGTCTCAAACTACAAATCACTTACTCAGAGACTTTGCCTTACTTTCCACTCATTCCAAATTAGATTTTTCTATGACACTATCTCATGGCTACTTCTACGCTTCCTTTTTGCATTTCTCAGAACTTAGAATTGTTCTTTGATTCATACTAGTATATTCTTATTTTATATCTAAGTATTTGGAATACGTGATACATTCATAGTTCAAAAATCAAAAACTATATTAAGGTTTACATTGAGAAGTCTTGTTTCCATCCTAGTCTCCATCTTCCCTGATCCACCTCCACCATTTGTTTGTGCCATTCTCTTAGTTCATTGTTTACTCCTCCTCTGTAAATACAAGTAATATAATTATATTTTCTTATTTTGGCCCATTTTTAAAAAAATAACCTAGCACTCTACATATGCTATTCGATATTTCTATACTTTATTTCCTTTAAAACTATATTTTAGAGATCATCCCACACCAATATACAAATCTCTTTGCCATTCTTTTTTTCAGTTGCACAGTATTACACTATATGAAATAACATAGTTTCTTCAACTTTTGTTGGTTCCAGCCTTTTCTATGATAAATAATGCTGCAATTAATAATCTTCACAAGTGCCCTTTTATGTTTGGGTAGGATATATATCTTAGATAGTTTGGTCAAACCAAAAAGAAAGCATTTCTATTATTAGTATACATTTCTGGGTTTTGCTTAGGATTTCTACAATTTTGTATCATCACCAATGGCATATGAGAGAGCTTGTCCTCCCAGAACCTTAATAAATAAAAGTGTTCATTAAACTTCTGAATTTTTACTAGTTTGGTAGGCAAGAAATTGTATTTCAGTGTAGATTAAATGTGAAATACTTTTATTAAAAGTGTTCTCAGTTATCTTTTTTAAGATCCACTAATATTATTTCTTTTTCTTTGAGCCATTATTTCATGTCTTTAGCTTATTTTCTTATTAATTTATCAATTTTTTCTTTTATGATTTTTCAGCTTTGTATATACATAGCAAGATTAGACTTCATCAGTGATACACTGCAAATATTGTTTGGTTTTACTTTTTTTTTTTTACATTTTTTTTTTTTTTTGCCAGGCAGACTTTGTTTGTTTTCAGTTTTCTTATTGTTAAATTTATCAATCTTTTCTTTTGAGCTTTTAGACATTGAATCGCCACTAAAACAGCCCTCCACACTCTAAGATTATAATGAATTTCTTCCCTATTTTCCTTTTAGAACTTCTATCTTGTTTTGTTTTTGAACATTTAAATCTGTGATTCATTTAGTTTATCCTGATATCAGTGGATGTATGAATCCAAATTTCTCTTTGTCCAAGTGACTACCCAGTTGTCCCAACACCATTTATTTATTGAAGGCCCTTCTGCACTGCTATGCTGATTTGAGAGCCACCTTTATCATACACTACCTTCCAATAAGTTTTGAAATTGCCTTCTGGACTTTCCCACACGTACAGCTATTTAATGCCTGCTTTCTTACTGGACTCTAAGTTGGCTGAGGGTGAGGACTGTGTCTGTTTTGTTTTGCCTGTGTCGCCAGAGTTTAGAATAGTGCCTGGCACATGACAGACCCTCAGTACATATTGGTTGTATTTGGTGAATGTTTATGAAATTCTAGGGGACTGTTTCCCTTTTCCCCACAAATAGGTTTAAAGGATATTTAATATTTTTTTAATTTAATAAATATTTTACAGACACTGGAAATAAAAAAATGGGTGATAGACAATATACAATTATGTACTTCTATTTGAGGTACATAACATTTTCTCTTAAGCCAAATATTAATATTTTAACCAAAATGTTTAATTCAATATATATCTTGACAGGAATCAAAGAATATTAAAATTTTAACATCTAAAGGAAATACTTATATTAAGCACAAACAATATAAATCAATTTTTATATACAGTAGACACTTGGACTTTGCAGATACATTAGTTCTTTTACCCTTTCTAAGTAATCCTGGAGGTCTAAAATATTTAATAAGTGGCACTATTTCTGGGAAGCATTATTTTGAAATGGAAACAGTAGTATGTAAAAGCAAGTCGCCCAACTCAAGCTTGATCTTAGCCCATCAGGCCCCAGTATTTGCTTTTCAGTGCAACTTTGCTATTCTTATTTATTATACTTATTGATGTTTGACTTCATTTGATACCCACAATTGCACTAAGTAGATCATTCACTCCTTTATATCGAGGAGGAAACTCAGACAATTATACACTATAGCTGGCAAAGAATTTGGGGATTTGCGAAGATCTCAGGACATATTCCTTGCAAATGTCAATAATCTACTGTATTTAAAAAGTGCAGCATTTGACTGTAGAATTATTAATACATTCAGATAATTTTATTTCATTCTTCATTGGCAAAACAGCAGCATTAACAGCAAAATAGCACGCAACTTCAATAATATGCAAATACATCTTAAAAATCAGATGTTAATGAGATAGCAAGTAACTACCTGTTAAATAGTAGCAATATATTTAGTAGCCCTTTTAATGGTATAAAAAATAGAAGCTCAAGATCTCCCTCCTCTACTTAGCAACTGATGTTATCTCCTTGCCCCTTATTATTGGGATATCAGTGTATGGGGGGCATTTTTTACAACATGTTGAGCTTAAAATTTTTAATAGAATTCAATGCAAACTCTTTTAAGAATGAAAGATTCTCTAATAGACATCTTACTATACTATTTAAAATAAAAGAACATAGGACTGGAATGAAAGAGACCTAGAACTTAATCCAACTGTGAACACTGGATTATTCACTGAATAAATTTGTACAAGTCACACAGCTTCTCTGGTTATATATTACACCCACATGAGTGGAATTTGCCATAACATCCCTAATATTTATTCAGATTTTAAATAATCTAAAATCCCATAGTCTGATGATTTGTCTCTAAGCATACCAGTTTTATGGCTATCTAGATGCCAATTCTAGCTGATTACATTTACTAAAGGTTAAAGATTAAAGGGTGTCCTTTTTGTAATTTTTATTTCAAAATATTAGGGGGTACAAGTGTTCTTCTTACATGGATGAATGGTATAATGCTGAAATCAGGGCTTTTGTTGTTCTCATCACCAGAATAGTGTACACTGTACCCAAGAGGTAAATTTTTATCCCTCCACTCCCTCCGACCCTCCCCTCTTCTTAGTGTCCAATGTCCTTTATACAACTTTATGACCATGTATATGAAAGGGTGTATTAGACTGGATAGCTATGGCAGACTTTGCAAATCAAAAAAAAAAAAAAAAACTATTGAGTGGAATTGAAGGAATTTTGCAAAATAACCTTCTAATTGATGAGAATATTTCAGATCTGCTCCATATTACAATTTTATACATCACAGCGTTTCAGCTGAACAACTTGCAACCATTTTATTCTCTATAAAAGAATAAAGCAATAAATCTAATTTTGCTATTTGAGCTGTATATATTTTGTACCAACTGTTAAACTGCCAAACAGTATACTGTTTAACAAAATTATGAAAAATATTGTTAAACAGTATAAATCTGCCAAGTGCCTAAGTAACAGTGATAGAAGTTGACTCTATTTGACAATATGGTGTTGTATAGAGTTTTTGAAATCTGAGAGTTTAACTCCACTGGCATGTGCAATCTACAGGTTCCTGGAGAGTGTACATAATTTCAGTGCCATTTCCTGAGCAATACAGAGGCACAGTCAAGTTTCTCACTCCATTTTCACGACAGCACTTGCAGAATCTTAGGTGACTTTCAATATTGATGTTATATATGGTAGCTGATGGGCATTTTCCATCACAAGATGCAACATTTATCTGTAAGGAGAGAGACGAGAAAAAATGTAGTAAAATTTTTAAAACCCTGGTTATTATTCAATTACACTAAGAAGTCAGATGAAAGAAAGGCTTTCATCCTCATCATTTCAACACTCAACCTTCTGCATGTTAGAAAATTGTCGTAAATACTAAGTTGAAACAACTCACATAAGTTAAAGGGCTGTTTTATGGCAATGGCCAACATAGCAATGCTGACATAACTCAAGGCATGAAATGTGCCCACAAAGCTAGACATAAATATGGAACATGTTAATCATAACCTAATGATTCTATTGTCACCTGTGTTATGTCATGACTCAAGTAGACTATAGAATTGGACAGGTTATATTAAAGGGGCAAAATTAAAAGTAGGGCTCTTTTTGTTGAATAAAATTTTATAGTTAAGATAATATATAGTCAAATATATTTAGATTTAACTTCCATCTCTCTGGATTGCAATTATCATTCAAAACTGTTGATTATGCTAAGAATAATTCATACTTCTTCACATGCAGAATGTTTTAATATTAGAATGTAGGAATAATTTCAAAGTTAAATATTATAAGTGTTAGCATTTTGTTGGCTTACAAACTTATTATTAGTTCTGTGACACACATACTTCTGAAAAGATGTATGCCCTTTATGTAACAAATGATATTTTTCTACTTACAGGGCTTTGGCTCACACAGTCCTGTTTCCTTATGATTGATTTAATGATCACTTTCTGGCATATTCTTTCTTCTCGTTTGCCTAATAAAATATAAAATGTACTTATTCATCAAAAGGCCTATGTCAAATTGCTTCTTAATTCAGTTAAACATATGAATATATTTATAATTGAAAATTGATATATTTATATGAAATACATTCCAGTTTTAACAGATATTTAAGACTCCACTCTTACACATTTTATGTGCAATATTTACTTTTACCTATTTTAAGTGGACTATCTTATGTTTTCTAGCTTTATACTTATTTATTTCTACTTTTTATCTTATTGTCTTAGAATAATTATCATAATCATAAATTGAAAATATTTTATGCATGTGATAATGCTAACATCATATGTATGTTTAATTTTCAGAATGAACCATAGTATAAGTAAATATATGTATACATAATTAATGCATAAGTACACATATACATTTAATTTTAAAATAAAAATCAAGAGATTTAAAATCACATTATCTAATGAATACAAACATAAAATAATTCAAAAATGTAATTGAATTATTTATTAACCATATTGAAATATATGGATGAGTCATACTTGATTTTATGGCTCTGAAATGGTCCCATTATGATTTCAAATGAAAACCCTTTGTATTCATTCATAAAATATTAATGAGTCTGTGTGATGGATTATTGCTTAATAATACACCTAAGAACATATATTTAATGCTATATGATAGTGGATGTAATCTTTGAATCAAATCCTAGCACTCTGGGAGGCCGAGGCAGGTGGATCACTCGAGGTCAGGAGTTCGAGACCAGCCTGAATAAGAGCGAGATCCTGTCTCTACTAAAAAAAAATAGAAACAAATTATCTGGCCAACTAAAAAAAATATATAGAAAAAATGAGCCGGGCATGGTGGTGCATGCCTGTAGTCCCAGCTACTTGGGAGGCTGAGGCAGTAGGATTGCTTAAGCCCAGGAGTTTGAGGTTGCTGTGAGTGAGCCTGATACCACATCACTCACTCTAGCCTGGGCAACAGAGCGAGACTCTGTCTCAAAAAAAAAAATCTTTGAATCAATATGCAAAAAACAAATTCTCACCTCACTCTGTTACTAACTTGCTTCACCCATATAAAAAGGGTAAGTTTGGAGACAGACACATACAAGAAGGAACACATGTGAACGTGAAGTTGGCCATCTATAAGCCAAGGAGAAAGGCTTTAAGCAAATCTCTTCCTCACAGCCCTCAAAAGGAACCAACCCTGTTAACTCTTGGTTTTGGATATCCAGTCTTCAGAACTGAGGCAATACATTTCTGTTGTTTAAGCCACCCACTTTGTGTTACTTCGTTACAGCAGTCCTGCAAACTAATAGAATTACAAAGTAGATGTCATACCATCTCATGCTGAACTTGTTTGTTTGTTGTAGGTGCATATGTATATGTTGAATTTGGCTTTTCACATGCCCTATTTATAAAAACTCAGTCATTCTTCATTCTAGCCCAGCTACTAATCAGCAGAGGGCATCATTCAGCCTCTGCCCTCTCCTAAAACTTGTTTTCGTGATGTTCCAGAATATCAAAAGCAGTTAAGAAGCAGCCTCTGAAATCAGGCCCGGCGTAGATTTTCAGCATTACTGCTCAAAAGAGATAGGACTTGGACAAATTACTTAACCCCCTCTAAAATTAAAATCAGAATAATGTCAGAACCTATTTCATGGGATTTTTTTTTAAGGAATAAATATTGTGTAGAAAACTTAGGAGAGTTCTTGATTTATAAGCTGTACTATGTTCAGTTGTATATATTATAACTATGTTGTATCAATATTTTAATGCATTCTAATATTCTGTTCAATATGACTGTACAGCTCTAAATAGACAAGACTCTTACATATTCATAGGACTTCATCCTTCATGAAAGAAGTTCAGAAATCTCCCTTAAGAGTCATGCCAATTTGTACCTAAGAATCCATCCCTATACCATGGCATTATTAACTTGTACTGGGTTGTGTCCCTTACCTGAAAACTTCTCTAAACAATTTTAAAATTACTATCTCTGCCAATTTTCTTAAAACTCTTATTTTTATATTGATATAAATGCATGAACACTTTAAAAGCAAAAATGATATGGTCTTATGAATAGACTTCCATTCTATCTCAGTCCTTAAAATCATTCAACATCACTATGAAATAAACCTTATAATTCAAACTAATATAAAACAGATTGAATTCACATAACTTTAATTATCAAAATAATCATGGGAACTTTTACATAAAGAATATACATACAGGCTGGGTGCAGTGGCTCATGCCTGTAATCCTAGCACTCTGGGAGGCCGAGGTGGAAAGATCGCTCAAGGTCAGGCGTTTGAGACCAAGCCTGAGCAAGAGCGAGACCCTGTCTCTACTAAAAATAGAAAGAAAATGATCTGGGCAGCTAAAAATATATATAGAAAAAAAAGTAGCCAGGCATGGTGGCGCATGCCTATAGTCTCAGCTACTCGAGAGGCTGAGGCAGAAGGATTGCTTAAGCCCAGGAGTTTGAGGTTGCTGTGAGCTTGATGCCATGGCACTCTAGCCCAGGCAACAGAGCGAGATTCTGTCTCAAAAAAAAAAAAAAAGAATATAAATACAATTCACTAAAATGGCACTTCCCAAATTTATTGTATGGAACCATAAACTTGTTATTGTTCAAATAGGTTTGGAAAATACTACATTCCATATGTGCTTTCTTATTGGAGTCACAATGCCATCTCACTGTAACCTACTTAACTTTGTGTAAGTTCAGCATGTTCCAAAAAACATTGACCATAAGATATTTTAACTTAAAATCTATTAAAATCCTATGCAGTACCCTTTGAGACATACCACAATAAATTTCCAATATTTAAATTAAAATTAATCTCAATTAAAGCACCTTATTCACACTCCAGAAGATAAAGACTAAATTGCAAAGTTATCAACCACATGACAAAAAAAGCTTTAAGTAACATACTTTACAAAATTTGTTTGCCTCTTTGCATTAGAGGAACTGAATTTTATGAGAAAAAATATGGCCGTCAGGAGTAATTAAAACCAATCTACCAATTTAATGCATGGAATGTATCTTCACTTACAGATCTTACAACAGCCTTCATTATAAAGCTTTACAATCCCTTCATTCTAGGAAGAGAGAAAAGGAATACAGTCAATAAATACAATGTTCATCCATTTCCTCTTAGACTAGAAATAGAAAACTAACTTTCCTAACAGTTTTATTAAACATCACAAAGAACTATTTCTAATAAGAATTTCTTTCTTTAAAAAATTAGAAACAGATTTTTATTACATTATTTCTACATTAGCAATATGAATAAGTGCAAAGAGATTACCCTACTTTAAAGAATACTTTTTAAATGCCACAAAATATTTTTGCCAAAAGAAAATAAAAATAGCTATTCTAAATAGAGGCCATCATATATTTTAAATCCTTGAAATAGCCTCAATTATGTTTCTGAAGATAATTATATTCTGAATGTTAAAATATAATATCTTTTTCTTTAATATTTTATTATTCAAAAAAATCCCCTACCTCAGGATGACTCCTGACTAAGCCTAAATTAATAAAATTTTATTGATTAACTTTTATTGATTAGGAACTCTTAAAATAATTGCAAATTGCTTTAGTAACCTGCCAATTGCGATTAAAATAAAAGAATAATTTACGGTATAAAAATGAGTCTGTGATATAAGATGATGCTTAAGTTTCTTTCCAGAGCTGACATTCTGTGACTTTAGTATATGTTATATTTAGCTAGCCATCATCATTGAAAAGGTACATCTTGAAAAAAAAATCAGTGAAACTATTTTCTCTACACAACAGAATGAAGCTCACTTTTCATTAGGAATTATTATTGCCCAGATAATTAAAACTATTTTTAAAAACTTTAAAAATAAACAATGAATCACTTTCAAAAATCTCCTCTGCCAATAGGCTCTTCTCTGAGAGAATAGGTAATTGATAAAGTAAAGGAGTGCTATTACTTATGCTGACTTCTCCCGTGGCCTGTAGTCTGAAAACTAAAGCAAATGTCATATAGGCCAGCATGTACTAAAGGGTGAGTGACATCATAAATCTGGAGGTTTGTTTAAGAAAGTAAATTGGCCAAACCTCTGATTCATTATCTTATTAATCCATACTAAAAGGGAGGCCAGGTCTGCTGACAAAATGGTTTTGCAATGATCCTTGGATCTATACACAAAAACCCAAAGATAGCAAAATGTCCATTCATGGAGAATCAAAATTATTTGGAACACCTCAAAACAGCAAACTGAAGAAATACAATAGAGCTTTTATTCATGCACAAAAGTAAAATATTCAACATAATGAATAAGCTATAATGTAAGTTGGACATTATAATGGAAAACATTAATGTGTATTTTCTAAGTTGTATTTCATACTAAATTTTCTTAGATATAACAAAATACAAACCATTTTGCATTCAGTCTCATTAAAAGGGGGACAGACCATACTGTAGTTCAGAATCATAGCACCTTCATCAGTCTTAACACATTCATATGTGGTGCAATTATAGTGCCAAGTACTTCCCTCCTAAAAACAAAAGAGAAAGTTACTATTTTGCATACTTAAATCTCCCATTTTTTTATGTAGAATATTTCTTATCCTCCTGAATAAATATCAAAAGTCAAATCAAGATGCAGAGAGCTTCTTGTAACATAAAATGTTTCATCTTAAAATGTCTCCAAATTTATCTAAAATGATTAAAAATACATATATGTGTATTGTGTGTGGTTGTATATGTTAGGTTTTATACAAGAACTGAGATGTAAATGTGAAGTGAAGCAATAGAGGGGAAAGAAGCAAATAGGTAACTGTTTGTACTACAAAATTAATTATATATTTTGGCCAAGTGTCAAAGGTCTTGCTCTAATATTTCCTCACTAATTATAAAACAACAAATCATATTACTCATATTCCTCCTCTCCTAAGATTTGTTTATTCTTCCTTCTACTCCCTTATCACCAAAAAATTTTTAAAAATATTTAAATGAAAGTGTTTATTGACTTATGGTTCTAATTCTGTATACCTTATGGTTATTTTAAAACCTATTCCTATTTTTTAATAAATGTTTAACTATAACTACTGCTTTATTCCTGATTTCAGAATTCCTATTTAAGAATAAAGTTATCTGAAATAATTACACAATTATTAGGCTTAATTGTTGATCTATATTTTTATTTTATAATCCACATTTTAAAGTAAGTCATACTTTGGCTTAAAGATTACTTATGGACAAGTAAAGTATTTTAATAAACCCGATTACTTTCTTTTCTCTACATTCTAAATTTATGAATATCTTCAGTTCTTCTATGAACCTCAATTGGAAAAGATCTGTAAGTTCAAGTATAAAAGCAGATAAAATACTCAAATTTAGGAAACATAGTAATATCTAACTTATCTGAAATTAAAAATTAGCTGTTGCATAGAAATGTTAATTGTTCTTTTTTTTGTAATGATTAGAAATCAGTATTCCCCAAAACCCATTTCTTACATCTGGAAAACAAAACTGAGGATCTATGATAAAATAAGTTTGAGAAACAAGTTAAACATGTTTCTTTACAAAAGAAATTATCAGATACTTCAAAATGTAACAAATGTAACTATGTCTTGTGTTGTAAGTGTATTGTATATTCGTGTGTATTTTTTTTTTAGGGGTATGTGCGTGTGGGGGGGGGACATTTTCCAAACTTATTTGATTCAAGAATATCTCCTTCAGAAAGTAGCACAGAGAGCTACCCTCCAAGGAACATATTTTAGGAAATAAAAAATTCATACCTCATATATAACTGATGTTCCATTTTCCATATGAAATTTGCAGGATGCATTTTTGCAGGTACCACAACAATCGTAATCACTTGGGGATGGAGTATATACCTGGTGCTGCATATAATAATACATGAATTAGCCACACAATATCAATATTCTTAATGAATTAATTCTGGGGAATTATTTTTTCCCAACATAACTATAAGCTGCCTCCAAATGTCTGTAAGCATGTAAGGTTGAATTTGAGGAGCTTCAAGTAATAACTGACTTTATATAGCTACACTAGAAGTGAAATATATGTTAATCTTTGTATCTAACAGCCAAGATTCTAAGCAGGTGTAACAACTTCAGGTCAAGCAAGCTGGCAAGCTGTAGATAATACGACTCCTGAACACTTTCCTCACACACAGGAAAGTGAAAATCTACAGCATGTAGATATATTACAAATAATTGACTATAGAAAAATATATACTCAAGTATATATTTTTAACTCATGGAGCATTCACTAGTTCAAATTCTGTAGCTGCCATTTTGAGACTCATTAATTACTCTCTTCAGAAGGACTTATAAAGAATACTTACAACATCACATTCTTTTGAACAATTCACCATGGTAAAATTCAGAGTGTGAAAGCCTGTATGGTTATCTTTTTCTTCTAGACACTCTATTGTATAACAAAAGTCCCCTTCCAAGTATTTTATCATAGATTGTCCAGGATTCAATACTGATACTTCTTGAAACACACACACATCATCCTTTTCTAAGAATAGAAAAAATAGTCAACAAGAAAATATGCTACTGAGTTTTTATTAATCTATCACTGGAACTTATATTTTATTAATCTGTCATTGGAGCTATGTTTTCATTGTGATGTGCAAATTTTTCAAAACCAATGAAGATCTTCACCTTTATATATTGTTAATAACCCAATAGTTTACTTAATAATTAATGTAGTACATTTATTCCTTAAGACACAATAAGAAACTGATCTGTAAAATCAACTTCTGTCTACAGTTTGAACTTGTTCCAAAAGCTGTATTTTATAGCAGGCTCCAGAATATGAAATCTCAGGGATGAGAAAACTACTCCCTGCTCCTTCTTTAGGACATATAACATGACCACTGTTGGAGATGGATGTGGAGGTAAAGTCTAATCCAATAATAGCCCTCTTCATGATAGGATTAAATAACATTTCATGTTTATTAAATTATTATTTTCAGAGAAAATTTTCAATTTTCTAGTGTTAAAAAATAAATGGTCATGTATATCATATTTCATGATGGATGTAGCTGATTTAACAATGTGCTATCATATCTTTAAAAGAGGCATATCAGGGTAGGCTGGAAAAGTGAAGAAGAACTCAATTCAGAAGCTCTTTGTGCCTTTCTAACACTGAACTTAAGCCTTCCCTCATATAAAAATACAAAACTTTAAAGCCATTGATCAAAAGGGTTTTTTCCTATTAGCCTATTAATACTTAAATATAATAATTTGTTATTTAATACAAAAATCAACTTTATGCTTTACAATGTTAACATCAATAGCAATAAAATAATGGGCCAAAACTTTATAATTTTGGATGTCTATTTTTTAAAAAAATTAAATATAGCCATATTAAAAAAAGCCCTAGTGTCATCTTTAAAATTCTGTGAAGGCTTTGAAAAAGATTTTCATTTTTCTGTCGTGTTACCAAATTTCTCAGAACATTTAGAGATATTACAAAAGAAGAAACTGAAAAATAATACTATATTTTTATACTCAAATAATGGCAAATGGCTTAAAATGTATAACATTGTACATATTCCAAATACTTTAGATTTTAAATTTATTCATAGTGAAAAACAGATACCTATGCTATTCATTTATAATTTGAAAGTTACAAAAGACATAGTTACCACAGAGATACTTTACACATCCACAGTCACTCTGAAAATTATGGTCTATTGTAGTAAATTCCCCCTATTAGAAAGATATTATTATTATTATTATGTTACTTATCATGTAGCTTATGAAATAACAATTATAAGTATTTATTATATATATACATTTATAATATCTAATAAGTTGTCTACCACCTATAGCAGGTGCTTAATAAATATTTGATAGTGAATAGGCTTCAATTAACCCAGTGGTGACTTAATTAGTAGCCCATGGAAAAAATTCACAATAAATAATGTGACCATGGCTCACTCAATCTCTCTAAACTTTAATTTCCTTATCTGTTAAGTGAGTGAAGGTGGACAGGATGATCTTTATGAGATGTCCTAACTTTGAAATTATATCATTTGATTCTGAGCTTCCAGAGGACAATCAAAGATAACACTTGCCAACCCTGGGAACTTCGCTTCTTGGAAACGTTCTTGATCTGCTCTATAGAGGTGGTCCAGGGCTCTGATGTCTACATCTAAGCAAGGCTGCGGTGGCATATAGAGCAGTCAAAGAACAGTATAGTAGAGTGGTTAATAGCATAGTCTTAGGAATGGGACTGCCTTTGTGCCAATCCTGGCTCTGGTACTTACTAACTGATTTAGGGCACATAACTTAACCAATATGCTCCTCACTTCCCTCGTCTATAAAATGGGGATAATAATACTGCTTACCTATTTGGATTGTTGAGAGAAATAAGTGGATCAATATGTGTGAAGAGCTTAGAATAGGGCTGACACGCAGAAAGTGCTATATAACCTTTAGCTGTTAGTAAATTGTTGTCATGAGAGATACTCAAACTTTGCCCTATTGGGAATGATACAGATTCCTCCAAGCAAGCACATGACCATGCTTAAAGTTTCAAGAATTGTATTATAAGCATCAGCTTATCCTGAGTGCATTTAATTTTCATATGGCATGAATAATAAAATGAATTTGATTCTTTATAAAAATGAATGATTCAAATAAATTCATAGCAATATATACTTTTTCCTGTAAGCTAACAACATCTTACTTTTTATGGTGTCTTATAAGTTGTAAAGTAGTTTCATAAACATTAACTCATTTGAAGTTTTAAGACTTTACAATAAATAATGTGACCATGGATTAGACAATTCCAATGGGACTGGAAACAAACAGAATAATGGAGTTAAAAATAATAAATCAAATTCTCCCAGTGTATAAGCTACTCCAAATATTTTAAAAGGATGTATTAGGCTCACACTAACTCTTTTAGGTCACTTACCCATGTGTTTTTTAATAGTTAAAGCTATATGCTCACTTTGTCCTCTCAAGCTTAGGCTTAAATATTCTATTCTTCCCTTCTATACTTATTTCCTTTGAGACCTTAATCATCTACTTAGTTACACTGTTATTGTAAGTTGCCCATTTCACTGAGAGGAAATACCTTGATTGCTCTACCAACATTTAATATTACATGAAATATAATGGTAATTTTCTACTCCCAAGTGAGTATCACTCTCCTTTAAAGTAAGTAGCAAAATCACTTTAGGCTGCTTCTACTTTCTAGTTATTATGAATAGTGCTTCTATGAACATTTGAGTATTTGCTTTTGTGTGGACATATGTTTTCATTTCTTATGGCTATATACTTAGAAGTGAGATTGCTGGGTTATATGGTAGCTCTATGTTTACCCTTTGGAGTAACAGCCAAGCTATTTTCCAAAGCAGCTGCACCATGTTACTTTGCCACTAGCAGTGTATGAGGGTTTCGATTTCTCCACATCCTTGCAAACGTGTTATTTTCTTTTTAGCAGGTGTGAAATTGTATCTCATTATTGTTTTGATTTGCATTTAAATGATGCTTAATGATGTTAAGCAAGCATCTTCTTATGTGCTATTGGTCATTTATATATCTTATTTGGATAAATGTCTAGGTATATCCATATAATGAAATATTATTTAACAATAAAAAGGAATGAAGTAGTGATATATGCAACAACATGGATTAACCTTGAAAACCTTACGCTAAGTGAAAGGCACCAGACATAAAAGACCACATATTATATGACTTCCTTTATATGAAATATACAGAATAGGAATATATAGACAGACAGAAAGCAGACTAGTGATTTCTGAGGGCTGGGGAGCTTAGAGGGAAATGAAGAGTGACTGCTAACAGGTACAGTGTTTCTTTCTGGGGGTGATAAAATTGCTCTAAAATTTTTTTAATTCAGGGTATTATGGGGGTACAAACATTTTGGTTGCATGAAATGCATTTGCCTCACTCAAGCCAGGGCTACAAGCGTGTCCTTCCCCCATACAGTGTGCCCTGTTTCCATTAGCTGTGGGTTTACCCTCCCCACCCTCTCTACCGATTGTGTTGATGGCTGAACAACTCTGTATGTTAAAAAATAACATACTACACATATTTATATATCAAGTAAAATATTTTGTTGACCATTCTCTAATATCAGAGCATATTATGTTAACCTACTTAAAAGTATAATTTAATGAGGATAATTTCATTAACTCTGAGAAGAACTCAGAAATGAAACAGATACAGAAAGAATAAACTGATTTAAATAATATGACAAGCCAATCAAAATATATGTTCTTACCACTTCACAAGTTGGCATAACAAGGTTTTCACAGTTACATTCTAAAAGGCAAAAATCAACAACATATTTATTTAATAAATTGATCAGCATAATCAACTTATTGGAATAAAACTTTAATATGAAAATTAGTTACCACAGTGCCATGTTGGACAACAAAGACCAGATACATTTTCTTTCACAAGATTCATATCTTCTGCACAGGTGAGTAGTGGCACAGGGCAAAGATTTGGCTCACAAACTAAAAAGAAAAATTAAATGGATAAAGAGTGATTTCACGTAATTGCCGTTTCTCATTATCCACCATTTAGTTCACTGCCATAACTGATGTAGTGCATGAATTCACATTTCCCAAGTGCTGCCTCTCCCACCATCTGATTGCCATGTGTTGGTGAAGATAAAATGAATGACTTATTAGCAGGTGCAACAAGAGTAGTAATGTGAGAACAGCTCATCAAGTGAAGAGCACTGAAAAAGGGTCTGGTATCATGGTACAACCAAGGTGCACTGGACTTCTTAAATATTGGACACTTCTAAATATTTTAAATTAGTTAAGATACACTTACCACAGTAATACTGAGGACAACAGAAGTGTGTGGTATTAAGATCTACTGTGAGAAATTCCCCATCGGTACATAGTGGAACAGGTTCAGTGCAAGATTCACAAACTAAAGGTGAAACAAAAAGCCAGAAGTCATAGCTGAACTAAAACAAATTAATTATTAATCCATAATATCACAGACAAATCAAATCAAAATAAAATGCATCATATTTAATATAATAGGAAATAAAGAAAATAAAACATATCTTCTTATTTGGTCAGAAAAACCATAATACTGAGTATATTGCTTTATGTTTTCCAAGCACAATGACATATAGAACACCATCTTATCAGAAAGATAGAGCATTCAGACTTCGGGGTAATTTGTTCTCACTAGGATCAAAATATCATTGATTTATTTATTTAAGTTTTGTTAATTCACTACCCTCAATTACTTCAATTTATGGATGAACAATGTAGTAGGCACTTGTTCTTCTAGGCTGCTCAGTATCCCCTCCCAACTTTGATAACAACTCTCTGAATGACCATGAAGAAATGCCTCACCCACATAGTCTTGGAGTAACTGTCAATAAGGGTGCCCCACACCACTAGGCCACTGTGTAGGAACAACCCACATTGGACTAATCAGAACTGCTTTCAATGGAATTTGAATCACATATAGAGGAACACCAGGGTAAGAAATAGATGGAGCTGGTTCAATCATTAGAGATCTCCACCTTGCGCGTCTGGTTCTCTCATTCCTAGGGCTTGTGTGCTCTGCTTCATCTTGATTCTTCCTCAAAGCCTTCCAATAACTGGTTGTGCTTAAGCTAGCCAGAATCAATCAGCCTTTGCTGTTTGCAGTTAATGAATCTTAACTGATTCAAGAGGATGTGTTTTGATTTCATCTAAGCATTTGACAAAATACAGCACCCTTTTATGATAAAAACCCTCAACAAACTAGGCATAGAAGAAACATATCTTAAAATTATAAAAGCCATATATGAGAAACACTCAGTATGATGTTTCTTATATACTGAATGGGGAACATCATACTGAACAGGGAAAAGTTGAAAGCGTTCCCTCTAACAAGTGGAACAAGATAAGGGTGCCCACTGTCACCACTTATATTCAACACAGTGCTGGAAGTCCTAGCCAGAGCAATCAGACAAGAGAAAGAAATAAGAGTATCCAAATCGGGAAAGAGGAGGTCAAATTATTGCTTTTTGCTGATGATATGATCTTGTATCTAGAAAATCCCAAAGACTCCACCCAAGAGACTCCTATAATTGATAAATAAATTCAGCAAAGTCTCAGGTTACAAAATCAATGTACGCAAATCAGTAGCATTTCTATATATCAATAACAGTAAAGCTGAGAATCAAATCAAAGACTCAATGCCATTCACAATAGCTACAAAGAAAATAAAATGCTTAGGAATATACTTAACCAAGGAGGTGAAATCTACCTTAACTACCAAAAAATCTTTGATATTTCATTTGATATGGAAAATAGAGAATTTTTACTTTTCATTGTCCAGTTCACCAAATAGAATATTTAGCTTCAGTCATTTCCCAGACATACTTTGTTTCTATAATTCTCTTTTGACATTGATAGCTCACACATGATATACAGAAGATAAAGTTTTAAAGTGGTCCTATAATGTCTTAGCAGAGCCCATTTATTCTAACTGATTCTTCAAGGAAAGCCAGTGCTAAATTTTTCTTCAAAAAGAACTAGGCTTTGGGGAAAAAAACTCAATTTTATTATCTCGGTCATGATTGGACTGATGTAGTCTCTGCTGGACGGGGAAGTTACTGATTGTAATTAATTGCCAAGAGTTATTTAAAATGCCATACTTTATTTTCTACAGTTCTTGTTCAGTTGAATTCCTATGAGTATAACATTAAAATATTGGTTACCATCAGTTCCATGAAATTCACATCAAGTAAAAGATTTTCCTTAGATCATCCATCTCCTTTCAAGAAATTGTCTCTAGAATACTCACTACAGACAGGAGAAAAACAGCAAGGTTCTTCCTGTTGAACTTGAATCATGAATTGGTCCTCTCTGCATTCTGGTGTTGAAATATTGGGGCATTTCAATGGGTCACATTCTGCATAAATATAAAGATATTTGACAATTTGTATAGAGTGAGATGTAAAATAAATAGTGTTTAGTTCTCTTTGAATTTGTAATAATTAACTTATATTTAAAGGTAATTTTAGTGAAAATATATAAGAAATAACACTTTATATATTTATATTTACACATATTTATAAAGAAAATACAGGTTTAAAAAATTATCTTTAGCAATACAACTCCACAATCTTTTCTAATAAATCATTTCATTGGAGACAGAAAAACGAGAATCTAATCCTTTATTCTGAATGAAACAATGAACCTTTATTTTTCCTAATTTATTACTCACCACATTTGTACTGTGGACAACAAGAAAGAGGGCTGTAGCCAACAATCAATTTTTGACTATTTGTACATGTCGGAATGGTAGTTTCACACAAAGTCATGTCACATCCTAGAAATAAAAAAACAAAGTATTAAAATATTAGTGAACATAACTAAAATCTTGTGCTGCTAACTCAAAAGCAGGGAAATGAATCTCACTATGCATGTTTTTACACTGTAATTGAACCCATTCAGCTCACAAAATGAACCATATGTGAAAAGGCAGCAGCTTTCAGATTTGCCTATTAAGCTCTTTCACCTCTGACTGTCATAAATCAAAGATTCCCAGATCCTTTACCTTGTTGTGTATTGCTGAATATTATTAACTGCTAACAGCTAGAGTTTTGTGTGTATATTTACAAAATCAACAAAACCACAATATTGCAAAATTGCTTTGATATGGCATATTTTTTTACACAAAGCGTCATACATACCCTGCTTTTTCACAAAGAACAGCAACATATGCTGTAGAATTAACTGACTATGAGGCTTCTGCATACATACCACAAACTTCCCTTGAACAGCAGGTCCACTTATCAGTGATGCCTATAACAACCTCAGCTTCTCGTTCACAAACTGGAGAGGGCTCTTCATCACAGTCAGGTTCTATAGGAATAATACTTCCATTCTCCAGACATTTGTATAAGGCACATTCATCAATGCCTCCATTCCAAATCTCCCCAGCAGTGCGGGGTTGGTCTTCACTATCAGTGCATGCTTAAAAAGATCAACAATGTTATACCACTCATAACCTGGGCACTAAAATAAATCAAGCCATCATATTTTGGTTTCAGACAGTGACATGGTCCAGCAATATAGATGATATGTCACAAATTATTCTTTCTCAGGTTCCTCTTTTCTTTCATCACCCACCAGCTTACAATTTTCTTTAATGAAAGTTTTTATATAGTCCCCAGAAAATATTTTCCCTTTTACCACCATCTGTAAATTTGTATGTATTCTTCTATAAATAAGATGATCTATGACTTATTTTTGATACATTTTAACTCTTGTTAATATAATTTTTTTAGCTTGAACAAACTCAGTAATGTAAATTTAAATTAGTTTTAAAATAGTAACTGTTAAAAATGATGGTGTTAGAAAACAAAATAGTCCCTACTTCACATTAACATTTATGTCATATGAAAATTTAAAATATTATTGCTTTAAAATCTAAAAGTTGAAAGTAGGCAATCAAGCAAAATATCATTTAGTGCCTACTAGTTTTACCTAAAAGTTTTATTTTATGATAAATATAGTCTTCTAGTAATTCTTTTAAGGAGTGATAAATGTAAACCATATTTCCAGTTTCCAGTGAATTTCTCTTTTCCTATCTACTAGCAAACCAAACCTCACAGATCTCTAAAGAACAAATATATGCACACTTATGTATTCTCAAATTCTTCCAGATACTTTCTACACTGGCAAACACATGCTTGTTTCTGAAACTATATATGCATTTCACTTCTACTTGCCTTCTTCTTTAGTTTTAGCTAATTCTCTTTTCTTCTGACCATAATGAAGAGCCCTATAACTCACAGAAGACTGTGCTGCAATTTTCTCAGTTTTTGCACTTTTTGCATCTGCCACCACCATTAAGACAATGCATCAAAATAAAATGGTTTGAGAATGAAATTAGAAATATTAAATGTTTCCCCCTAGTGTCTTAGTCCATTTGTGTTACTCAGAATACCAGGCCAGGCGCAGTGGCTCATGCCTGTAATCCTAGCACTCTGGGAGGCTGAGGCGGGAGGATCACTCAAGGTCAGGAGTTCGAGATCAGCCTGAGCAAGAGCAAGACCCCATCTCTACTAAAAAATAGAAAGAAATGATTTGGACAGCTAAAAATATATGTAGAAAAAATTAGCTGGGCATGGTGGCACATACCTGTAGTCCCAGCTACTTGGGAGGCTGAGGCAGTAGGATTGCTTGAGCCCAGGAGTTTGAGGTTGCTGTGGGCTGGGCTGACACCACAGCCCTCTAGCCCAGGCAACAAAGCAAGACTCTGTCTCAAAAAAAAAAAAAAAGAGAATACCAGAGACTGGGTAAATTATAAAGAAAAGAGGTTTATTTAGCTCACAGTTCTGCAGGCTAGGATGGGCAAGAGGCCTGGTGCCAGCATCTGCTCAGCTTCTGGTGAGGGCTTCCTACTGTGTCATAATATGGCAGGTTAAAGGGGAAGTGGACATGTGTAAAAGTGACCAAACATGAGGATGAACCTCCCTTTATAAAAACTCACTCATGTGGGAACTAATCCATTTCTATGAGAACTAATCTAGTCTCACGAGAGCCAGAACTCGCTCACTACCATAAGAAGGCATGAATCTATTCATAAAGACAGTGCCCCCATGATCCAAATACTTCCCACTGGGCTCCATCTCCCAACACTTGCCACATTGAGGATCAATCTTCAACATGAATTTTGGTAGAGACAAATCACATGCAAATCATCGTACACAGACAATAATACTATCTGCCATTTCTCAAGGCACTATGTTAAACGCAAAATGCTTTCCATTATGTTATGCACTCCACACTGACTTTATGGGATAAGTACTATTATTTTCCTCATTTTACAGATGCATAACTTCAGACCCGTAGAAGTAAAAGTGAACCACTAATACATGAAATAACTGGAATTTGAATTCAATTCACAATCTACATTCCTAATTTTTAATTTGCCACATTCTTTCCCAGTTATTATAGGGATAGATAACAATTAAACATATTACCACTGAAGCTCTTAATTTTGTTAACTTCAGTTGAAATCATATTAAAATAAAAGTACAAACTTACTTCCTTTCCAACACCTAGGCTATCTTTGATCAATCTTTATAAGCACATTTCTCTAATATCTAAAAAAGTTTTTATTAGTTTGTTTGCTGAATCCATAAGAAGTCACTTTGTACTTTGCTTCTTTTTTTTTATTTCAGCTTATTATGGGGGTACAAAAGTTCAGGTTATATATATTGCCCATGCCCCCCCATCCCCCCAAGTCAGAGCTTCAAGCGTGTACTTTGCTTCTTACCACATTCTTTCTCTGGAATGCACTGGGTTGAATATGGCCTGTGAAGAATAGTTCCACCTTTGCACACACAGTCTTCTCTTAAATTCAGACATAAAGAGTGTCCATAGAACCATTCGTTCAGGCATGTTCTTGCTTCACAGGTTCGCACACAGGGTTGATATTCCTTCCCCTCTGGGCAACTCAGAGCTATTAATAATAGAGAATGTAATTTGCTAATGATAAAGTAATCTATCTGAATTCTAGTAAAAGAAAGAAATGTCAGATTTCTTTCTGAAAATGAATTTTCCATATTTTAGTCTCTTGAAAGTCCATTTTTCATTTACTATGTAAACATAAATCAAAAACAAACCATCAGTGGATATTTTTGAGCATTTTCCGGGTGTCCACCTAGTATTAGGTGCTATGGTGGGAAAAGTTCATCAGATTTATATCAAATAAATATGACCAACAGGCAGCCCAAGTGTAGCTGGCATAAAGAATCAACTATTAAGAAATTGTTGCTCTATGAAGTGAGAAAAGATAATAGTCTTCTCAGAATAAACATAGAAATATACTTCACAACACAATCAAGTCATAAAAAAGAAAAAAATCATGTATGTTTAATTTTAATCCTTTACTGTCAAAAGAAATTACCATTGCTGAGAGGTTTATAAATGATGTTTTAGAAAATTTGTGTTGATTTTCAATGATTTTAAAAAGTCATACAGTTAAAAAAATGAATACTCAGCTGGTGAGTGTATAAATTGGTACAACCTCAGTGGAGAACAATTTGATAGTGTCTAGTGAAATTGGAGATGGCATATATTCCTGACGAATCAGCAATGCCACTCAAATAGTGATTTCCTCTGGGGGAGGACGGAGGGGAAGACTGGAGAAAGCATACCAGGAGCATCATGTGTAACTGTTTTATTTCTGAAGTTGAGTGATATAACTGGTGTTGTGATATATTATTCTTTCTGCACGTATTTTATGCTTACTAAATTAATTTGTGAAAAGAAAAAGACGAGGAAAGAAAAAAGTGAATGCAAAAAATGGAATGTTAGTTAATGGCTGAAAAATATTATTGGGTTAACAGTTACTTACAACAGTAATCGGGTGTTCTCCACTGAATACAGACGTCAAACTTGTTGCACAGAGCCACATAGGCAGAAAGTGCATCACACTCGTAGTTCCAAAAATAGGTATAATTGATCCACATCTTTTCACAAAAGTTCTTAGGTGAAACCTAGAGATACATTTTGTCTTGAAATAAGTTATATTGTTTTATTTTTCTGAAGGCCCTAAGCTAGACTAAGACTATTGGGAGAAACATATAGTAGTAACTCCCCAAGCCTGATCTCTGGCCTCAATTTATTTCTTCTGAGCTGCAGTATTAAAACTTCTAAGTTCCTTCTGGATATTAGCACTTTGATGTCCAAACATGGCATAATTTGTCCAAAGTAAAAAAAAAAAACAACAACAAATCATATCCCTTCTCCACTTAACCCACAAAAGCTGATTTTTCCGTGTCCTCTACTTATCTATTTATTTATGTACACTTTCACAATTTATTGAGCACCTAACACTGTGCTATACATAAGGATATAAAGTTAAATAAAATAGATATGTTCTCTTCCTGTGGACCTTACAGTTTGAAAAAAACAAAAAGCCTTTGAGTAAGATGAAGAGACACATGCTAAAGAGGATGATTAGAGGAGGGAAGTACTCCAGCTGGGGAAATGGCAAGAATAAAAGCCTATTGGCAGAAAAAAAATCTTGGAACATTAAGAGAGCTGAGAAGAGGCTAGGACAGCTTGGAGCTCAGCAAGGAAGAAGAGCATAGCACAAGAGGTGGCTGGACAAGTAGGGGGGCCAGATTGTAGAGGATCTCATAAGCCCTGGTAAGAAGTCTGGAATGTGCTCTAAATGTGAGTGAAATACACTGAAGGGTTTTAAGTAGAAAAATAACACAATCCTGTTTACATTTTTTAAAGATAATTCTGCCTGCTATGTAGAGATTTGCAAATAAGGATGAAGATTAGTGGGAAAACCAAATTATGAGACTTTATCCTTATACCAGGTAAGAGATGATGGTTGTCTGGATTAAGATGTTGGCATTCACAATGAGAAGAAACATGTGGATATTGAATATATTTTGGAAGTGGAGTCAACATAACTTGGCGATAATGTGGATGGCACAGATTGAGAATTAAGAAGGTAGCAAGTATTTCTTGTTATACCTTGTTTAAGTTAGAAAATCGAAGTCATCCACAATTGCCCCACTCTCCCTTAACACTAACATCTAATCAGTCCTTAAATCCTGCCCATTCTAAGTCCCAAATGCTGTCTCTCCTTTCTAGACGCATAGCTATTCTCACTTGCATGCCCCTGACCAACATAGGGTTTCACCATTTTCCCAAAGCAGATTTGCTTTAAAATCATTCAGCAGGGGTAGGGTGTGGGCGGAAGGAGTGGGGAAGACAGATGGAACAAAAGAGAGCCCATTTGTTAAAAATTGTTGGATCTGGATAAAGACATAGAGGTCCTTATAATGTTCTCTTTACTTTTGTGAATGTGTAATCATTGCCATAATAAAAGTTTGAAACAAACAAGCCAACAAATAAAAAAGTATGCAGCAGCATTCTAATTAGTTTCCCTGCTACACCTGTCTAGTCCATCTTCAGGACTTCCTACAGATCAATTAAGGAAATCATCACATCTCTCCCATTTTTTAGTTCTTAACTTTCTTTTTTTCTTACAACAGGACGTGAACCAAAGTTAACTGTTAGAAGCAGAAGATAGAGGAAGGGAAAATTTATCCCTAGGTTGATTAGAGTTCACCCCAAAGAATTCACTATAAACTCAAAATTTCTTTGAAGTATTTTTGAAGCCATGCAAATTTTACATTCTCATGCTTGATAGTCTTGATAGTATATTTTAAATAAAATAATGTCTTAATATTTGAGGCTTTGGGAGAAAAAGAAATATGCCCTACCTATCTCATTGATCAGTGGGCAATTTGGTATTGCATTCAATTCCTAAGTATCCATTTAAGAAATTTGCAGTGAATTGAGGAGATCTAACATCAAATATCAAGTTCGGCACGAAGGCAATACTATGTCTTCTCCACCTTGGTTTTGCAACATCCAGAAACTTATGTACTTATCGCTATGTGGATAAAAAGAAAACACCTTTTCCAAGGTTGCATGCACTTGTGCCAGAATTATCACTGTATCATGATGGCTAGAATGCAGCTAAAGAAGCTGGCTGAAGATACATCTTCAGGCTACCATGTGTAGAATCCTCATAACCTTTGATAGGGTCTCTTTTACTCTCTCAAGGAAACACTGATATAAAGGCTTTGAGTACTTGGGAGTCTGAAACTGCTATTGGTTCCTACATTCAGTTATTCTTATCTTATTCTTAAGCTTTATTTTTATGGTAGTATGTTTAACTGCTCAATCTTGAAAAAAATATCTGATTTTCCAACATAAGACATAACATGACCTGGTGCTCATTTGTATTTCCAGAATAAACAAAATCATACTTTAAGTAAGCATTAAGGTATTTATTATACTTGTTAGATTAGCCACTTGTGCTAGAGTACAATTCCCCATGTATATTTGGACTTCAGCTTTCTTTTCTTTTGCTGTCAGATTCACTGGAAAGATCCTCATGGACAAGTGGAGGCTATCACAGACTAAATGGTATCCTGTGTTGCCTCACCACGCCTTGACTAGGCAAGCTGAAAATTTCATGATCTAATCAACCTTAAAAATGCAATTTTCAAAAATCATGATGCTTTAAAAAAACAGATTAAAGTGATACTTGAATTTAAAAGTATTTGTTTTGTTTTCATGTTTATGTGCATGTATTTAAAAAGTGTGAACATTTAAACTTTATTTTCATCCAAATCTTGAAGTAAAACTGAAGGTCTAGGAAGATATGCCATTTTTATCCCATGACTTCATATCCTTTGCTTTTTCCCTCTGGGAACTCAGAGGGCAGGTTAACTACAGAGTCCGTACTTCTCCATCTAGCCCAGAGGTCTTTCACGGCAATTTCCTTCCTGACTTGACAATCCCCTTCTTTCCTTCTCAGATTCTTCCCTTCCATACATGTCGCACCAAACTCTTTCAATGTTTTCTTTACATGGCTTTTAACACCAAACTTTCCCTTGCATATACAGTTTGGCCCTTCATACCCAGGAGTTCTGCATCCATGGATTCAACCAACCATGGATCAAAAATATTCAGAAAACAAAACAATAAAAAATAATACAGTGATAAAAAATACAGAATAACAATTATTTACATAGCATTTATATTGTATTAGGTAGTATAAATATTCAAGAGATGACTTGCAGTATACAGAAGGATGTGTGTAGGTTATATACAGATACTACACCATTTTACATAAGGGACTTCGGCATCTATGGATTTTCTTATCTGCAGGGGTCTTGGAAGCAATGCCCCACAGATACTGAGGGAAGACTGTATTTTTTTCTCTGCTTAGATCTCTCTGTCTTCCTCTTTCTTTCCTGGCAAACTCATCCTTCTAAACAGTTCAAAGGTCTAAATCTCCATGAAGTCTTCTCCAAACCTGGACTCCCATGCACCTCTATATTGTATTAACATATCGTAATGTATCTGTTCACAGGCCTGCCTTCCTGCTAGACTCCTCGAGGGCAGGGAGAGGGTTTTATTCATCTTTGTATCACATCTTTGTAACACAGCGCTTAGTATGTGCTAGATGCTTACTAACTTTTAGTCAAATGATTCATGAAAGACCGTATTTGTCCTTTCACTATGGATCATTTTTAACAATATAGATCATTTAAAATATTTACTAACCACTTAAACTCAGAAAGTTAGAGACTAATAGAGACAAATTAAATTGAAAATGTGACAGTCCATTGTAAGTATACACCTGAAAGGCCAGGATAATAAGGAATTGATTAAAGCCTCACTGTCTTGGTTTCTATGCTGGGTAATCAAGTGGCATTGATCTCCTTCTCCTAGAGGTATTTATTTATAGGACAGAGTTTCATTTTTTTGTAAGCTGTATATATAACTCTAATAAAACATAGGAAAAAAAATAAAATCATCCTTCCTGTCTCTGTAAGTCTATAAACAATAAGTGATTCTAAATTCCAAAGCATACTGGCAGAAGGTTTGAGGTTTTGTTCTCTTCAGAAGAACATCATAGCAAGAACAGTAATTTACTGGCTTTTACTTTCAACATATCTAACATGACAATTCTAATCTATGGTAGCTTCCAACTTACTTTATCATGGCATGGAATGAAAACTCTTCTGTTTAATAAATCAATGCATTGACTACAATCATGCTCAGTGCAATTCCTAACAGGTCTTCTCATTGTTACTTCAAATGATTTTTCAATTTCCCAGCTCTCAATAAATAATTCTATGTCTTCCATATTTGTAATAATTGTGCCATTCTGCATCCTTAGATCATCATCTGGATCTTCATTGCAAATTCCTTAAAAGAATATATGACAGAAGGAAAAAATTCACATAAACCAAGTGTAGGCAGCACAACTAAATCAGCTTAGTAATTGATTTTAATTGATTTAAAATGAATTAACTATTTATTGAATGAGTTAACAAATGTATGTGTCCTTTAACTTTAACATTGATAGAATCTTTTAAATTATGTACCTGATTCTTTGATAAAACAATATAGAACTACTTTAACCAGATAAGAAAGAAATCAAAAACCTAGAAATCAAAATATATGAAGAGATCATAGAAGATCAAGAAAGAGGAGGTAGATTCTGCTC
The DNA here is from genome assembly GCF_020740605.2 of Lemur catta. Lineage (NCBI taxonomy): Eukaryota > Metazoa > Chordata > Mammalia > Primates > Lemuridae > Lemur > Lemur catta. Next base: position 34,954,816 of record NC_059133.1, read on the forward strand.
CTATGCTCATCCATTATTACCACCATATCCTAATTTCAGAACTAGTTTTTAAGCCTGGCAAGGTACTTCTCAGAATGGGAAACATTTGGTGATTGACCCCTAGGCTTCCATTTCCCTGGAAAAACTCTGCCTGAAAACATTACCTTTCCTTTTAGGAACTACCACTCCAGGCAAAGGCCTTAACTGGCATAAAGGTAATCCTTACTTCCTTGCATTAGTAACTATTACAGGCAATCCAGGCATAAACCAGCCATCTTATAGTAGTCACCTAGACACATGGATTCATTCAACATTAGGAAAACTATTGCCAAGCTCAGGACTTGAACTAGGAATTCTAGGGCACAATCTCCCTTCACTGGGATGACATGACTTGTTGATGGCTATGAGGCTTTGACTTGCTATAGCCTCTAGAGTCCTTGAGGAACACCAGACTGAGAATGAGCTTACTCTTCATCCAGTGTAGTGTGGAGCCAAGGAAAGTACAGAGAAATTGGACCAGAATCCTGATCATACTTTACCTGAATTTCATCCTACATTAAGACATAATTTTTCTTAATTCTCAAGACTCTAGGCTATAAAATATATGAATTAAAATTTTCTTCAAACATCAAATCTTAATCTCCAAAGAGATGTATCAGGATAAATAATGGTTCCTGCCACTGCAGATACCATAGCCATGTAAATGTACAGGATATCAAGCTCAATTTTTTAAAAATTTAAAAACTCAAGCTAAGTGAACTATTCTGTAAAGTAGCTACTTATTTAAGTCTAAATTTTTCTGAAGAAAGATAATTGCTATGAAAAATGTGTTTTCACTGCAACTCCAACCACCACTTCTGCAGATTTCACAGTGCTATATAGAATGAGACATCAATGTAGACCTCCCATTCTGGTATCCATGCTCAATTTGGGTCAAAATCTTATTCACTACAAACTTTTCAGCCAGTACCCAGCCAGTGATCCCAACGGCACCCAGATTTCCCTTTAATATGCCACCCTTATCCTACTGTGGAGGTCATGGAATTTAGAGGGTGACCCTTGGTTAACAAGAAAGTGATCTTAGCCCCTTCTCTACAATGCGTAAATAGGAATCAAGTTATCAGAGTGGCTGTCTATATAAAAGCAAGAACTTGCAGCAAAAGAGAGGGAAAAAACATGAAAATCAAAAATTTACTGAGAAGTAATAAATCATAGAAGAATATGTACATTCCCAAAGTCTCTGAGTTATGACTCAATAACCATTGATTTATTACATATACTCAATAATACCTATTACACATGATAACCTTAAATTACCACAAAAGTTTGTGCTACATTCAGCATACTCTAAATAGGCAAGAAAATGTGTAAACCATTTTAGCAAACTTTCCATTAAATGTTTACATTTTTAAAGAAAAAATTTAGGTATTTCATGTGATTTGTTGAAGGCAATGAGTTAGTCTTATTCATTTTCAAGTTGTCAGCATCAAGCATAAGTGTCACATACACGAGGTGATTCATAAACATTTACTCAATTTAGTGAGGTTAAAATTGATACATTTGTACAAAAGTAACATTTGCTGATTGTGCATACTGAGTGATGTGTTGAATGTTTTACATTAACTTTCACATGTAATCCTAACAACAATCTTAAAAGTAGATATTGCTGTCCCCATTTTAAAGATGAGGAAACTAATGTTTTCTTGAGACCACAGAACTATGAAGGGAATAACTCATGTTCAACTTTCCAGCAGACACCAGAGAGAGTATTCTTTTTATTTTGTTATGTTCTAATTTGTTTCCTTTGACTTAAAACTCTTTATATATCTATATAACATATTACAATATTAAATGTAGGTATAAAGGTATATCTAAGTTTTACACTTCACAATAAAACTAAGACAAATATTCAGAACATTGTGTTCTTTTAAGATAATTTAAACAACTTACCTGATTTTAACCTTTTAATAAAAATAAGGAGGAAGCAACGATATTTAAGCCTTTAAACTTTCTATGCCTCATTTTTATCACTTATAAATTGAGATAATACTAACACCTACTTATTAGAGCTTGTAAGAATTAAGTGAGTTAAAATATGTAAAATCATGCTGATACTTCATTAATGCTTACTAAAAATGACCTGACAGAAATACAAACGGTGTTCTAATATCAGTGGTAAGAATACCCAAAATTATCTGTTATTTCCTGCTTCTTTGCCTACTTGTTGAAAGCCATTGCTTCCTTCAGTAATTACATGGGAACTGAAAGTTAATATGACAGCTCAAATCTGCAAAGTGGGACGATAGGGTTCAAAATGGTACAGTGCAAACAAGAAGAAAATATTAGAAGAAATCAAGATTTTTAGAAGCAGCACTTACCACAAAGTCCTTCTGTATATGATGACAAGTTAAATTGGAAGCCAAAATGAATGTCTACGATTCCTGTAAGATGAGCCCACTTGATAATTAGTCCAGCTGGTGTAGTAATCACATACATTGCACCAGAATCTTCTATGGACAATTCCTGATTTGAAAAGGGCAAAGGCACAACAATAGAATCCACTTCTACCTAAATAACATAAATACACCTGTCAGGAAAATGTTTATTTAAATATACACTCATTAAAATTAGGAAAATACAGATTACTCCATTTCTTCTTATTTAGTAGAAATTATTTTTTAAATTTTTAAAAATTTATTTCTCTTCTGCTTCCACCATAGCTTCCCAGAACCTCTAAGCTCTTTTATTGTTCCTTTTCTGTGCTTTGCCATATTCAGTATTTGTTCTAACCTCATTGCCTTTTATTTTCTGCAAAACTTAACTTTCTTTTATGTTATATATGCTTTTATAACTGTTTCCCTCAGTACATGTTGATTACACCACTACTTTCTAATATGAATTTAAAGTAAAAGTTATTTTCAGGATGTGCTCTTTAATCTAGATTCTTTCTTTAATCTTTCAAGTCAGTGTGTGTTTAACTGTAATGTTCATAACAATCATCTGTCAAGCCTGATAAAATTCAAGATTCCCGGTGATTCTACCTTCTAGGTTTAGATTGAATTCTAGACTGTATTTTTAGCATGTACTCTTGGTAATACCAATGCAGGCAGTCCAAGGATTATACTTTGAAAAACAGTGCTTCAAAGAATGGGAATGACATGGAAGCATGAGCTGTAACTAGCAGTAAATTTCTCAATGTTAAACCTCACCAACCATTCAATTTCTCATCTTTATATCTTGCTCATACTGCTTTCCTAGGGCTGAAACATCCTTCTTCTTCCTCTTTCATATTTCCACTCATTCTTTAAGATTTATCTTAAGTATTATCTTCTCCGAAAAGACTTACTTGGACCTCCTATAGACTGCATTAAGTGAGCCTTCTCTGTACTTCCATGAATTCTTGGTCACAATTCTATCACTATACTTTCCTCACATATATGCAAACCACACACAACTGAAAATTACTTGAGATCCAGACTTGTGTTGTTTTATCATGTAAATGCTCATTAGGTGATTTTTTTAAGTAATTATTGTTAGCTGAATATGGTACACAACCAGTGAATAGCCAGTTATGAATTCGTCTGAAGCCAGAAATGAGTCCTTCCACCCCAATGCTCACAATAATGGCACTGACCAGGTTTAAATTTATTTCCCACCTACTTCCTGCAACTATATGAACTTCATCAAAATCAAAGGTATATACAAATTCTCTCATCCAAAGAAGTACCTCAGTCATACATTTTAAGTTTTATTTCACTAAAACTTTTTAATACCTTATTATAATTTAGGCTTATTTTAATATTATTTCCAGACTAGAATCTGCAGACCTGTGGTAATAGATGGAATTATTTCCAGAAAGCATATAGCATCTCAGCCATTTTAAACAAAATATTTACACATTTTTTCTCATATTTTAGAGAGAACAACTTAGAGCTGAGTGAAGCAGTCAGCTCATAACCTACTCCTATTTGGTAAACATATATTCCTGGTGATGATGGTTTTTCCTACAAATCCAAATGTCTTCTTTCAAACTTTCTTCATAATGCATTGCTCTTCTTCAGTTTATTTCAGTAAAATTAAATATTCCTTAGATTTTTTTTTTCTTATTTTAGTCATTTATTCACCAAAAAATTAATGGTGTCAACACTTCAAAATCAGTCCTTCCATCTGTCCTTTTAGAGGTGTTCATTCTGTATTCTTGGATACTACTCTTTTCAACATCATGAGCCTTCTTCTTATATAATATCTACTTTGTCTGATTTGAAACATGAACATTAACTCTTACACAAAGAAGGTTGGCCACTTACATTACCCAAGAGGGTGTCAGCATATTTAACATGGTCCCTTATGGTTAACCTCATAGGGGAGAAATATTTAAAACAGTTGGCACGTTATTGGAGGAGAAATATAATATTGAGAAGCACATTTTTAGACTATTCATGAAAAGAATTAGATATGAGAGCAATGAAACTCCACTGATACATTTAAAATTTTCTCTCTTATTAGAAATAACTGTGTTTATGTAATTTCTTATTTTCACCTAATGTGAGGATAATTTTTAACTTTGTGTTCTTACCTTTCTGGCTAACCGATTGACAAGTATTTTTTGTGTAGATGTCGTCACATTTAACTTCTTAAAACAAAGTCCAGAGATTCTTCCTGAGGAAGCCTTAATTTAAAAAAAAAATTAAAACTTTATGGAGTTAAACATAATCGTAGTCATAAACAGAATGAACTTACTAAATACTTGCAAATACTCACTAGCTTTTTAAACGAGTTTCCAGTCTGAAAAAAGCATAAAGAAAGAAACACTTTTAAAAGAAATGCATTACTTGACTTTTTAAAATATTGTTTGGATTAATGTTATATACCTCTAAATATATTCACAGGAAACCTTTTTTGGTTTAAGTATAAGAAGATCAATCTCAGTGAGTTCTTGAACTCCTTTCTACTCTGAGAATCCATGATGTTGCAATATGCATCAGCTACAGATTTATAAAGAAATAACTGCAAAAATGGATTATAGCCTACCTGATTCATGGAACATTTTTCAATATGGGCAACTATAATTTCCCCAGGAATTCTTACTAAGATATAAGAAGCCATACTATATAATGCTGCATTGTTTCCATCAAATGTAATAATGCTCAGTTCTGACAACATGGAACACCGACCTAAAAAAAATGGTGGAGACTGGATTCAGTCTATTAACTATTTGTATTTTTAGTAAATATTGCTCTTTTTTAAAAAATCTTATAAAAATATTTTTATATTTGACAAGAAGCAACTCTAAAAGTTACAACTGAGAACAAAAATTGGAAATCAAGTGAAGAAAGCTCAAAAACAATGACTTGCTGAGGCGATAGGTTCAAAAAAATAACAATCTTCCCTGATTAAAAAACTGATCACTAATTAAGAAATGCAAACTTACAAGGACATTCCCACTCAGGGCAGCAGATATCAGTGTTCACTTGAACAGGCCTTCCCCGGAAACCACAGTCAGGCATTTCCAAGGCCTTTGGGCAATTAAGAGACCAGTTGTACAACTTCCATTCCATATTAAGGCATATATATTGGCTGCAATTGTAAACAGGATCAAACTGCTGAGGCTGTTAATAAAAAGAGGAAAATTAGTGGGTTTTTCCAATTCTCAACTAGTGTTTTCAAATGATTTTTTAACTTCACATTCACATTGCTATAGTATACATTTCTTAAATATAAAAACTTTTGAAAGACAAAGAATTACAATTTCACTACAACTTTTTTTTTATGTACCCTCTTTACAATACTCAATGTGTACTTAATTTAAGCTTTACTTAAATATTGATTTGATATTAGAATTGGCCTTATACTCCGACATCTGAACAAAAACAAAGTCTTCTAAATTCTCCAGATTAGCATTTTGCAAGCAGACTTATACAGTGGCAGCTGATTTTTCATATTATGCTGTGTAAAGCCAGTATATGAATATAACTTCTGTTAATGTCAGCTTAAAAATTATAACTTAATATCACACCAATGTTTCATTAAAAATTCATAAATGACATCAATTTGATAGTACCTACATAGTATCATTATAAATTAATTTTTATATATAGCTCAAAACTTCCAGATAAACCAGTAAGAAATAAGTAAGTGGTAGATTTCTCAAAAGTTATAATCACATTATTTTCTTTCCTTGGATTCCAGATCATCTATTTTGGCCTATTCCACTGGTTAATATTTTTTGCATGTTTGCTATCTTTTTTCAATCTATTAAAGTTGTAGTGGACCTCTTCATTTCTTTATCTATACACTCCCTTGAGATCTCATCCAGTTTCATAACTTTAAATACCACTTATCCACTGAGAATTCCCAAAATTTTCTTAGCATGACCTCTGTCCTATACTCAATATATGTCCACTAGATCTGTACCTCCACAACTTTTTGATGTCCATGACTAATCTCAAAGTTACATGGCCAAACTGAACTCATGATTACATCTACCCTAGACCTTTACTTCCCGCAATGTCTCCAGGCTGGTTAACGCCAATCCTTCAGTTACTCAAGGAAAAAAAATCTTAGAATCTTTAATGCTTCTCATTCATTCACACCCTACATCTAATCCTTCAGCAAATTCTGTGACTTCTACCTTCAAAATACATCCAGGATCCAGGCATTTCTCACTGTCTCTGCTACCATCACCTGGAATAGACCACCACCATCATCTCTTGTCTAAATTCCTACAATAGCCTCCTACTGGTTCTGTTGTCTCTTTACACCTTACTCACAACACAGCAGCCAAAATAATCCTGAAGCAAATCAGATCATATAATTTCTTGCCTCAAAAATATACAGTGTCTTCCTGGGTCATGTAGAATAATAAAAAAAAAAAAACAGTCTTTATAATGGTCTACAAAGTCTTCCATAATCTACTTTATTTTCTACTCTTTTATTCCTTCCTTAATTAATGGTCCCTTGTTATTCTTTTAATATGTTAAGTACATTCTTAACCCAGGGCCTTTGCACTTTCTGGTGCCTCTGCCTGAAACATTGTTGTCCTGGTCTCTGCATTGTTTATGCTCTCAACGTCTTCAGATATTTTATTCTAAAGTCACCTTATCAGTGAATATTTTCTGACCATCTTATTGAAAATAGTTTTATTTTTCTCCTGAGCAGCACCTTCTAACATTTTATATGACCTAGTAGTTCATTTTGCTTATTGGCAACCTCAGAAACTCCAATAGAATGTAAACTCCAGAAAGGCAAGGATTTTTTTCCTGTTTTTATATCTTTTCCACGGCACCCGAATAGTGCCAGGCCAGAAATGGTGCTAAACAAATATTGTTTGAATAAATAATTAATCAGAATGAGTCACATATTTGAAGTAAGAAGATAGCTGCTCAAGTCTCAGTGGAGAAAACAACTAACTCTAGGAGACAATGACTTTTATCTTTTTTGCTTACCAATGCATCTTTATCACCTTGCATAGTGTGTGACATTTAGTAGCTGCTTAATAAATATTTTATGAATGCTTAATTTACAGAGAAGCCCACACTAGATAAATCTTTATTAGGAGATCACACCTAAGATCTTATTTCAGTTTTATTTGTTTTTCTTAGTGTCACCAGAAGTTAATTAATAAGAAATATCTGAGTCAGTTACAAAAACACAACTGGTATAATGTAATACATATTTTTTATTATCCTTTAGCAAAGACAGACTAGAGAGCATACCAAAAGAAGTTTGGAAGTATTAGGATAATTACAGAAATTTAAGTAGATGATATACAGAAATGACAAGTAACTGGAAGAGATTGCCCAGTCCCACCTCACATTCCAAACCTGTCGTGGGTGTCAGCATGTCAAACACAGTGATTTCCAGTGGAGTAATCATTTCTGGACCTGTTAAAAATGAAGATGCAATCCCCGTTACTAGAATGGTAAGCTACCGTTTATGGAATTTATATGCGACAGAAACTGTGCTAAGAAATTTTATATAGATTATTTTATTGAGTCCTCCACAGAATCCTTTGAAATCATTACTAATATTACTGTCATTTTATAGATAAAGAAACTAAGTAAGTCTGGTAAGTGGCAGAGGAAGAATTCAAACTCAGGAGTTCTGATTCCAGAGCTATGGCTTCTAAACATCATTCTATTATATAAACATCTTCAGGATCTTAACGGGGTCAACACAATTGTCTGAACAGGTAAAAATATCCATGGTATCACTAACGATTCCTCCAGAGTTACAAATTTTGTTGCCCGTGTTTGAAAAAATAGTGAGGTTGACTCTTTTACATTGGTGAATGTCGAGAGTACGTTCCTTGCAAGCAGAATGGATAATGCTATGGATCTCGTGGAGACCTCAGTTGGTGGGTGTGGTGCACGGGTGACCCATGGAAAAGGAAGATGTGATTGGTAAACATGTCTGTAAGGCACTTTCTAAAACTTTTTGTCAGTACTAGAGGGATTTCTAAAATAGCCTGAAGAACTAAAGAAGAGATAAAAATAAATGGCTGAAATTGTCCTTAGCTGTAATTTCAGTGTCCATTGGTCCATTAGCATTAAGAAATGACTGCATTAGTTTTCTATTGCTGCTGTAACAAATTACCACAAATTTTGTGGCTAAAAACAACATCAATTTATTATTTTGCAGCTATGGAGCTCAATGTAGCCATTCCAAAATGTATACACATTTCAAAGCAACATGTACACAATAAACATATACAATTTATATTTGTAAATTTAAATAAATAAATAATTGATTTTTAAAAAAGAAGTCCTAAAATCAAGATAGTGAAGCCTCTAAGGGAAAAATCTGAGTTTTTTTGTGTCTTCCAGCTTCTATGGACTACCTGAACATGGCTCATAATCCCTTTCTTCATCTTCAAAACCACAACATAGTATCTTCAAATCAAATCTCTTTCTCTCTCTCCCACTACCTTTCTGTATCCTCTGATTCTGTTGTCACATCATCTTCTCTGACTCTGACCCTCCTGCCTCCCTCTTATAAAGACACTTGTGATTACATTGGGCCCTCATGGACATTCCAAGATAATTTCTCCATCTCAAGGTCCAGGTATAAACTAGTGAACATCTTACTTTAGCCACATCTGCAACGTCTGTTTGCCATATGAAGTCACATATTTACAAATTCTGGGGATTAAAACATGGAAATTTTTGGAGGACCATTATTCAGCCTACCACAACGACATAAGAAAATCTACTTTTAGTTAAATAAATTCTACAAATAACCCTCATTTTGTACTTATTTAATAGTTTCTAACTTGCAGAACAAGTAGAACAAAAATTTCCATTCCTGAGTCTTATGAGCAATGTTTATGATATCTTAGATTTTGCATCATCTAGAGAATGTGATATTTAATACAGTCTTAAATATCTTCATTTCCATCATCATAAACATTTAGACAAAGAAGAGACAAAGTTCTAGTCTAATATAAGCACAAAGTCATGGAATATTCTAATGACTGGGCGGTTCTTTGGTCTTAACAGTGAAGGAGTTCATTGTTATCTAAAATCATCAAAGGGTTATAAGCATTGTCTGGGTGTAGATTTATAATAGCCAAACTGTCTTGATAACTACATCTGGTAAGTTTTGAAATTGAGAAGTGTGAGCCCTCCAGCATTGTTCTTTTCTTTCAAGATTGCTTTGGCTATTAGAGCTTCCTTGTATTTCCATATAAATTTAGGGTCACTTTATCTATTTCCACAAAGAGGTAACTGATATTTTGATAGGTATTGTATTATATTTATATCAAATTTGAGAGTACTGCTATTTTAACAATATTAACTCTTCCAATCTATGAACAGGGGATTTCTCCCTATTTATTGTAAGCTTCTTAATTCTTTCAATAATGTTTTGTAGCTTTCATTGTACAAGCCTTAACTTCTTTTGCTAAATATATTCCTACATATTTTATTCTTTTTTGATACTACTATAAATGGAATTGTTTTCTTCGTTTAATTTTCAGATTGTTCATTGCTAGGATATAGAAATACAATTTTTTTTGTATATTGATCTCATATTCTGCAACTTTGCTGAACTCATTTATTATTGCTAACAGGTTTTAGTGGATTCCTTAGGATAATCTATATATAAGACCATGTCATCTATGAATAGAAATAGCTTTACTTTTCTTACCTTTGAGGGTCATGGAATATAGTCCATATCCCCTGAATATGGATTGTAATGGTTTACATAGTTTTAGACATTTGAGATATGTGTTAAATATTAATTTGGGGTATATTAGAGAACTCAAAGTAGATAGCAGTACTTAAAAGAATTAATGGTCTCTGCCCCAGGTGTTAGGATATACAGTCTTATTTTGTAGACTTATTCCCTCTATAGATTAAACAACGTAGGTAAAGTACTCCTCTCAAAACATGCCTTAAACTATACCAAATTTAATGATGCCAAAATTTTACAACAGAAGAGCAATTCCTTTTCTCTGTAAGGGTGGTAACACCTCTCTCAGAGGGCTCTTATAAAAATTAAACAAATGCCAAGAGCTTAGTGTAATGCCTAGCACATAGTAAGTACTCAATAAATAGTAGCTAATAAGATAAACAGTGGCATAAGTAATGGCTGTAGTGAGGCTATTATTGTCTTTAAAAAAAAATCCAAATGTCTTCCCACAGACCCTTTGTGATCTGCCACTGATAAGCTCTTCCATTCCATGTCTTGGTGCAATTCCCCTCACATTGCATATTCAAGACACACTGACCTACTTGAAGTCCTTCAGGTGACATGACTCTCACTTCCAGAACTTTCAGCATGTTGTCCTTTCTAGTGAAACACGTTTCCTCCTTCTCCTAGCCAATCTAACTTCTATATTCTACTACCATTCTGAGATTATACCTCTAAAACAAGTATAATACCTTTCCTGCGTGCCTCTTGCACTTACCCCTACTGTAATGTTACAATCGCCTCCTGACTATTAGCTGTTTCAGGATAGAGGCTCTGACTTTCTTACCTCACTGCCCCATCTAGTGCCGGGACAGTGCCTGACACAGCTGATGCTCAATTAAAGCCTGTTGAATAAATTGAAAGAATAAATATCTGAACTTGAACATTTCTAAATTCTAATCCCTGCAGAAATAACACATGAAGTTTGTCAGGCCTCACTGTGAATGGATTTATTAAATCCTTCCCTGAGGCAAGTTTCATAGTGAAGGAAGGAAGCGAGAAGAGGAGCACAGGCCTCCAGAGCCTGGGGCAGAACACAAAACTCAAAACGGAGGCACAAAAGGAAACCTTGATTTACATCTACGTCTCATTAGAACAAAGTCAATCACTGTGAAAATGTAAGCAGGGTATAGTACCACCTAAATTCTAGATTTAGGTTTCAGGTTTTTAGATGTGAGGAAACTCCTATAATCTATACCACCAGAAATGCAGAAAGAGGTGGATACGTACAAAAGCCAGTCAGAAAATGCAGCATGTGGAGTCAGTGAACAGCTCTCTGATGGAGCAAAAATGACTGCTGGGTTTCCTAGTGGATAGGACAGTACTAATAATAGTAGCCGTGATCAGCGTGCCAAGACTTAATTACATAATGCTAATTTTAATGTCCAATATTGTAACAATACCTGTAAACATGGGTACGGTTGGCTTCTCTGGTGGCATTAATGCTGCTTCTGTGGGAATCACAGGTATGCCTACAAAGAAACAAAGATTCTGTTTCTTAATCTGTGTTTTCTCAAAGTGAGACACATAGAATTCGTACAGAGTTCTTTACCTTCAAGGAAAATGTTTCAAGAGAGAAAACACGACAGATATTAGAGGGAAGATTTATATGGATTAGAAAGTAATTAGGAACAAAAAAAAAACTGTGGAAGGGATATTGAAGAAGAATCTTATAAGAGTTTATTACCTGCCTAAAGCTTCTGCTTACAATCACTTGCCTCATAGAGAAAAATATGCAAGTGTTTCATTGTTCAGAGTAAATTAAGCAAAGTTCACACTTACAGTCTCCTGGATACACACATTTGAGGGTGACCTCATCAAGGATCATATTTTTAGGGCAGTAAGGCAGGCATCCTTCAACCCTTTATATGAAAAAAAAAAAGTAAAAAAAGTTTGAAATACAAAAAAAAAAAGAGAAAGAAACTGTATTTAACATATGCAACTAAGATATATTCTTCCCCAAATTCTTCTATCCTCTTGTCAAGCACCAAGGTGTGCTCCATTTGCTACCACTCCAATCTACTTCATTTTATAAAATCATAAGCTAGCGATGATAAGGGAATATCATTATGAATAAGGCAGACAGAATTTGAAAGCAGAACATTCAAACTATACACTTATGGAGGGACACACTAAGGCCATGTTCAACAAATCACTGCAAATGTAGAATTATTTATTGAGATTTTAATTTGTATCTGTTGCACTGTTACTTCCCACTCCTATACTCTCTTCACATCCAGACTGATTGACATGCTCTTTGACTATCCTTGCCGTGTGGATGCTTCCAGAACAAAACCAGCAACTTCAGTGGCCTTCCCTACCTATTACTGAGTCAGAAACTTATTGAAAAGATATTAGAGATCTCTAGGTAGAAGAAATAGCGGTGTGACAAGGTTGCAGTTCTTTGAGAATGGGGAAGGGGAGGGGCAGAGGCTACAGTTCTCAAGAGTGTTAAGGCCCATATTTGTGGCAGTGCCCTGGGAGGAGATGGCTGTATACCAGCCTGAGGAGACCCAGTTCCAAGCTCCAGGATGTCTGGCCTTGGTAAGAACCCCCAGTCTTTGGGTGTAGCACAAAAAACCAAGGGAGAGTCTCAAATTTCAAGAAGCCATATTGTGGGCCAAAGACAGGAGGGGCTATCAGAATATCTTTCTTCTAGAGGAATGATGCCAAAATAAGCACTAAGATTACATTCTCCTCAGAATCCAATTTATTCTAATTCAAAGGAAATAAATGGAATCCTTTGAGTAGAACCATGTCTAATTACTCTATACATACATACTGCAGAGAATTCATGCAAATATTATTATAAAAAGGCTTGTTTATCTGCCTCTAGAATACCCCAGCAGTTTATAACAATATTTTTAACATTTTAAAAATATTTCCAATTGCTTCATCTGTAAAGAATTTGGACTAAAAATGTTCAAGGCTTCTTTTCATTTAGGATGGAAACAAACTAACTTGACACTAGAGGTAAGTGTTGCCACCAGAGGGCATTTGTGCCTGGAGGCAGATCCAGGCAGCACTTTTTAAATATGAAGAAAAGCTATTAATAATTTCTGTCTTAATGAGGCTTAATGAGACACATTTAACGATCTCTTGGATACTTCCTTCCCAAATGATTTCTTCCCACATAAACAGTTTAGCTTATATGACCACTTGTTTATTTCATAAAATGAATTTGAATAATAAAACTTTAACCAGTATATGATATTCCTGTTCTACTCTAAACTTTGTGATGTCGGAGAAAAAAAGAAAAAATTAAAGTTACTGGATTGCTGAAAGACTAGGACTAGTTTGCTGTCATCAAATTAAGTCAACATCAATTTTTTATGCAACTCAATTATTCTGTAGTTGTTTTATGCACATAAAAAGCACAGCCAAACTCTTAAAATACTTTTCAAAAACCATTAACTTTCTCCTTTAAAATACCTTCAGACACACATAACACATTTCTCTTTGTTTTGCCATCCAGCTGGTAATCTACTACATTTCTAAGTGATAAATATAATGCCTCAGATGCAGAACTGTTCTTATAATAGGTATATTATATAATAGGAATAACTGTATTTTCATATGTGCTCTAGGGTATGCTACTTGGCACCTTTTCTCAGAAAAGTTCTCATTTTCACAAGATATTTTTATTTTTAACATTTGCTATGTGCCAGAAAGTACAATCATTTAGAACAAGGGTGGTGGTTCTATTGGGACTTGGAGGACGGGTACAGAAGCATGTTAAAGCCCCTGCTCAGTACCTGAGTCTCCCCTCAGGGCTGCAAGTACAAGGAGCAATAATTAGGCACCTTGGCACAGGGGAAGTAGACAGGAGATAGAAATGAAGGTGGAGATGAGAAACATCACGGTGGGGAGGAGGTTTCATGCTGAGTCTCTTCTCTGCATCCCAACCATACAAAAAGAGAAACTTAGAGACAGCTAAAGGCCAATAAACTGGAAGTTTTAAGGATCTGGTTTCAGCCATCTCAGAGACTGGTTATGTCATTAGAAGTAATAAACCAGCCAAATGCCATTTCAGAATATAGCTCAATTTCCTCCACTATGCCTGGGCCCGCTGTGTCCTCTGCTCTCGTCCTTCCTTCTCCCCATGGGCTCCCCGTTGCTAGTTGCTAAGCCTCTCCGTGGGGCCACTGTTGCACCCTATCCTCTTCATGGCTACCGGAAGAGGCAGGAAATACATTTTTGAATGCAAGAAGTCCAACTGACTGGTGAAGACTTCTTTTCAGAAAAAAAAAATTGGCTATTTTTAAGAAAATAGATACATCACTTTCTTCTCTCTGATATGCAACAGGGTATAGCAGTCCAAACCCTGGCTCCACTGCATACAAACTGTATGATGCAGGGCAAATTGTGTGACTTCTCTGTGCCTTCGTTGGTTTTCTCCTCTGAAAATGGGAACAATTAGATTACCCATTTTACAGTACTTAGCACAGTACCGTAAAGTACTATAACTTGTTTGTGTTATACTGTAAATAGCTACATATGTCAGTTGTTGTTATTCCTCTAGATTTCTTTCCTGTATTGTCATTAGCTACTTTTTTTTCTGTCTCCATCCTAAAGACTGTGAGCTACATGAGAGAGGGGCTGGGTCTTACATATTGACATGCTCAGAACTTTTGTTCTGAGCCCATGTTCGCCATAGAATAAGAAGCTCATGGTGTTTAATGTAAAATGATTCTCTTAAAAAAATTTCCTCCTACAATTGATCCATTTCTTGGTTCTCCTTTACAGCAAACTCAAAAAAAAAAAAGAAAGAAAGAAAGAAAATGGTTTACACTCTCTGTCTCCATTTTGCCTCCTCCTATTCTCCAGGTTGCTAAATCCAATAAACAATTTTCCATCTCAATTTAAAATCCTCAAAACCAAATTCCTGACTTTTCCTCCAAGCTGCTCCTCCTAACATCTTGCTTAGCTCAGTAAATGGCAACTCAGTCCTTCTATTACATCAAATTATTTGAAATTGCTTATATTTGGCCAGTTTTGACTACAACAATGGCAACTTCATATGGTTTCACTTAATAATTTCTGAGGCCAAAACTTGAGTCCTTAACTCCTCTTTCTCTCATAACTGATATTAAATCTGCTCACTTCTCATAACCTCCAGGGCCACCATTTTCATCAGTCCCCTTTATCTCTTGTATTACTAAACAATTTTGCCCTGTCCTTCCCCTTCCCAACAGTCCATTCTCAATACAGTAACCAAAATAAACTCTTTGAAACATAAACCAGATCATGTCACTCCTCTTCCTAAAATACACCCAGGTTGCCCATTTTGCTCAGAGTAAAAGACAAAGTCCTTACAACAGGCTACAAGGCCTTATCTGATTTGCGCACCACAAGGATTCTCTGTTCTTATATCCTAACTCTCTCAACTTTATTTATTTTGCCCTAACTAATGGCCAATGGCGACCTTGTTTATCCTTAAACACACCAAACACATTTCCATGCCAGGACCTTCACACTGTTCTCGGATTGAAAGGCTCCTCCCCAGATATCCCCACGGGCAGTCCCCTCACTCCCTCTGGGTCTCTGACCAGATGTCAGCTTGTCAGGGTGTTCTTCCCTGACCACTGATATTAATGGAAACACATACACACATGCCTTATGCTCTGTCTCCCTTACCTTCCTTTATTTTTCTCCCTAACACATATGACCATCTAAATGCTGCATTATACATCTATGTTTATATTTGTCTATTTTCTGCTCAACCCAACAATATGTAAGCCCCATAAGGGAAGGTACTTGTTTATTTTGTTCAGTACTGTATCCCTTGCAGCAGGAAGAATTCTTGGCACATAGAAGACCATCAATAACTATTTCTTGATTTAAATGAAATAAATTCATGAATGAGTATATAGTAAACACAAATTTTTCTTGAGAATGGCCATTTTGAACCTGCCCCCCGCCCCCCAAAAAAATCACTGGGAACAGAATCTGCTAAAACTTGAATTTGATCATTTATTGGTAAATAATTACTTACGGTGGAAGAAATGTACACGCTAGGGCTTCAGGGTCACTACACGTTTTAAAACAGGGAATGGCACAAGGTTCATACCTCCATTCACACATCCTCCTGTAAGGCACAGCTACCTGGATTTCTGGGAAATCAGTAAAGTTTAGATTGTGTACATTTTTATTTCACAGCTTGAAAACTAGCAACTTATGACATGAATCCTTCTAGTGTTTGACTCCGCTTTGACCATATGCTATGAGAAGACAGACCTAAAGAAAAAAGCATCGTAATTGTTTGGTGATCACATTTTGTGCTCAGGTTAAATATCTGAATGTAATTCTATCTTCCAATAATTTTTTAAGAGAGGTTGGAGAAGGCTAAGGAAAACTCAAAATCTTCTTCCTTTTTCTATGTTGAGTGGGTGTTCACTGATATTCACATCATAATAATACCAAACACTTGTTTGGAATTTTAATTTTGCAAAGTAATTTTTTGTCCATTATTCTATTTTATCCTGTCCATTATTCCATTTTATCTTGCAACAACCCTGTTGAGTAGGTATTATTTTTAATTTATAAATGAAGAAAGTAAGGCTCACAGCAGCCAAGTGACTTGCCAACTTCAAACATTTAGGACAATAGCAAGACCAAACACACAATTCATGTCCTTGAATCTAGAGAAAATGTTCCATCATTTTCTACTCACAATACTTAGCACATTGCCTTGTACATGACAAGTATTGTTGAATACAAAAAAAGGATGGATTTGAATAATACATGCTTATAATTATAAAACCTCCCTTTATTGAAGATTTTTCTCCTACAAACTCTGCTTATACTCTTCCCTTCCTGCAGCATAGAGAAGTTCTTTGGTGGCAGTTCAAGGCTATCTCTGAACAAGAGGATAAGGATAAAAGTCAGGAAGCAAGTATGTTTCTTATACTTTGGATACAGAATTCAACTCCAAAGGCAAGGAAAATAAATCTTTTTGGAAAGTACCTATGCATCTAAAGATTAAAGTAACTGCTAAACTTGAGTTATTGGGCTCACGGGTCCTGAGGGATGCCTGGTTCCAAGACTAGAGTAGACCCTTAGCGTTTCCTAGGTTTAGGAAGCCCACAAAGATCCGTTTCTGAGATTCTGATGATGCTATTGGCTGAAGTTCTCTAAACCTCAGGTGGCACTGCTAGGTCTAGTTCTAAGAGAGCAGATTTCTAGAGTAGACAGAAAAGTTCAACTTTAAGTAAATTCATATAAAAATATTACATCTACTCTTATGGAATGTTGTGTAAACATGTCAATGACTCTTTTTCTCAAGAGCACAGTGAAGGAGGACAGGCCCCTGGATAACCTTGGCTGATCCAGCTCTTTTCCTCCTACTTGCAGTTTTCAGAACAACTGGATAGAATGTCGCAGTAATACATTGTCTTCAGATAAGGAGGAACTATCTGGAACAGCCCAGCAGCCTCTGTCCTCATTCCTTCTAGAACATGATGACCTGCAAAGTTTGTACTCAGTGATCCCAGTGGCACTCAGGGTATAAAATCCAGAGCAGAGTGCTTTTAGGGAGTCCTTCAGCTGTGGTGCAATACGAGAAACACACAGACAAGACTCCATTTGCCCCAGGCAGCTTTCCTGAGCCTTGGAGGACTGGCCCAGAATAGACCCTAGTCTTTTGTTGATTCTTGCTGCCTATGTATAAGGAACAAAGTTGTTTTGCCTGATTTGACATACGAGTGGTGTATCTCACTGTACTAGACCTAAGAAATGCAAGTGGTAGAGGTATTAGGGCTCCTTTGGCTCGGCTTTGAGCCCCTTGCCAGAGTAAGAATGCTTACAGAACTTTGGCAGCTGGGTTTGTGCGAAATCTCCTGCCAGACTTAGGAAACTTTGCACACAGGAACTCTATTCTATAGGCAAAATTTTCAATCTCAATTTGGATTTTCTAAAATCTAAAGATTAGATAGGTTTGCAGAAATTTATCCACACCAGAAAAGGCAAATTCTTAGCTCTCTCAAACTGCTCTAGGAGGGTTGACTAGGATGAAACAATTTGTTTGGGAAACTCAAGGAAGATATCAAGCTCTAGATTTTAAAAACAAAGCATGACTTTTAAACATTGCATAAAGAAGTGAAGATTGCTTTATGAAACTCAGAAAATTCAGTAGCGATAGACCTCTAAAAATCTCTAGAAATAAGATGAGGCTTCTGCTGAGCTAGGGAAATCTTGCAGAGGTCAATGAAACCAGACACCCTTGTATTCGAAGAACAGAGATAAACATGCTGTACTTATTGCTAAGAATCAGATTAAGTAGAAGTTGTCTTCTAGGAAAGAAAAGGTAGAATCAAACACTAGACAACCATGTGACATGGGTGGGCTCTGATTCCAAACTCCAGGTAATTGTAGTAATAGTAATAATTGGGGTAATAATAATAGAATAGGTTATTTAGGTTATTTAAGCAATTTCCATCAACTTATTTAATACAGTAACCCTATAAAGTAGGCATTATTATTTCTCCCATTTAAAAAATGAGTAAACTGAGGAATAAAGAGGTTAAGAAACTCACTTAAGACCATACAATCTATCTACTTATACACAGGAAGAATGACTGTACCATTAAAAACTGAGAAATATTCTGTATAATGTAAATTTTCCTATGGATTCCCTTTTTAAAGATCTCAGGAAACATACCTTCTATACTGAAGCTACTGGAATGTTTAAATTCTTCAGAATCATCATATTTCGAGGCTTTGACACTAGAATCTGTGACTGTGATGAAAAAGCCTTTTTTGCTGTATAACTCAAATGCACTATAACCAGGAATCCAGAGGCCCTGATGGTGGAAAAATGTTGCTCTCTGATGAAAGGCTGCATTTGCCTCCCACAGTTTCAGACTAAGAGTGTCATCATCGTGGACACAGAGAAAGTAGTTTGGCCTTTCTGCAGATTCCAAGGAAACAAGTGCCAATGCTGTAAAACATAGATTTTCAGGAGAAGGAAGATAAACACTGGCATTATAAAATGTATTTATAGAGTTCAAAAACTAGTACCACAAAATTGCCATAAATAATGAATGCCAATCTCAAAGATTTCAGATATCAATTAGGAAATCTCTAAAGGAAAAAGTAAGTATTTAAATGTAGTGAATAACAGTGCTATCTCAAATGAAAATCAGTCTGGTGATTTCCATTTTTGAAATAATTTATTATGTCCTTGGGTTAAAAAAAAAAAAAGAAATATCAATAAGGACCACAGAATGTATAGTTTTATATAAGTAATCAAATGATTAATTGGTCATATATTTGTATTTGCAAGCTTTAACATTTATAAATGCACAAAATGTACAAACAGCTAAATTAGATGATTGAAAAGAGTACAAGAACAGAAAAATAGATCAATTTAGGTGTGCAACTGCATTTCAATATCACTGGGTTGTTAATGAGCAAATGTTCTTGCAAGAGATTTTACTGTATCAGGAAAAGACTATTTGCTCAACATTATTGTCTATTTCCCAATAGATGATCAAATGGCTAATAAGCAATTAGGCTTTACAAAGCATTGGAGAATTACCATCCTTTCTTGTTATGTACTTTGAAAATTTCCCTGATATTTGTAAAACTCATGATATAAAATTAATTGAGATTTTAAGTTGATTGTCTTAAATAAACACTATTCAGATTTTTCTATTAAAAACATTAGTTATTGTAAATCATGAAATGAAGCGCTCTCTCTAATTCAATATGATTTCAAAAGCATTTATTATGTCCTAAAAACGTAAGTTCCTCTGCTTAACACTGGAAGAGGTAAAAAATAAAAGAAATTTTTATATGAGGAAAAAAACATATAACCAACATAAATTGGAATTTGACTGTGGTAGGTGCTTTCAGAACTAGAAAAGGAGTTCTTTTTACAGGAAAGAATTTAACCAGAGAATTGGGAGATTTCTTACAATAAGTGCAAGTTAAAACAGATTCATTCAGTCAATGAATATTTCCTAAGCTTATGCAACATGCCATGCATGGTTCTGGGTAGACTACGTAGAAACAATGTAGCCTGAGCTTCACTGGATCAGAAGAGGAAACTCCCACCTGTCAGAACAGGTACCAGGGACATACAAGAAGTACAGACTTGCTCATGCAAACCAGTTAATGTAGGGCCAGGTTCTAGGTACTGAAGACCTATCAGTGAACCAGGACAGACAAGGCCAAGTAAAGGGTAACAGACTTTATGTAGACAGAGTGACTGTTACACTCTGATTTGTGCTCTTAATATTTAGTTTCTTTGATATCAAGTCACAATTTTTTTCTACTACTTTAAATCTGGCATTAAAATCCTTCAAATGTTAGGAATTAGTAGATTGTTTTCCAGAATTTCTAATTCAGTTCTGTGATTAATACTACGAAAATTTTAGTTGTACTTTACTTGGCACCAAAAACTCAATCAAATAATTGCAGTTCTAATGTATATACACCAATAAAGAAATGATTTTATATATACAAAGGAGATAACTGGTTCATATGCCAATGTCATCTTTTATTTTATATCCTTTAGGGCTGCAGTCCCCAAGCCCCTGGGCTAAGGACCAGTACTGGTTTGTGGTCTGTTAGGAACTGGGCCGCACAGCAGGAGGAGAGTGGCAGCCGCTCCCCGTCCCTCCCGATCCCTCTTCTCTCCACTGCCCCGTCTGTGGAAAAATCGTCTTCCATGGAACTGGTCCCTGGTACCAAAAACATTGGTGACTGCTGCTAGGACACTTAGAACAATGACACAAACATATTAAATCCCTATTAATATTTACTAAATGAATAAATTAAAAAATGTACATGGAAAACTAAATTCTTATTTTCAATTATACTTACATGATGTCTTCTCTTTGAAAAGGCCTGGAGTAATCATAAAAATAAAAAATAAATTGCCATGAATACCACTTCTTGGCAAAGAGAAAACACTCCTACTGGTCATATTGGCCCCCAGAACAAGGCCAGTCTGCCCATAACTTGCCAGCATATATGGTCCTTCTCCAAGTCCTAGTTAAATATAAGTAAGAGAATTATAAATTGGCATTGGATTTTAAAATTTCAATGTGTCATTTCAAGGAAATAAATTTTAATAACAAAAAACTCAAAAAAATGGAGCAATTAAAAATTTATCACTAATAAAATAACTGAATTTTTTTCAAAAAGTATAATTTAGAATAGTATAATGTAGTGTTATGTATATATACATATATATTTCCAATATGTAATTTTGAACATATATATAAACATGATTATGTATGTACATATATATGCATGTGTTTATGTATATGTAAAGCAGTGCTGGATAGGTTAACTTAAGCTTTCTGGATAGCAAATTTTCTCACCTATATGAAGAAGTTTGTCTAGGTAACCTTCCAGCTCTAACATTCCAAGATTCTAATCTATCCTCAATAAATATAAGAAGTTTAGTTGTATAAATGGCCAGGTTTTATGATAATCTTCTAAAAATCATCTCTCCTTAGTAGGCTGCATCGCATGAAAAAATAGTTCACAACATGATATATTTTACTATTCTGAGAATTATTGTATTTCATCAATGAGGTATGTCTATAAAAAAGAGAAAAGAAGATGAAGCTGAACAGAGAAGTCAAAGATCTTTTTATTTATGCTATCATTTCCCATCCACTTAAATGGTTCCATATAAAGGGGAAAACATTTACTACAATAAAAAACTATTTGGTCTAGAATGAAACCTAAAATTCAGTCAGAGTAATTTTTCTGAAAAGTTTATCTTATAAAGATGAGTATATAAATAACAAATAAATTCATTGATATTCAAAAAAAATTTATGTTACATTTTATGTTAATGAGGTCAGCTTACTTTCAACTCAATAGCTATGCCATTTAATATTTTTTTAATATAACTGAGATATTATAAAACCAAATTTTCTTCTGAATCATCAAAAATTAAGTTACATAATTATGAGCTGTATACTTTTAACAAGTATGCATGTATGTTTGTGTTGTTGGTTATGTAAAGTGTTAATATACGTATGGTAGGTATTATCACAAAAGATTCATCTTGCTGCTCTCAGTGCATTTCACTTTCCCTTTTCTCTCATTTTTAATCTCAAGGACAATTTAACTTTCCCAGCCCACCCTGAAGAGGGAGATAAAAAATGATTAGAAGAATATAAGGGCAAGATTTTTCCCCTTAAGGACTGAGGACCAGGTCTGAATAAAGGGGAAGGGATAATTGGATTGGAGGGATGAGAAGTCTTCCAAGTAGGAAGGGGAATGAGAACCAAAATTTCCATCATGAGGACCAGGAGAAGAGCAGAGGGACTCAGAGGGTAAGTTTATCTTCAAGTGTACTCCCTTCCACTAGCTCATCATCTGGGACACGTCACCCTTCAGCAGCTGGGGGCTCTTATAAGCCATGAGGAAAAGAGCCTCACTAGGGACTTTTGATACCTTGAGTAGAGATGAGGACTTGAGATAACTTTGTCCCCACACTGAGGTGGAGCTGAGCAGGAACTGGAAAATTTTTCTATGAGCTTGGTAGCAGAGGACCTACCACCAATGCTACAAATGTATACTATGCACAGTGTTTCTCCAGGAGCCAAAATTTACAAGAACTAAAAAAACCAAAAAATTGTATCAATAGTTTCTACCACCTAATGGCTCATTTTCTAGGAAAGACAATAGGAGAGTGATATAAACTTCCAAGATGCAGATATATTTCAATTTATAAATATGTAGGTTCATATAAACATGTAAATACTACATAAATAAGTCAGTAAATATGTGAATTATAATGAGATACAATTCAAAATGGAGAAGACATACATACAACTACAATTTGAGGGCTTGAAGCACCCTCATGAATATTTAACAGAAGAATGACAAAGGAGGTACCTAAACAAGATCTTCTCTTCCCTACTACATGTGCCACTTACTACAACAACCTGAAGAGACATTTGTCATCTGAGAAATCCATTTGTATAAAAAACTAATTCGGCCAGGTGCAGTGGCTCATGCCTGTAATCCTAGCACTCTGGGAGGCCGAGGCGGGAGGATCGCTCGAGGTCAGGAGTTCGAGAGCAGCCTGAGCAAGAGAGAGACCCCGTCTCTACTAAAAATAGAAAGAAATGATCTAGATAGCTAAAATTATATATATAGAAAAAAATTAGCTGGGCATAGTGGCGCATGCCTATAGTCCCAGCTACTCGGGAGGCTAAGGCAGAAGGATTGCTTGAGCCCAGGAGTTTGAGGTTGCTGTGAGCTTGACGCCACAGCACTCTAGCCCTGGCAACAGAGCAAGACTCTGTCTCCAAAAAAAAAAATAAAACCTAATTCAATCCATTTGTATAAAAACCTAATTCAAATTGACTCCCAGTTAATTGCTATCATGCTTCTGAACTATTTTCACCGGCAACTGAGAGACAAAAGTCATTGACCTTATCATTAATTTTCTGCAGGGAGAAGTATAATTTCACCATTTACTAAAAACAATCATTTCCTACAGTGATTCCTTAAACACAGAAATAAGCATATTCTATCTAATAAAATCACTCTGAACTTAAAACTTGCATAACAACTTTTAGCAGGCTATTGAAGTCTTTGCTCATCCACAGCAATAATAATAAAATTTTACATTTTTAGTAAGTGCCATAGAAATGAAAAAAACAAGATATTATATAGAATCTTTGGGCTAAGGATTATTGAAATAATATCTATGGTAACCTCTGAACTCCCCTACTACTTTTTAAATTTTTCTTCCTACAGAATCATAATTATTTATTTCTGTATTTGCTTTAAATTATGTAAATATCTTAATAACATAGTGTCTGGCATGTAGCAAATATATAGAGGGAGACGTATGTCAGCTATAAATGTCCAAAAAAGGCTAAGTAAGTTTATAATAGTTGTCAAATTTGGGGGATGAAACAAATTAAGAATAATCATTTGAAACCATTTTCTTTTTATTATTACTGTCAACAATCTTTACGATTCTATATTCCTCTTCAGTTGTCTATCTGTTGCATTACTTTTACAAACTCTTACTTTCCTTGGTATGTTGATGATTTTCCCCATTACTTTGATCACAAGGAACAAATTTTCCTGCCACTCCACCCAGCCTATGAGTGTCTCATGAAGTCCAAATGCCCCATGTTCACCCTCTGATATTATCAATACAGTATGACAAATGAAATTAGAAGAACTGGTTTGAAGAATTCTATAACACATTAGGAAAAAGAACCATGACTAGAAAGGCAGCAGACTTGTTGACAGAAAGCAAAATGTACCAAGTAGCAAGAGGTAGAGGTTCAATATGCATAGAAAATTCTGCTTCTGGGTCCATGGGTCTGCAGAAAACATGCCAGATACCACAAAGGCACAGATGGAGATTTTCATAGCAGAATTGGGTGAGATAGGAATTTTTGAGTGAGAAAGTTATTGGAGCATTTTCTCAAGTTGATATCCATGTACATTATATATAGCATGTGATAACAATTCGTGGTGATCATGCCTACACTAAAATGTGTTAACTGCATAGCCTGGAGGTCATGCCCACTGGCTCTGGAGTTAAATTGTTTACAAATCCCAGTTTAACACATTTTTGATAAGTGACTTTGGGAGTTATTTAATCTCTCTGTGCTTCAATTTCCTTTGTAAAGTGTTGATAATAATAAAGCGTATAAAGTAAAATAATAACATTTTGAAGTTTAAATTATATGATATGGAGAAAGTAATGAACACAACAAAAGTTCTTGTTATTATCAGTATTATTACTGATTTTATTATTACTAGGCAATCAATTACATTTTAATCATGGAATCCAAAGGATTGATATAGAGTGTATGTGTGAGAGAGAAAGAAAGAGTATATGTGTGTGTCTTTATAATATTAAACAGAAAAAGTGTTGAATTGTTCTCTTTTATTAAACTTCCATAAATGTAACAAAACAACCAAAAGTTTAAATGCCCATTTTCTTTTTAATTAATCATCTCTATTTCTTTAAAATTAACTAGCTGACAAATTTCTCCCTGACTCAATAAGCCACCCCGGAAGTGTCTTAGATTGCTTGCTTGGCCCAGATTTCCTATAATTATTACTCTAACTGACCCATCCATCATGGGTAGAGAGTTTGTCCAGTTACTGACAAAATGATACCTCCTTACATCATCTCACTTGTCTCAATTAGGTTTTGGTGGCTGTGCCTTCCTTATTAAATAGACTTCACAAAAAGCAGACTCTAACTCCACTATCTTCTGGCATTTTCACTGAGGATATAATTGTCTGTCTCCCCTTACATGTGCCTTAGTTTTAGACAAACTCTTCTCATTGCAAATCTGGATGTTTAGTGAAGATAGGAGGTTTTCATTATTATTATATGATTAAGTTCACAGCCTGATAATATATAAATAATTATTTTTGCCTAGTGATGGCAAAATAAATTCCTTATGCTATTATCATTGCATTTATACTTTGTTTCTTTGATTTCCACAACATAATAAAAAATTTGACTATAGTCAACCATGCTGTGCAATAGATCACCAGGACTTATTCTTCCTATCTAACTAAAACTTTGTACCCTTTGACCAACAACTCCCCTTTCCCTATATACTGCCCCACCACCAGCACCACCAATGTCTGGTAACCACCATTTTATTCTCTACTTCAGAGAGTTCAACATTTTTAGATTCCACATGTAAGTGAGACCATATAGAATTTGTCTGTGTGCCTGGCTTATTTCACTCAGCGTAATGTTCTCTAAGTTTATCCATGTTGACAAAAATGACAAAATTTTCTGTTTTTTAAAGGATGAATAGCTAAAAGAGGATTTTAAATGTTCTCACCACAAAGAAATAAATATTTGAAGCAATGGGTATACTAATTAGCCTGATTTGATCCTTCACAGTGTATGCATGTATCAAAACACTACACTGTACCCCATAAATATATACAACATTATTTGTCAATTAAAAATACAAGTAAACTTTAAGAAATATTGAAAAATACTCACATTTGAAATAATGGTAAAAGATATACATTTGATGTATGTCTTTTATCCTTTTTATCTAAAAAAAAATTAACTACACTGATTCATTCTTGTCATTCAAAACTATTTATTGAGGGCCTCAAATGCTGAGGACTTAAATTATACACTCTTTTACTTTTCAGGGAATAAATCTTAACACAAATACTTAGAAATTTAGAAAAATTTTAAAAGTTAAAGGCTTTCAAGGAGTTATATACCAGTTATAAACTATGTATACTTTGTTCCAAATATAACTTGTTCAAAAACTTTTAATCTGAAAATATATCAAATAGAATACTATAGTGATATTCTTTACTGAAATGTCACATACCTTCATTGTAGTATTCACAATCAAGTGCTAAAAGAAAAAAGGAATAAATATTAAACTATATAAGAAGCTGACCACTTATCTGAATGTATGCAAGAACATGGCCATATATTTATTGATAACTATGTGGAAGAACATAGAACGGCATATTATTTAGGAACTTCCTCTGAGCAAAGGGGATTCTTTAGTGTTGTGTTGTAATTAATTAAATTTCATATGATTATTTTAAAGGTGGGCAAATGTATCTGCCAATCTAGAAATATCAACTGAAAGTGTTCAAATCATAAGCTTTTTTCAGATGATTTAGCACCTACACAAGTAAATTAAAAATAAATTGGCAAAGTACCATGAAATTTAGTCATTTTAAACTAATACTATTTTCATGAGTTTTATGGCATTAGCTCTATGATAAAACAATTAACATGGACCTCCTTATAAGGTTCCCACATAAATGTTCTAAGTAAGGTACTCACAACAAACAGTAGATGATCTCCAGTGAATCGACAGTCCTTCCTGACAACACTTGTATGCATACGCTGCTATACTAGTGCATAAACATTCACAATCCCCACCAAGATTACAGTTACATGTATCTTCATGGCAATTTTTGGCAAAAGAAGTAACATCAATCTGAAAATGAAGTGAAAAATGATTAATTTCAATAGGTTGATTAAAAGTCAACCCTTGTAAAAGAAAACTAACTGGTATGTTTTCGAAATTTGATATTATCAGCTTAACACTGCCATCTAGAGAGTTGCCATTATCTCAAACCTCTTTATTGCTCCAAGGAGAAAGAAATTTATTAGGTAACTGTCATAGCAAAGAACTAGCAAAATAAATAATACAATTAATGAATAAATGTAATTTCAATATCTGAAATATAACAGATTAATAATTTTGGAAGTTCATTGTTTCATTATAGGCATATTCACATGGCATTAAAAGAAGAGCAGGTTCTGCTTCCACTTGTGCTTTTACATGATTTTATTTCCTTTTTTTTCCCCGTCCACTTAGGCAACATTCTAGTGACTGTGAATGGCAATAGAAAGCTTTGAAAAAATTTCTCATTATTTACTTAATTAATTTATTTTATTTGCACTGTATTTAAGTAGCTGACAAAACTTAATATATTGACAGTGTGTTATAAAAGAAGCAGGGTTTGGTGTCACTAATTTTTTATTTTGTAGGTCAGTTCATGGATTAGTTTTTCTTTTCAAGTGGCAGCCAGGAGAAGAACCAGCAGGGTCTACGGTTCAGGACTCTAGATGACACATTTCTTGCCAGGCAGGTATGGTCCTTGGAAACTCTGAAAAATCTCAAAAGCAGCCCTTTTTATAAACAGAGATTTAGACTACCTATGTGCCTCTAATATACCATTCCTCAAACTATTTTGTCTCAGAACCTCTTTACACTTAAAAATTATTGCGATCCCAAAGACCTTTTGTTTATACGATTATAGCTATCAATATTTGCTATATTCAACATTTAAAGTTAGACATTTTAAAAATAACAATAATGAGCTTATTATATGTTAACATAAATAACGTGTTTTTAGTGAAAAATATCTATATTTACCAAAACAGAGAAAAAATTAGTGAGAGGAGTACATTGTTTTACATTTTTACAAATCTCTTCAATGTCTGGCTTAATAGCACACAGGTGGACTCTCATATCTGCTTCTTTATCCAGTCTGTTGCAACGATTTTGTTTTGTGTTGATTTGGGTTGAAGCATATGAAGAAAATGCAGTCCCACACGCATGTAGTTGGAAAGCCCTTTCAGTTAATTGTGATATTTTTTGACAGCATATCAAAACTCCAAAAATGTTTACTTTCTTAAAGGTTAGTTGCATGTGAAATTTGAAACCATCTGAATGAATTTTATACTTTGATATATTAAAATTCTTTGATTTATCTTGCTCTTTGAATGGATCTTTTACTCCTGCATAATTTTGTAACATCGTGCATTGGTCAATTAGAAAATTCACCCACTTATGCAGATCTTCCAAATGTTAACACATTTCATAATATGCAATAACAGCAAATCACATTTGTTAATATCACCATCTAGATCATCAGAAGAGTCATTGAATATTGCAAAACTTATAAGCTCACAGGGGTGGCTCTAAGTCTTACAAAATTCTAATTTTCGCTTGAGAGTGCAAATTTTATCAAAGACAACAAATACCATCAGGTGTTTTCCTTGAAGCCACAAATTCATTTCACTCATTTTCAAGAAAATATCTCCCAAATACCCTTGTCTGAATAACCATATTTTTCTACCATTTGTTCTTACAAGTAAAATGGTATTCTAAGAAAAAAGCAGCCAACTCAGCTCACGACTCATATCACACAAGTGCATTTCTTCAAGACAACTAACATATCTTGGTAGGCAACAGAAGCATTATTTGACTTTTATAAATTTATTAAACTATTTTTTAAACTTCTATTGGGACTTAAAATTATTATGCTGGGAAGGAGTTTAGAAAGTTAAATTTCTGAATAAATGACATTCCATCTTGTGATGTACTTCTAAAACCATTTTAAATGTGCTGTTAGTAATACTTTTAAACTGGACATTGGGTTGAGGAGAAGAATGTCCATTTGGCAATGTTCTCTGAAAACAAACACTTATGCCTTTCGTCATAGAATGATGTATATAAATAATGTTTCATAAACTAGCATAGATTATTATAAATGTTATGTACAAATGTGCACTGCCAAATGAAATGGAGGGAGAAAGTCAACTAAATACATCATTTCTATAGAAAAAAACAAACTAACAAATATATCTTCCTAGCAACGGTTAGGTATTACATCCAAAAAATCAATGGGTAGCTAAATTATTTGTCCCAGGCAGCTTAATATTATAAATACAGCAGTACCTCTTTATATTTCAGAATTTAGTAAAATATTCATTTACCACATTGCGACAAGAAGCAAAAACATCGCTGTACAAAATGGAGCATTCTTTCTTGGCGTAAGGAAATTTGTTTTGATGCGCCTCGCAGGGTTTAATTGCTTCATCTGCATTTTCACACTGTTGAAAAAATTTAAGAGAGATAAGAAAATTTTTAAAGGAGTGATTTCTCAAGCTGAAATCGGAGTAATCTACCTTACTCTGTCCATTACAATTGCATCTAATATATTCTGATCCTTTTAGATAGGATTTACCTAAAACATCTGTTCTCATCCAATTCACTGTTAATTGCATATATTATTTTTGAAAGCAACTAAACAGAATATTAAAATCATGGCAATATTAGAGATAAAATGTTAAATTGTCTTAAATGCAGCATTTACATGACAAAAAACTACATGAGCATGAACCTCTTCCCTTTAATTTTTACCTCTTTCATTTCTGTCACAATCATCTTCTAAGGAGTTGTACGTTCTCATATCTCTACAGGCTCAAATCCCATATGCCCAGTAATTTGGCCTCTGCCCTCTCGAATCCATTTCCCTGAAACTGTCCTGGGAAAGGTCCTCAATGACCTCTTCATTAGTAAATATAAAGGCAACTTTTCAGTCATTTCACTTAATCTTTTGCTACCTTTGATTCTGTTTAATACTCTGCCTTTCATAAATGTCTCTCCTCATTTGGTTTTGGTGGCACAATTTCTGCTAGGCTTCCTCTTACTACATTGGCTGCTATTTCCCAATCTTTTTATCCCTCCCTCTTTTGCACAGTTTAATACTTGAACCTCTATTTTTCTCATTCTATATACAAAGGTGTCCCCAAAGTCACCATACATAGGGAAAATGGGAAATTGTAGCTAAATATACCTACAAAGTAGTCACAGAGGAAAACTTTTATAATGAATATTTTATAAAGAAAGGTACATTTAACTATAAGTTTGCATTTTCCCTATGTATGGACACTTTTGGGACACCCTGTACTTGTCCCAGCTTCAACAACATGAATATACTGATAACTGCCAAATCCCTATTTCTGTCCCAGATCTCTTTCCTGAATTTCAGAACTTGACATTTCCACCTAAATATCTCTCAGTCACTACTCTCTCAACACATCCTAAACTGTACTCATCTCCACACCATTGTCCTGCACCCACTCTCCGCAGAACCTTCTCTTTGCCCTGCCTCAGGGAGGGACACCAGCATCTACTCAGGAGACTTTTCTGAAACCTCCAAATTCATGCTTCCTAATATAATCTTTCAACAGATGCAGATGATTTTTATCTTTAATGTCTCTCAAATTTATGTAGTTTTCTAAGTCTTCACTGACTTAAGCTCTCTAGGTGGATTATAAGAGCCTCCTGGCCCTTGTACCTTGCAGATCTATACTTTGCACTCCAGTCATTCCCTATTTCAAACCCTGCAACACAACCACACTGAACTTAAAATTCACTTTATACGTTGTGGTCCCTTCTTTCCCTGTCATATTCTTTCCCATAAATTTCACTTTCCTAACTTCTCTAAATCTTACAGGATTCACCTTCAGGGCACCCTCTCCAGAAACCAACCTTGGACCATCACGACCCCCACTTTGTGTGCACTTCTATCAAAGTGCCTATTTCACTACATTTTACTGTTAATTTGTCTACCTTACCTACTAAACCTAAATGCTAAATTCCTTAAGAGCAGAGACTGTGTTTTATTCATGTTATGCGTCTGTGTGTAATGGAAGACATTAAGTGCTAAATAAAACTTAGTGAATAAAAAAATGATTTGATTTTTAGCTTTGTCCATTGGGTATGAATTTTAAAATACTCATTTGAAGAGGTTTACAATTATATGACTACTCCAAATATTTAAGTATTATTAGAAATTAGTTATTTCTTAATTCATTTGCAGATAGGGAAAATGTAAAATAATTTCTTCAAAAACTTCTGAAGGTGACAAGATGTAAGATAGCAATAATCATTAATAAAAGGATTTTGTATCTCTTAACATAGCAGATATTTTAGATATTAAAAATATAATATTTATACTCTTAAGTTTAGACCACACTGAAACAGACTGTTGAAATTTGAGTGAATGAGATAAATGTTTAACCCCATTCCCTTTTTATTCTTCAAAAGAGATTTAGACATATTAGGTAAATTAGACAAAGTAGTGAAGTAACCAAATGGTAACCAATAGGAAATTGTGGTTTCAAACACTCCTATCAATTAAAAAGAACAAGAAGCTAAAAAAAAAGTAGAAGGAAAAGTAGAACCAATTTCCAATTTGACTCTTGTTTTCTGAATTAGTTCAGCATTTTTCAAAGTGTGTTCAAGAGAACACTACTATCTTGAGAATCAACAAATAAAAATATAGGCTCTGTTAGTAAGTTTAGGAAATCCTGGAAATACATCCTTCCTTTATAGGCATATGTTGCCTCAAGAAATTCTCCAAAAGAGAAATATAGCTAATTTAATTTATTCAACTGTTTCCAAAGGTAGGTGACCATAAAGCCATCACCCCACACCCACCCCTTTTTTCACGTAACACTAATAACATGGCTGCTTTCATTTATTTATTGTTTTGAGGTGGCAAAAGTTGTATCATTCTTCAAAATGCAGATACATTAACAGCATTTTGCTATGGTAAGGAAAACATAAGAGAGAAGATATAAGTTTGAATGTTATCTCTGCTACTTTCTGCCTCTATAATATTAGCTGTCATTTAACCTCTTGGAGCCTCAATTTCATCTATAATATGTAGATAACATTCTTTACATCATAAGGTTGTCACAAAAATTACATGAGATGAATATGAAAGTAGTTCATCAACTGTGAATTACTAAAAAAATTATTTAAAATAATATTACCTAAATAAATTTTCCTCAGAGAATAAAATGTTTTAGTGGAAAAATATTCTTAAAAATTTTTTTTAGTTCTAATGTACATATATTTAACTTACCTGTCCTAATGCCCAACTATCTCCAAACACCTGAGCATTTCTCACTTCCAAGTTATTAGATGTGGTCATATCATTTGAAGTACATTTGTCAAAGTTTCCACACAATCCTGATAGCTTGTTCTAAAGTAAGAGAAAATCACCAGGAAATATTCTAAATTCATTTCAATATTTAAGGATTCATATTCACTAAAACTTTTGAAAGATTTAACTTATATATTTAAGAATTTCCACAGCAACTATTTAAAAAATAAACTTTTGAAGAAAGGGGACATTCATACCTATTTAATTATGTTTAGTAATTATTTTAAATTCTCAAAAATATTTTACCAACCTCCAAATCCTATTTATCCACACTTACCAACGTTTTAGCATTGATACAACTAATAACATAAATAACTTGGAAAAGTATAATTCAAACACTACAGTATATATGTGTGTATATATAATTCATGTACACATGTAGCATTTTAATGATGAAAAGCCCACCAAATGATATGTTAAGATTTCATAGCACTATTAATGAAGCATGAAAGATAATTTAGGTTGTTATGGGTTGTAAAATTGTTACTGCAATGTGCATATGGACTATTAACATCAATAATACCCACTGGATTTTCTCAAAATAATGTCAGAAATTTTACTCCTAGAGGAAGGGGAAAGACTTGCAGCAATGACAATCTTCCAAAAACAGTGAGACTCCTTCTTAAAACCTTGAATTTAAATGCTGAATTCTCTCTTCAATACCGTAGAACAGAATGCATCCCTTCATTAATAGTGAAGTCGGCTGCCTTTGTCTCCAGCAAAGCAGACAATAACCCGAGGATTACGACTCCCATGGCCGCTTGTTACCATGGGGACTCTGCTCTCAGAAACCACATCTATCCAAAGACAGTGGCCGCTACCACCAGTAGTCATTCAAAAGCTGAAGCATCAGTGAGGGGGATGTACAAAAATAAATGGTTGACTTGTTTCCAAAAAATAAAGAAAGGAAGATACATGATGAAGAATGGCAGAGAACATTAGTTGAAGAAGGATAACAATGACTGAAAGTTATTTTAGATTCATCAAAGAAATACAAGATGCCAGCAAACCTAATAATAAATCTTTGGGCTTTATTCTCTGTAAAACTGAAAGATTACGACTTCAACATACAATCAATCTTTAGATGTACAGCATATTAAAATCTTTTTTAAGATGTAACTTTTCTGTTTTTATGAGAATATGTTGTCATCTCAATTTTTCTCTAATTTGACACAAATTATATCCATGAGTCTCAATCTCAATTTCAAATAAATCAGATTTTTAAGAAATATACCAATGTTTAAAAAAACCTTTAATATATAAATTTAAAATATTTAATCAGATTTTAAATATTTTAAATAATAAACATATTTAACAATATTTAATAAAATATTTAACAGACAATAACATATAAAATAATTTAAAATATAAATTGCCAAAAATTGTAAACAACTCAGATTGAATTTTCAACCATGAGTGGATAAACAAACCACGGTATGCACATACAACCGAATACTACTTAGCAGTATAAAGGAACAAACCATTAATTCCTACAACAATATGGATGAATCTTAAATGTATTTTGCAAAGTTAAAGAAGCCAGACCCAAAAGGCTATATATTATACAATTCTATTTATATATATCTGGGAAAGGCAAAACTATAGCAATGGAAAATATATCAGTTATTGCCAACGATTTAGGGAGTAGAGATGGAGTTTGACAATAAAGGGTAAAAATGAGATAAATTTGGGAGTTAATAGATACTGTATGGAATTGTGATGGTGGATATAGACTCCATGTAAAATCCATAGAACTAGACACCATAATAGTAAATCTTTTACATTTTTAAAAATAACTTTACTGTATGTAAACTTGTGAAAATATCCAGAATGTGGAAGAAAATACAGAAAACAGTATAAGAAGTGAATATAACTGCATTACAAACACATCGCATAACCATGCCAAAAGGGATAAGAAGAAAGGAGCTGATCTAAGTAACTTTGGAAAAGTGAATATTGTAAGGCTAAAGTCAAAAAGATCTGTACCACAAACTTGGGAAAGTTCTTTTTCACAGGAGTATGAGTTCGTAATTCTGAAAATATAACCTGGTTCTTAAAGGAAAACATTGATCATTTTCTTTCCATCAAACATCAAAAGGTAAATATAACTTCATTTATTACATCTCTTGTGAAGCTTAGGTTGACCTACCTTCCACTGTGGTCCAACTTTGATATGAATAGTTGTCTTCTTATCCCAAAGAATAGTGATATCTTTCTCTGGAAAGTACACCACTATGTAGTACCCAGCTTTCCAAAGCTTGTAGTTATGTTTACTTTCCAGAAAAAAACCTGATAGTTTCTTTGGGGGAAAAAAATAAATAAAAAGAAAAAAATGAATACCATGTTCTCTAACCAAAATGTATCAAATTAATAATTAAGTTAATATCTGCCGATAACTATGTACTAGTATTGTTGATTGACCATGTCCTTTCTGAATTCTGTAAGAAAAGACAAGACAAATGCACAAAATAGGAAATACATAAAATTGATAACCAGACACAAAGTAGCAGATGGGCTCGACGTGGATAAGTGGGCAGAGGCAGAAGGTATTTCAGTTATGTAAGGGGAAGAGCATGGACAGGGGAATGAACAAAGAGGACATTAAAGGATATCCCTGCTGAATCAGAAATTCTATATCTAGGAAGAACAAATATCACTGAGGACTAAAAAGGTATGACCTTGCCTGCAAAGGAGAGAAATCTGGTCTTGTTCATGTTTCTAAGTAGTTAATAATAGCACAAAATAGTCTACTGACTTCACCAAATATTTTTTGAAAACCAGAATTATTGAGTTTGTTAGGAGATACTGCCTTCACAATCTAGCCAAAGAGAAGCCATAAAGTACTTCCTTTAAGTGAAAATGTGAAAGTTCTCAATTTAATAAGGAAAGAAAAAAAATCGTATCCTGAGGTTGCTAAGATCTATTGTAAGAATGAATCTTCTATATGTGAAATTGTGAAAAGGGGAAAAGAAATTCATGCCAGTTTTACTATTGTACCTCATACTGCAAAATTTATAGCCACAGTGCATGGTAAGTGCTTAGTTAAGATGGAAAAGGCATTCAATTTGTGGGTGGAAAACATGAAACATGGAACAGAAACGTGTTCCAATTGATGGCAATTGACTTCGATACTATCCACAGTTTCAGGCATCCACTGGGGGTCTTGGAATGTATGCCCTGTGGATATGGGGGAGCTACCATATGTATGTGGAAGAGAGAGAGAGTGGGGGGCATGAATTAACATCAGAGGGACTTAGAAGGGTTTCTTGCAAGAGGTGGGGTATGAACTGAGCTATAGGAGGTTAAGCATACAGAAGGTTAAGTATAGAGGTTTGGGAAGGAGAATGGAGAAGAAATCCTTTCAAACAAAAGAAATAGCTTTAATAAAGGCTTAGGGACAGGAAAGTGGAATATTTGTTCAGGACTAAGGAGAGCACCAAAAGGCTAGATCATGATGGATCATAGCCTGAGACCTTTTGCAACCGGTTACCCGTACAGAGCAATTATCACATGTACAAAATGTAGTCAATAAAGGCTTCTGAACAGCAAAGTGACAAACCATGCTTGTATACTAAAAGAAAATAATTTATGTAGTAGAAAGGATACAAGTAGAGAGAAATTAGAGATGGAACACATTGGGAAATTTTAGAGTACCTTTATCATAAAATGAGAATATGCAATATTCTTCATGAGCAAGGGCTATATTCTAAGCATGGTTATGTGGAATCTGACCTTGAAATTAAGTCAGATAATAAAATGAGTCAAAAATACATGGTTATATCAAGTAAGTAAAACAAATTTAGCCAAAGCAGAATAAAAATTGTGAAGGAAATATGAAATTTTGTTGGTTATTTTTCTCCTTCAAGTAGTAACAGAAGCCTAGTTTGAAAATACTATACTACAGCAGACTTTGTAATAAATACTTCAAAGGGAAAATGAATAAATTTAGTCATATCCATAAGGAATTTTCTGTCTTTTAGACCAAGGTCATGTTTAAAATAGGTGCGCAATATATTGTGTAGAACAGTATGTATTGTACATAACCGTAGATGCTCTTAACTGGCTCTCCCTAAGTTTATATCCTTCCACTCCCCAATCCCTGACCCTCACTGACATAGCTTCAGCTATGCTGGCCTTCTTTCTGTTCTTCAAATTAACCTAAGCTTGCACCCATCTCCAGTCCTGTGTGCTTGGTGTTTCTCCTGCTAGGAATTCTATTCTCCCAGCTCTTGGCATAATTGCCTCCCTCCCATCAGCTGTGACACATATGCTTCCTCTTTAGTGAAGCCTCTTCTGATTGCCTCAGCAGAGCTCTCATCCCCGAGATAGGCTGGATTGGTGGGCATTTGGACAGTGCAATGGCAGAGTTTTACACTCAGAAGTGGGGCCCACTTTGGGGTTTAATGATCTGTAGTTGCCATCTTGAAATTCTAATAATTTTACTGTTGAACTAGTGTTTTGTCAATGAAGTCCAATGGGATAAAGAAGCGTATGTTAGGCAGGGCCTTGACTCACATCTCCTTTTGTCCGCCCACTTTCCAG
Source organism: Lemur catta (assembly GCF_020740605.2). Lineage (NCBI taxonomy): Eukaryota > Metazoa > Chordata > Mammalia > Primates > Lemuridae > Lemur > Lemur catta. The sequence continues at coordinate 34,991,791 of NC_059133.1, forward strand.
GGATTGATTCGCAGCTGCCTGCTTCCCTACTGCCACCCAGAGACCACTATCTACACTCACTCTAGGAGTACCCCTATGCCCAAGTGAACATGGCATTAAATGATTAAAAAAACAAAACAAAACAAAAAAAACATGATGCATCAGGAGAGACCCTGAAAAAAAAAAGGAAAAACAAAGTTTTTTTTCTGTTTTGAGCAAGGGCCCCACATTTTCATTTTGCACTAGGCTCCATAAATTGTGTAGCCTGCCCTGCCCTCAAGTCATTCTCTGACATAGAACCTACTTTTATTTTCATTGCACTCTTCAGCATCTTTTTATTATCTGATTTGTCTTTGACTTAATTGTTTCTCTTCTGGTCACAGTTTGGTTCTGCATCAGTTATCCTGGAATGCAAAAGCACATCTTTTCTATTTCTCTCTAGATATAGAATCCTTCACTTTTGTTTGACAGGGCAGTTTACTATAAGAAGAAAAATCCTCTTTTCTCAAAAGGAGTTGCCACACTCCTTACTTGTCAGATTAGTAATACTTCTCATTAGAAAAGTGAGGTATTACGAATTGTCCAAAATAGAGACCTCCTCTTCAGATGAGAATTATTGCGTTTTAAACAAACCATACTGATGTTAAAAGAAAGATAAGTTAGAAATGTGGAGAAGTAAAACATTTAAAGTACAGCTCAAATAAATTAACAAAATATTTATATCTTATATGTTTGATAAAAATTAGAATTGTGCATTCATATAAAAATAACAGACTTTTTTTCTTCCCCTGGATGGGTAGTCCATCTACCATAAAATAAATAGTACTTACTTTCACTTTTCATGTTTGAGAAAAAAATATCAGTAGGAGACTTGTTAAGGTCAAACTATTTTTATAACTTTTCTTAATCCTATTTCATACTTCACAACCTATATAAAGGGGATTCATCAACACCTGCATACAGGTGAAAATTGGAAGCTGAAAGTTACAACAAGCTGCATTTAACACTTCAAAACTGTGTCAAACTGCCTACATAAGAGCATTTACTATTAATATTTCTTCTTTCAGTTTTTTTTTAAATATTCTTGTTCTTAGAGTTCTTAGAGAGAATTTTCACCTATAAATGAATATTTGACTGATGGTCATGCCAAACTGCTATAATTACTTTAAAAATATGTCAACATGACCATAGAAACTCTGTTTCACCCAAAGTTTGATTACTGCCCAGTTGGTCTCCATGGTTCCGACTGAGACATAAGCTATGTTCTAGGGCAACAGTTCTCAAACTTCAGTGTACACAAGAATTTCAGGTACCATTAGAAATACCAATTTCATTTTCAACCGTAGGCATTCTAGTTACTGAGGTGGGGCCCAGAAACCAGCACTTACAACAATTCCAGATGTTTTTAATGAAGAAGACTTATAGACTGAACTTAGAGAAACACTGTTCTGAAAATCTCAGAACACAGGTCACCTTTCAAAGGCCATTTTTCAGATCATGCACTTTTCAACTCCAAAATATCTTGCCTATAAAATGAGGTTCAAATATCTTGTGCCATTCAAGAGCCTCCACAGTCTGGACCCAGCTCCCTTGTCTATTGCACTACTACTGTTGGTCAGGGCACTCATCCCTAAATCTCTTTGCCACACCCTCCATCCACTGTCCCATATATTGTGCTTCAACCAAACTAAACCATTCACAGTTATCCAAACATGCCACCTCAGCTTTCAATTCTGCTCCTTTGAGAATGATTAATCCTCTGTATCGATTGCCATCCTACTCCCTCTCTTCATCTGGCTAATTCCTACTCATCCTTTAAGACTCAGTCCAAATTGTTTCATCCAGAGCATGTCTCCTGAGCCGTCAAAAATAAGGAGGGTAAAGGAAGAGGAGACAGCCATTTCTTGAAATCCATTATTGCATAATTTCATTTCAACCCCCACACAAACTTAAGAAGTAGATTTTAAAATCATTCCAAATTTGGGAAAATCTGCAGCTTGGACAGATTAAGTAAACTTCCCCAGAATGACACAAATAGCAGGTGATAGAACAGAGGTTCTAAGTCAGTACTAACTCTAAAGTCTATGCTTTTAACAACCACCCTAAACATCTCAGGTTGCTTTAGGTGATTTTCCCAGAAGTTCTCATTTTAAAAAAACTGCTACTATAGAACATCAGTGCTATACATCCTCATTTATTAATATTCCTACCCGAAGTATAAATTCCTTAAAGGCAAGTACTATGTGTTTTCACTGTTGTAGCCTCAATGATTAGCACAGGGTTTGATATACTGTAGACATTATGAATTAATTAATTAATTTATTTATTCATTCTTTTAAATTGGGCCAGCTCCAAGTATAAAAGAATAAACCAGGGAGACAGTGGCCCCAATTCTCACATAACAGACAATGGTGGAAAGACAACCTCACAAGTAATTTCACTCTAGTATGATGCACGTTCCAACAGGGTGCTTGAGGGCATGAGGAGGAGCTCCCTAAAGGAGATGAGATAATACATATTACAGAAGAATAAGTTAAATGAAAAGATAGATCCAGCTGGGAGCAATGACATTCATGAAGGACTGATAAAAGCTCTGCCTTCTGGAATGTGGGCTTGAAGCAGAAAGTGACGAAAGGTGAGGCAGGAGAGGTGGGACAGCCAGATTGGCAAGGTCCCGTAAGGGCAATAGGAAGCCATCTGAAAATTTTAAAGCACCAAAGTGACAGATTAGATTTCCATTTTAGAAAAACCATCCTGGCTGTGGTGTGTGAGAATGGATTAGAAAGGGAGAACTAGGGCTAGAAGCTGGGAGTCCGGTTTGGAAGCTATTGAAGTAATCAAGGCAATAGGTGATGGTTGCTAGGGCTGGAATCATGACCATGGGAATGAAGAGGAAAGAACAGGAATATGCAGTATAGTATACACAAAATATAAACAAAAGAGACTAGTCAAGTATGATTTACTGAAGCCACATAAAATGACAAAGAAAAAACAATGTAGATTTTGTAACCACATACAGAGAGAAGTACCCCAAATCACTTCTATTCTATTTTCAGTATCCTCAGGACAAGTTAAAATGATCCTAAAAGAAATAATTCACTAACCTGTTTGTAAGGAGCATCATTCAGGTAAATTTCAGTATCCCCAACTGAAATCAAAACACTTTTAGAACAGACAATATCGTTGTCAAAGCATTTCTTGTTCTGGGCAATGACAGATATATCTGAATCATCTGTACTCTGAAATGTAAAAATATTTTATTAATACAAGTATATACTATATATAATTTTTATTAACAAATTTTATACAGATATGCAAATATATATATACTATATATAATTTTTATTAACAAATCTTAAAGGCCAAGATTTATAATGGATTGCATTGGAATTAAAAAACAACTTAATTCTAAAATAAAATAAAAATTATTTTTAACTAATAATATGAAGAATTTTATAGAAATATAGTAAGATAGCTCAATCTTTAAACACTTTTAATATCTCTGTTAAAATTTTGTTTTAGTAAAGACTTTTTCCACTTTATTGCTATAGTTCAAATTTATCAACCATTATCATTTTCTTTATCAATAAGCCAGTATGTCACTTAGGTGAATCCTAAAGTAAATATTTTCACTGTAGACAACACATCTTTTGTTGTATTTTAAGGTGTTTTCTGTCTGAATACTTATTTGACTACAAATTGAAATTCAAATAGATACAAAACTTTGGTATGTGTTAGTAAATAAAATAATGCATATTGTTTGAGGACTTGCTTTGAACTTTACATATGTTATCTCATTTAATTCTTATGATAACTTTTTGAATTCAGTATTATCTCCATTTTACATATCAGGAAACTGCTGGCAAGAAGGATTAATTAATTGTCCAAGGTCACTTCACTAAACAAGTTCAGAGACGGAGTTCAAATATTTTATCTGTTCCCTTTGTTTTTATGCTTGTAAAGAAATTAGGAAGGGTCTAGCAATGGTTGAGGAGAAAAGTCAATTTTAGATTGTAAAGAATCTTTACTTTCAAAGAACATAATTTAGCCTCACACACTCTAAATCTAACACTTTCACCTCTATTTAGACCCATTTCCTTCAACCACACGCCATTCTATCCACTAAAAACACCATCTCTAGAATCAAGGTTTCTAACTTTGTACCCCAGTTTTATGGATGGGCTTCGTGGGTTCTACAGACCCTGGAAATTCATTATAAAATGTTGTTTGGAAGTATCTGCATTTTTTAAAATTTTTCATTGATAAATTATAATTGTATATATTTATGAAGTATAACATGATGCTATGATATCATATATATACTATGTAAAATGATTAAATCAAGGTAATTAACATTCATTACCTTACATACTTCTTATTTTTTAGGAAAAAAGTCCATGGTTTTTGTCAAATTTTCAAAGTGGTTGTTATCCCCCACAGAAGTTAAAAGCCACTGCAGTAAAAGCCATTTCACTCATTTGTCAAATGAGGGAATTTCATCGAAAGGAAAGGAAGGAATATGACATTTCTCTTTGGACTCAATGTCCAATTTTCAAAGGCCCACACACATTTCCTGAATCTTTTTCATATTGAGACATACAGCTTGGTGTTTATTTTCATAGTGAGAAAAAGTCATTAAATGTTTAGAAATCATATAGGTCTTGATGAAAATTCTCCACACTTAGTTTTTCACATCATTACTAAATGAATATCTCTTACTTTGGCTAGATTCTTCCTGCCTTGCTAATAATTACCATAGCATCGTGCCTAGAGGATAGCTTTTAATGAATAGTATTGATGGAATAATTGATATCTCTCTCTGTAACCATTTTTCCTACATAGGTGTGGAGAGCTTTTGCTTCTTTTTAAACAATTCTTTTGCAAAACATTGCCTAAATTTTGAAAAGGAGAATAATAAAAGTCATTAAGATGATTATAGCATTGTACTACTCAAAAAAATAATGCAGTACTTTTGCCTTTCTGAATAATTTTCAAAGAAGAAAAAAATATATAATTTAGGGTTTTGCTTTGCTCTTCCTCTTGGCAAGAGTTATTTAGATTAAGGGATGTGAAAAGCTGACTGAAAGGCTTTCTGTTGCCATTACATTTCTATTACTATTAATTAAAGTGCCTCAGTGTTAGCTTTGTTCTTTGTATTAAATCTGAAATGTCAAGAAATATTCTATTCTGTATGGTTTGTCTTACAATAGCATGTTATGCTGACAGTAATTTGAAACAATAGCAGTGCCTAAGAGTCACATTTCTACAATTTCCATTTCTAATATATTTCAAGTTAATATTAGGTTTAGAAATGCTACAGAGTTGCTAAGCAACATAGTAAGTAATGATTACAAAGCTAGAGGAAAAAGGTCAACATCAGTGTGTCATACGGGTTCCTCAAAACCCCTTATTCTCAAGTATTAAAAGCTTTCATGCAGAATATTCCCCCAAATGATTCTGAAACAAACTGTCAGCACCTTTCAAGGTAACATGTGAGATTATACTGGACATGTCAGTCTCAGCAACTGTGGGTAATTATCCCACACAAGTCCCTGCTGATTCTGGAGCCTGAGGCAGCCATGGTTTATGTCCCAAAGCAGTACAGTTATTGATGGGCCAAAGGACTTGAATGCTGCCAGAAAAAAACAACTCTAGCCAATTAGATTCTCTTTGAAATTTGAACCAGAAAATACTGATTTAAAAAAAATGTTTTGCAGTAAGATCTGAGGGTGAATAAACATAGAAAGGATATAAGGTAGAGTAGGGGGTGAACAGGTGAGAGCAAGCTGAACACAGGAGGAGGCAGAAACAATTACTGAACTGAAGCAAAAGTAGAGAAAAGATATAGAAAATAGAGTTAAACAAGCAGGCCTGAGTAAGCAGAAAATAGAGCAGTCACACAGAGATTGTCCCAGTTGAATGAATGACATGAGAGTACCCAAGAATCTCTGCTGCTTGGGAGACAAAACCACCCTTCCCTTGACAACTCCTTGAGGTTCTCGGAGAGTTCACTTTCCATGCAAATGACCACAGCACCCCCCACTGTTTGTTACTTGAAATAACAAGCTCTTAACCAGAATATCACTGAGAAGGAAAACCACCTGCTTCACCACCAAGGAAATCTACTTGAAAACACACCAGTGTAAAGGAGAAGCGAGTTATAATGGATGGGGTGAAAGCACCAATGATTCCACCTTCCATGAAATGATGTTTCTCTGGTCAAAATCAGTTATGGTTCCACAACAAAGCTTTCACTGTGCCTGCTGTTATAGCTTCTTGTTTATTAATGCCTCCCCTAAGTGTAAAACAATTGAGAATAAAGCTAATGTTTTCATAATTGTATCCTTAACACCTCTAGCATAGAGGCATAAGGTACAGACTTAAATATTTAATAAATGAATAAATAAAAATTAAAAAGTAGAAAAATAATTACTGGAAAATCTATGCTCATACTATTAAAATATTTTAGAAGGTTTTAATACATAGGGTCTGTGTTAGTCCATTTTGTGCCACCATAATGTAATATCTGGGACTGGATAATTTATAACAAACAGAAATTTATTGGCTCCCAGTTCTGGAGGCTGGGAAGACTCAAGTCAAGGTGCCAGCAGGTTCAGTGTCTGGTGAGACCATTACCTTCTTCCAAGACAGCACCTTACACAATGCATCCTCCGGAGGAGAGCAAAGTTGGATCCTCACCAGCCAGAAGATAGAAGGGCCAAGAGTTCAGGAGAGAACAAACCAACTTCTGCAAGCCCTTTTTATAATGTCATTAACTATTCATGAGGGCAGAGCCCTCATGACCTTAACACCTTCTTTTAGGTCCCACTTCCCAACATTGTCACCTTAAGAATTAAGTTTCTCGCCGGGCGCAGTGGCTCATGCCTGTAATCCTAGCCTTCTGGGAGGCTGAGGGCGGGTGGATCACTTGAGGTCAGGAGTTCGAGACCAGCCTGAGCGAGACCCCCGTCTCTACTAAAAATAGAAATAAAAATTATCTGGACAACTAAAAATATATATACAAAAAAAAATTAGCCGGGCATGGTGGCGCATGCCTGTAGTCCCAGCCACTCGGGAGGCTGAGGCAGTAGGATCGCTTAAGCCCAGGAGTTTGAGGTTGCTGTGAGCTAGGCTGACGCCACGGCACTCACTCTAGCCCGGGCAACAAAGTGAGACTCTGTCTCAAAAAAAAAAAAGGATTAAGTTTCCAACACATGAATTCTGCGGGACACATTGAAACCATAGCATTCTTCCCCTGGCCAACATTCATGTGATTCTTACATGTAAAATACATTCATTCCATTCTGACAGCTCCCGAAGCCTCAGCTCATTTCAGCATCAATTTTAAAGTTTAAGTCCAAAGTCTTATCTACATATCATATGAGTAACTCAAGATATAATTCATTCTGAGGCAAATTCCCCCTGCAGCTGTGAGCCTGTGAGATCAAAACAAGCTATATGCTTCCAAAATACAATGGTGGGACAGGCATAAGACAGATATTTCCATTCCAAAAGGGAGAAATAGGCAAGATGAAAAAAGTAACATCCCAAGTAAGTCCAAAACCCAACAGGGAAAAGAACAGTAAATCCTAAGTCTTGGAAATAACCTTCTTTGGCTCTCTCTCTGTCCCAACCTTCCAGACACACTGGGGCATGGGTTGGGGCCCCAAGGCATCAGACAGCCCTGCCCCAATGGCTTTGCTGAGCTCAGCCCACCCAATAGCTCTTATGGGTTGGAGTCTTGTGCCTGCAGCTCTCCCAGGCTGGTCTTACACACTGGTGGATCCACAGTTCTGGGATCTTGGGAAAGGCTCCAACCCCACTGTTCCACTGACCATTACCTAGTGAGGATTCTCTATGGTGGGTCAGTCCCTCTAGTAAGTCTCTGAAGCATCCTTTGAAATCTAGGTGGAGGCATCCATGCCTCCATAGCTCGAGCATTCTGCATACCTGCGAAATTAACAATGTGAGGATGCCTCAACATGAGAAATATTGAAGTGAAAAAATTATGCAAGGTATAAGAATTTGAGAGTAATGAAATTAGAAGATTTTCAGAGGTTTAAGGAGACAGTGAATATTTGAAATATCACCCAAAGAGCATGCTGAAAAACCTAATCTAGAACAAATTATAGGAAGAATCCTAGCTGTGACTGGGGTTTATCATGAATTCATGGAAGTAGAGTTTGGCTCTGAAATCTGACAGTTGTGATATTATATTTCCAATTTTTGCTGAGGACATCCAGTGTTCTCTTTCTTTGAGTTTATAGCACAGGTCAAGATGATGTTTGATTTCTCATCTCTTTCTTTCTCTGAAAAAGAATCTTATCACAAGAAATACAGTTGACTTTTTGTCCTAAATTTGTTTCAAGATGCTTAAAAAATAATCTGCCATAACATGTGCTATTTATAGTAAAGAGCAAATAGCCTCCAAAATGAATAAAATATCAGAGTACCTGGATTTTTTAAGTTTAACGAGTATTTATACAACAAAGTTATGGTTAAGTACTTACTCTTTATCTAGAATTGGATTACATTTAAAATCATACAATACAGACATGAGAAAAATAACCTTAATATTTGTTCAAATGTGAGGATCAAGTTACATCATACTTTTAAAATAAAATTGAGTAAGTAATAAGTTTGAAAAGTACAGTTGGAAAACAAAAGAGAAATTTTTATGACTTAGATTACTAGATCCTTCTCAGGGCCCAAAGAAATAGAAGATAAATTTCACCAGATGAAAAGGTATTACAAATAACAAAGGTAAAGCCTGGAATTTATAATCAACACTGGAGGAAAGAAGCTGGTTGACAAGGAAGAAAAAATTCACAGAGGTGATTCCTGTCACTAAAAAAGCAGCAAGCAAATGAATGGTGCTGGCTTCTCAAAAGAAATACTGATTCTTCCAGAAAAAGGTAGGCTCTGTCATGGGAAATCTTGGCAGATGGAGTAATCAAAAACAAAATACTACTAAAGAAAAATTGAAGCAGAAAAGAATGCAAGCATGAGAAATTTACTATTAATATCTGGCATGATCATATTTCAAGACCATGGAAATTAAGTTGTACTGCTTAATCTCTAATTTATCTTTGGTATGCAATAATTATGTTTTATGAGCAAATAAAGTATTTTTTGGTTTATCCTGTATGTTTTGGTCAGTTTGTCTTGAAATATTTTGGAGGCCTGATTCTGACTTTAATTTTAGTAAAATTACCCATTGTAATATAAAATAATGTATTATATAATTATAATTAATTATTAATAAGTTTTCTTTTCTTCAAGTTACTAAATCAAATTCAGTAATAAAACTTTAGTTCTGAAGTCTACTGTTTGTAAACAAAGTTTCTTTTTAAAAGAACATTATAAAAGAATAAAAAGAACATTTTTACTTTTCAAAAAAAAAAGGTGCATACAATTCTAGAACTTGGAAATTTAGACTTTTAATACTCTTTGTGTCTTATGCTTTCTAAATGAGCCCTGATGACAGATATTCATCCAGATATTGAGTTAGTGATCCAAATTTCATTGCTGCTAAAATATTGGAAGAATGTTTCCTGTGACATGTTTCCTTATATACAGGCAAGTAATCTAATTAAAATTTGAAACTGAACATGACGTATCCATTTTAACAGAAAGATATGGTAGCAAATTAAGGTAAATGTAGGAAATCAGATTATAAAGGCTAAATGCCAAATAATAATGACTCTTGCCTATGAAATAGACTGACACTGTTATGTTGCAGCACAAATAAAGAAATATTGCTACAATCACTCAGCATCAAACTCAAGAATATACTTTCATCATGCCATGAATCAGCGTTAAGACAAATACTGTACGTGAAATATTTTCCACAATCACTATTTGAAGATATAATGGTAAATATTATGCTTTCTCCACTGCAAAAGGAAATAAAGTGATAAGAAAAAGCCAGGCAGAAAATACTAATAAGTAGTTACTGAGTTCACCACATTCTGCAAAATGACTTGGAAAGAAAATAAAGAAATCTAAGGCATTATCCTTTCCACCAAAACTTCAGAATTTGCTTGGATAAATCTGTATTAATATGGAGTGTATATAGTAGTTATATATAAATTAGCACAGTTTACATTTAACATTAATAGATCCCCAAAATTGTTTTATTAAGTGAATGAAATAAATGCATGAGCAAGGATCATCATTGACACACATTGGAAAATGTTTTCAGAGATGATGATCCATGTACAAGTTTTTAAATGCTTTTGGTAAACACATGTAAATATTTTTCCATATACAAAATGAAAATAAATTTTGGCAGAATTTTTGTCTTACTAGTCAAAATGATACCATAAACAAACATCTTTAACAACAATGATATATTCAATAGGAATATGTCATGTTTGATGTGATATTGTCAAAGAAACCTCGGTTTACCTGAATGTGACTTAAAGTTGACCTCTCAGAAGAAGAGGAGAATTTCAAAAATAATTAAAATCTTTTTTTTAAGAAAGAAAAATTCTCCATATCCTTGCTACTCAAAATGTGGTCCATAGAAATGGAGCATTAGCACTATCAAGTAGCCTATTAAAAAGGAAGAATCCAAACCTTACTGCAGTCCTATGGAAATAGAGTTAATATTTTGTTTTGTTTTGTTTTGTTTTGTTTTGTTTTGTTTTGAGACACGGCTAGAGTGCAATAGTGTCATCATAGCTCACTGCAACCTCAAACTCCTGGGCTCAAGCCATCTTCCTGCCTCAGCTTGCAAAGTAGCTGCAGAGTCCGTATTCTAACAATATCCCTAGGTGGTGTGCATGTACACTAAAGTTTAAAAAGCACTGATCTAGATAGTTCAAGTTGAAAACACGTATATGCATTTATCACAAGTCTTGGATTTCTAGAAGTAAAAAATTAAGTTTAAGCTTGTGTTCTCCACTCTCTAGTTGAGACTGTTGAAAAAACCCAGCAAGCATTTTTTTAGCTTTATAATTCAGTCATAATTGTGCCAGTCCATATGAGGAACCCAAAAGAAGTGTAACACATAGTTCTGACATAAAATGATACACAATCTCAGTGAGCACATATAAAGTAACCAGAAAATAATGAGCTTCTTAATTTTCACATGGTAACTATAAATACAATAGGATATAAGAACAGGACAGATCAGTGTGAGCTGGAAACATCACTCTGAGAAAGCAGAGGAAAGCAGATACAGAAAATACCCTGAGAAAGGACATAGAGGAGGGATGGAGCCAACAGAGAACTTTGAAAGGCTGGCATAGGAATTTTGACTATGAGGCTGGTCTTTGGAAGTCACTGTAGTTCTTAATAATCAATGACATGATGACAGTATGACTTGTAGAAGATTAATAGAATGAAATAATATATTATTGTGGGGATGAACTTGAGTCAGAAAGATAGCCTAGAAGTTGAGGGTCAGAACTGTACATGTCAATTTGGAACTCTTCAGTGTATAGGTGTGGTTAAGATCGTAGGAGTGGATGAACACATCAAGCACTGGGAGAAAAGGGTAGAGAGACCAGATCAGACAACCAATTCAGCCAACATTCAATGAACAACAACTATGTGCCCAGCATGGTGCTCCTCCCTTATAAAACGGTGATAACGAAGCCTTGGTTCTTACTCTGAAGGAGCCAGCATCTCCTTGTCATCTCTGGTCGGGGCTTATGCAAGAAAAAAAGGAAACACAGAGAAAGAAGAAACCAGAGAGATACTGAAAGACTCAAAGAGCATATCCAGAAAGTTAAAAGGTGGAGATGACTTAAAATAGTGTCAGAGGCACTTAAATATCAAGGGAAATGAGGAGTTAGATTAAAATCAATCTGATACATATTGAGACTGAAGTATATTAGTTTATATGTTCAAATCCCTAAATTGTTATCTACTTTTCCAAGCTTCTAAATTTATAATTTCAACCTCAGGAGATGAGAAGATTCTAATGTAAAATTGTTTGCTAAAACAAGACCTGTTTAGGGGATATCAGAATGTGTATTAATTATTGTGTGTCCCCTGTGCTCCAAAAATAATGAAAACAACACAAGACCAAAAAACTCTATAGGCAACTTGCCATCTTCTATAATTACATGCCTGCCAAATTCATTCCCAACTATTTATTCTTTAAAAAACTTAAAATTATTCATAAAGGAGGTTGAGATAAGTACCAAAGGGAAATTCAATGGCTTAAAACATAAGCAAGAGCTTTGCTTAAGTTTTAGATTTTACAGTTCATTTTTTAACAGAACTAATATAAAATGGAAATAATAATCTGTTCACTTGACATAGGCTTAAAGAACAGGATCATATGCAAACCTCTAATAATATAAAAACCATGCCCAGAAAAAAAAAAAAAAAACATGTATTAATCATAGGATTGCTTGCTGGAGGAAAAATGTTACTTTGTTTATTCTTGTGTGACTTCTTTCTAAAGCTTACATTTTTCATTTAGAAATTTAATTTTTATAATCAGTGATGTCTAAATAAAATTTAAGTATACAGGCAATCCAAATGCATTCAATGTATGAGAAATTTTAAAAATTTTATCAGATGCATACAGCCTGGAGTTTACCAAAGCATATCATCAAAATAGCATTTCTAGACTTGAGCATAATATCTCTTGATTGTCATAACCATAAAAAATACATAATCCAATGTATGGTATAATGTGTTATATTTATACTCACCAAACCAGGTTAATAATAATAAAAATGGTTGACATTTATTAACATTTACTTTATAACAAACACTAAGTGCTTTACATGTACTTATCTCATTTAATCCTCACAACTACCTTAGAAGCTAGGTAAAATTATTTTTCTCATTTTATAGATGAGGAAACAGAGGCACAGAAAGTTAAAGAATTAGCCCACCACGTATAAATGATAAAACTTAAGAATGAGTTAAGGAAATTAGTTTAAAATCACCGTAACTTGTATAGGTTTTGTTAATGACATATGAATTTCATATATTATGGAACACATATTTGTTTTTTACATTGTCTTACAAAATGCAAATAAAAACAAGTAACTGTGACCTACCTTTATCAAAAAAACCTGACAATCACTGATATAATCATATTCCAGTCCATCAAAAGAATGATAATGTCGGTCCCCATATATTGTGCATACTGCTGGGCATGGATAATATGTGCAATTGAACATTCCTCGTCGACAAACACTATTAGAAAATAACATGAATTAACGTTTTAAGAAACATGGCTCTAATTAATGTTTTTCAAGTGGCATTAACATTGAAATATTTGTATTCAAAAGCATTCACCAGCCAATAGCCCTTACAAATATTGCCAATTCATTCTGATACTACCTTTACATTGACAAATTAGGCATACATTTACCACGTTGTTTAAATAAATTATCAGATACCAAAACCAAGCCTAGAAACTGTGCCTGGGTTGTACACAAAATAGACAATGGAATGAAAACCTGAACATAGGTCTGCTGGGAGCCATAGGAGCAAAATGCCATCTCCTATATTTGAGTCAATTTAAATATATTAGACATGACATTGCTCATGAGTTTAGAATCTTTGCCCATATTGTAAGGAAATTATATTTCAAATTTTATTTTATGATATTGCTGTGACTTATATCCAAACAGAAAAGCTTCCATGAAATATGGTCTTCTCTGTATAACATTTAGAACATTCTTATAAACTTGAGATATTTTTCCTATTAAATTTTCAGATTGTCATATTTCACACTTTTCTTCTGGACTAAATAAACACGCATAAAAATAATGGCATAGTCATTTTTTCCCCACCAACTCCTGAATGCCTTTAAAATCTTATTTACTCTGGCTTGATTTGTTTTTTGCTGAAGTCAGTCACACTAAGTAAATACAATAAGATGGCTGAAATTAATATAATTACTTAGGAACATTTTTGTGAAATAAATAGATCTCATTACCAGGTGTAACATGGTGTAGCAATCACTTCTCCTGAGAGATATTCCCAATCTTTCCAGATACATGGACAGCTTTCAGGAACATAACACTTCCCTTTGTGCTCTGCCATTCTTCCAAGTGAAGAAGTAAAATGCTATTTAGTATAAACTGCTAATTTCAGTTTAAAAAAATCAGTAATCATATCATATTCAACACTATCATCTATATTTATTGTAATTATCTAAGGCATATTCTATCCGACCTATTGAGAGGTTGAATTCAGTCTTTCTCCCCCTTTTTAACCACACAGTATCTCGCATATCACAGTATTAAATAAATGCCAGGTAAATGATTCGAGGTGGTATTTTTACCTTTTGTTATTCACTTAGTACAATTAAAGGGAGACAGAAGCCTAAATTTCTAGTAAAGTGAACTATTCTGAAAAAAAATATATAAAGAGGAAGAGTCCCTTTCTTTAACATTTGCTACTTAAGAGTCTGTGGAATCTAACAATTTTTTGATAAAATAGTAGATTATGAAATAGATAACATTTTCTATTACAGGATATAGAGAGGAATAAAAAGCTTCTCTCTGAGTGCTTACAGTTAAAACCATGTGAGTTTACTTTAGGTGTGCTTTGAACTCTAAAACCATTATGTGAAGTGTTTCACATTGTTTATTATCAACGTAGGTTTTGAATGTTGGTTTCCTTTTAACTGTTATTTTCTTCCTGAAAGATTATCCCCTTAAAAAGTATCTAAAAATATCCATAAATATAAAAATCAAAACATATATAAATGTATTTTTAATATAAAACTAAAATATAAATATAAAATAAAATATAAAAATTAATCTCATAATCTCAGGGAAGATTAATTTTGGTGTGTTATCAAAATATTTTGATGGCAAGGCTAAAGAAATAAATATTATATATAATATTAATATATAACATATTGTGATATATAACATATATTGTAAATCTTTTAACATAAATAAATGTATTTTTTAATATTCTTAAAATCTTTTTTCCAAAATGCTTTAATAAATAACTTAAAATAATAATTAATCAATATTATAACAATAAATAATAGATATGACAGTACTGAATTATAAATATAATAATTATTTAAATATATACTATAAGAATAAAATAAAAATAATGAAATAACATTAAATTTAAAGATAATTTGTTGTTATTTAAATAAGAGTTTATTGTTATGAATTAATGTATAAAATAATTTTTATTTAAAAATAATAAAACTAACAATAAATTATTTTTAAAGTAATAAAACAATAAAAAATAAATAGCTACTAAATATAGATAAAATATATGAAGTTTTTCTGAATTTGCTTTAGAATATAATAAAACAAGGTAATAAAAATTAACAGAGAAGTCAGGAATCCTGAATTCTTGCCTCTTCTCTTAAACAGAAATAACCCCACATAGTGCTCTGCTTTCCCTCACGTTCTTCTTACAAACTACAGTAGTAATTCCTCATTCAATGCATATGCTGTCCCCTAGATTTCCAACCTCATTCAAGAAGACCATGAATATCTTTTTAATGGTTGTATCTCAATGACTAGCACATAGAAGACACTCAATTGTTGAGTAAAGTTGAATAAGTGAACTTATTTATATAAATGATACATTATCTCATTTAGATTTCTTTCTTTCAGACCAACAAAGCCGTAGATTCCATAACCTCTCACCTCAACCCTCCTAAACTTCTAGGTAATCTGAGCTTTGCATCTTTTTTCTGCCTGGAAAACCCTTCCCTTGTGTTCTGCCTGGCAAACTTCTGCTCATCATTAAGTCTCAATTCAGTGCAATCTTTTCAGTACAATCTTTTATGTCCCTCCTTCATATGCTTCCTAAACTTAGTAATTTATACAAACCTTTTTATTGGAGGATTCATTAACTGTTAAGTACTTTATTAAATGTCTTACAGTGATTAAAAAGAGTAACAACAAAAACTGACATTTTTGACTACTTACTATGGCCCAGGCACTATTCTAACCACTTTAAATATGTCACTCACTCATTTTATCCTGGTGACAATCTCCTAAAGTTTATTCTATTATTATCTTATACATGTATTTTAGTACTCTCTCATTCCTGTAGCTTAAAACAACACCCCAAACGTTAGATGCCACATAAACTTTGATTGTCCAATTGTTTAAGTGAAAGATACCTCACTGAAATGAACCACAATCCCTACATATCCAGCCAAAATAGTGGTTTTAAGTGGTTATGCTAATGAGATTTTTTATAACAAATCGAAACTGGATGAAGGGAAAGAGAGCTATAAATCACTGTAAATTACAGGCACATCGCAGAGATATTACGGGTTTGGTTCCAGACCACCACAATAAAGTGAATATCCCAATAAAGCAAGTCACTGAATTTTTGTCAGTGCATATAAAAGTTATGTCTGTACTATACTGTAGTCTATAAGTGTGCAATAGCATTATGTCTAAAAATGTACATATCTTAATTTAAAAATGCTTTATTACTAAAAAATGCTAACAATCATCTGAGCCT
This sequence comes from Lemur catta, assembly GCF_020740605.2. NCBI lineage: Eukaryota > Metazoa > Chordata > Mammalia > Primates > Lemuridae > Lemur > Lemur catta. The sequence goes on from NC_059133.1 coordinate 35,008,204, forward strand.
TCAGTGAACCCCTAATCTTTCTGCTGGTGGAGGGTCTTGCCTCAATATTGATGGCTGCTAACAGACCAGGATGGTTGCTGCTAAAGGTTGGAGTGGCTGTGGCCATTTCATAAAATAAGACAATGAAGTTCGCTGCATTGATTGACTCTTCCTTTCACAAAAGATTTCTTTGTAGCATGCAATGCTGTTTGATAGCATTTTACCCACAGCAGAGTTTCTTTCAAAATTGGAGACAAACCTCTCAAACTCTATCACTGCTTTGTCAGCTAAGTTTATGTAATATTCTAAATCATTGTTGTCATGTCAACAATGTTCATAACATCTGCACTAGGAGTAAATTCTATCTCAAGAAACCACCTTCTTTGCTCATCCATAAGAAACAATTCCTCATCTGTTCAAGTTTTATCATGAAATTGAAACACTTCAGTCACATCTTCAGGCTCCACTTTCAATTCTAGTTCTCTTGCAGTTTCTACCACATCTGCAGTTAGTTCCTCCACTGAAGCCTTGAACCGTTCAAAGGCACCCAGGAAGGTTGAATCAACTTCTTCCAAACTCCCGTGACTGTTGATATTTTAACTTCCTCTCATCAATCACAAATGTTTTTAATGGCATCTAGAATGGTAAATCCTTTGCAGAAAGTTTTTACTTTTACTTTGCCCAGATCCATCAGAGGAATCACTATCCATGGCACCTATAGCCTTACAAAATATATTTCTTAAATAAGAAGACTTGAAAGTTGAAATGACTCCTTGATCCATGGGCTGCACAATGCATGTTGTGTTAGCAAGAAAACAACATTAATCTCCTGGTACATCTCCATCAGAGGTCTTGGGTGACCAAGTGCATTGTCAATGAACAGTAATACTTTGCAATCTATTTTTCTGAGCAGGGTCTCAACAGTGGGCTTAAAATATTCAGTAAACCATGCTGTAATAAGAAGTGCTGTCTTCCAGGCTTTGTTCTTCCACTTATAGAGCACAGGCAGAATAAATTTAGCATACTTCTTAAGTGCCCTAGGGTTTTTGGAATAGAAAATGAGTATTGGCTTCAAATTAAAGTCTACATTAACCCCTGCATTAACCCCTACACAAACCAGCTGCATTAACCCCTAACAAAAAGAGAGTCAGCCTATCCTTTGAAACTTTGAAGCCAGGTATTGACCTCCTCTCTCCCTATGAAAGTCCTGGATAGCATCTTCTTCTGATATAAGGCTAACTCATCTACACTGAAAAATCTGTTGTTTAATATAGCCACCTTCATCAATTATCTTTGCTAGATCTTGTGGATAACTTGTTGCAGCTTCTCCATTAGTACTTGCTGCTTCATCTTGCATTTTTATGCTATAGCGATGTCTTCTTTCCTCAAACCACGTATAAACCTCTGCTAGCTTCAAACTGTTTTTCTGCAGCTTCCTCACCTCTCTCAGCCTTCACAAACTTGAAGAGAGTTAGAGACTTGCTCTGGCTTAGGCTTTGGCTTAACGGAGTGTTGTGGCTGGTTTGATCTTCTATCCAGATCACTAAAACTTTCTCCGTATCAGCAATACGGCTGTTTCACTTTCTTATTTGTGTGTTCGCTGGAATAGCACTTTTAATTTCCTTCAAGAACTTTTCCTTTGCATTCACAACTTGGCTAACTGTTTAGTGCAAGAAACCTACCTTTTGGCCTATCTCAGCTTTGGACATACCTTCCTCACTAAGCTTAATCATTGCTAGCTTTTGATTTAAAGTGAGAGATGTGGGACTCTTCCTTTCACTTGAACACTTAGTGGACATTACAGAATTATTAATTTGCCTCGTATCAATATTATTGTGTCTCAGAAAACAGAGCAGCCTGAGGAGAGGGAGCGAGATGGGGGAGCAGCTGGTCGGTGAGGCAGTCAGAACACACACACCATTTATTAAGTTCACCATTTTATATGGGTGCAGTTTGTGGCACCCTAAAACAATTCATAGATGACTATAACAAATATATTAATAATAATGAAAAAATTTGAAATATTGTGAGGGTCACCAAAACATAACACAGAGACACAAGTGAGTAAATGCTGTTGAAAAATGGAGCCAACAGACTTGATTGATGCAGAGTTGCCACAAACCTTCAGTTTGTGAAAAATGCAACATCTGCAAAGTGCAATAAAGTGAAGCACTATTAAATGAAGTATGCCTGTATCTGCTTTAAGCAGTTTTGGGCAGAGGGATAAGTAATAAACATTTACTGATCACTTAGCATATAATTGGTGTGCTGCACATACTCAACAATCCAAGAAATAAATATTATTATATCCATTTTATAAAGAGAAACTTGAGATTCCTAGTGCTTAAGTAACTTGCCCTGAGGTACCTCAGCTATTGAGGAAGACCATTATTTGAAGTGATTTCTATCTGATTCTTTCCATTATACTACTTTCTTTTCTTTTCTTTTTTTTTTTTTGAGATAGAGTGTCACTTTGTTGCCCAGGCTAGAGTGAGTGCCATGGCGTCAGCCTAGCTCACAGCAACCTCAAACTCCTGGGCTTAAGTGATCCTACTGCCTCAGCCTCCCGAGTAGCTGGGAATACAGGCATGCGCCACCATGCCCGGCTAATTTTTTCTATATATATTTTTAGTTGTCCAGATAATTTATTTCTATTTTTAGTAGAGACGGGGTCTCGCTCAGGCTGGTCTCGAACTCCTGACCTCGAGCGATCCACTCGCCTCGGCCTCCCAGAGGGCTAGGATTACAGACGTGAGCCACCGCGCCCGGCCTATACTACTTTCTATTTCTTCAATCCACAGTGATTTCTAAATTAGGGTTATGCAGTCCTTTAACAGTCAATAAACTGCTGGCACTATTAGGAGCCCCATGAAAACAAGTGATAAGCTATTGTGCCAAAATGAGCCAGACAATGTCACAGGGAGGATAAAGCAAATCACATTACCATAAACAACTTTGTAATAAAATATTCTTGTAGGCTGGGAATCGTGGCTCAAGCCTGTAATCCTAGGGTCCTGGGAGGCCGAGACAGGAGGATCACTTGAGCTCAGGAGTTCAAGAGCAGCCTGAGCAAGAGCAAGACCCCTTCTCTACAAAAAAATAGAAAACTTAGCCGGGTGTGGTGGTGCCCACCTGCAGTCCCAGCTACCTGGGAGGCTAAGGCAGAAGGATCACTTGAGCCCAGGTGTTTCAGGTTGCAGTGAGGTATGATGACACCACTGTACTCTAGCCAGGGAAACAGAGCAAGACTCTGTCTCAAAAAAAAAAAAAAAAGTTCTCCTAATAAATTATTTCCAAATCAGTCAGAGGCCTCTAAGTCAATTCCAACTACATTTATTTCAATACAGTCAGAGAAGGCAGGAGAAAATTTCTTCAAGTTTTTGTAATGGCCAGTAAATAAATTGTCAAACTAAACATCAAAGCTGATAGTAAATAGTTATTTTTTTAAAATAATACCACCAAGTACAGTATATAAAATAAAATAAGATATGGCTTTAATCAGCCATGAATCCCCAAGAATCAAATTCAAATCAAATAAATCAAGCAATATTGTAGGTTTTCACTATTTTATCGTAATAAAGGTTTTATTTCCCTTGTCCTTTCTACTAAAATGCCTTCCTTGCTTACCTGCTCTAAGACCTGATTTCTACCTGACTTTCTTTTCCCGTGCATGGGCACTTGTTCTTTTGTGACCTTCCTTTCTCTGCCTCTTATGCCCTTTCTTTTTAAAGACATTAATACCAGTCCCAAGTTAATTGGCTCTTCAACCTATTCCAGATGGGGGCCATTTAGACAAATGCGATTCTCCTGGGAAATAAACCACAAGCCCTCTCTCTTCTTTGTTCAGGGTTTATATGAGCTGATCCCAAGAATCCCTTTGTGTGAACATGTTCATTGAGGAAGAATGGGTGACCTGTTTGCCTTAGATGGCCCTCGCTGCACTGCCTCTATTCATTGCCAGATAATACGTGTGCCTGCAAGGAAGCCGATAGCGCCCAGATTCTGTGCTAGTCTTTCCCGTGTAGTAGGCATTTCTGCAATGGAAGAAAATTTATGAAAATAGGAGTAGATTATGCTACCATAAAATAGTGGCTTGTATTTATTGAATACATACACACCATGTCTCACAATGCGTAACTGAGGCTTAAAAGGAACTTGCCAAAAAATCACTCAGCTAACAGCAGCAGAGCCAGGATTTAGCTCTGGTGTGTCTGAAGCCAGAGCTGCCACTCTTACCAGCTACCCTTTATAGCCTCAGTACACCATTTTCTGTAATATCTATAAGATAAAACAGTTGGCACCACTAGTACAACTTCACACCAACAACAGTAACTGCACAACAGAATATACAAAAGACATGCTCTTCAAAAGTGTTTGGAATGAAAAGTGACTAATCGTGTTACTTTCCCAAAATTGCACTTGAATCATGGGAGAAATTCCAAGTTCATCCAGAAATGAGTTTTCTCCCCAATTCAGTGTCCTTCATTAATAATATGTCACAATGTTACATGAGCGTAGCAAAATAATTACAATAGTCTTCTAGCTACCAACCCAAAGTTAACCACCAGTCAGAACAATAATTTTGGCTATTTCTGTAAATAATGTTCTTAAGAGATCTTATGCTTTTGGCCATATCCTGAATGTTCCATATTATCAAAAAAAAAGAAGCTTACCCTGGAGCACAAACACAGCCACTTATACAGGGTGAGGATGGGGCGCAAGTGAAGTTCATAGCTAGGTTTGCACATGTAGTCTCACAATTTACACCACCAGCTGGTAATTCAGGGTTAGGAAAGCTGCAGTCGAAATACTCCTTTCCCTCTGGGCAGACGTGAACTTCAGAGACAAAGCACAAAATGTTCTTAACGTTATATTTGCTCCATAGGCAATCATGTTGACATGCATTTGTCATCAGAACAAAATTCACCATAAAATATTTTACTAGTTATGATTAGACGCTCTTACTCTGTGATTTTTTTTTTTAGTTGATGAGCTTATAAACATTTTCTAACTAGATTCCCTTTAATCACCAAAACTTCCAAAACCTATTTTGAGTTTGAAAACATTAGCTGCCTTCCATAAGGTAATAACTAATTAGGATATAATTTTCTGAGGTCAAGAAACAAGATATTTTGATTAATCCAAACATATATTGCCAATTTTTGAGGACTAAAAATACAGTATATTTAAACTTCTACAAAGCCACAACCATGATACTTCTTGATCTTGCTTCACCCCTATGTCATTGTTTCCACCAGTATTCAATATAGTATAGAAGTGCAGAAGTGGACATAATTATAGGCAGGACAAGGTTACATATTCCTCCAGAAAGCTTTTAGGCTCTCAAGGATCAAAGTTGTTTCCTTACGTGAGGCCAAATGGATCAAATCCTGTGGATCCTCTGTGAAAGGACTAGCCACCTGGGTTTCCCTTCTCTAACTCTTAGTAACCCTGAAGCAAACAGGGCAAAGCAGGGATGGCCTTATAGCTGCTGAATATGTGTGGTCCATAAAAATACCTTGCAAAGAAGCCCTAGACTAGCCTGAATCCTTGCAAAGTAAATCCAGGTCCTATAATTGAAAGCTAATTTATAATAATATATACCTGGCCATTCAAATAAATAACAAAGCAATAGTTCACGATTACTTTTATCGCCCTACACTCTTCCTGTCCCTTAAAATCAATGAAAGCAAGTGTTCTTTATTATTTGCCCAGAATTCCCCCATCGTAACTGAGAATTTCAGGCTCTTTATGTGATAAAAATAAATAATAGATAGGGTCCTAACACACAGGATCTTAGAAAAGATATTAAAATATAAAATGACATTCTAGAGAGAGCAGATGTCATTTTATATGCCATTTTTAATTGATTCCTACTAGTTCCAGAGCCTTGCTACTCATAATGTAGCCCAGGAATCAGCATCACCTTGCCCTTTCATAGAAATTCAGAATTTCAGGCATTGCCCCTGACCTATTGAATCAGAATCTTTATTTTAACAAGATCCCCAGTGTGCACATGAAAATCTGAGACGTGCTGGTTTAGAGTAGTGTCTCAATTTCCGTTACACAAATGGGTTACAACTGGTGCCTGGATATATATCTTTAAAGTCCTTGGGGCACCTAAGGTGGTCCTGGGGTAGGCAGCATCCAGGCAGCAAGCCTGGGGTGACGAGATCTGCCCCTGAGCACACTTATATTTCACCCCAGACTGGCCTACAAATACTGTACTTCTCCATGTGGAAAAGTTGGGAAGCACTGGAGCACTGTGTTGAGAAGCATTTTCAAGGCTGTATTCATGCCCACTGGCAAGGAGGGCTGTGAAGGATTGATGACTTCTGCTGGAAGAGTGGGGGCAGCATCCGAGCTATCAATAGAGTCTCCTTGAGGGAAAACATCTTTTGAGATCTTACCAGTAGAGGGCGTTGCTAATTCATCACATTTCACAGTCCCATTCGAGCACTGGCTAGAAGTAAACAAAGTTACTTTATCAAACCAAACTTCAGTTTTTTTCTGAATTTCAACAACAATCTAATGTGCAAGAATTGATTGAGTACATATACAAATGTTATTTTCCACACAGAATTTTTTATAAATAGGTTATTGGCTTAGGTCCAATTGGAAGAGAGCTATTTCAATTCAACACATTTTTACCAAAAACCAGTAAGTATGGAGCATCGTGACAGGCGTGGGAGATGCAATGACTGCAACTTACAATCTTTGCCCAATTGCTTATATCCTAGTAGGAGAGGAAGACATGCAAGTCAATAACATACGCAGCATGACCCATGAAACATAGAAATGTTTAAGAGATAGAAGTATAACAAAGAAAAACATTTTAAAATCTGCTGGCAAATGACATCAGGCAGTCAAAGTCTGAACAATTTTGAAGAATGGATGGAGATTATGCTATGGATAAGGTAGGTAGAAGGCTATAACACTGGAAACAGGTACAAACCACAACAGGTTAAAACAGCATTCTCTGTAGCAAAGTGTAATGCAGGAAGGGACAGGAGATGTCGATGGCAAAAGAGGCATTTAGAGATATTTAGATGCTGAGATTTTATCCCTGAGACAAGCAACTGAAGACCTTAAACAGAGAAGTGATGTGTTTGGTTTGAATCATTCTGGCAGCAGCACTGAAGATAGAGTGAAGTCACAACTTCCTTGCAATTTAGGTTCCAAAGTCAGGGCAAAGTTAGCTTTGAAAATCCCTCAAGAACACGATAGAGAAAAACACACCAGTTCTCAATAATGCCAACACAGTTTTTCCTTCAGCTCTGGACCAGATCATGTGTTCTATATTGAAAAATATGTTGCACGCTGCTTAACACTAGAACGACACTCAGAGGTGTGATTCACCACTGTGTGAATCACCTCTGATTAAGTTCACGCACACTATGCAAGGCATCGAGGAACTGAAACAGGCAGGTCTCAGACCACATTACCAGGTCTTCTGTGTCATACTCATTACGAGACAGAGCCTTTTTAAAAGGAATGGCAGACGAGGTCACTATACTAATTGAATTTTTATTTTTCTCACTGAGGAAGGGCAGTTACTTTGTTTTTGCTAAGTTTACGGAAATAAATTTTAAAAAGATATGACAACTTGGCAGAATGGAAGGAGGATAAGACCAGAGGCAGGAAGACCAGCTAGGAAGGTCCAGGGAAGAGAGGGTGAGAGACATTGCTAAGGCAATGGCAATGGAAAGGAAGGAATGGCTTTCAACCAAGTGTAGAAAGTAAAATCAAGTAAAATCCAAAGTTGTCGGGGATTTATTGGCTAGGCGTGTCGAGCAGGAGGAAGGAGTCAAAAATGACTCTCAGATTTCTGGCTTGGGAAACTGTGTGGATATCAGTACTACCTACCAGAGAAAGACTCCAAAACTGGTTGCTTTTGTGTCCTGATGGGGCATGGGAAGAAGGGAGATGGAGATAATGATAAAGATAAATTGAGCATAAACAATATTCCGCTGTGAATACAAAATAAGCTACAGAGAGCAAAGTAGGCAGGAGAGCAAGCACTGAAGAGCCAGATTGCCTGGGATCAAATCCCAGCTTTATTATGAAGTTGCTTAGCATCTGTGCCTCATTTTCCTCCCTGTGAATTGGGAAAAAGCAATTGTACCTATCTCTTAGGGTTGTAGTAATGAGAATTTTAGTAATATATATAAAACACAGAATGGTGCCAGGACAATAGGAGGTGCACGGTAATAGTTAGGTGTCATCATTGTTATTACTATTATGCACTGTCTATTATTATCTGTGGGCACCTACAGTGCAACAAAAAGAGGGAGGTTAGGAACTGAATATAAATAAATGTGGACTGCTGCACAGATGTACCTATATTTCTAACAGATAGGTTGTAGCCAGAATGAATGTCATCCTATGAATAAATGTTATCTCACTGGTATTGATGTCCCTGGGAAGAAGATACGATTACCTTTTGTGTGGGACATTGTTCAAATCTATTTTGGAATTTTTTCTGAGCCACAGATGAACCACAAAACTAAAACTGCTCAGTAATATTGTAGTATTTAAACACCCACCTCACCCCTAACTTCTGTCTAAGAGCCAAAAATAATCAAAAGGCTTCCACTGCACTGTGTGACACAAATTTATAACACTCTTCTACCGGCATGAGAATAAAACTCAGGTGTTCCACATTGAAATGTAATATATGCACGTATCATGTACATATGAGGATGTATACATGTAATATATACATATATATGACTATCATATATTTAAAGGTTATGTTATCTTTATTTTTTTAGATTTCAGAAGTCATATATCAACTTAAAGTTTTGGTTAAGAAATTATATTAGTACATGTGTCGTTCGTCAAGTAAAATCCCCATCATTAAAACCTACCATAAGCCCGAGGGTGTTGGAATGAGCTCTCCAGGTTGATAAATGCTGCCCCTATAATGACACCGGCAGTGAAATCTATAAGTGGGGGGAAAAAAAGTTTAAGGAAATAAAGCAAGATATAAGTTTTTCCAAAAATCACTAAAATTCAGGCAGACCCTACGCTCTGCATCGGTCATTGTAAGGCACTCTAAGGTCGACATTATTCTGCCTGCAACCCTGACATACAAACGGCAGAAGCTGTTTAGATGTGAAGTGTAGCTTCAGATTTGCTTTCTAAAATACAACTCACAAACTGTGTTGTTTTAGTCACAAGAAAAGTCACTGAATGCACTTCAGAGAAACATAACGGATATATCATTTAGCCCTATGTATAAAAGTCTTTACATCAAGTGAGAATTGACAAACGTGATTGCTAACAGACATTACAATCCTGCTTACTAAAATTTGCCACAGTACAGTGAAACATAAACCTTATTATTGATTTGGATATGACAAAATCAAGTGGGAAGAAACTTCAGGATCAACCATCAGATTTCTTAGCTCTTTCTGTAGCAAGGTCAAAAAAAAAGTAAAGACAATAAGAAATATTTTTTAAAATAAGCATGAAAGCCTATTTAACTGATAAGAAGAAAAAGAGAGAAAAACTGGATGCTGTCAACCCATTTCTGTGACTTACATGGGCACACAAAAGTTAAGTGTGTCTTCATAGAATTTGCCTTCAGGACAGTTGCAGCCTTCGACACAGTCATCATTACACAGCTCCGGGGAAGAGAGAGAAATGCAGGAACGGCGGCAAAATGAGGAACAGTGATGGTACAACATGCCCTTCTGGCACACCACAGCTAAGAACAAAGGAGCATCATTTGAGAAAGATCCACAAGGCACAGAAATATTCCATGCTTGCTCAGAGGTCTATGATAGACATATATCATGAAACAAAAGATATCTTACATCACTAAACATGGAATATTACATAATTCTACAACAGAAAATAGATAAATAAAACAACTCCCAGCCTCAGCAGAAGTATAGCAGAATAATAAAATTTCTATTTCAAAATATTTTTCTGTGATGTTTTATAACATTCTTTATTAAGCTGTATCATAATTTTTTTAATATTTCTGTCTCTTAATGTTTGGATAAACTTCCTGTCCTTACATTTTAAATCTATGTACTGCAATATTGTCATCATCTTCCTTATGGCATTGTTTAAACCTAAGTAAACCTTTAGTCTTCTACAAATAAGAAAAAAATTGAGTTTATTGATCCACACATAGTTTTTAATGTTTGCCTTCTTAATCATGTTTGCACTTTTTTCTAAACCCGTCCAATTTCTCTTTAGACCAAACTGAGCTGATTATGATGGGCAAACTAAAATAATCTAAAAGCGTACTTGTACAAGCACATAGAAAATGCAAATAAAACATAATTGAAGTCATTTTTGTATAATTGACCTTGGGAGAAAAAAATGGTAGGACATTTTCAGATGCCAGTAGTGCAAAGGCAAATAAAATCCAGAGCTTGGAGTAGAAGAGGGAAGGATAGGTCCTGACAACTTTGGATCTTGGATTTAACACACGTGGGAAGGGAAAATGAAAGTTGGCCCTTTACAAGATAAGGAACCGAGAGATCCTTTAACTTGGACTCTCAAAGAACAACATTCTCAGTTGAAATGAAAAACTAAAGCAAGGGTCAGCAACGTTTTCCTGCAAAGGGCCAAATGGAAAATATTTTTAGCTTTGCAGACCATAAAGTCTCCATCAGTTCTACCCTCGTACCACAAAAGTAGCCATAGGCAACACATAAACAGATGGACATGCCTGTATTTCAGTAAATTTTATTCACAAAAGCACAGGAGGTCCAATGATCATTGTTTGTCAGCTCCCAGACTAGAAGAAATCTGCTCATAGTATAGAAAGATGCCAGCAAGGCTTTTCAAATGATGGGTCTGTGATAAATTAAAGTTACTTCTAAGAAGTCAAAATCCAAGACTTATATTCTACACAGGTTTGGTATATGAATTTATATTACTTTATTTACATTGTTTTTGTCTTAGACAAAAACTGATCAATTAACATGAAAACTGGCCAATAATACTCCAGGAATAACTGCAAACCCCTGGGGCAGTAAGGAGGTGGAGAAAGTGGTGTTCTCAAAACCCAGGTCACAAAAGATTTTAATGGGGGCCTGCTTATAAAGATTAGCTAATAAAAAAAATATAGAACACAAAGAAACAATCTCTCATGAATGAGAACAGCAGACACCATAACTGTGACAATTAGAGCCTCAAGAATTTGAGATAATAATTGCCTGTTGCATAACCTATCTATTTAACTACAAATCAGCTGTGTCACTATATCACATAATGCTTTTCCATACTTTCCAATATGTAGATATGACATTTCCATGGTAAGAATTTTTTCAAATTTTTCAAATTATTTCTGTTGCATATTTCAAAGCATATAGTTACGCTACTTTTGCTTATAACAAAAATAGTCAAAAGTTATTGGTCTTATCCAACATATCTTCAATCTTAAGCAACGGTTTCATTTGCTTTTCTTATTTGTACATTATAAGAATATTTCAAATAATTTACATGCAATATTGAGCTTTCATCTAAAAAATAAATGCAGTAATTACGAGCACAAAGATCTCTAAAGTGTTATCTGATAGTCTTTATCTGTGCCAGGGTACTCACCACAGAATGAAACCTGATCCCTGAAATGGATGGGAACACCGCGCTGGCCACAGAGATAGGCATAGTGGGCAAGAGCGTTGCACAGGCAGGCGCTTCCACATTTGCATGCATCGTGGCGGCACAGCTGATAGTACAGCCCAGGGCTAATGTAGACGTGGCAAGGAGCAAAGAGCTCCTGGTGGATGACATCGCAGTGTGCTGCATATCCGACTAACAGAAAAAAAGGCCCGTTAGCATCTCATTTGCTAGTCCAGATTTTACCCCTAAGGATCAAATTCCAGAATTAACCAGCATCTTGCTTTCTTAGAAATGTACTGTAGTACATATTACTTTAAATAAGAGAACCAATAATTTCAGTTTATACAGTGTTTGTTTATGTTTTGGTAGTAATAGGAATAGCACTTAAACCATATTCAACAGTTTTTTAGCAAAAAAAAAAAAAATTTATGTGTATTGTACCTGAATAACATGAGTAACAGAAGGGTCGATTGAAGCAGTAGCCTCAATCACCCCATTGCCTGAGGATCATCTTAGGAAACCTGCTATGAAGAATTGGGGAATGTTGGGAAGCTTATTTCCAGATGTCCACATATCACAAAAATGGTTCCAGATTGTGGATATTATGACAACTCTGTGAAATATGCAATTATCCAGTAATGACTGGGAATCATCTCATTTCAATGATTCCCTGAGGTGAATGTGGCAGATGCAACGCAGTCATTGAATTCAATGTTTGCACAATGCGTAGTGCACTGGGCACAGTGTCTGGCAGATATTAGAAGCTCAATATTAGGAGCATGGACAAATCAGTAATGAATAGAAATTAGGGACTGGAACATATGCCAAAGGCCATAAAATATAACTACCAAATTACTGAAGGGGGGGGCATGGAATCTATATAATTACTTCTTAAAATTTGTTGATTTTTTACAAAACAAACCAGATTCCATCTTTTTGAAAAAAGCTACATCTGTGGTTTCCTGATGTAGTGGACCCAGGTTGCATGGGTTTTATCACAGATAAAATTAATCAATCTTTTCATTGTTACTGTCTTTGAAAGACCAGATAAGCTGTTGGAAATCAGAATTTTTTCACTACTAAGGAATTATACTGAATTTATTTTGTTGAGTATTTTAAATATATTTATTATTGGTAAGGAAACATATGATAATTGCCTAAGTATTACATTTTTGCATTAAGTATGCATATGTATTTGAAAACTGATGTCTGAGACTACAGCAGTGAACTGTTGACCTACAAACTCTCAATCCCAAGGATCCTGAAAGAGCACAGTAATACACCAAAGAGACCTTCACTGTATGCTCTTAAGATTTGTAGACCAAATATATCCCCAGTGACATTAAGCAAAGGATAACTAAAGAAGATCCTCATGAAAAAAAATATCCTTTAGAATCCAGATCAGAATTATTGACTTTTGTCTATTTATTTTCCTTTCTTTGGGGAGCTTTCTGAATTTGCCCATTTGAATTTTTTTTTTTTTAAGAAAAGCACAGTTCATGGCAAGGTTAAAAAAGGATAATATCTAAAATATATATCATAGAAGACATAGAGTCTGGGGAGAAAAGTGATGGAAAAGAGAGCAAAATTACATGTACTAAAGGAGATAACTAAAGAACAGACCAGAGGGAAATTGAACTTATAAATTGAACTCTACTTCAACTTTTACACGCTATTAAAAAAAAAAATTAAGTCACTACAATATCCAGGAAGAAGCCAAGAATGTTAGAAACAAACCAAACAAGACTAGTTGAAGGAGGAGTAGATTAGTGGAAAGTTGGGACAGAATGGAGGAAGGTTTTGTAAAATGGGAGTGAGATTAAAAGTAGTAAATCATAGAGACCAAAAAACTCTAGCCTCGCCCTTGTATTGTAGATAGGAAAAATGACCAAAGAGGTTAACAATTTTCTTCAAGTTTAAAAGCTGGCTTAGATTTAAAAAAAAAAAAAAAAGAAGAACTAAAGAACTAAGAGCAAGATTATCTTGTGTTCTTTCCAGCATATCAAAACTATACATTAATAATAAAAACCATATAATTATCAACAGAGTCCTTCCACATAACCACTACAGAAATTGTACTGGCTTCTCATGAATGCTTAACAAATATTAGGAATGCATTTTTTAAAACTACATAAAAATAGTAAACTAGTCAAAATAATTCAAGGAAAAATTAAAATTATAAGAATAAACATACACATTAATATTTTTCATAAAGTGATTTTACAAATATATATATGTATCTTTTATTAGAATGTGAACTAGCCTTTCACATAGTTGCTTTAACTTTAGTGAAAAAAAAAAAAATGCAGTCAAAAATTCTTGGCATGCGAGTTGCACTGTCATTGCAAATCAGAAATCAGAAGCATGACCAACTCAAATTGTTGCCCACTTGATGGCACAAAGCCTCTTTGGGTCACTGACTTTCTGCTTACAAAGCCACAATATGTGCTGTGAATAGGAACCCGTACAGAGATAGTAATAAACACAAGAAGCCACTTGAGTTGTCACACTATATAGAACTGACATTGAACATCTCAGGACTATAACAGTTATTTTAGAGTATTTCCAGAGGCTTTCCTTTGGCATTTAAAGACTCTAAAAGCTCCAAAATGCTAGCCTACATTTGAGAAGAAGGGATTTCTAGACACCTAAAATAAGTAAATTTATAAATGCAAAGTAGAAAATAGAATAGTCATTTTCAGTTTTTTAAAATAACTTAGGCTATATAAAAAGCATATATAAATGTTAAACAAAAATATATAAAGGCCGGGCGCGGTGGCTCACGCCTGTAATCCTAGCCCTCTGGGAGGCCGAGGCGGGTGGATCGCTCGAGGTCAGGAGTTTGAGACTGGCCTGGGCGAGACCCCGTCTCTACTAAAAATAGAAATAAAAAAATTATCTGGCCAACTAAAAATATATATAGAAAAAAAATTAGCCGGGCATGGTGGCGCATGTCTGTAGTCCCAGCTACTCGGTAGGCTGAGGCAGTAGGATCACTTAAGCCCAGGAGTTTGAGGTTGCTGTGAGCTAGGCTGATGCCATGGCACTCACTCTAGCCCGGGCAACAAAGTGAGACTCTGTCTGAAAAAACAAACAAACAAACAAACAAACAAACAAAATATATATATAAAAATGGCATTGATTTTAACATAATGAAGAAAATCTGGATTTAAAATCATTATCTAGCTTTAAAAAACTATAGAAATACATAGAGCTTTTTCCTAAATTCACATGCAGAAAGGAAGTCTTACTGTTTTGTTGATTAATGTTACAGGGGTCCACCATTGGGACATGAACAGGTGCAAAACAAGTTGTGGAGACTCTCCAGGCATTTGCATGAAGCTGTGGTGTGCCTTCTATCATGCCTGATGGAGAACTAGAAAGCAAAGATTATGTTTATCTTAGTGTCTCTCATGCATTTGTTCGTACTCTTCAAATATTTAAATAAGAGGATACTATTTTCTTAATGTATGAAGAAATTTTAGAGCTTTATATTTTCTACCAGTTCTTTTAAAAAATGCAATGGTGTTAGCCTCCTGTCACTGAGACTTTACACTGTGTCTGCCAAATTGTGGACATACATGATTTTATTTAATCTTCATATCAGCCCCCGTGAGGAAAACATCATTACCCCCATTTTACAGATACAGCAAAGCAGAAGCTCAGAGAAATATTAAATTTCACTAAGCTGATAAATATTAAAGCCAAGATTCAAACCCAGTTCTCATTGACTTAACCACACAACACTCACAACAACCAAAACCTTAACGTGTGTGTCGTTTACAGTACATGTGGAGAGGTAGGGATTGATGGTTCACATGATTTTTTCCAGGGTAAAGACAAATGTCCCCAAAAATAAATAGTCTCTGTTTCTGGTTCAATATTTCAATTTCTATTATGAGGCCTGATATACTGAGATTCCATCATGAGTGGATAAAAAAAGAAAAAAAACAAAAGAAAATGGAGAGAAAATGGTGTAAAAGGCACCTTCATCCATGTTTGCTCACTTTCTTTAGTTTCTCGACAAACTAAAATGGAAGAGAAACATCTAACTTTCCAAAGTCAGACTTATAAACCATAACAATGTTTAGGAGCCAAACACTGCAATTCCAGCAGCCATCAAGATTTATTAATTCATCAGCCAACATTTATTGACAATTGCTGTTGGACACTGTGCCAGACACTGTCGAAGCTACGTAGGGAGTCAGGTTGGAGTAAGTCTCCTGCAGGAAGCTTTTGACCACACTAGCAGCCCTGACTGTGTTAATTGCTCCTACGTGGCCAAGAAGAGTAGGCTTTAGCTCTCTATAGTGTCCTAATAGATTAACTACTTTGGTTACCATTTAGCTCAAAAACAAAAGGAGCTGCCCAAGCTATTCCCTCACCACCCACCATTTCTCCTTTCCCTCCTTTCCCTATTTCTCAATATCAAAACCATTCTAGAAGTGCAAAGAACTATAACAAGCACCTAATGCAAAATATCATTTTGTTTAAATAAGAATTCTGAGACTCAAAGAAATTGCATGATTATTGCTAGCCCTTTCTTCTCATTCTTTCTCTCTCCTTCCCTATCCACTCCTCCAAGGATAATAAAATAGGTCAGGGTGATAGGCATAGTCAAGGTTCCCAGGAGGAACTGACTTAAAGCTTGGCTCTCTTATTTCATTTAATTTACTTAAAACAATAAATATTAAAACAAAAGGAGTTAAAATGTGGACCCATTTTACATAATAACCTTTCAGTTCATAGTTGATTTACTATAATAAGGCATAAGATAACCACTAAAGTAATTATATTTTCTATTCCACTGTATTTTCAGATTCACATTAACCTTTGTGAAGTAAAGAATTTTAACCACTTAACTTGGAAAGCTAAACATTGTTCGGAAGTTATCTCTGACTCTGAAATATTATCCTGCACTCTTATCATGCCTGAATGTTTATACATGGAGGAGACTGGTGCCTTAGAAAGAGGCAGACAGTTCTGCCATCTGTTAAACATTGACTGCTAACCCAATCTGACAAGGGAGAGAAAGAAAGCTTAACATCTTTTCTAAACATCATGGCCAAGCCACTTAATATTTTCTGTTTCACAAATGTGATAAAGATATCAATATTTTGACCTGCAGATAAATAAACAAAAAAACTAAATAGCCTAAAAGCAAATTAATCATACAAGAGACAAGATACAAAAAATTCTGTTTTGCAATTTTTAATTTGAAATGCCAGTTCTACTTGCCCATCCAAATTCTCTTCTGGATGCTCCATTAAAAGTTCTACCTCAGTTCAATTTAACTGTCCACTGTATAAGATTCTATGCTAGTTCCTAAGAATGCAAAGACCAAGGGCGTCACCCTTATTCTCCAAACTCTTGCAGTTTTGTGGGGAAACCAGACAGCTAAACAATGAATTTTCATAGATAACACATTGTCAGAATTAATTTTGTCTGGTAGGCTATAAAACAGCTTTTTGAGGCAAATAATTGAGTTGGGGTGAACAATAAATGGGAGTTCATAAGAAAGATTAGGAGAGGGGAAGAACCTCAAGCAGGAAGAGGAATGTATGCAGAGTACATTTAAGAAAAAAAAAAAAAGCATGGTATTTGGAGAATGGCTTCTCCATAAAATGTCCCAATGTCCCCTGCCTGCCCAGCCCACACTGGCCTGCTCTAAACCCCTGCTGTGCTTCTGACCACAACCACAAAGACCAACACCTAACTTTTGAAATTACCTCAGTATTTTTATATATGTTGTTGATTGATACCTTGCCTAACACTAAATGTTTCTTTTATAACTATTTTTAAATTAAGGTATAGTTGATAACAATTTTATATATTTAGAACGTACAACAAGATGTTTTGATATAAGTATATATTGTGAAATGCTTAAATCAAGCTAAAGAACATATCCATCACCTCATGTACTTACCATTTTTTGGTGTGAGAACATTTAATATCTATCCTCTTAGCAATTTTCAAATATAAAAATACATTAATTATAGTCACCGTGATGGACAAAAGATCTCCCAAACTTATTCATCCTGCCTAGCTGAAACTTTGTGCCATTTGACCAGTATCTTTCAACACTCACACCCCCACCCCAACCCCTGGAAACCACCATTCTACTCCGCTTCTATGAGTTTGACTTTTATAGATTCCACATACATTTCTTAAAGGTTATTATGCCTTCCCGATCTGCAAGACAAGCTCCTTGAGGATGAGAACCATGTCATACTGCCTAAATTGCTCCCACCGTGCTTTCAGCACAATAGCAGGTGCTCAAAGCACTTATACTAAATTATACACTGCTTCGTTTTACATGTAGGTGAAAAGTGCTTTGTCAACACAAGGGGTACAAATTTGTTGTATTGTTTTTCTTCCACTGAAACACCAACTGTCACAAAATCCGATTAGATAACAAAATGTTGCTTTAGAAGTATTATTAATACCAAATTATATCAATATTTAAAGTATAATTTACTACCACTAATACAAAATGATATTGAGATTTTTTTAAGGCAAAAACTTTTCAAAAATAAAATATTGTTAAGCTTGATGAGTGACAGAGGAGAGAATAACAGGTAGCAGTTAGCCCACAGGTTGAGACACATTGCCTAAATTCAAAGCCTACAGTATATGTAAGCTAAGTGACCTTGAATGATTTATTTGCCAGTTTAGGGCCTTGGTTGGTTTCCTTATCTATAAAATAAAGATACTAATTAGGGGATTGCTATACAATTTAAACATGTTGATCCCTGTAAAGCCCTTGGAACAGTGACTGCTAAGCTATTATTAGTTAAGTAAACATTTTTAATGAATTTATATCCTCCAAATTACAAGTCATTAAATTATGTTAACTAGACAGAAATCATACTTACAGAAAGTCATCCCTTATGTTCCCATTAAAAGTGCCACACAGACCTAAAGTTCTTCTTTTCCATGCACTAGTGAGCTGAATATAAATTCTTTCACCATCTACAGCAAACAGAATCTTTAAACCAAATGTGGTTTTTAGAAGTATAAATAAAGATGACAGAGTTTGAATTTCAACAATACCTGCGGGAAATGAACATACATAAATCAGCTTTGAGATTCACAGGCCATGTTCTGAAATGCTAGAGTACACCACCAGGACTCTCCTTCCGAGATACTGGGAAGATGGGGAGACAGGCTCACCCTTCCTGCCCGTGTTCCAGGGCCAATTTTTGCCACCTTGTGGCTGCTTTCTTTTTTTCCATTTCACTTCTTCTCTCCCTCCTTCCTGGGTCTTCAGCAGATATTGTTAATAGATTGTCAGGTCAACAGGGAATTTCAGTTCGCAAGCATCTCACAGGGAAGGGGAAGGTCTTTAGATATTTGAAATCTGATTTCTTTTTCTTAACTTGTGGGGGGGGTGTGAATTTTCCCCCAAACTGGACATGATTCAATAAGGAAGTGGCACTTCTCAAAAATTTTTCATTCCTTTGAAACTGTCAGCAAAAATGGGGAGCACAGAATCTGATAAACACCATTTTGTGAGACACCTTTAGAGACAAAAAACTCATGTCCCAAACTGACTAATGGTTTTTGCCATCAGAAGGGTTGCTCTTCATTGCTCCATATCCTTTCCACAATCTCTGGCATCAATCTGGTCACCTGCGCCATAAATCTGGGAATCATTCTCTGATCACTCCATTACCCCTTGGTGGCCTCCCCCAACAACCCCAATCCAATCCGTCACCAAGTTCAGACCACTTTTGTTCTAAATATTTTTTCGACCTATCATCTCTCCACCTCTACTGTCACTGCCCTAGATCACCTTCTCCTCATTCCTTGCATGCCCTACTTTGTAACATCCTAACTGTCGTCTCCTGTCTAGCACCTCTCAAGGTGACTTCCACACTGTTGTCATGCTAGTCTACCAAAAAACAACTCCTTAAAACTCACTGTTTATTTGTTTGAACCATACAAGATTTACATCTTTGTACATAAAAATGGTCAAAAATGACAATTTCATATTTGATTCGTGTCAAGTTCAACTTCCTTAGCATGACATCTAGTAGCATGAGCATGTAATTTGTAATACAAATCAAGGCATTTCTGAGAGTGAAAAAGAGTATCATTAAGAACTGTACTAGAACACAGGCATAAGCATGGCCTGTCCCATGAAACCATGGTGTTTGATGCCTCATACATGAGGACATAAGGCCTTCCCAGTTTCATCCTTACCCACTTCCCCAATCTCATCTTTGGTTCTCCACCACCCTTTTTTTGCTACAGTAATGCCAATCTAGTTATAGTTCCTCCTAAACATACTGCACAATTAATTCTATACCTCCTTACTCAGCATTAAACACTTTCCCATATCCTTCAACCCAGCAATTCCCCACCTTTAAATACTCAATGAGACATGACTTCCTCCTAAAACATTCCTGTCCATTCCTGTACCCCTACCCAGGGCTGTATGAGATGTACCCCATTTAGACTCCCGAAGTCCTTATGCACATCTTTGAGATTATCACATTTTATTATTAAGTGGTGGCTGTTTGCTTGTCTCTTTTCTCTTCCAGACTCTAGACCACTTGAGGTAAACCCAAGGTCTTATAAACACGGTGTCTCCACTATCTGTAGCTGATGACCTGGTAATGTATGAATGCCCATAAATGTCAGACAATGGGAAGAGACTTCATTTAGGTTGTATTTGTTGTTGTTATTCTTGTTGTTCTTAATATAAAGAAAGTAACCATTAGCATTGCTTCTTACCGTTCAGATTGAAGCCTTGGTTAGGACTAGTGAGGATTTGTCCTCCCCTACTTAGGGTCACTTGTTTGTTAAAATCATCCTCCAGAATTAGAGTTATAGACTGAAGGCAGACCAAGCCGAGGTTCTATATAAAAATAAAATTATCAATGAAAAGAAGGGGATAGAGATAGAACCATAGAAAGAGACAGGGAAGATGGGAGAGGGAGATGGGAGAAGGGGAGGGAGAGAAAAAAGAGAAGAAAGGAGAAAAAGAGTGCTTATAAATAAGAATTTCTGGTATATGGAAAGCTTGAGTATAGTAATATAATAAAGTAGCTACTACATAACCCATTTCATGTAGCTCTGTTCCTAATACATCTTTACATACTACATTAAATATACCATATACATATGTATATTTTACCCAGAACATTAAATAAAAATGTTTTCAATAAAGTGACAATAATTATGTTTAATAGCACATAAAACACCTCTCCAAATTCATTTAGCTAGTATATTAAACATAAAATCAATAAAAAAAGAACCAAGAGAATTAGAATTCTATATAGAAAGATAATTCAGACTCTCATATATTGCAAAGAAAAAAATCAAACTAGAAAAAAATAAAGCAGTTCAGAATTTTTCTTGGAAATAACCCCTTCATATTAGAATAAAACTAGAAAATTAAAGATTTTTGGCAAAATTTTGACAACCTGATTTAGAGAGATGAATAAACGGTATGCATTTCTTTATTTACAAATTATTAATGAGTTTATTATTTGAAGAAAAGATCTAAAATAAATATTCCATGTTAAGAAATTCATCATTTCTGTTTAGAATGATATGAAACTTGTTCCAAAACTGTCAAAAATCATCTCGTTGAAATAGCTAGGTTAAAATAAATAAAAATTTAGATCCATTATGCAGTCATGCATAAGATGTTCAAAAAACTATACATACTTTTATAAAAAGAGAATGCAACTAACTATATAGTATTTTATCTAGTCTATGACATCTGTTTTCACATTTTAATATCTCTGAAATCAAGATACATCATATAATCAATGTATGTCATAGAATAATTATCAGTATGTATTTCTTTCTTTTGTAATACACAGAATAATGGTGTATCTTAATATTATAATCAATGTCTTGGTTTTGAAGAAAACAACTATCTCCATTCATGTTACCATTCTTAATCTGATATGAAGTTTAGGTAAAAATAAATAAATACATATTCTTCTGGTTATTTCGAAATGTGGTTCTTACCTGCTCACAGGGAGCTTTCTGTAAAGTAATTGTGAATTTATCTTTTCCAGTCCCTTTCACGAGGATGTATTGGCACATGCCAATAAAAGAATAATGTCGACCATCAAAAGTTGTAAAATGAGAATCACCCACAACCGAGCATTGAACTACCAAAAAAAAAAAAAAAACGAAAGAAAAAAAGGAGGAGATGAAGGAATAATTTCATGTTAATTCTTAAATAAGTAGGAAGTCAACAGAGGGTAAATCACGCACCAAAGAGAACATCTAAAGTGTTTAAAATTTACTGATTTGACTAAATTATATTACTCCATTTAATTTAATATTTATTAAATGATAGTTCTTCCAAGTTTTATCATATTTACACTACTTCAATAAATTTTTATCAAAATTGCCTGCTCAAAGATGTCAGTTATTCAATTTTCCATTTATCCTCTGAAAAATTGCATTTATAGATTATTATAGCCCTTGTTATTATATATCAGATGTCTTCACAAAAATCAGTGCTATCTTTCTCCTCAATTTAAAGAAAATTGAAACATTTTCTTTAAAAATATTTTAAAAGATTACCTGGGCAGTCATGCTCAGTGCAGTTCCAAACTCCGCCAACACACACACTAAAGGAAATTATAAAAATATTAATCAACAAGTACAGAAAAGCTATACTAGTATTTGCATCAAGATATTGATTAATGTACCAAAATGTATCATGTTTATAGGTTCAGAATAATATGACTTGAAAAACACCTCTGCAAAAATTCAATTGACTGATAATTCGGGGCTGGCTAGCACGTAAATTATAATCTACTGTGTGTCATACATAAAAATCACTGGTAATAATGAAGATCATCAGACAGTAAAGAGAGAGAAGAGATTTCCTCTTACATAAGATACATTTTGCCTTCCACCCTCACAAAGATGTGAATTTTGGAGGACAGAAGCAAAGTCCCTGTAAGACAGGAATGAAAGCAGCATCTAAAAATAAGGTTAGTTATCCAAGTGCATCTCAGTTATACACATTGACACCAAAGGGAAAAGAGCCTGAGGACATTTAGACCTCCGTTTCTTTTTAGGACTGTCCTGGAGGGATTTCACGTTTGCCCATGGTCTTAGTTAGCTAATTTTTAATATGGAATTCTAAATGTTTCTAATCATGGGCCAAAAATTGGCAATATTAAGTACTTTGCAAAGTACTTAATGGAGAAGTCCAGGGGCACCGTCAAGTTTTAAAAGTACATGCAAATTAATGATTATGTATAAGAAAATGCAACATACTCAATGTATGGATAAGATTTTATGGAATTACCCAGGTTAGTGATAAGAATTACATCATGAAAGAAAATATAAATGCTCCTTCCCCAAAGAGTTTAAATAAAATGCAAACCATGTCTTGGAATTTTTGGGGAAAAAATCAGTAATAAGTACATTCCTTTAAACATCTGTCATGGCAAAGTTGTCAATTAGCCAGGTGCCCAGAAATAATTGGCTATACATTGATCACATACCATTCAGTACATTCTTGCTCAATTTTTGAACCAACTGAATAAGCTAATCCATGAAAACTACATGGGCAATTTTCCATGGAGATGCAAGTCCCATTTTCCATGATGAGGCCTAAGAAATTTAGAGAAATTGAGAAAAATACGTGTCAAATTTTCAAAAGAAATAGTAAAGATTGTATTCCTTAAATATAATAATTCGATGAACTTTTGTTGAATACCTACCTACACAAGGTGCTAGAAATACAAATTTCTGTACTTTCAAGGAGGTTACCAACAAACTTGTTCTCAGTCAGTAGCTACCTTATAAAGGAGTCCATTTCAGTGGCTTTCAGCTTTCTTATCCCAAGATTTTCCATCAAAAACTCAAGGTTGAACATACAGAATATAAAGGCAACTAAAAAGTGTTTCCTTGCATATAAGGGAAGGAGGGCCAGAAGGACAGAGAAAGTGTATTTTTGGTTTAGTTTCTGTTTATTCCAAGATGAGAAAGATTTACACAACTGCCTCACAGATCACAAAGAGCTAGGCAGTGCTACTCAAATGTCCAGTACAGGGGGACTATGTTTGTTACTTCTCTCTGACAAGTAAAGGAGGCTGAACCAGAACTTAAGTCAACCATGTCACCAGTCACACAGTTTCATTCAGCTGACCTTTTTCCATAGTAAAACTTTATAGAAAAAAGCATTGACTTTTTTTTTTTGTGCATAGGTTCAAATTCTAATGCAAATGCCTTATTCTGTCATTGGTCACAAACAGCTCAGAACAGGCACTTGTTAACCATACTTTGAGTAGCACTAACAGAACAGCCTGAGGTCAACAGATCTGGTTCCAGGTAATCCTCAGTCATGTTAAGTTTATGACATTGGGAAAATCCCTTAACATTTCTGTGATTCTATTTTTTAATCTATAAAAATAAAAAGGTTTGAGTAAATACTCAATGTTCTTTATTAATATCTAGTGTATAGCAGATTGATTCCTAATTTTAAACCCCACCTCTATCACTTGCTACATTATTTTTACTTTCAAATATTAAAACTACATCAAAAAACTATATTAGCACTAAAACCTTTTATTAGAAAGATGTGAAGGCTTTTTCTCAAACTTGCCTTTATCTTTCAAAAAATGAAAATATATAAATCATTAAATACTAAGACAGCAGAAGATTTTCCATGGGTAACTTCAAGATTCTAGATTCCAAGTTTCCTGGGAAATTTACAAAGCATTGAGCCTTTTATTAACAAAAAGTAGCCATTTCCTCCTAGTCACTTCATGGACCTAATACTACAAGGGTAGAAAATTAAAACAGTCCTAATATCCTTGGAGAGGACAGCAAAATGAAAACATGATCCTTAGATCACTGGGTTCTAGTTTCCATGAGTGCAGACATGGTTTCTTCATTAAGCACTTACCATCTGGGCAGTAACATCCATCAAGGCAATGAAGATTGCTCCCAAGACATTGCTTCTCAAATGTGCAGGTTGGTGGGCAACAACTGATACAATCCCGATGGACAAAGCTATCATCACATTTATCGGCTAAAATGGGCAAACAGGGGAGCTGTAAGTCAATTTTATTCACCTTGCTTTCAAAAAAGTTGTAATTTATTTTGTTCTTTGAAAAAAATAACTTAATTGCAAAAAACTTAATTTGCAAAAAAATTTTAATTGCAAAAATACACAATTTTTGCATACTTGTTTCAAAAAGTATGCAAGTTCACAAATATAATTGCATCAATAACAAATCCTTGCAATTCATTAGTTTTGAATATTAAGATAAGTTTTGAGTTCTAGGATAAACAGCGGCTCATGCCTGTAATCCCAGCAACTAAGGAGGCTGAAGTGGGAGGATTGCTTTGAGCCCAGGAGTTTGAGGCTGCCTGGAATTATGAACATGCCACCGCACTCCAGCCTCGATGACAGAGCAAGTCCCCATCTTTAAAAAATAAAAGAATAAAAAAAATTAACAAAAGTTCCCAGGCTTGGGCAATTAAAAGAAAACAACATACTGCATGCTGGAAAGTCATCTCTCCAGTCCTGAATAGGGTAGCCAGCATGAGAACAGGCTCTAGCATATTCAGTGGCTACTCGACAATAGGTTTCATCATCATCAGTTCTAGAAAGTGAAAAGATAGAGCCAGAATCACATAGGAAATATTGACAGAAACCATATCTTTGAGCTTCTTCTGATCCCTAGAAATGCTAAGTGCATAATGGATATTCCATTGTTAATTGATACATGCATGTGTCTCTCATAATATATCTTATTATATACAATAATGCAGAAAACATATGAACATGGGATCCCAGCTAAATAAGCCTAGATAAATTGTCTTCATCAAAGTATTTCAATAGTTCGGCCAATTTTCTTTTGGGCCAAGGAACTACTAAACTGAATAAGATATCTGTTTTAATTATGACATTCTTCCCAGAACTTTTTCATTTCCACACAAAGCACTGCAAACCTTTTGGAATTTAATAAATCCCACTAAAACAGATAAAATTAAATCACAACAAAAACATCAAATATGAAAATTATTTGCAAAAGACTATGCTCTTGATTGTGCACATGTTGGAATAAAATCAATACCAATAATCTATAGCACTCAAAACTACTTTGGTAGTTCCTCAGCAGTCCTGGCAATAAGAGTCCAAAACATTTTTGAAAGCCTGAATAAATACCATTTAACTTAAGATTTAAAAGAAGATTTCAAATTCCTTCAAGTTTAAATTACTAAAGCTCATTACTTTTATAATATTTCCAAGAGTAAATAATCTTTAATTATTTTCTTATAATCACTTTAGGAACTCTCCCGAATAATAATTTCTTATGAGAGGTCTGCCAATTCCCAAAGCAGATTAACAAGGCACCTATCAAATAAGCACGTTTATATCAAGGAAGTAGTCTTGGTTTTCAACCCGATCCAAACTCAAAATTGAATAGCTTATGAGATAATGATCTTAAGAATGTTGCATTTTGTGAACCTTAACATTTTCAGTATCTCTATTGTAAAAGCCACCATCTCAAATTGCACTTATCCTGTGCTACTGTAATGGGAGTCCATGCAGCTTATCTAGTCCAATTAAACGAGCTCTAGAAGGAAAAAAGAAAGGACTGAGCATATAAACATCAGAAGCTCAGAAAATATTCTAAACCTACAAACAAGAAAAGTCTCTTCGAAAAGCAGTATAAGCTAAAATTGTTGAATCCTGGAAAGAATTTAAGTTTATGATTTAAATTATGTGCATTCTTCCCTACAATTAACGGTGCTTTTAAAAATTAGCAAAGTAACTGAATATTGGTTTTCCAAAGCAATGGCAACTATTACGAGAATACTTACCGTTTATTAACAGTCTATGTTACTCTAGGACCTGTGCTAGGCACATTAACATATAGCACCTGACGAAAACTCACAACAATTGGGCAGGAAAGAAATTATTATCCCAATTTACTGAGGGGAAAATAAGCTTATTTTTCCATTTTTGGGTGTTAACTTTAATAAGGAAAACAGGCACTAAAGAATGGTGTTTTTTAAATCATTTGACTTCGGTGTGGCAAAATTATCATCATTTCCTTGCTGCTACATTTGGCATTCTTAGAAGCAAAAACAGGAGGGCATAATTTCAAGGGTAGGTATTGATTCATTCTTCAAGTTCCAAGGCAAATGTTATCTCTCTATAGAGCCTTTGTAGGCACTTCCTGATAAAGTTAATAATTCTCTCCTCCACCTCCACAGCACTTTGCATTTAGAACTTGCGTCATTGCTAGAGCCCTGTTTCTCTGCCCTATTAGAATATGAGTTCCTAGGACAGAGACCACCTCTAAATCGTTTCTGTTTATCCAAGGTGTGGCACAGTGCTCAGCTCAGAAGAGATGCTCAAAAGATGTGCATTGAATTGAATTCCATGAACTATTGTAACTCAAGCAGGAAATTAATTTGTGTTCAACCAATTCACATTTTCATTCTCATGGTACAGGATCCTTGTGGCACAGTCCCCTAACATGGGAAATGAAGAGAATCATTCATTTCCTATAGAATGGAAGAAAGTAGGTCTACCCCTGAGTGAAACATGGAGGGGAGTGAAAAACTAACTCTGGTAGCTTCTTGCTTCCATTTCACCAATGCCCACTTACTCAACTATAATGTCCTTCTTCTTACGTTACATGCCCGCTGTCCCCAAACCCAGCCTCTCCACTTCAAACTTCTCTCTTAAGGTATCTGTTGATTTCAGCCAGTACAAGGGATTTTTCTATCCTGCTATTTTTATTTTCTCTGGAAAAAGCATCAAAATTTCAAAAGCAAAAATTTAAAGATACCAAAATTTGAAAAGACAATGTTAATTTTTCAACGATGAAATTTCAGATAAAGTGGGTGTAGCAGAGACTAATTTTTGTCTCGAGTTCTCCCGTCTTCTTTTCAATATTAGAACTCCCAAGTTTTGCTGGGTAGGTGGCTGCCTAGCCAAAGACAACATTTCCAGATTCCCTTGCATCTAGGTATGGTCATGTTTCCAAGTTCTGGCCATAAAGGATTAAAAGTAGGAGTGGGCATGAAAGTTCCAGATCAGAATATGCCAGTCCTCTATTTCCTTTCTCCCTTTTTAAGGGCTAAAATGTGAAGATGATAGTTTCTGCCATGAATCTGAGAATAATACCACAGGCCAAGGGAATGATGTAGCAACAAAATGTCTGAGTCACTGGAAAACTCATGGAGCAGAGCCATAATGCCAACTCATGACCACTTACCAGACTGTATTTTTGTATAAGAGAAATACAAAAATGCAATTTAATTTAAGCCACTATTACTTTAGCTGTTGAAGCAGCCACACAATATCCTAAACTAACAAATGAAGAACTTTCCTGGAGCTACCAAGCAATACTTCATCTCAGCCTACTTTAGAAATGGGTGCTAAAGATGTTAATGATAAGGCAATTGGAAAGACTACTGGAGAATGGTTCAAATCACTGTAGAATAAGAACAATTTTTAATTCCATATATGTGGCTAAACAAGAACCATGGCCTACCTACAGGTACCCGCAAGAAAAAGAGACTGAGTAAAAGAACTAAGAGGTACAAAAAGTAGTTCTTAAATAAAAAATAAAACTAAATAAGAAACCAAATTTTTAAAAATATATAATAAGGGCATTACTCAAATTTTAGGAAGAGGCAAAGCTCTTTCAAAGCACCTATATTGAATCCCTGAAATTTATAGACTAAACATATAAATCAAAGTATTATTGCACTCTACTCAAAATTAACAAGATGTCACAAATAAGCTTATTTTAATATCTGGAAAATATCATTACATTTATTACTTTTGTAAAAATCTTGATTTAAAGAGAAATAATTATAAATAGCATAACTTCATACCACCTGAACCTTTCCTCTTTATTCTCACCTCTGATGAACTTAAACCTCTTAACAAGTTAATCAAGATGCCATTTAAGTTGTTTTATTCAACCAAAAACTAGTCTGGTTTTTTGCAAAAGAAATTTCTGCATATCATTTATACCTTTTGGGATTCATAAAATATGCAGACATATCAAAATTCCTTGAAGTATTCTTGAACATTCAAGACGGATAATCACATACATTTGGTAATTTTTTGAAAGAAAAATAATAAAAAACTTAATGTCAATAATGGGTAATTTATGGTAAGTTCCTCAATAATAAACATGATAACTCTCATTGAATTTGTTGCCTAGACAACCACTTCAGTGTTCTTTTTTTTTTTCTTTTTTCTTTCTTTTTTAAGTGTTCTTAACCTGGGATAGAATTTAGGAGTCTGTGACCTTAGAAAATAAAAATGTTACATGTTTATTTTCACTAATCTCCAACTGAAACTTAACATTTCCTTCAATTATGCAGACAGGCAACACATCACAATGTTCTTAATAGTATCTGTGACTTTGTCACCAACATGTCCCATATCTCATTTTTTCATATTTTCATTTCCCATTAATTGTTGCAGATTCATAAAGCATTGTTTTCATTCATCACTATGTTAAATTGCAATAGTTATTAGATCTGAAGTGCATATAAAAAACATATATATAAGAAATTAATTTCTTTTAGTATTTTAACTATTTCATTATAATTAGTTTTCTTTGTAATCTTTTGCGTTTTATTTTGTGCACTTCAAACATTGTTTTGCAAAAGAGTCTATAAATATCTCTAGAATCCCAAAAGGGATTAGTAACACAAAAATGCTTAGGAGCCACTATATTTTGTTCATGCTGCTTATGTAAAACATTTATAAATACCATATGATCCAGCAATTCCACTACAGGGTATATACCCAAAAAAATCAATGTATCAAAGAGATATCTGCACTCTCATGTTTATTGCACCATATTCACAATAGCCAAAAGATGAAATCAACCTAAGTGTCCATCAATGGATGAATGGATAAAGAAAATGTGGTATATACATACCGTGGAATATTATTCAGCCATATAAAAGAATAAAATCCTGTCATTTGCAGCAACATGGATGGAACTAGAGGTCATTATCTTAAGTGAAATAAGCCAAGCACAGAAAGACAAATATTACATGTTGTCACTCCTATGTGGGAGCTAAAAAAGTGAATCTCATTGAGATAGAGAGGGTACCAAAGGCCAGGAAGGGTTGGGGAAAGGGAGAGCTGAAGGGAGATTGATTAATAGGTACAAATATACACTTAGGTAAAAGAAATAAGACTTGTTGTTTAATAGATCAGTAGGGTGACTATAGTTAACATTAATCAATTATACATTTCAAAATAGCTAGAATAGAATAATTCAAATGATCCTAGCATAAAGATAAATATTTAAGGCAACGGTATCCCAATAACTGTGATGTTATTATATGAATGTATCAAATTATCACACATACTCCAAAAATATGTACAGCTATTATGTATCAATTAAAAAAATTTAGCTAGGCTTGGTAGCTCATGTCTGTATCCCAGCACTTTGGGAGGCAGAGGTGGGAGGATCACTTGAGGCCAGGAGTTCAAGACCAGCCTGGGCAAAATAACGAGGCCCTGTCTCTACAAAAACTAAAAAAAAGTTATAGGCCGGGTGCGGTGGCTCACGCCTGTAATCCTAGCCCTCTGGGAGGCCGAGGCGGGCGGATCACTCGAGGTCAGGAGTTCGAGACCAGCCTGAGCAAGAGTGAGATCCTGTCTCTACTAAAAATAGAAAGAAATTATCTGGACAACTAAAAATATATATAGAAAAAATTAGCCGGGCATGGTGGCGCATGCCTGTAGTCCCAGCTACTCGGGAGGCTGAGGCAGTAGGATCGCTTAAGCCCAGGAGTCTGAGGTTGCTGTGAGCTAGGCTGATGCCATGGCACTCACTCTAGCCTGGGCAACAGAGTGAGACTCTGTCTCAAAACAAAACAAAAAAAAATTATAATAGCTGAGTGCAGTGGCACATGCCTGTAGCCCCAGCTACTTGGGAAGCTAAGGCACAAGGATCACTTGAGCCCAACAGTTCAAAGTTGCAGTGAGCTATAGTCATGCCACTGCACTCCCGCCTGGGCTACAGAGCAAGACTCTGACTCAAAAAACAAACAAAACAAAACAATAAAAAATTTAGACTGTATCTGTTAAGCAGCAAGCTTTTAATACTTGTTAGTAGTTTATGTTTTACATTTCCCCTTATATTTTGTGTACTGCTGAAATGGTTAAGTAACAGAAGTGGTTTTTGCTCTTCTTTTTGCATAAAGAAAATTTTATTGTAAATACTAATCATTTCACTTACTTGCAAAGATCATTAACACAGCTGGCAATATATAAATACGGATCAATATATTCATGGCAGCTCAGAAAAGGAAACTGCAACAGTATCTGACACTTGAAGAAGATTGCCTATGCAAAAAAAAGATGCCAGTCACTAGAACATATTCAGTGGTATGTGTGTACTCTCTTTTCTTTTTTACAGATCTATTTGTAAGACTATCTGTTCTTACAAGGAAAGAGAAGGTAATTTTTACTTATAAATTTTAACCAGCATTTTTCTAACTACATATTTTTATAATGTGTATTACATTTATGAAACTCATTACATTCACTATTTCTGAAATAATGTTATTCCCTATTGCAATTACATTTCCTGGATTTAATATCTTTAATTAAGTTATTTTTACACTAAAAAATGTTTAATGCTAAATATACAAATAATATATATGTACATTATATCCAACACACTCAAATTTTTCACATCAAATTTACCTCAAATGCTGGCATTCCACTGGAGCATGGATTTGGAAAATCTGAGGGTGTGGGTACACATTTGTTGTCATCTGGAGTTTGCACTGACCAACTATTCCCAAACATAGCAATGTCTTCTGTATAGTCTTCTATTTAACACAAACATATACACACAAATAGGTGTAACTGTGTCATTTTCCACAAACATAGACACAGTTCTTCAACATAAAATTTCTGGTCAAAAGGTTAAACTCAATAACATTATAATTACCAATGTGATATTAGACAATAACGTTACTTTAGCATAATAAAAACAAACTCAGCAAAGTGTAAGTACCAAATAAAAGTACCATTGGAAAGGAAAAGCAAACTGCATTGAAACAACATGGGGAAGGATTGAAATCAAGTGAGCACAACAAATATACCAGTAACATGTTAGTCAGCCAATGTTCAGCTTGTGCTGTATAGAGGAGAAAAATAAGCACAAAAATAAAAAAATAAATAAAAAGTTCGATGTGACATTTTTCAGGCAGCTCAGTCATTATATTTGACATTAGTCAGAACCTTATTAAAATTGTGCTCATTTTGGGAGTCCACAGCAATAAAAAATTTGTGGGGTCCTTGGGGAACTTACAGAATGTAGTCACATAGACAATGAAAGACTGGAAAAGACGGCTAAAGGAGAGAAGACTAAGAAGTGAATCAATTTCATCTAACTGTGATGAACAGTGCTTCTAAACATGCTCAGGAAAAGAGCCCAGTATTGAGAATCCTGAAGCTATCCCAGCATTATTCCAAGGCAAGATTCAGGAGCTAATATGTGGGCAGCAACAGATGTTTGGTGGTGAGCACTCTAGACTCTGGGCTCCACATCAAGTTTAAATTGTCTTTCAATGTGATCTAAGAACAAGTTCAGGGCCTGATACAGAAATTAATCCTGGCCCCCATTCACACAAAGGCTGAATCTCAAATCTCACGGACTTGGCTGAACCGAACAAGATGACATCTTAAAGATCCCTTTAAAGCAGTTAGACTTCAGATTTGAGCTTTCAGTTCTTTACCACTCAGATTTGCTTGGTCATAGATCTACCACTGATGATAATCTATAGCACCACTAGACTCACAAATCTCAAGCCAAATGGTTACCACTCTGTCTGAGCATCTTCAAAAGAAGAAGATAATGGCTATGTGCTACTACCAAATGCTCACTGGGAAGATTGTGGGAATTCATCATCTGTAATAATGCTTTGCTCTTTTAGTGTTAAATTCCAAATTTTATTGTAGCCTGGAATGCTTTGCATGATCTGGCCCCTGCACTCCCCTACTCCCTACTCCTCCTATCCCCACCAGCCCCTCCTATATATTCTGCACCTATTCTTGCTCAACCTGCTCCAGTCATACTGACTTTGCGCTGTTCTTCAAACACTCAAGCTCATTCCCACCTCAGAACACTTGCTCTTGCTTCTCCTCCTTCAAAATCACTCTTCCCTGAAATCTTCCCTTTGCTTTCTGTCTTACTTCATGTGGGCCTCTACTTAATGTGACTCCTCAAAGAGGCCTTCCTTCTCTGCCCCACAATCTAGACTAGCACCAAACACACTTGTTTCTATCATTCTTCATCTCTTTTCCCCACTTTTATTTTTTTTCATGGCTGCTACTGCTCACAAAAATTATATTTTAATTTGTTTTGTCACTTTATTTATTTAGTCTTCCATGAAAACATGAACTACATTGAAGGGAGAGAGCTCGTCTCAGCTGTTCTATTGCTGTATCCCTAGTTTAGTATCTGGTATATAGTAGATGCTCGAAATATATTTGCTAAATAAGGGAATGAATAAATATAGGGGAGTTTGAAATATTTAGTAAATAGATTATTAGAATCCTAGAACTTTCAAATTTGTCTGGTTCACTTTGTTCTCCCTGGTATCATTGGAAATGCTACACACTGAACAAAGCATGGACCTGCTGAATATACTTATTTAAAAATGGAAAAACTGATGTCCTTTTTAAGTAAATTTATAGCCATATTATATTTCAGAACATCATCATTTTTTAGAAGTTTAAAGAACCAAAAATATGTCTGAAGGCCCACCTATTTCAATATTTATGCACAAATTTTAATGTTACTAAACCACCTGGGCAATCCCTTAGAGTTCATCATAATTGCATCTTTTGAATCGCATATTCAGCTATTTTTACTACATAGCATTAATAAAAGAGTCATACTAGCTGCTTATTAGGAAACTTTAAATCCATATCTCTTGGTGGTCTGGGAGCCTACTAAATTAAAATTAAAATGCTTTATATAAAATGCTCTAAGTAATTTATTGTCCATATTGGGATACTTTTGAGTGTGAAAGGGAGACACTATTAATTATTATGCTGGAAAAATGAGAGTAAACCAGGACTTCTATGTTGGTGTGCAGCTAGAGTAGCTAGATGTAGACATGAATTATAAGAACAGAATTCTCAACTAGACAACATATTAAAATCTTCTTATGTGCACAGAAATTCTGAAAAGTCTCATTTCTTTGTGAAGTCATCGTTGAAGGACGAGTGGGAATGCAGAGAGAAATATAATTCTAATCTCTGTTAAGAAATTATGCATTCAGTGGCATTCGATCAAACTATCTAATGCTCTCTAAAGATTTATCTAATCAGCAAAGTACAGGCTGAGTTTCAAGAAAATACTAGGTTTCTTTCTGAAAGCTAAAGATAATACAGCTCATCTGTAGACATTTTCTCGCATTATTACAGCATGGGAGGAAACAGAAGGGCAGTTCCTTAGCACAGTCCTACAAGTTGTAAGTTAGGTGATTTTTTTTTTTTTTTGTGATCACTTTGCCTTACACTGTGCCTAAAGAGAGATTTCAGCACCTTCTACCTGTTCAGCTATAGTTCAGTTCAATTATCCTGCCAGTCTTCTCCCAGCTCTAATCTGCTGACACCTTGGTGCGTGCTCCCCCAGTTATCTCATTGTGAACGGCCATTTTATGTTCCAGGTTATCAAAGTCTGTCTGGCCCTTAACTCAAATCCATGATCTGAGTCTCCCTGTCTCTAATAAGAGCAGATACTATTTTCTACTCTGACCACCACACCATGTTCCCTGGATGTCCTAGGGAAAGTTGCCCAAAGCAGTCTTTTCTAACCCTAACACTAAGAAATAGACTAAGCATTATTTTTTTTCATGAAACTTTGATATAAAAGAAAAAGAAATCAATATTACCATCTGACTGGTTCTGCCTGAGTCCAAAACCCTACTTCTTAATACCATCTCCAGATTCCAAATCTGTGAACCCTGTCGTTTCAAATACCCAGCTAGATGCAAAACACCATTTCATGATGGTCCTGATACTACACATTTGTGTAATGCTCACAGACTTTCAACACTTGCATTTATATTTTCTCGTTTAATACTCAGGCTGGGAAGCTCTCAGAGTCATTATTATTATCTCCATTTCACATATAGGAAAAGTGTTTCCTTAAGGCCCTGCTCTCCACTCTAGCTACTAGTAAGCTAATCCTGATGATACATTATCTATCTTGGGCAAAATGTTTGCAGTTTAGTAAGGGCTCCTTAAAGCAATGTGAAGACATTTTCAAAAGTTTTTATTGCAGCTCCATTATAGGCTCATTGGGGAATACTTGGAGGTGATTATAAATTTACTAAAATGTATTAAGTATTATCCATGTGCCAGGCACTCTATTGTTTTACATGGATTGTCTCATTTAATCCTTGCAACTCTATAAAGTATAAACTTTTATTATATCATTAAACTTAAAAAGTTTAGGACGTAGTAAAGCAGAATTTGAATTCCACAGTCTGAATCCAGAACCCACACTCTAAGTAGTCCTTTAACCAACCCTTACAACACAACATATGGGCAACTCATTTCTATTATAATATAAAACATTTTATGATATAAATATAAAATATCTTATAATATAAAACAAAAAAAATAGTATGTAGCACTTTACAGCTTCAAAGGCAATTGCTCACACACTTATCTAGGCATAGGCTTGGGAGCCAGTCAGATTTGTAATCCAGCTCTGACAGTATCATTTATAAGCTGTGTTGCATTGGACACATCACCTTGTGTTCTCTCTGTAAAATTAAAAAATCCCACCCACTTTACAGGAGGTTGTGAGGATTGGGGATAATACAGCTACGTGCTCATATTAACTACTATTATAAATAGTATCAAGGTACATATTATTACTGACTACTCTGTGAGTTCAGAATTATTATATCCCTATTTTGCAGCTGAAGAGACAGCATCAGAGCAATTATATGAGTTGCCTGAAATTACAAAACTTGTAAAAGTTGGAACAAGATTCAAAGCCAGGTCCACTGGTACTAAGAACAGTATTATTTTTTCATTGCACCTTTATGTGTGGACCTAAATCATGATTATGGCTTGTGATTCTCTTACTCTGTTGCTACTGCACACCAGTACATGAACTGAAACAGAACCCATTTCTAATAATTCACTGAGGTTAGTTTCATAACTTAGATTTAGTAGATGATCAGGTAGGTACATAAAACCTTTCCAACTTACTCATCAACTTTCCTGTTCACATTTTATTGTGTTTATAAAACTATAATTTGTCAGTTATTTAATTTATTCCTATTAAGACATGGATGCAAAATAGCTTTTGGCCTAAAGAAGACATGTTTGACCAAAATGGATTTGAATCACTAGAATATAACCTCCAAGAAAGGATGGATCTTTGTTTTGTTCACTGACATATTCCAGGCTTTTACAGCAGTGGACATAGATGTACGCCAAGCTCCTGACACAAAGCAAATGCTCAATTGATATTCATTGGTGCTGCATGTTAATTTAGCAAATGTAAAGCACCTCATGGTTTTCAATGACACAAAAATGTTTTTTATTCAATCTTTACTTAAAATCACTAAAGCAGGCAAGTGACAGCCACAAATTTTTCCAACCTATGACAAGTCTTCTGTGTACAAAGTGCTTGATAAGTGAAGGACGAAGGCTTTAGAAAGTACCCACACATTTCTTCTGTTTCACTTACCTTGCTGAATTATGAAATCATCAGATTGAATGCCATTATAATTTCCACATAGGCCACATGGTTTCCCTTTATGGTCCTCAGACAGTTTGAGGTAAATTCCAGATATTCCATCCCAAGCCAACGAAAAGCCAAAGGTTGTTTTCACCAGAATGTAGTCTGCTAGTTTCTCAATGAAAACCTGTCCGATTGTCTGAGGCAATGTTAAACTTGAAAAATAGAACAAAGGTAATCTAAGAATGACAATGAGGGATCAATTAGAGATGACGTATTTTTTTTTTCTTGAAGTGGCTGAGATAATTAACAGACACATTACTCAAAATTATGGAATGAACTATGCAGCGAGATTTCCAAAGCAACTATCCTATAGGAAATATCAACATTTTTTAAAACTTCAGTATTGAAATAAAAAGACAACAAAAT
Organism: Lemur catta; assembly: GCF_020740605.2. Classification (NCBI taxonomy): domain Eukaryota; kingdom Metazoa; phylum Chordata; class Mammalia; order Primates; family Lemuridae; genus Lemur; species Lemur catta. The sequence continues at coordinate 35,044,914 of NC_059133.1, forward strand.
GATACTGTTCTCCCATATTGATTTAGATTTTATACCTACAATTAGATACTTTTTTCAACCAACCAAAAACACACAGCTACTAAATATCAGTGATTTTTTTTAATATGGAAAATAACTCTGCCTGTTTAGAATAGTTAGGGATTAAATGTGTTTATTTTTGATCTAGAAAGTTAAAGATAATCTAAAAATACTGCTCAACAATTTTGAAGTAAGGACAAACAATGGTCAAAATATGTAGGCATATTGCATGATCTCTGATTTTATTTGATTTTATTTTAAATGTGGCTAAAAGGAAATAGGAGTTTCTATCACCAAAATGTCACTTTGGCATAAGTCATTGTTTTCTAAAAGAAAAATGTATAAAGATGATTGATTAAAATTTACATTTTTAATGCTGCAAAATACATTATTAGGGATATAATATGCTTTTTTATACAGTATTGCATAGGGGTTATATTCATAATTTTTTAATTGGATACAACTTGGCCTATTTAAGTAAGGGTCAGGGAATATTTAAGCTCCTGATTCAGTGTCTAATTTTTCCATTTTTCACAAGCATATGCACATATAAAGGATGTGGAAGACATAAGGGAACTGAAGAAAAGTTAACAATTGGACATTTTAAAAGCACAGTAAGTCACCTGGAATACTATTTTTTTTTTTTTTTTTTTTTTGAGACAGAGTCTCACTCTGTTGCCCAGGCTAGAGTGAGTGCCGTGGCATCAGCCTAGCTCACAGCAACCTCAGACTCCTGGACTCAAGCAATCCTCCTGCCTCAGCCTCCCGAGTAGCTGGGACTACAGGCATGCGCCACCATGCCCGGCTAATTTTTTCTATATATATTTTTAGCTGTCCATATAATTTCTTTCTATTTTTAGTAGAGACGGGGTCTCGCTCTTGCTCAGGCTGGTCTCGAACTCCTGAGCTCAAATGATCCGCCCGCCTTGGCCTCCCAGAGTGCTAAGATTACAGGCGTGAGCCACCACGCCCGGCCGAATACTTTTTGAAAGAACACTGTTCTCCTTCCATCCATGAGTATTGCAGAAAAGAATAGATACTAACAATTAATGAAATTAGAAAAAAAAACCTCATTTCTGTAAAGGTAGCCATATCAAATAAAAACTATAAACCATAATGCAAATAAGATAGGTGGTTAATAGTTATATTCATACATTTCTCTCAAAAATTTCAAATTAGTGAGCTCCTTTCCAGGAAAAGCATGGCTACAGGGAACAAAAACTATAAAACTAAACAAGCTAGTTAACAAAGGGATAATCACCAAAGAAATAATTTAAAATATCTGTAACCATTTGCACAAAACTTTTTTATAGATAATTATTTACAGAAAATGAGTTATAAAAATAGAAAAATTACTAAAAATTTAAAATGGAGAATAAATAAAAAGACTCTAGCTAACCAGTGCCATAATATATTTTTATTAAAAGTTATGAATATGAGGAATTTATGGAATACCACTTGTTTTGAGTTTGCAAGTTTATGAAAACTATACTTGGAAAAAAGTGAATCATGTTTTACAAATATACTTCATAGTAATGGAATGCTAATTCTGTGAAAGCATAGTTGTTCTATCGTGGGCATTTTGGGGGGGGTGCTGGTCATTTGTCACTTGGTTATTTAGTGTCTTTCACAGTAAATTCAATTAAATATATAATTTTTAAAAAGAAAGGTAGATAACTGTGATTATCCCAAAGTTTATAACAGAAGGATGCTAGTTGAGATGGGGATGATAGTTAAAACTAGATAAACTCCAAAAAGTCAAAGAAAAACATACAACCTAGGCAGGAAACATTAAAATGCAAACTAAAATAAATGTACAGATTAACGCTGAAAAGTATTCAGGGATTCATTCACCTCTTATTTCACAGGTGAGAGAACTGAAATCTAGAGAGGCAAAGCTTAATGCACTGAGCCACACACATTTGATTTCACTTTGGCAAATATTTCTCAAGCACTTGCTGTGAGTTAGGCCCTGGGCCAGTAACAGCATTAGTACAAACAACATTGCTGAATAATAAGAAAATCACCCTTTTTCTATCATACAGACAGAAATTCTTATAGAAGTGCTTTCTCTCAGTTAAAATTAAATATTATGTCCTTGATTTAATAAAGGGTTAATATTCTTGAAAAGCTATGTGAATGGCATCTCTGTTTTACAAAACATAATAGCTTTTTAAAGTGTCCATTGTATTCCAAAATCCCATATAGAGAATCCTAAGTTACTATTTAAATTCAGCTCTAGGAAATACATGTATAAATGCATTATCTCCCTACTCAAATGCCTAAGCTTTATTTTATAGGACAATGAGAAGTACAGAACCCAACTGATCAAGAAAATAAGCCTCAGAGAGTGGGAGGAGCTGCTCTGGGTTGCCCAACGGTGACGAAGCTCCCCTGGTAGCCCTTTCTGCTGTCTCTGCAGGAATTGAAAGCCAGAAAATGCAACATGGGTTGATAAGGCCATTATGCTAGAAAGAATCCCCATGGTTTAAACACTTGCTAGTGAATTCTGAATGATGGATAGAATTGTTCCATTCCACAATTAACAACTTCTGGCATAACTCAGACAGGAAACATTTAAAATTGAGTGTCTGTATAATTATTTAGATTGGAAGGTAGATTATTCCAGTTTTTTTAGTTCAAAATGTATAAAACCTTCCACCAGATACATAAACATCCCCTTCCCCAAAACTCTCAGGTCATATTCTTGGCAGATAGGAAACCAGAAGTGGGGTCCTCTCTGATTCAAGGCCATTCTTTGTCTCTGCGTCTGTCAAAACTTCAGTGGAAAATCTCAAGTGACACCCAAACCTCATTCACAGAACCTTGGAAAGAACTTCCAGAATCTTTTTTAATATAAAATAAAATAGATTTTTAAAGTTCCTGCTTTAAGAAAAAAAGAAAAGATATAAGAAAGAGTAAAAATAATCAAAGAGTTGAGCTATAAAGATATCTCTTAAATCTCTCAGAAAAAAATGTGATATTCTTATCACCACCTGTGTAAACATATTTGTATTCTGCGCAAGTATCAGAAAGGTTAAAACGGTTATATTCCTGACCCCATATTTGCCCTCAGAGTCTACCCAAGTTTTGATATCTGCGTGAGATCATTTAAGGGCATTGTTGAGGAAAAAATTCTCTCCTGCTACTCTCCACAATTCACTTCCAGTGTGAGATGTTTGGAAATTCTATTAATCTACGGTGTTATTTCCATTATATCATTTATCATATCCTACCTGATTCCATTCTTTTTTATTTCATGACCATAAATTCGAATTTCCTCTTGGTTTGAAAAGAACAAGCTGATGGACCGATAACAAGAATACACTGAACCAAGGCATTTAGGACTATTATGAACCTTAAAGGGACAAGAACAAAAAGAAGGCATAGGAACAAACAACAACAAGTAGTATCCATTTGAGCTACTAAAACCACAATGTATGTTTACAGTTCTATAGCATCATCAGTCCCGTGACACTTTACATAGTTATAACTACATTTAGGATTTTTGAGAGAAAAGAAATATTTACCTCAGAAATTGGACAACAGAATTAATTTCCTAAAATATAAGTTAATCAGCCTATTTTTTAAAATGATTTGAATCATTGCATGTTTGATGTTAATATTCTCAAGCTACATGGTACATATTGGAAGAAATTAGTTCTGATAATAAAACTGTAGAGCACCACAAAAAAGCACACTTGTCATTTTTATGTCTGCTTTTTTTTTTTTACCAGTTAGAGAGTCATAAAACAGAGAGCTTCAAATGAAGCTCTACACAAAGCAATATTAAAGGCTGAAAAAGTGACCATGAACTCACTAAAAATAAAATTAATTTTAAATGTATTTATTATCCTAGGTACTTTAGGGAAAAGAAAGATTGTTTTTCAAAAAGTTTATGGGAAAACTAGTTTACTAGTAAAAAGAAAAAAGAAAGCAAGGAAGAAAAGAAGAAGAGAGGTTTATTCCTTTATTGGAAGAAAAGAGAGGAGGAATAGATTTTTTTTTTTTACCCTATGCCGAAGGTCCAAAAAGTAAAATATAAATGATGAAACCATAAAATAACTAAAGGAAAACACAGATAACTGTATAGGTGGAAAAGAAGTTTCTAAGCATAAAAGTAATAAGAAAAATGACCAATAATAGATTTTTAAATATTATAGTAATCTAATGCATATTAACTTTATGCTTAATCAGCAAATTTTATTGATCACTTACTGTGTACCAAGCATTGTTCTAGATTCCGAGGATATAGCAGTCAATAAAACAGACAAAAGTATCTGCCCTCATGAAACTTATATCTATTAGAAGAAGACAGTTAATGAAAAATATACCTAAATATAACTAAAGTATATACTATGTAAAATAACATTAAAGAAAAATATTAAGCAGGGAAAGGGGATAGAGTGTGTGTGTGTGTGTGTGTGTGTGTGTGTGTGTGTCAGGGTTTAGGGGACAATTTCAGACTGAGTGGCCAAGGAGGGGCTCACTGAGAAGGTGAAGGAGTAGGAGAACAAGCCACAGGGCATATCTAGAAGACCATACTAGGCAGAGAATAGCAAGTACAAAAGCCTGAAGTAGGAGTATGCCTAAAATATTCTCATTATCCAGGAATCCAGGCCTCCGACCTCACATTAGATGTTGGAAGATTTTTCTTTAAAGAAAGAAAATGGTGGAAAAAATATAGACACTAATATGTGGAGGCTTATTTAATAAAACCGGAGGATCCCTGCTCAATCTCACACCAACCCAACAGGCCCCCATCCATATATCCACAGTTTTCTAATCAGCTTTTAGAGCCTGATTCTCAAATGTGAACAAATATTCATGAGTCATTACTCATTTGATGAATGAAAGTCTACAACATGAAGGACAAACAGCAAATATAAGGAAAAAAAAATCAAGGAAATCAATAACAATCCAGAAAAATAAGGAAACTTCTAAAAATCCACAATTGATATCTTCAGAGAGAAAAGTGAGTATACACCATCCATGAAATAGGAATAAAATGCTATAAAAAATTTGAAGAATAAAAATAAATAATTTGGTATTCACAATATGATAGGAGAAATTTATAACCAAAGGAGAAATGTTGCAAGATAAATATCTAAGAGTTGGCAAGAAATCTCCCAATATGTAGAGGGGAAAAAAACAAAACAATGGAAAATAGGCAAGAATCAACGAGAAAATTAAAGGATCACTCAGTTTAGGAGCTCTAATATATTAGCTCCAATATAAAGGCCCATCAAGTACCCAGCACAAAAATGGGGGAAAAAATACTCACATAATTATGAAATCTCAGAACTCTGAGAATAACAAGATCTAAAAGTTTCAGGGAGTGGGGAGGTTATATGCAAAATGATCAGAAATGAGAGTGAATTGAGCTTCAAAATTCTGAAAGTGATTTCTAAATTATAATCAAGGTTTTACATTTTTTTCCTATGCACACTTTCCAGGAAATAATCTTCCCTTTCCAGCAACCAATTTGAAAATACAGTCAATTAAAACAAGTGAGTAAACAGAGAGAGAGGAAATGGGCCCCTGCTTAATCAGCACTACAGACACTGGCCATATGTTCAGAGCACCCAGCAAGCTTTTTAGAACCTAGCTCCCTGGTCTGAACAAAGTTGAAGGATCTCTAGACATTTGATGGCATCCAAGAAAGAGGAGAAACATGAGACAGAACAAAATTCTCCAGCAGGATAGTGAAAAGAAATCCTAAGTGTTAGATGCACAGGATGCCTTGAAAGTAACCGATCACAGCAGGAGACAGAAGACCTGAGAAAGAGATGTCTTGTGGGGGAAAAGAGAAACTGATAGTTTGCTTAATGTATCTGACCATATTGAGAGGAGTTTTATGGAGATAGAGAGTTCAGAGGAAAAAAAATTAATAAATGGAATAAAGAAAATGTAGTAAACAAAAAGTGAGATAACTGTCAACTCTAGAAAAATGTACAAGAGAAATAAAAACATCATAATCCATTGGGCTCAGCTCTAAAACAATATTTACATTGTGACAATAATGTAAAAAAACACACATTGATTCAAGCAAAAATTGTGATATCACTGTAGTAGGAGGTGTGAAGGGAAGGGCATGTGTGTGTCTGTGTGTTAGGGGCAGGAAAGGTGACTTCTCATTTTCTATAGTAAGAAGTAAATGAATAACTTTGAAAAATAGAAGAGATAATGGCATATTCTGACATGTAAGATAAAAGCCAGAAGAAACAGCTAAAATGGTTAAAGTAATTGCCTCTGGAGAGCCAGACTTCAGCTGGGGTGGAGAGTAAAGGAAGACAGGGACTATTTTTTGCTGTATATTCCTTGATGAAATCTTTTAAATTATGTGCATGTATCATTTTCATAAAAATAAAATGGAATTTATAGAAAATAATATAATCAAGGTATAAAAAAGGATATATGCATAATGATGTTTATCAATATATCTTTTAAAAAATTGATTTTTAAAAAGTCTAAATTCCCAAAATAGGACTAGTTAAATCATTTGAGGATTCCATAAATTGGAACAAATACAGCTAATAAATTTTGTGTTTGTCAAGAATATTTGACATGGAAGGAAGTTCTTGACATAGTATTAATTGAAAATGGAGGGCAGAAAATTATACTAGCATGGTTTAAATTTTATAAATATGTATAAAATTCAGAGAAAAAAGTGAAGAAAATATATGAATCCACTAGCAATGCTAATTCTTGGCTGATAATTCTAATATTTTTCAGACCTCCAAATTTTCTATAAAAGAAGTGAACTACTTTTACAATCAGGAGAAAAGATGGCATTTAAAATAAATGAACTTATTGATTTGAAAACAAATTCTACTAACTAAAACCAGGCTAAGTAGAACTAGTACCTATTAACTCTGGAGACATTATTCAGCATTGTGCATTATTATCAAAGGATAGATTATCTAGTTGACACCTTAGTCTTCAAAAGAGTGAGACCCTGGACAAGAACATTTCAATGAGAGAGTCAAAAGGTGTTCAAGTGACAGCACTAGTGAGAGAGTCGGGGAGTAAAGGACAATGACAAGCTGAGAACAGGAGCCCTGTGAGCACTGCAGAACCATTTCACTGAACTCCCTGTCTAAAGAAACTTCTAAATGTTTCTCTTTACACCCCATAAGTGAACTTTCAATATACCTCACTTCCTTTCTGAGTCACAAGGATTTGTTGCTCTTAAAAAGTTTCAGGGCCTACTTTTAATATTTGTATCACCTAAGAGAGGAGGAGAATTTGGGCAACTCCAACATAAGTTAGAAGGGAAAGAATAACAGAGATTCAAACACATTTTAACTATGGAGAGTTTTAGCTTTTAAATGGGACAGCACAGCAGTTTCCTGGTAGTGCTTTGAGATTGCTAGAAATTCAGGGCAGGGTAGTGGGCAGGGAAAGAGTTCCCTGACTTCCTTACTTCAACTAGAACCACTCTGTAGCTTGGATTTTGAGATGTCTCCTAGAATTCATTTCAATCAAGAATTCTGCAACTAAGAACCAATTCTCTGAGCTCAATCATATAATATCAATCTATTATAAGTCCCTCCCACGTGGATCCAAACCCTATTTCTCCCCAGTCCTAGGCCTCATCTTGATAGAATTATTCTCATTATAAGCTACAAATTAGGTCCATCCCATTTAGAACCAAGAGTTATCCTTCCCCATTCAGAGCTCTAAGTATTCATTCTATAATTATTATATATTTCCCATCATTTGTCCAGTACTTTTAAAATACACACTCTTCCAGAAATAAGTTTTTAAGTTCATTATGTCCTAGGGTCACCTACCCATACAGTGTACCGAGGCTCCAAACTACCACAGTCCTTTGCAAAAATGTAAGAACAGTTTCCTGGGAAGTAATAGTAGATGCCATCAAATGTTTCAAAGTGATACTGTCCCCAGGTTTTGCAAATCCCATCCCTGCCGTTGCCCATGTTTGGGACTGAAAAGAAACAGGATAATGTTTAGTGGAATAAAATAAACCACACATGTTTCTAGCAATGTTCAGTCATGTAAAGTGATTCTAATTTTCGTTAAAATAAATATTTTCTTCTTTGCTGGCCTATTTCACAGGAATAAATAACTAACATAAAATTATCCATTACTTTCAAAACATCAGACTCCCCAGAAGAAAAATAGGGTCTCCAAGTAGTTGTGAAATAAGAACTTACATTTGAAACTTCCTTAATTTTTATTTCCAAAGGAAGACTCCAGAAGAAAGAATGGTTAGGGAAAATGATACATACAGTAAAAGAAGGTGATGGTGATAAAGCAAATAAAGTGGCTCAGAAAAGAAAGAAACGCTATGACTGAGTGTCTTAAAAATTAGCAGAGACAGCATTAGAATGTTCCAGTCTTTCAAAAATATCTTTATGGCATCTACAGAGTAAAATAACCACTGGCCAAAAAAATTACATTTATGTCTGGGATCTGGGGGTGGGTAGCATTAGTCATTCAAAGGGTGCTGGAATGTAGGAATTCATTACCTCAAACTGGCCAAATTTCAAGCAATTTTCATCTTAAATCATACAACTTTATCTCCTCTTGTCATCACGCCCACTTTTTTTCTTACCTTATAGATAGCCTTCTATTCAATTCTTACTTTCTAGACCCTTCCCTTTATAATGATATGAAAATCAATAATATGTATGAGCACTCAATATGTGTAAAACATTTTTATATACTCTATGGGGAGCAGAAGGATAAGGGACAATCTTTGTATCTTTTCTTTTTTATAATTTTCACCTAAATGTATTAGCCTTGGCCAACTTTGGATTTTTCAGGAAAAATACAGTGATTCATTATGCAAGCAGTCTTCCCTGATGGTATGGCTTACCTCTGTTGCAATTCTTATAGCATTTGGTACTTTCCTTTATAGCACATGTCACAAGTTTAATTATTGTATATTGGGTATTGGTCCCCTCCTCTAGACTACAACCTCCAAGAGGCAAGGATATATTTATATTATTGACCATTGTATCCCACATCTCCTGGGACCTAGGAGATGCTCAATAAATATTGGTTAAACAAATGAATATTTATTGATCATTGTTAGACATAGAATCCTATCTTAGATACTGTGAATAAAAATTTTTCTTAAAAAATCTATTGCCCTTGAAGAATTCCCAATACTATTTCTATTTTATAAATAAAATGCTCATTTAATTCAAACTCAAAAAAGAATGAGGGGCTCCCAAAAATGAATCTAATTGATAAAGCAAAAGAGAGATGAATGAGAACCTGGTTTCAATAGGTTGTTGCTATATTAAGTGGGAATAAAATGCCTAAGGCAATAGCAGAGATCAATGAGAAGAGAAATGGGCATATCTATTTTTCTTTTACATTGTTTGTATTTTTTTTTTTTTTGAAACAGAGTCTCACTCTGTTGCCCGGGCTAGAGTGAGTGCCGTGGTGTCAGCCCAGCTCACAGCAACCTCAAACTCCTGGGCATGTACCACCATGCCCGGCTGATTTTTTCTGTATATATATATATTTTTAGCTGTCCGTATAATTTCTTTTTTATTTTTAGTAGAGACGGGGTCTCGCTCTTGCTCAGGCTGGTCTCGAACTCCTGAGCTCAAACAATCCGCCCGCCTAGGTCTCCCAGAGTGCTAGGATTATAGGCGTGAGCCACCATGCCCGGCCTACATTGTTTCTAAATTACATCAAATTACTGGGAATGAATCCTGGGCTCTTTAGTGACTATGCAATATGATTGTCCCAACTCTCAATGGATGAACTCTGCTACAGCAAATTATGCCTTAATGTTCTCTTCGTATCTCATAATTCTCTCATAAATATCCCTGAAACTTACCGATCTGGCACCTTGTCCCAAGAGCCTGAAATATTTGACAGTCACAAGTACCAGCCTTAGAACAGAAAGCTCCATTAAGGCATTCATAAGGACAAGAACCTGAGGGACAAAAAAAGTTACCTTCTGGCATGCATCAGTTCTTATAAGATCTATCTAGGACTAACTGTAACCACTATTAACTTAAACAGAACCCTGGGCCTTTTGCCCTGCTGAGCTAAAGAGCTAAACCCATCAAGTCTCTATCTACTTCATTTCATTATGTGTGCTGTGAAGCAAGAAAGACAGGCTTTCACATCTCAAACTACCCGGAGAGCAAAGGTTAGCCTCCTTCCAGCAATTGAAAGGTCAAGTTCCCATGTAAGGAATCCCTGTCCCAGATGATGAGAACCAGAAATACACAAGCTGCAGATGATTCCGTTGACAGAGTTTGGCACCGGCTGCACATCCGATCAGCTCCTTTTCCAGGAGCAAGCACTGTATTAAAAAATAGTACCTATCATTAACTTGAGGGATCAGGCAAAGCACAAAACTCAAAAGGAAACAACCACTTTTAAAGAGAAGGGTTAAACATTTCATTTGTAGTTTGTGTATGAATCCTCAGGCTCAATTACAAATAACGCATTCTTTGAAACCTATGCTTAATTTTGATGAGGCAGAGGGCCAAAGTCATTGCCAGTTGTCACCAAAAAATATTCTTTCTTTCATGGAAAAAAAAATTGTCCCAATGGATTATGTTAAAAAGAGGAAGCAAGTAACTATGAGCTCTAACCCTAATTTTGCCATCATCCCCAGAGTGAGTTTTAAAAGTGCAAATGAATCACAGTGAAAAATTTTCCGCTAATAAGGAGAGGACAAGAAGCAACTGGCAAAACTCAAGCAGGAAGAATTTAGGTTAACACACCAGGAGAACTAGAGAACATCTCTGAGTCACCATAAAGTATTACTCAAGAAGTTGGACCTCTCTGACATATGTCAAGTTCGTGGAAGATACTCATCTAACTGATAATTTAACCGCAGTTCTGCCAAGAATTAGAAAACCCCTATGATTCCTTTCTACCTTAAAATGCATTGATCTAAAATGTCTCTTTACTTTTAAAAACATACATATCACTAAGTATATCTTAAGTGAGAAAAAATGAGCTGCTTTAGCTTAGACCATAAATATAGATGAAAAATGGTGTTTTTCATAAACTCAAATGCAGTTTTCCCCCCTAAGGGACATATCTATCATTAAAGTTTACCTTAGATCACAGTCTTTCATTTTTCCAATGAATACATGTCTAAATATCTAGGTAAACAAATGTATCTCCTTCAAAAATGTATTTACAGTCCTGCTTATTCTCCTGAAAACAAATATCAAATCCAAACTGATAGGAATTATTAGTATTTTAAACATGACAATAAGAATTTCTATTTCATAGTTACCACTCAAATTATACTTCAAACTAGCAGCATTCTGCTTAATGGGAATGGGAGGTCGTTAAGGAAAAATAGGGATGTGAAGGAATCGAGGAACAAGTAATTGATTCAGAAAAAAAAAAAGCTTCTGTTACACAGTGATACTTTCCCTGGTCATGTAGTTATCAGTTTTGTCTCAATGTTTAGCCCTGGTTATTTCCAAAAATAATTCAAGTTTCTATATGAAGTGAACTTAAATTATTAACAAGTATTAACACTCTGGCTCAGTTTCCTTCATGTGGAGTATGGAAGCAATAATGAGTTGATGCAATATAGCCCCCAAAGGGATCTTTTGAAAAGCAAATGTAAAAACATAGGTATAAACACTGACCTTTTATTTTGCTCTCACCCCAGTGAATAGCTTCATGGAAAAAATATCTTGGAGAAGTTGCTTCAAACTTTGAAAGAAAGAAAGGAATTCAAGATAGTCACTTAATTCGACCCAAACACGCAAATTGGAAAATCTGGAAAATAGCTACAAGTACAGAAATTATAAAGTGCTGACTTTGTATTTCCTTGGGTTATTGAGGCTATCTTCATGGGGCAGAAAGGGCTCCTCCGATGCTGTGGTTGGAAGACCTCATTTCAAGCCTTGCTTTTGCCTCTTAAGTGACTTTGACAAGGCATTTACCTTTTCTGTTCACTGTCTTCACTTCCCTTCCTCCTCCCCCTGCCCATCACATGTCTTGTGAAAGGAGCCTGGTTGGAGTCTACTCTTTGGATTAACTGATTGCTTTGCCTGCAGAAATAGCACTTCTCTGACACTTCAGGTGCAGATAGGTCTAGAAAAAAAATGCCTGGGCTGATAGACCAGCAAGACAGCGGTGTCCTGCCTGCCTGCACACCAGTCTCCAAAGATTCCATCCACAGAAGCATCTGCTGTTTCAGTGTCAGTGTGTCACCTTCAGCTTTCAAGGAGCTGACACCTTAAAGATCATAGAACATCTGAATATATCTTTTTGTAGAGCCCAAGGAAGTGGTTAAGAGCATGACTTTTAGAACCAGAGCTGGATTAGAGTCCTGGCTATATAATTACTTTTTCTTAGGCGAGTTTCCTAACCTCTTAGTGCCTCTGTTTACTCAACTGTAAATGGAAACCGGCACCTACTTAATTGTGTAGTTATGCTAATGAATTAAAACAATGTATGTAAAGCTTTCAGCATAGCGCCTCCCAAAGAAAATTAGCAATAAAAAGATTTATATTAATCTAAGCAATCCAAATGAAATCTTAAGATTTATAAAGGTCAGTACAACTTAGTAGCAAATAATTGTAGATTACTAAAACTAATCAGTTATAGATTTTTATTCCAGCTCAATGACAACTGAGTTATATGGTCTCGCAATATCCTTTCCAATAGTAATGACATGTTCACCAGAATAAACACACCCACAATTTGCCACATAATTGTCAAATTAAGTAGCAGAAGATGTTAGAAAAACTGGAGAAGCTTGAAGGATAAGAAGGAAGGGGAGATGAGGCATGTGACTTCAGGAACAAAGTCCTTTCTCAGCAGATTCTGGTCTCCCTCATCCATGCCAAGTTTTATTTTGGCAATTTCCATCTCAGTCATTTTTCTGTTAATAGGAAAACCTATATAAAAGGACTCTCACACTCTCACCCTTTGAAGATCTGTTTCTAAACTCTTTGCCCCACACCACAAGTTTTGAGTCCATTGTTTTCTATCCTCAACACTCCCAGGTTTTACCCTCACTGCTCATTCTCCCATTTTTGTCCTTGCCTCTGAGCTTAAACTAAGTTAGACTCACAACAGTCGTGACTTTGATTTCCCCAAGACAGCAAGCCTCATTCTCTCTTCAGCCATGCTGTTTCTGGCTGCCTAAATCTAACGCAGCCATTTATATTACTGACACCAATATCTTTCTACTTTGGCTCCAAAATGGTTTACACCAATCCCTTTAGTGGGAACCAGTCGTCTCTGCTGCTCACCAAAAATGTATAGTGACTTCAACCCTGCCTCATACAGGCTTATAACTTTGAACAAATTATTCAACCTGCTCAGCCTCAGTTTCCCAATCTGTAAAATGAAATAACAGTCACTGCCTAACAGAATTATGATGATCAATGAAATGATCTATCAAGAATAGTGACAGGTACATAATCAGGGTTGTAAACATACTACCTGTTTTTATTATTAGGCAAAAGCTCCATACACTGGATAACACTAGATCGAGGCAAAAATACATAATTTGTTTTTTGCTCCATATCCTCTCACTCAACTCAATACACACATCCTTTATGGAAATGAGAGTGACTACCTAGCACACTAGCTTCCTGGTGGGCACAGCATCCTATTTACCCCAGCGTCCCATACATCATAATACCTTTCACCAATGCTAAGATGTGACACACAGCTTCTATTGTTTTTTTATATATATTTGAACTTAGAATGACATCTTACCTGTATGATTGGTAGCATTTTTATTTTTTATGTCATATAAATGATGGCAAATAATTGATGGTATCTTAGATTCAATAAACCAATTGCACAGAAATGACTTCTTTACAGGCCTGCCTCTCTAGACACAGAGTTTCTAAATCACGAGCCCTGCTATGCTATTCTTGTTTATATCTCTAGCATTATTCCAGGTATGTCATCAACAAATATCAACTGAACTGGAAAAAGACATTGTTCAAATGGGAATCTGCCTCCCCTCCCCAGGGTGCTTAGAGCCATGAGGGTAGCAGATTCTGTTGATGCCCCTCCCACATCCTCTCAGCCCACCTCCGAATTCACCTCTGGATTCGTCTGGGTTTCTGTGCACATTGACAGTCTCCAACTTCAAGCACCAACTCGTCTCTGTCTCTGTCTCAGGGAAGCAGTCCAAGCAGAAAAGAGTATAGGAAGTGACTCCAGGGGATTTAAGGCCCCCTGAGAGGCCTCCCTCACCAAAGAGAAAGAGGAGTTAGTAGATAAATAGCCTAGCTTCCCCATCTCTTGCAGAAATGATTCTAGGACACATTCTACATGGTTCCTCACGAGGTCCCCAATAAGACTGAGCCCCAGATGCCTGCGGCAGAAAGCCCCTCATTAACACACCCCATACTGGATTTTCTCCCTTCCTCATTTCACCTTTCTCCTTCTCTCACTTTTGCACTCCCCAAATAAATGACCTGTACCTAAGTCTGTATCTCAGTGCCTTGTTTCAGAAGAAATTTTGAAATGTAACACGAATGCAAAAAATCCAGACAGTATATGTATATATTCACATAACTGATAAAAGAGAACAGCCCATTCTTCCTCCTTCTTAATTATTAATATATCTCCACAGGAGAGTGAGAAGCACAGAGAAATACTATCTTTAGATGGGAAATCACTGCAGCACACAGATACAACATTTGCAGAATTCTGTGTCTACCCTTTCTTTGCTCACCTCATTGCCTTCGTATTTCTCAACCCTTATGTGCAAAGATATCTATCCATCAGTGCTCTGTTTTCCTAGAGCAAGGGAGTAAATCTATGAACCAGAATGGCCTAATAACACATGAAATTCCAAACCTAAACTGTACAGGGCATGATTATGACATCATTGCCCTTCTCTAACATTTCCTCTTTTAAAATTTATTCAGAAAATAAATGATTTTGATGCATGTTCTCTAGCTACAAGAATTGGAAGTACAAGTTTCATGCTCTTCATTCTCCCTAAAAGGAAAATCAAGGCAAGGTAAGTGTGTTACCTTGCTTATAAACAGAAGGGAAGTATTAACATAACTCCTTTGGGGCAAGTTATACAAATCCTGAGAACATCTGAATGGACAATAGTATAACCCTGTCCATAGGGCACTTTATGTGACATCTTTGGGGTATATTTCACATGTTCCTCAATCTAGTGGGTTCACTAGAATGCAGTTTTTCTCAAAATCAGATTTTCTACTGAGTCATACAGATGTCCTTTTGTGGTTAATATGGTCTACTGGCAAACATGTACTAAAAATTTCTCAGGGAAAAATCATTTTAACCACTTCACATGATACATAAGTATTTAAGTACACCAAACACTCATTTTAAGAAGAAATAGTGTTTCTATTCCATAGGCAATCTTTTGTCCATTCTGGTACAAAAAAGGTCTCTATTTTGATAAAAAAATAAATTTAGTTCTGTCTTCTAAACTGTCACAACAACATATCAAATCTGTCTTCCATTTATCTACTAATTCTCTTCAATTAGTACCACAAAATATACAAATAAATGCTAGTAGAAATTGTTTGCAACTCAGCATCTGACAAAGGCTTTCTTGAATATTTAAGCTGTTTGCTATATAAAAACTCAAATCACATTACTTTCCAAAGAAATGCCTATCCTAAGTAAGGATTCTCTATTTTATTATCTATCTTTTATAGAGAAATATTGTTTTCAAATCCATCCAATTGAACATTCCAACTATAGTTTGAAGAAATTGCAATTATGTTGTCCAATGTCTTATAAAAAGACCCAGGTAAGAAGGTCTCAAATGTAGGGGTATCCTGCCCCTCCAAAACAAAAAAAATGGGTTACCTATCCAGAGACACCCACAATTTAGATTTATCGGACAATATAAAAGCTGTCTGTCAGGACACCAGGACATATCTGATGCCCTTTTGTAGTATTTAACTCATATCATTTACAGCTCTCTCTGTCCCTTTTTGCGTGTATTTGAATTGTTGTCATTGTCTTAACTGATATTGTGCTTAATTTTAAACCAATTCTAATTTTCTGACAAGTAGATGAGATTAAATCCCCCATAGGGAGATTCAACCCTGTCAGTAAGTAACTGAAGTGAATAGCAAAAAATGTATTCCACTTCGAACGTGAACTGAGCATGAATTTGAGGGTCGTAGAAAAGCAGTAGAGAAGTTACTTTGCTTCCTCCTCTTCCTTCCTATCTTGGTTTTAACATTTTATTCCCCTCCACAAAGGTCTCATTGTTGAAGTGACAGCAGAGTCCAAAGCAGATGGATTATTTCTCTGCCTCTCTCTCTGTCTGAGGCATAACCTACCTGTGCTGCTAAAAGAGCTCTTTTCTGTCGATTTTCATTAAACCCGTTTCTGGAAGAAAACAAAAAGAACTTGTATAGTCAAAGGCCCCTAAGCAACCTGAACAAGCCTTTCCCAAGAGAGAGCTGGTGCTTTCCTCTTGATTTCCATCACTTTATCAAAGAGGTCTTTCTTGGTTTAACATTTAAAAGTTCCCCCTCCCCTTTTGGGAGGGGTGAGATTTGGGTGGTGGCACCGTCTCATTTTACAAAATTCGGGAGTGTCCCCAGATTTCTCCAGTCTCTGATGTAAACTGAATTTTAGGAAGGAACTTGAGATAGAAAAATAAACAAAATCGTGTAACATTGTAGCACCAACCCACATAATATTTTCTCCACGTGACTTGGTAAATCTGGCCAGGTTGGTATTTGCCAAGAGCACGTCCACTTTTTTCAGACATAACACTTAATCCTCTCCTGTTGCATATCATAAAGGGCAGATTAGCATTAATGTGAGTAAGGATATCAAATTGTAATTTATCGAAATCAAATAGATAATAATTCAGTACATTTGTTTTATGGTGTTTTTTGTTTTTTATTATTTTTATCAACAAAAATCTTATTTAAAAAAATCAAGATGGTGAATAGAATTCTGCTTTTCATTAATCAGATCAGTTTAGTCCAAAACATGATTTTCATTATTTAATACTCGAACCATTTTATGCTTTTAGCATTAAAAATTGTTTTACTCTATGTTGAGAATATAGATTTATAATCAATAAGGTATATTACTAACAACAATATAAAGGTGAATATTATTGAAAATAAATTTTTTACAAACCTTGGAAGTGAAAGTAACGTCGCTTTGGTACCTACAGTCATTGGATACCACCAAGAACTCCTCTTGTAATTAAAATAAAAGTAAATATTTACTTCATAAATAAGGACATGAATGCCTGATCATTTTTAACTTGTGGAAATGTTTTTAAAAACTCTGTTTCATGTTTTTTTATAAAATTTCATTTCTTTCCAAAAGCAGATACAGTTGTCTGCTGAATTTTGTTCGTTCCCATTAACTTTATGTTTTAGAGGACATAAAGAACAAGAAATACTCACTTTGATGCTCCCATCAAGATAGATGATGCACAAATATATTCTGCCAGAGAAAAATACATATGTGTATATAAGAATGAAAAAAAATTATCCAATGATTTTGGTCACATGTTCTAGTTATTTAAAGAATCATTTTAACCTAAATTCTAAAACTTAGATTGAATATTGCTGTTAGTTATTTTGCATTTTTTAGAAGATTTTGATCAGCAAATTCCTTGTGAGACGTCAGAGTGCCCGATAAGCCAAAAGGAATGGATAATGTGCATGGATTTACACAGAGACATAAGACTACTGAACTAGCACTAAACTTGGAATCAGAGATCCACATTTTAGTTCTGGTCCTACCACTTAGTATATGTCAAACTTAAGCAAGATACCAAACACACCACAAATTGTGTTAGACAAATTGATCTCCAAAGTCTTCTCCAGCCCTCAAGATTCTGTGACATCTTTCTCCTGAGGGTTTCAGTAACTTCTGGAATTGGAAGATAGTATCTTTGATTTCTCTAGTCTTTTACACTTCAGTAATTTCTCCCATATCCCTTATAAGCACCAAAACATACAGACCTTTTTGGGGATTAAAAATTAACAAGTGGATGTAAATAAATGCTTTCCCCATTTTGATAAGCGTGATAAAGTGCTTATCTGTTAGAGATATATAGGCATGTATTTCATTAATTTAAAATACTACAAGAAAAAATGTGTAGGAAGGCAAAACAAGTTCATCAAAATGCTGATAGCTATGGAGAGTACGGGGGAGTTGTTACATTATTTTAATCTTGTATATGTTTGAAAGTTTTCCACAATAAAAAACAAAATCAAATAGCAAAAAAAAACTTAATTTATAAATAAAATTACTATAAAAATAACTGAAAACCAATTCTTAGCCTCAGATGTTAAAGTCATTCTCAAAATGTCTTTTTACCATTCTTTGGGTTGATGACACGAAGAAAGTTTTAAGTATTCAATTTCTCTTTATCTGTTATAAAATTTGAAATGTTTAAATTACACATGGACAACTATTTTAAATCATCTTTTAGAAGAGAAAAAGTTAGAATCAGAACTTCTTCCAATACAACTGTATGTCATGATAAAAGGATCATTTTAACTAGCCATTAAAAAAGACTTAAAAATGAAAACTAAAAGGTCCAAATTACCTACATTGTTAAGAATTTTCAAAAAGACGGTCTGAGCATCATTTAGTACATATCCATATTAATGATTTCAAAGGGCTTCACAGTATAAGGCGAAACTACTTATATAAATTGTAAAAGAAACTAAAATATAATAGACAATAAATTAAGGTAAAAATGTGATGTAAGTTCTTACCTTGTAATGAAAACAGCAGTGTATGAAGCAAGAATATATTCCAAGGTATCATTAAATTGAATTTTCTCACAATGTTCATTTCAATGTAGCCTTTCTCCCTGAAATGTAACC
Organism: Lemur catta; assembly: GCF_020740605.2. Taxonomy (NCBI): domain Eukaryota; kingdom Metazoa; phylum Chordata; class Mammalia; order Primates; family Lemuridae; genus Lemur; species Lemur catta. The sequence continues at coordinate 35,063,738 of NC_059133.1, forward strand.
AAATTGTTGGTCTTTACTATGATGGCATCTTAGAAGTATGCCTAGTTATAGTGTGCTCAAATTCTAACAAATATAGCTATGTAACAAGGTAATTCAAAAAGAAATGCCAGGCTTTCCAACTACATACAGCATCTGAAGCTTTAGAACTTGCAGGCAACCCTTTGGCTGAGTCTCTCATTAGTAATGCATGGCAGCTTCTTACCCAAGCCCGTATTAGTTACACCCTCACCTGCACATCATGCGCCTTTTTAGTCTATATTAACCTTTTATAACTTCTAAAGACAGCAGAAACATTAAGAAAAATACCTGTTGATATATTCTGAAGCCATAAGAGATAACCATTATTCCAAGTCGTTGATCTATCCTCTGTGTTTTAGAATTTTATTCACAAAATAATTACTGTCCCTTGAAAAAAAGTGAAATAAAATCCTATCAATCTTTCCTAAAATATCTAGATGTTCTTTAGGAATTAAAGAACTAAAGATTTTCTTTAGGAATTAAAAAGTGCACTAAAACTATGTGCACATATTTTCAACTCAAGTCCTATTCCAGTGTAATTGAAGTTGACATGTTCATGGACCAGCAAATCTTTCTGTTAAACACTCTGCTACAAAAGTAACAAATTTTTTAAATATATGATATTCTAATTAATGACTTTAAAAAGAAAATAAAGCAACTCACCTAGCTCTGAAAACCTTCCCTTCACACCCCGTTTTTCCATCCTCTATAGAAAGTACCCAATTAGACAACAAAGACCTTATTCCACCAGCAGGAGCACTCTTCTCTGAAAGGGATTGACGCCCTAGGTTGGCATCAGAGAAGATCTCTAATGTTTCATAATGAACAGAGATGATCTAAGCCCATAAACTGGTGAAAGCTATGCTTATATAATGGGTGCATGTTTCCTATAGTGGATCCCATGCATTACCTGCACTGTCATCAGACTCATTTAACACATGGGCGTACAGTAGTAAGGAATGTCTAACCACACAGGAACTAGCTTATGAGACAAAAAGGCACATCAAGTTTTTACACATCCTATTGTACCCAGACACCTCTTTTGCAATGTCTTTTCTGTGAAGTATCCTTGACCTCCTAACATGTTGCATGGCCCAATATCCATCTCCCTGTTTGTTTCCCAAATTGAATAACCATTTACTTTTGCTCTACATGATCATAATTTCTTTCCATTGTATAAATAATAGCTAATTTTATGAGCCAACAGGTGTTTGTCCATAAAGGAAAAAATATTAAGCATGAAAATACACATACATTTCACTAAAATTACAAAATAGCTTTGTGCCTGTCCACACACACACACACACACACACACGCACACATGCTCATACTCATTTTGAATTTTTAATGGGTGGGTTTAAATAATTTAAGTATAATATGTGTGTAGCAACATTTATTGCAAGGCTACTAGTCTACTACTATTGAACTAATTAGATAATCATATAACTCTAAACAGATAATTAACTTAATTATTTATAGTTACACTCTAAATATTGGTCCAAAAACATGTATATTCTCAACTACACTCAAAACTCCAAAAAAATTCTAGATACTTAAGAAGATGTGAATATAGAATAAATTAAAATGTTAAGATTGAAATATGTTTAGAAGACAATAATTTTCCTCCAAAGAAATTTTTTAAATTAAGAGAAGCAATTTTGTTTACGCAGAGTTTATTGACTCTTTCTGGAAAGGGTTTAAAGAGACATAATCCATATATATTACTAAGTCCACTCCTTAAGGTACAATAGTTTCTCTTGACTTCATAGTTTCCCACATAACTCAACCTATAATATGAAAGATCTATAAATCATAGATCTAAGTGCTTTTTCTACTCTAAGTGCTTGACTTTTTTCTTTGAACTTAAAAATTTTCATAAGTGACATACATATGGAAAAGTCCAAAATGTAAACCAAAGTTAAATTTCACAGTTCAATAAAATGAACATTTTGATAATACTGTTATTTCTAACACTACTAAAACTTGGTTAAGAAAGGGTTAATAAACAGCAACATAAAGTATGTGTTTCTGATACAAAATTTGATATTTTATGTACTTAAAAGGTAGTAACTCTGAAGGTTTTCATCTCAAATTTTACACAGTATCTTTAAATTTTTGATTCAAAAGCATCACAGCCATTTTCACTGAAGAAAGTTGAAATTTCCAAGGCTATCTCACCTGACATTTCTATTACTATTTTTTGTTTTGAACTATATGCATTCAAAAACTGTAAGTTGTTTTGTCTAGTAAAGAAAACAGCAGAATTTATAATAATCCTCAGCGTGGCCATTTTTTTATAGATAGAGCTTTAGTGTATGCCTTCTCTCTGCCCCTATTCCATCCAGGCTCATAGTAGAAAAGAGGTTAGGAAAGGAGAATGAACAATGGCAAAGAAAGCAATAACAAAAACCCCAAGTTCTTTTTCAACTAACTGCATTGTGAACTCATTACATGAAATGGTAGTCTGCATGAAAATGAGCAAAATAGACTTCCATGAATAGCTACAATAGAACAGAGAGTTTAGAAGAAAGATTAGACCCCGAGTCACAAAAAAAGGAATTTATGACTGCTGCTACATGTAATTATTACTGTCAAAATTTAGTTGACAGCTTTTATATTTCTTTCTACCCTGACAAAGGAACTTTAGCAAAAAGCGAGTCAGCCACCAGCTTGTGAAGAGATATTAAGTTCATAAGAAGTCTGAGACAATGACATAATGCAAGCAATAAGCAGTCCCCTTTCTCCTACAAAAGCACTGCACATTTTCCCACATGGAATATGATCTTTAGAAAGTTGACACCTGACAGCCTGTTGGCATCAACATACCATATTAAAAACTGGCAAGAATGGGAAAATTTGGGCCTTATAGAATATGTGTCAATGATAATAAAGGGATATTTTTAATGAAGTTCATCTTTGAGGAAAGTTAATTTCTTTGGTGATTTATATAACACTAGTTTTTCATTAATTGAGATCAAATCTAAAGTTGATAACATTTGACTCCCATAATATCACATTCTACTAGTGAAATGCAATAATTCTCTACTTGTTTTACTAAATCTAACACATTTTAGGTTTGGTGATTTTATCCAGAGTTTATGTTATCACTGAGCCAGCAAAATGAATCCTACATCTTTAAGATAATTTTTACCACTCTGAATATAACTGCCTTATTATAAGATAGTTTGTAGTATTCTATCCATGCTTTTAAGATGTGTGTTGCTTGACGCTTTCTGGGAGGATGTTCATATAATTTAATTTAGAAGTGGCATCTATCTTAGCTTTTCTGAATAAGGACATGATTGTGTTTCATAAGCAGTATCTGTGTTAGTCATGATTTCAATTTAAAACTCACCCTCAGAAGTTAACGTGTTATATTTTACAGGGACATTCATTTTTCAACTTGCTATGGTGCCACTGATTTGCAGTATCTCATTGATATCTTGCAAGAAGTAATGTTCCTCCAATTAAAGTGTTCCCTTATCAACATTTTAGGATCACATTCAAGATATAATACCAATAATTTCTGCAGTTCTCTTCATTTTCTGAATTACTATAGCACTTTGCATTTGCTATATAATGTGCTACATAATAATAAAAATGAAGTTGATTTCTCATGTTTTCAATTCCAGTTTATATCGTCAATCATTTTTATGCACTTATTTTAGAGTTGTTGAGGAGAATGTCATTTTAATTTCTTGAGTCGGGTGGTGGTGATTCTAATCCTGTTGTTTGTCATTTCTTCTCTCACTTAACATAGATTACCTCATGGGTTTTGTAATTTTGAATTTTGGGTCCATGTCTAGCAGGGTATTTTCTATGGGAATCCTTAATTGCCAGGGCTGAGAATGTACACCTTCAAAAAAGATTTTGTACCTACTTCTAACAGGTGCTTCAGGGAATTTCATGATAATTTCTCAGCTGGACAGTTCCCAGACCATGGAGTATGAATTCAAATCCCAAGCCCAAAGTGAAGGAAAGCCAAGCCCAGTTTCTGCTTTGTTTTTGACCTCCAGTGATTTCCCTTACATCTTTGTGAACTCACCTCGCCATTTACATGACTGACTATTTTATTTTATTCGGCATTTCCAAGTATATTATAGCTGGCAAATTTTTAGATCATCTAATCTGCCATATTGCCAAAAACAAAACCACCAACATCAATAAATACATGCTTTTATTTTCTAGGTACTTTTTATATATTTGCTTTTTTACTTTCTCAGCATAATTATATCTCATTTTCTCAGCTTAATTACAAACAAAAGTTATTCAAAGCACACTACTGTAAATTCATAAACCGTGTCAAAACATCTCATGCTTGGATCAAATTATTAAAATTATAAAACAAAACCTGTCATATCCCTAAATGTCACTATTAGATGACTTCATATAACACCAAGATTCCAAGTTGGACACCTGACAACCTGATTCATGACAATAGCCACTGCAACCACTCTGGGGTGTCAAATATCAGCTTATCATTGTTTACTTCCCCTAAATTGGCAAGATTAATATAGAAAAACTTCCTTTGGAGATATGGCATTATTGTGAGTTTCAGCACAGTAAAATCATCATGAAAACATAACTTGGAAGAAACTAAGCCCTTCGTTGTGATTTGAGAATCAGGTAAAGGTTGAGCAGCTCCCCCCAAAAATGTTTCCCCTTTATCTTGACATGACCTCTTCCCCTGTTCCCAGCCTGCATTAGAGTCTTACTGAGTTACATGCAAATTGTTATTATCTCCCAAAAGCTGCAATGACAATATACTAGTTCCTTTGGAAGGTTATCTTCAGTCTTCTCTTCTAACAAGGTAAGTTTATCAGTTTTACTCAGAATACAGTGGTGGTTCTCAAACTGCTGCATGCAAGAATTACTTTGCAAGCATATTAGAAGCACAGATCCCCAAACCCGCTTCCTCTACATCCCATATTTTCTGATCACGTCTAAGGGGATTAGGCATGTGTATTGTGATAAAGAGGGAATCTAGCTTTGGGAAAATTAAATACGAAACTAGTAGTAAAAAGTTTATTCAGTTAGGAAAAAGAAGTGCAGGCAAATTACACATACAAGGGCACTGACAAATTCCACTGGAGGGCAAAGAAGCAGAAGATGAAAAGATTAAGGGGAGCGTGAAGGCCAGCCTCACTGCCCACTACTGAGCAGTTTCTTGTTTGAGAAGATGGAGTAGATATGGTATTTAATTTTCCTGCTCTTCCCTCACTCCTTATGCAAAGAAACTCTCACTCATAGCCTCTGCTCCACTGGCAGCACATCTTTAGAGTCTCACTGTAATATGTGGAATAATGTGATGTCCATGTCTCTCCCAGAACCTGTGAATTTTACCTTATGTGACAAAACAGACTTTTCAGATATGATTAGGGATTTTGAGATGGGGAGATTATCTGGTATTATATATGAGGGCCTAACGTAATCACAAGGGTCCTTCGAATTGAAGAAGGGAGGCAGGAGAGTCAGAGTGAAAAAAAGATTTGAAGATAGGAGAAGCAGTCAGAAGCCAAGCGGGCAGATTCTAGAAGAGAAAAGGCAAAGGAATGGATTCTACTCTAGAGCTTCCAGAAGAAATGCAGTTCTGCCAGTGTCTTGATGTTAGCCCAGTGAAACCCATTTGAGACAGACTTCTGATAACCAGACCTATAAGATAAATTTCTGTTGTTTTAAGCCACTAAATCTGTGGTAATTTGTTACAGCAGCAATAGGAAACTAATGCAGTCATACTCCCTGGCCAACCCAAGATAGGCACTTGACTCTAAGCAAAATAATATATGGGTTATCCTAGAACTAATCCAATTATCTTTCTCAAGTATTGAAATGGAAATGACAGAGATAAAATTCATGTGTTGTCATTAGGTGGTGGGCCCTGGAGTTTTGTAGTCAGGCAGAATTGGAGATGGGAGCTATTTTTCAATCATATACATGCTGTTAATTAAGCAAAAATAAGCTATATTGCAGACAGAAGTAGGGGAATGGTACAGAAACAAGTGATAGTTTCCATGACTACAACTATCCAGTAACTATTGGTTCTGTGTCTCTAGAGAACCCTGACTAATAAAATAGCCTTCTCCTAAGGGGTACTATGAATTAGATGAGGGACTACTACTTTGCAATTTCCAAATCATCCATTTAGATACAGAAAAAATTGGAGAACTAAAAAAAAAATTGGAGAACTAGGATGTACATGTACACAATAAGTTACATTTTTTTCCCAGAAAAACCTTCTTGAAGGATACAGGAAGAGACAAAAGCTGTGAGTGAGAACCCCAAGAGAAACAGAAATGAGGCACTGTGAAATGGTGTCAATATTGCCAAGCATTCTGTTAAGTCCAGTTCACCCTTCTGCTATCAGGAGTCAGACCTAGGAGAACCTATAAGTTAGACTTCTATTACAGTACTTCATTGGTAGGAGTCGGGGCTACTTCAATGACACAGAGAAGTTGTGACAAGATTGGAGATCTGTCAGACTCCTTTTGGCATGGAGTGGCTTGGGGCTGAAGGCTTTCATCTAAGAATTAAGTGGTGGTATGCAAAAGAAGCAGGCAGGAATACCCTTGGATAGATTAGATTATTATTCCCAGTTCTTCATTAATCGCCTCCCTGATAAAGAATTATATGCCTTTACTTTTCTATGTACTTTTACAATACCTCCCACTGGAGTAGATGTATATTTTCCCTGCCTATTAATGTTTGAATTAGCCAAGTGACTTTTTCTGAACACAGTAATGTTAGCAGACATAACTGGAACAGAGGTTTTAAATGTGCTTGAGAGTTATTGGTTGTTCTCTTGCACTTATTCTATCCACCAGAAGAAGGATGTGTCCTGCGTAGCCACTAGTCCAAAGAAAATGTAGACTCCAATGCCAAACAGTCTTATTAGTCAGGGTTCTCTAAAGACACAGAACTAATGGTTACTGGATAGATGTAGTCACGAAAACTATCCCTTGTTTCTGTCCCATTCTTCTATTTCTCTCTACAATATAGCTTATTTTTGCTTAATTAATGAAGAGCTGGCTCACATGGGGAAGAAAAATAATTCACCAGGCATGGAAGAAAGAATCCAGTTCCACCTTCTTTCATAGGTTATGCCTAGGGGCTACTACTTCTAGGAAAACAGATGGGAGGTGGTGCAGGATTGTGACATCTCTATAGACAAAGGGGCACTGATACCCGTGTACTTTTCTGCCAGAACAAAGCTAATTCTCATTTTTCTTCTATATTAAATTAATTTTCTTCTAGATTAAATTTAAATGTTATCTCTTCTGTGTAGTCTTCCTTCATCATCAGGTGTTCAGCTTTCTCTGTGATGTATCATTCATTCCACTGCCGTTGTGCTCATCACGACATAGTATACATCCATTTCTGTATGGGTCTGTCTCACCTGCTGTGGATTTTTGAGGACATGTGGCATATTTTTAATCTCTTCTTTTCCTCATTGCTTAATGCAGTATCTCAAAAATATTTGTTGACTGGATAAATTAATATATGCCTCTGTTATAAGACCCTTGAGAAAGGGGAGTTATCAAAGCCTCTTCTTGTTCAGTGTTTTAGTGCACGGCCTTGCTCCAACAGACCAGGCTAACTCCTCCATGTGGGTGAATCTAAGCATTGCCCTCCACAGGTCAAGCTAATATATTTGAGCTTGTAAAATGTCATCTTCCAAGTTAGTGAGCCATGGAGTTGTGGATGGGGGCTCTCAGGCATTGACAAATATCCATTCCTTGTATTATGGATTCAGGTCACAGTTACAATAGTTTTGAAGATGAGGAAGAAGGAAGACTACACCAAGCTATGGATAAATCACAGAACTTGTCTTCATAGAGAAAGGCACAATATTAAATATTTTCTTCCTCCCTTCCCTTCTTTCTCCAGAGTAATATTTATTTCTGGAAACATAAACCTAAGGCAGAGCACTATTTCATATCTCAGGAAATTGTGCTTCTGCTCTTAACTGCTCTTTGGCACTTACTATTTAATTAATTTATATTCCTATTTATCTTTCATGTATATACATGTCACTTCTTCCAGATTTAAGGGTGGTTAAGAGCGGTGATCCTGACTTTGTATGTCCCCACAGGCCCACATGCAGTGTTGGTCACAGATTAATGCTTAATAAATATTGTTAGTGGTGATAATAATGATGCCGGTGATCATCTCCCTCTCCTGATATGCTTATAGAGCTTGGTGGGCAGGATAGGAGCTCAGGCTGGAGAGTGACGGGAAATGAGATTAGAAGGGAGGCAGAGTCCAGATCTTAGACAGTCTTGTGTTCCATACTAACTTGTGTGGACTTGATCCTGTAGGCAATTGAGATCTATTAGAGGTTCCAGTGTCCATTTTTTAAAAAAAGTTCTCTGAGAGTAATGTGATACATTTTAGAATCCAACATCGGGCTTACTTCCTGGTTTGAGTTAAATTATTTTCATCTTCGCACAAATATATCACAAAGACCTCTCCTTTCCATTAGACAAGAAAGGACAGAAACTCCTAGAAGAAGGCAGAGATAAAAATCCAGAAGATCACAAAATTATAAATAAGTATTAATATAGGTTCCAGGGTACTTACTATGGGTAAAACACAATGTTAGATGGTGTGAAACTTATAAAAACAAAATTTACCTAAATCATCTCTTGAACTAATTTAATGGGCACTATAATTCTAGGCAGAAGAAATAGAGAAATGAATAAGATAGCACCTCTCTTCAAAGATTACAATCCAGTCAAGGAAACAATGTTAAAAATCATTATAAAGGCCAGGCGCGGTGGTTCACACCTGTAATCCTAGCGCTTTGAGCGGCCGAGGTGTGAGGATCACTTGAGGCCAGGAGCTGGAGACCAGCCTGAGCAGGAGCAAGACCCCACCTCTACTACTCGTTGTATATATAAATATATATATATATATTTATATATACACACACACACACACAACGTGTGTGTATATATACATATATACACACAAACATACATACATATACATATTGTTGGTTCTGTATACATGTTCTTTTTTAATTTTAAGATCACTCTGTACTCAAGGAGAACAAAGGTAAATAGAGGAAAACAGCCACAGGAAACCACTGTAGTCCACAAGAGATGATAGCAATTTGGTCTAGTATGGAAGGTATGGAATTGAGAAAAGAGACCAATTTAAGAAACATTCTGGAAATAGTTAAACATGGAGCATGAAAGGAAAGAGGATGTAAAGGGTGATGTCTTCTAGCACAATTGAGTGCACAGTGATATCATTTACTGAGCTAGGAAACATTAGAGAAATGGCAGGTTTGGACAGATGAGAAGTCCATGGAAAGTTGTTTCATTTGTTTATTTAGAGGGATACAGGTAGTTATTTAAAAGCTGATAGGATACCACAGAGAGGGAAATACTGAAGACACAGATATAAGAAGATAGGATACTCAAGAGAAAACAGTTCTTGAGCAGTAGACAAGCCTTCTCTCAAAGAGCTTCTAACCCAGGGGTGAGAAATGTCAAGTATATGTAACAGGGAGAATATTTTAAGTATGTTAATAATGTGTTTTTCTATTTTTCAATTTCATGTGTATGGCCTTCTCCCTTGCATCTGCCTTGAGTATTCCGATGATTTCAGCCAGAAAACAAAGAAGAAAAAGGAAAATATAATTCTCAGTTTCAAACATACAAAATAGGATTTTTTGTCTGCAAAACAACAGTAAGTTTGAAAGCCAACCTTTTTCCAAGAAATAAAAAGAATTTTTATACTACTTATCTCCTTCTTTTTCATATTAAAAACCAGATTGAGGGACTGGGAGGAAAGATAACTCCACAAAGGGTGTACTAAAAGCAGAAGTGAAGTATGGGTAAGCAAAGAGAGGGCCTGAGTTCAGCTCTCCCAGGCAGCCCTAGGGCGCCACCAGGTGCCTCTGAGGGAATGCTGGGAAAGGGAGCTGAAACTCTGGCTTCAGAAAGAATCACCTCCATAGCAGAAGTTTGCAGGTTGGACTGTGTGGCCAGGGATTCACAGAAAGACTTCAAGGGGTTCCACGAAACCAGTGAGAGCTGCTCCAGAGGCTGGAATTATCAAATAACCAGAAGAACACAGAGTTGCAGTGGCTTCCACCGGCAATTGCAGATATCAGCAGAGCACTAGGGATGAGACCGATTGTATAGCAGATCATCAGCCCAAGGAGAAGCCCAAATCAGCCACCCACAGCAGAGACCAGCACAGACAATACTATCCAGACCTAAGATCCTGCCAAGGACAGACAAGGACAAATGAGCTACTCTCCACCTCCACACCTAGATGTCAGCAGGGAAAGGGATTAGAATTCTGAAAGACATTTACCTAAGTCATCCAAATAGAGCAGTAGTCATGAGGTCAATTACAGGAAAAATAAAATAAAAACCTAATTTTTCATTGCACATCTGAGTGTGGTGTTGATAAATCTGAGGCTCCACTACATTCATAAATAACAAGATTATTACATCAACAATTTAAGATGCCATGCCAGGTGTGTAGTTGAATAGCTACAGCATTTTAGAAGATAGGACTGAGCCACAGCTTAGCCATCCCTGGGAAAATTACATCCACTGCATGTTGACCAGAGGGGACAAACTACGCAGTGGTTGTGGGGAGGGGGCTGCAGTTCAATGCTCACAGACACACCAAGGGCTCTACTCACCATCTTATCCCCATACCTCCACCTGCATGTGGAACACCAGGGATGGCTCCAGAGTCCACCTCTAGACCCCACCTTGCTTATTAGTGGAGAAAGTGCCAGGTTGAGTTCCCAATAACTGAAGGACTAACCCATCCTTCAAGGATGAGTTTTTGCATACTCAGCTGGGCTGGACAGGGCAGGCATGAACAGGCATGAGAATGTATTGCTGGTGTTAAATGACACAATTCTCAAGGAAATCCCCTTTTTGTCACATCCAGTGATGTCCTGGTAAATGTTTAAGAACCAGCTTTGAGGAACAGGGAAGGACTCCAGTTTATAGGGTTTACAGATTTCCATGGGATAAGTATTCCCACCATGGCTAATTTTGAACTACCAATGGGATTTCAACTGGGTCACAAAATTCACGCAAATTTAATAATTGGCTCTCACCAGCCAGTAGTAACTGCCTCCAGCACACCACTGTCACCCAGTTAAAGGGCCATGAGAGGGCATTATCTATATCAAAATCTAATTTGAGTTGGCCCCCACAACTGGTGAGTTTTTTGATGCACTTCTACCTGAGTAATACACACTGTGATCTTCAAAAAGATAGTACATTCATAAGTCATATATTAGGTTAAATTAAATCATGTAAGCTTCATTCTACTAATCAGCCTTTCTATTTTATTTTTATTTAAGCTAGCTTATATCTAGGAAATTGATTTCCCTTTAACATGAGCTTATATTTTATAAGGTAATTTTCCTTCCGTCGTGCTAGGAATCTGCCATTAACAGGTCACTTGTTCCTATTATAGAAAGGCCCTCTGCTGGCTCACTTTTGAAAGTCAATGTGCACACATTCTTTTCCCTGCCTTGCCAAGCTGAGCCAACTGCAAATTCTGTCTTAAAATGCCATTAAGATAAGAATGGTCTGTTTCTAGTAGATTTCATTGTTGATGTATGAGACTTGTCAGTTTATAAATCATATAATGTGGTATTATTCCAAAGATTAGTTATAATAGCCTAAAGAAACTTATAAACATCAAGCTCCTTTTTAAAAAATGTATTCTGAGATATAGAAAAAGGGGGGTTCACTTGCTGGACACATTCAAAAGAATTACATTAAAAAGAAAAATAAGGGTTTTGTAACATATTTTCTAAATAGCAGGTTTAAGCCAAATGTTTTTTGAGATGAAATCTGAAAGGGTAAAACAATTTTAAAGGCTTTATTATTTCACTGTTATTTTAGTCTGACTCACACATGATATGTTTTTCTGGCTTGCTGCTTATACTGCTTTGCCAGTTTGGAGTTTGTTTTTTCTCTCATTTCTACTGGGAAAAATCAGCAAGAGTTTATTTATTTTTGTAATTTTTAAGATTTAGGGAAAACCTGGGCAAAGTAAATCAATATTACTTTTATAATCAGAAAAAAAATAAATATAAGTACTATATCCAAATATAATTTTAGAGTACCCTCTGGTATAATGTTATAAAATGGAAAAGTTTTTCTCATTTGGTCAACAAATATTTATTATGACAGTGTTGTCAGATTATTCTTCCTACAATTTAAAATTTGTCATAGCTCAAGAAATCTAGGATATAATATTCTGATTATGTTTCTAGCTGGGGCAATTAGAAATGAATGTTTTTATTTTCCTTTTATGAATCAGTCTTAAATTATTCATGGTGACTTACGGTGACTCTGTTGGGTGATTTAAATTTGCAGTTAAAAGGTCTTGCTTCACTGTTAGGGTGGATGGTAGTTGCTGGTTGCAAGTATCAGAAACTAACTCTGGCCGAGTCAAGCAAAAAGGGGAATTATCAGAAGGTTATGGGAGATCCCATAGAACTAATAGGAAGGTTGAAGAATCATGATTAGTAAAATAAATTTTAGGTTATCACCTAAGATAAATGAATTCCAACTGTTTCATATTTCTTTACAAAAACTCTGCTGAAGATTTGTTGTCCCTTGAGTGCCCGAGTAGGTCACATGCCTAACCTTTGGTTATACAGGAGTTTCTAGGGACTCCTCAGCTTCCTTTATTAGCTTTCCAAGATTCCATAGAGTTGGGGGAATATAATTCCCAAATGAAAATCATTGTTGTTAGGAAGAGGCAGCTAAAACAACAAAAGCTCACTACACTGCTTATTCAATTTTGTTCTGCACTACCATAAACTCCACGAATATATTATAAGAGAAAGACCACTACCTCTCTGGTTTTCAGTTTCTGCTTTTGTAAAATGAGAAAGATATATCAGATGACTTCAAGCTTCCTGTATTTCACATTCATGGTTACGACTCAGGTAGACATTGAAGCTACCTTTGGAAAATGCTTCCATCTAGACAAGAGGGTCTTTCCTAACCCGATTGCTCTCAGGCCTCACCATTCCTCTCAGTTTTACTCAAATCTTAGAGAACATCTGTAGCTTTTTTAGCTCTTGCATATGCACAGCAGCCTCCAGAACTCAGTGGATCTCACTTGGAGAACTTAAAAATCAAACACATTTTACTCCTGGATAAGTCACGTTGTCTGAAACATAGCATTTCCTTCATCAAACAGTAGATGTTCCCGGTAACATGTGCCAGGTTAAGAATAAGATTCTTTAAATTATTTTCTGTTTAAAATGAAGTTCTGAAGTTCCTTTTTCAAAAATAAGAATTATTTATCTTAACAAAGAAAAGGCTTGGTGCTCCATCTAGAGGACATTTTATATTTTCCAGTTTAAAGGGCTTAGGAAGCCTATTAGAGATGTCCAATCCTTCAAATCTGGCTGCAATAATTCTACCCACAATTTTCTAAAACTCAAATGATTTTTTAAAAAATATTTTGAATTTGCCCATCCTGTGTAAGAATGAAGAAGATGTTTCCCTCGTCTCCCAGTTTCAACTGTTGATTATCTAAGTAACAATTTTTTTTCATTTATGAAATACTTGGGTATATTCTATGTACTGAATGTGCTTACTTCTGGGAGTTTTATGGTTTAAAAAAATAAATATGATTTCCAACAACCACTTACTAGGTTTTAATTATTTTTATCAATTATCAGAAGCTTTTCTTTTTAATTTGATAGATATTCCTGCCAGTTAAAAATATAATAAAACATTGGACAAAATTATATACATTCTTTTTCACTTAGAATTACACAGCATTTTCCTTCAAAAAGACCTGCCTGTGAAGAGAGCAAGCTATTTTTATTTTTAGTGACTGGAGTCACCGTTGAGTAATACTTACAGCATCTTGGAAAAACTTTCTTTTTATGTAAATTCTAGGACCTTATTTTAGCGAAGGCAATGTTTCCACCATGGAAATGTACTTTTAACCATAAGGAGTGCACACACAGCCTCTATTTTCCCACAAAATTCTGTGAGAAAGTCGGGTCAAATGGTGAGAGCTAAGAAAGGGGGCTAGGAATGAGGGGCTGGGAGAGAATCTGTGTGGGCGGGGGTCCCTGGTTGATCTTGGACTGTGGCCATCTCAGTCAGGGCCGTGCAGCAGACCCTGGCTGGACATCAGACAGGAGCCCTCTCCTTACTGCACTGGTTTTGTCAGAGGTAGAAAACCAACTGCACACATAGCAAAGTCTGTGAGAACGGAAACAGTCACCAAGCAGAAAGTTTTGCTCTGGGGTCTGACTTGTCATTCTGGTCTCATCAAAAAGTTTACCATAGGTCCTGAGGGTCTCCATGAGTGACAAATTAATGTATCCAAACTTCCAAGATACACAAGCCAGGGAAGTAGATTTTTTTTTCTCATAGAAGAAAAAAGCAAAATGAGAAAAAAAAAAAAAAAAGGCATGGGTCAGAGTGTCTTGATCTCTCTTTCACTAACAATTTGCTACATAGCCTTGAGAAGAAATTGTAGTTCTTCTAAGAGATGCCTAATGTAATAACTTGTATATGAATATGGATTTCTTGCAAGCAAATCTGAATGAAATTTCACTTAGAATTTCTTCAATGAAATGTAAATCTCATTGAATGTGCCACAGTATTTAAAGTTGGTGCCGCAGTCTCTACTTCTTCTCTGGCCATGTGCACACAGATCAAGATAATTTCCCCAAGGTCGCAGAGCTAGTGAGTGGCAAAGCTGAGACCAGAACTCATACTTGCTGATCTCGAGCGGCTACTCTTTCTATTACAATGTAATCTTTATAAAACTAGTTTAACATGTAAGTCTTTACAGAACCAGTTGTCAATAAAATCTCAATATCCTGTCTCGATAAGAGGTCAACTGTTTGAATGTTGCATTCTTATTTTGGAGGACAAATAACAAACAGAACAAAACTTTGTAAAAATGTAACCATATTTGGTAATTTTGAGTAAATGTGAATATATTAAGGAACATATTAAATGGTTTATAAAAATTCACTTAGCTCTTTCCTGCCTTGTTCCAAAACAGTGTCTGGACAGTATCCAATAATTTTAACCACAGTATAAAAACAAACTTGAGGATGTCTTATGGCCAGGTTTGATCTATCCTAGAAGGTAAAGAGAGAGCAGTCTAAAGCCTGTGGGATACACTATTCCTGTCTCTTCCCAGCCCACTCCCCTACAATAACAGAAAATCTACCTAATCAGAGAATTGGCCTCCCTGAGGTAGAGATGCTGGCCTTTCCCTGTCAGCTGCAGGCTAAGATTCCTCTGCACCACCCTGGGAAAAGTATGAACTACAAAGTAAAGGAAAAACTATTTTTAAAAAGGAACGACTAAGAATACTAACACTAAACAAAACTTGGATTCACTCTCAAACTGAGATGTAAGTGTTGGCTTTGCCTACGGTTTTGGCAAAAGATAATGTCATGAATTGATTCTTCCAAACTGCAAAGATTGATTTGAGATCAATGATACCATGATGTCCAAAAGAAAAGGTAGACATCAGCTTTAATTATTTTCTTGTGGTTCCTTAAATTTCTTTTTATTATTTCTAAGCATTAAAATATTTTAAAATTGTACTAGTTGAAGTCTACATTTTTTTACTGGACTGGGTAAGCTCTTTCATGTATCAATCAAGATGCAGGGCACATCATGTTCCCAAAAAATGACTCAACAAATATCAGTGTGTGCATAAAGCAGCGTAATAAGTCACATCCAAATACAATTTCAATGAAGATAATTGTTATTAATGCCATTATATACCAACATAAATCATAAAAACAACAGCAGTGCTATATGTCCAAATTAAAAAAGTAGAGTCTACATTTCAGCCAGCTACAAAAATGATGCCAGAGATGCTGTGGCCAGCTCTGGCAGGAGCCAGGATCAGGACCCCTTTCAACCTATGTCCCCAACTTCCAATCACCCAAGCTATACTGGAAGTCTAGCTGAGCCTCAAGAAGTAGTACAAATCAGTTTTTGATGAGTTCTTTCTACTACATTCAGTTGTTTTCTTTCTTTCCAGAGCTTCCTCCCATATTGCTAACTGATTTCTTAGTTTCACTTTGAATTATTTCTAAGCAAAAAAAGGCCACCCCCAGAGAAAGATGTGAATCCATAGATCTGCTGTCCCTGTGAATAATGTGGTTCAGGTGCATCAAACAGGGGTTCTCAAAACTAGCCTGTACATTTAGAATTACACCAGGAGCCCCATCAAGAGCAACGAAATCCTACTTTCTAGGTATGGGATCCAGGCATTAGCACTTTGGATTTTAAGCTCCATAGGTGATTCTAATGCAGCTTTGTTGAGTAGAGACACTCTCTGGCCAACATTCAATGATATGAGTTTTGCAATCCATCCCTTTTGGTCTTCCAGACACATATATCATAGTTTCAGAAGCCTTCTAGAAATTCACTTCTTCCAAGAAATGAATTAATACTAAACAATTTTTGCTAAGGTAAGCAGGAGAAGTTAAAGAAAGAAAAATCCAGCCTCATTCTTAATAGACTTAACCAACGTCCCAGCTGCCGGGTCTTGTTTGGTCAATGGGTCAAAGATTGTATTCTCTTTGTTTTACTCAGAGGCATACTTGCTGTTCATACTTAAAAGAAAATAAACATTAAGTTAAAGACAATGTTGAGTAAAAAGATTATTCAACTGGGATTCACAAAATCTGGATTATGTTTAGCAGTTAATAGTCATGGGACATGGGACCTTGAACTTATCACTCCATGTCTTTTTCCCATCAGAAAAATGGAATAATACGCATCCTTCTTCCAAGCTATTAATCTGAGTATCTATTTATGATTCATTAATCAAAATGCCTTAAAAGATGCATTGTTCTTCACATTGTAAAAACAGTGGGGTAGACTTTTTCCCTATGTACTCACACAAAGACATTAGATTTAGAGAGACCAAATTACAAAATCCCTAGAAGATTAAAAACAGATAAAATAATTAAAGCAGTGCTGTGGGAAAGCTTCAGTCAAACTAAAATACTGAAAGGTCTACGGAGGATCGATTGTTTACGATCCTATTCTCTAGAGACCAGAATTCTTTGGATACACCAGATGGTTTTATTTATATAACAAAAGTTCAGCTCTAGTGAGGTGCTGCTTACAAATTCACACGCAAATAAAAGACTTGGCATTTATATATTTGTACATATCCTTGCTCAGAAGAGGGAGTTCTCTTTGTTTCTTATGGACCTTTGAACACGTTTTATATTTACAATGTTAAAGAGAAGGCCCACTTCTTTTAAAAGGAACAGCAGCCTCCCAATATAACAAAGTAATCCACTGAACATAAAATTTAGCTCAGGAAAGTTTCAGACTTCTGTGGATCTCCTGTATCCAAGTACATGACAAATCTCATTTAATTCACTCTTTGATGTTCACATATAATTCTATCTCCTCAAATAGCATTATTGAAAATGAAAAAGAAACCCCAACCCTCTCCCCAACGGAATATTTCAAGCTGCATCCTGTGTCAGCTCCTGGCATGGAATCAGCCTTGTCCGCCCAATTTAGAGCACATGGCAGTGATCCAACTCATTGTGGCTGTTTGTGGTCCCAGATCAAGTTTCAAAAAAGAAGGGGCAGGAATCCGGTGACCTTCTCAAGATAGTAGAGAACAACTCTGTGCATGACTAACACCTGATCTTTCTGCTAACATTAGCTCCTAATCAAAGATGGTGCCAAGATTGCATCCAATACCAGCCCACAAACCTTTCCATCCTCCTCCAAGAGGTGTGGAACATCCTGTCACCCACTGAGTTTCAGTTTTGGAATGGCTTTCCCTTTCAGATCCAAAGAAGTTTGGTTTTATTGACACTTGAGATAAAGCTCAACGCCTGTCTTAATTGAGCTTTCCAGTTATATATAGTGCTTGTGTATTTACTATTCTTCATCGTTATACCTAGTGAGGTTTAATGTGATTAGCAATAAAGACATAGTTATAACATTCTAAAACTAACAACCTTAAAACATTCACATTATAATTGAGGGAACTCATCTACTTGGAATCTTTTTTATGTGCTTCTTTCAACCTGTCATCCTTTCCTAAAAATGTGACCATCACTCTTCCTGGGCTCCAAGTCATCCCTCTGCTCTGCTTCTGCTAGATCTTCAGGACTGGCTCAGGCAGAGATACAAACTGGGAAGCCAGCAAGGTCTAAAGAAGTGTTTTACCTTCCGCACCAGGCTCCATTTGTCTTACTTGACCAAATACTAAGTATCAGTATGAAAAACAACCTTGCCACTTGCCTAGGTAGTCCCTAAATCAGGAAGCTATTCTTAATCTGAAAGGGCCTTTAGGGAATGCTGTTCTTTGCTCATCCCCTACCTTTTACATAAAAGTCCATGTTGTGGCCTGAAGATTCTCGGAGCTCTGGATGTGTTCAAAGTAACCATTGGCTTCACCCCAGCTCCCAGTTTACACATAATATTAATATATGATTTGAATTAGCAGAGTTCCAAGTTTTCCATACAGAATTTTATCTTATTTCTATCTCCATAAACAAACAATCTTTGAAGCTAGATAAAATGAGAAAAGAGGATGGAATTATTCCGCCCTGCCTTGTTTGTTTCCATAAGGGTTCTAACCAAAAGGAAAAGATGAGTCATTTAGCATCATTCCCTACTTGGTGGTTTGCACTCTGTGCTATTGTAACCAAAAGAGGGCAGCACTCCATGGGTTTTGAATTCACAGGAAACAAAACATTGGTTTTTAAATGAACTCTTAAGCAGGCACTGTACGCTGTGTTACGTGGGATGCACAGATGAATAAGACACAGCTCCAAACACGCAGGCGCAAGAAAGAGAACCCTTGGCGTTAGCACTTAGAACATCACTAAGTGCTTGGGAGTGGTGAAAGATAAGTCTGAAAATAAAGAACGGGATGAGATTGTGAGGGTTCCTTGACTATCAGGCATTTATTCTTTATTTGGGATGCAAGGAGGAGCCACTCAAAGTTTTTGAACAAGTGAATAATATGATTAGAACACTGTTTGGGGAGGATACATCTGATAGGGATGTACTGGAGAGATTGAAACAGGGTGAGACCAAAGAGCAGAGGGAAAAATCAACAGGAAAAGACATCTAAGAAGCGACAAAGATCTAAACTAGAGGGATGGCAGTGAGACGGGAAGGGTGGGGGCCTAATGGGGTAGACACTGCAAAGTAGGAACGATGTCTTTAATGAAATAGATACAGAGAGAAAGGGATCAAGATAAGCTCAAAGTTTGATGTCTGAGAGCGGGCATATGGTAGAGCTTTTAACCAAACTTAGGGAGACAGGAGAAAATAACTGTTTTGGAAACAGAGATAGTGAATTTGATTTTGAAACATTCTCCTTTCAGGGAGAGTGAGACGTTACTACGTTGCCAAGATATAAGGAGTGCAGGATGGAAACATAGGAAGGGTATGACAAAGACTATCTTGGAAAGAAGCAGCAGCCCTAAATGTGTACTCTACCCTCCTTGCTCTGTATGCCTGAAAGCCCGATGCTGAGTACGTGGCCCACTTGCAGATACAGTGTTGGGCCTTGGTGGCCTGTGTTTCTACGTCCTCTTGGCTCCATCTGCCTCTCCTTATTTGTCTCTTTATTCTAATTTTTTTTATATTTATATCTTGTGGTAGTGCCACCTCAAGTCTTTTTGTGAATAAATTGGGATAAGCAGAGTTAATCAATCCTGATTATTACATTTTTCTCTATAAACTTTAAGACACAGCTATCTTCAGTAAGCACATAGGATCCTTATGTAAAATGCTTACCACTGACATTTACTAAAAACTAATGTGCTAGGCACTAAACTAAAAGTTTTATGCACATCATTTCATGTAATGCTGTGATTAATAAAACGTTATGGGTCATTCTGTTATTATCCCATTTTATAGATGATAACATTGAGACACAATGAGATTAATAAATTAACTTGTAATATTGCAGAGCTTACACTATAAGCCAGGCAGTTTTACCTCAGAGTTAATGGACCTAACCTCTATGCCTACTTCTCTCTGTCCAGATTGCCCTTAACATTATATCCTCATTCTCCTGGTTTTTCTCTATATGTCGCATGTTCCACTTTAGGGTGCCCATTTCTCCTTTTGAAGGAACACTGACCTACAGAGGCAGTGTCTTGAATCAGGAAACTGTTGCCTTGATAGAGACAGTACAAATTAGTAGGTTTGAGAAAAGGCACCTTACTTCATTTTCCTGAAAGTGAATTAAATCTGTCTCCGAGCTGCTACAAGTAAGGGTAGAGGAGTGACAGTTCAATACTTGTCATTTGGGAGACTCGGTTTCTCCTTCCACAAAATCATAAAAAAATCCTGGACTTACAAGATGCCAGAAAAAATGAGAGAGGCCGAGGAGCCATGTTTACTTCTGGCTCTCCAGATGCCTGTTATTCCTTGGAATATGAAAGTAGCAGTTTGCAAGCACAGGATGGCCACCAAAGCCTCCTTGCTAAATTAGAAATAATACCTACAGGATAAAACCAAACCTTGATAGAGCCAAACCTGGACCCTCTGGCATATTCCACTTGCAGGATAGAGAGGCCTCCCCTGTCTTCAGCGTTCTGTCGTATGCCACAGTTCTGGAGGAAGACACTCCTCCTCTCACAGAAACCTTGGCTACCGAGGGAATCCCGTGGGAACAACTAAGTGAACAGTGAAAGGAGTTTGTGTATTTTATGGACAGCAGCACTGTCCGTGATTGATGCTCAATGGAGAGCTGCTGCTTCAAGCGAGATGTTCCCAATCAAGGATGGGATCCAAGGGTTGGCAAATTGGCCAGACTTTACGCAATCATCTAAGCACTGGATGCCATGGCCATATTTTTACAGATTCTTGAGCCAAAGCCAATGGTCTGTCCACCTGGTCCAACAATAATTTCTTATTCCACATTGCCTCTATTAGAGTAAAGAAACTTGGGAATCGCTTGCTTCGTAGATACCCAAAATGTAAATCAAGGTCTTCTATGTCTCTGCATATACCAAAGCCATGATACAAGTCCTCACTTAGATACTCTTATCCCCTTTAGCGTTCTAAACATTACTGAAAGTGACAAGGCACTTACTTCACTTTTCAAAGACCATAATGCTGGGCTCTTGAAAAAGGCATTTAATGAAGCTTTTCTCTTCCTTACTGCCCTTGGGCTACAGGCCTCATAGAGATCCATAATGACTTCCTTAAACAAGCTCAAATTTGATTAAATGAAACATGGCCCATTTCATTTATCAGTCAAACATCAAGGGTGAGTTGTAATTAAGAGTCTGACTCCATTTTTCATGTTTGACTGCTGATAGCTTTCAAGTCTCCCCATCCGCACTTCTCCTTTCCTCCCACATGTGGGCAAGCTAATAAGAAAGCTCAAGTGCTCGCTCCTTTGGCCCCAGCAGGAAGTTCAAACCATGTAAGCCTGCTCCAGTGAGTTCTTACTTTACCCCAACCCCACCCCCTCATCACAACACAAGCCAAGCCCGTCTCCTTCTCCCTGCTCTCTCAAGCTATTTTCAGACCTGCCTGGGAGCCTGCCTTGCTCTCTTTAGAAAGCCTTACTGTGTGAGGAGTAAACCTTTTCCTATCCACAGCAGTTTCAATATCATACCCTAATTATCTACTGAGATTGAAGTCTTACCTAAAACTTCTACCTCAAAAGCAATAGTTAAAATAAAAGGAGTCACAATTTCCACACTAGGTAGAAGTAGCTTTTAAAACACAAGTGTGCAAATGCAAAAAGATAAAGATAAATGAAAGATTTATAAAGTTAAATATTACTTCTGCTTCTGGCAAAGTTAGAGTACCAGGAACTAAACTTAGCTCCTCAACAACCACCACCAAAAAAAAACCTAAAAACCTGTACAAAATATATGAAACAATGGCTTTCAGGCATCATAGGACAGTAATAACTAAGAGAGGAGAAATAGTGTGGTGAGCATTTCCATTCCCTCAGCCTATGGCTTGTGTAGGGCAGGAGAACCAAGGCATAGTCCAGCAATCTCTTTAAGTTGAAGAGACAGGGCTGAGAGATGGAGGCGGCCAAGGCAACTAGAGACTACAAGGCAGCATACTGAAGAATAAAGAGCTACACAGAGAGCTCCAAAGATCTGCAGAAGATCCCTCTTGAGTCTTCAGTTGAGTATTGATTAGTGCATGGATTTAAGTATACACTACCTGAGGCTGGCAAAAAGAAAAAAAGAAAAAAAAAATACCAGAAAGAAACTGAGAGAACAATCTCCAAAACTCACTAGAGTTTAGAACTCTGGAAATAGTTCATGTTTCCATAAGACACAATGGAAAACCTGTCAGGTTTCAGTCTGAAATGTCAGTTCTTAGTGCTCTCATGGCCAAAGAATGACCAGACACGCCAAAAAGTTAGGCAAGCATGAAAATGAGGTTTATTGAGGAGACAAAGAATTATAGGGCAAGAGCCCTATAGGTTTAGAGTATGGTACATACACCACAGATGACAATGGACCCACTGTTGTAGCAAAGTGAAAGCCAAAGGAAGGGGGCAACAAGAGAGATTGGCTCTGGTCTGCATCTTACTTTATAGCACCTGGATAGGGACCTCCCTCGTGGTTCAGAGGTCCCTGTGGAACCACTTTGATTGGACAGTTGGGAGTCACATGACCTGAGCCTTAATGGTGCATGTGGGTTCCAGGTCACTTTCCAGACTTTATGGTACTCATGCTGCTTGGCCTGTGGGCTAGAGAGTCCTTTGCATTCTTTTGCAGCTGGTGTGCCAAGTTCTGATTGGCAAATTCGTAGGGTATTCCCTCCTCCCCCAGGTATGGAGAATTAGGATGGAGCAGGACCAAGATGGGGGCAACAGCACCCACTTTCATCCCTAGGAGACCCAGAATCCTCACTATCTACCTAAACAATTCTATCTACCTCACTATCTATCTTGTAATTCATCAGACATTGGCTAGAATATTCAAAAGGGTATTAGCAGTAGAGTAAAATTAGCCCTGGGGTAAAGGTTGCTCTGGTTCATTCTAACAAAGCTTAAAATCAACTTTAAAAGGACAAATATAATATGTGTTAAGACTTGTATGATGAAAACTTCAAAACATTGCTGCAAAAACATTAAAGACCTAAATAAATAAAGATACATACCATATTCCTGGATCAGAAGACTCAATAATGTTTCGATATAATCCCCCCAAATTGATCTATAGGTTAAATACTATCCCAAACAAAATCCCATTGGCTTTTTTTGTAGGACAGAGAATCACCAAAACAACTTTGACAAAGAAGAATGAAGTTGGAAGATTTATCCTTCTGATTTCAAGATTTAATTTAAAGTTTGCAATAATTAACACAGTGTGATACTGGTATAAAGGCAGGTAATGATATCAGTAAAATAAAATAAATAATCCAGAAATACACTCTACACGTATAGTTAATTAGTTTTCAACAGAGGTGCTAGAGAAATTCAATGGGGAAAAGGTAATCTTCTTAATAAATGGTATTGAAACAATTGAATAGCCATATGATTAAGAAATGCACCTCAACCATCACCTTACAACATATACAAAAATTAACTCAAAATGGATCATAGACTTTAAAGTAAGAACTAAAATTTCTAGAAGGAAATTTAGGAAAAAATCTTCATCTCCTTGGATTTTGCAAAGATTTTTTAAATGTAACACAAAAGATAAGAACTATAAAATCATTACATTTTATTCCATCAAATTTTAAAACTTGCTGTTCAAAAACACATTGGGAGTAAACATTTCAAAAACATATTTCTATAAAAAGGACTTTGATGTAGAATATATAAACAATTTCTGCAGCTCAACGATAAGGTAAATAACACAATTTTTAAAATGAGTAAAACACAGGAAGATACATGAAAGGCAAATCAGCACATGAAAAGACGCTCAACAACATTGGTCATTAGAAAAATGTGGATTAAAATCAAAATTACTGATCATACTAATTGTTGGCAATGATGGTGAACAACTGGAATTCTCACACACTGCTGACAAGAATGTAAAGTGGTACAACCAGTTTGGAAAACAGTTTGACAACTTTTTTTTACATTAATATACACCTACCATATTACCCAGCAATTCCATTCCCCAATTTTTTTTTTAAGCACAAAACTGGGTTTGTTGAGCAGAGGAAGAGAGGATTACAGAGCAAGAACAAGATATAGGTTTACAGAGCAAGAGCAAGACACATTCGCCACAGACAACGAATGGACCCCTTGTCAAGACAAAAAGGCCCTGTTCCCAAGATTTTACCCAAGAGAAATGAAAGTATGTATCCATACAAAAACTTATACATGAATGTTTACAGAAGTTTTATTTGTACTAACCAGAAACTGAAAACAACCCAAATGTTTACCAGGAGGTAACTGGATCAACAAATTGAGGTATATTCGTGCAATGGAATACTACTCAGCAATAAAAGGAAAAATAATTGATACACACAAAAACATGAATAGACCTTGAAAAAATACACTGAGTGAAAAAAGTCAGACAAAAAAGACAACATACTGTATACATTCCATTTTTATAAAATTCTAGAAAATGCAAACCAATCTATAGTCCCAGAAAGTAGGTTAGTGGCTTCCTAGGGAGAAGGAAGGATCTTCTAAAGGGGATGGGAGGGAGAGTTTACAGAGGCACAAGAAAACATATGGGGATTATGTAAATATTCATTAAATATTTTGTTCATGGTGATGGCTTGATAGCCTTACACATATATTAAAATGTATTAAATTGTACACTTTAAATATGTGCATTTTAACATATATCAATTATATCTCAATAAAACTCTTTAAAAAATAATGCCAGAGTTTGGCAGAAGGTATGGTATATGTGAAATGGGCTTCAGCAAATGCAGTGAAGTCTGAAAACTTCTACAACTAGAACTTTTAGAATATTTCTATCAGAAGATGAACATGAGTTGTTCAACTTTGGACAAAAATTATAGCAGAGTAGAAAACTGGGACTGCTACTTCTCTGCTAGCCATCCATAGTAAAATGTTTCTATGTCCTCTAATGAAGAGTACTTAGTGATTATAGATGTTGTATTAATAATCAGTCACTTACATGCCTACATTTACTATTTAAAAACCTATCTTTACATCATTGATAGCTTTGTTTTGTGTCTTCAAATGAACCTCAATTATTCCAAAGTCTGATTTTAAAGAACTTCTTTCAGCCATTGTTTAAATAGATATCTAAATCTGAACCATCACATTGAAACTTCAATCTTCATCTTTTTATAGAGAAGGGCTATTCCTGACTGAACCAGGCAGGACGCCAGTCACTCTGATAGGAGGCCCCAAACAAGGACCACACCTGAAGTGGAGTTGCCAAGCCACCCAGTCTGACATAGGTTACAAAAAAAAGAGCTCAAAGTGGGAAAAGCTTAGAGGTAGACCCTGAGAATGCATGAAAAGAAGAATTCGCTTTCCTAGGTAAAGGAATACAAGTTCCCCTATATAAAAATGTGAATCGTGCTCATTCCTTTCAGTCCTGTAATCTCCCTAAGAGTCTTCATCTGAGAGGCTTCTCATAGAACAAGGCAATACTACAGGTGACTGCAGTAAATCCTCTTGGATCAACACTGATTCACCCTTAGAAACACAGTGCAGCACATTTTTCTGAATAAGAAGATTTTGTTTTATATCATATAATTTTTTGAGTCATTCTAATATGCCAATATTATTTTCAATATGTATTCATCTGAGAGCTTTACACCTAAGGATGAGAAATTTGTACCTAATGCTTTGATGATAGGTGTCTTTTTAAAGCCTTAATTTTTATAAATAGATATTAAATTAAGCACTGTATCATTTAATTCTATATGAGTGACTCAGACACTTCCTTGTTTTTATTTCCATTGAGAATGTATTCAGGGAATAGAAACTTTGTGGAAAATAGTACCATTGTGCTTTTGTGGGTTCTATGCTTTTGCAGATACTTTTTGTTTGTTTGTTTCGTTTTGAGTTTTTTGGTTTTTTGTTTGTTTGTTTGAGACCAGGTCTCATTCTATTGCCCTGGCTACAGTGCACTGGCATCATCATAGCTCACTGCAACCTCAAATTCCTGGGCTAAAGCAGTCCTCCTATCTCAGCCTCCCAAGTAGCTAGGACAACAGGCTTTTGCCACCACACGCAGCTAATTTTGCTATTTCTTCTCGGCCTCCCCAAAGAGCTAGGTTTATAGGTGTGAGCCACTGAGCCCAGCCCACATTTGTATTTTTAATAAGACAGCCTTCTGCATTCTTTGCCACAACAGATTGAAAAATACTGATTAAGTTTACTTTATTTTGAAAAACTTTTCCAGGTATTGTACTTGCTTTGCTTTTTTTGTTTTTTTTACCATGTTTTAACTTTATTCATTCTTGGCATTTATAGACGATAAATTAAATGTCCAGCACCTTGGTAAGTAATGATGAGAGGGTAACACATGAATAAAAAAGATTAATTAATCCATACTTTCATAATTTATTGAGTTATATCTTCTCTTATTGTTGAATTTTGACAGTATATTTTAATTTAGATGAGCAAAATCCATAAAAAATTAATAAATTAGGCTTCATCTAAATTAAAATATTTTGTTCTATGAGATACATTGTCCAGACAATGAAAGGACAAGCTTTAGATTAGAAGAAAAAATATATAACTGGTAAGGGTCTTGTATACAGAATATAAAAGAAACTGTCAAAACTCAACAATAAGAGAAGAAATAACTCAATAAACTACGAGCAGAAAATCTGAATAGACACTTAACCAAAGAGATATATTGATGGCACATAATCATATGAAAATATTTTCAACATCACTAGTCATTAGAAAAATGCAAATTAAAGTTACATGAGATATCACTACACATAGACTAAAATAGCTAAAAGAAAAAAACTGAAAAACCAACTGCTGGCAAGGATGCAGAGCAACTGGAACTCTCATACATTGCTGTCATAAAGGTAATGGTATAACCACTCTGGAAAATAGTTTGGCAATTTCTTATAAAGTTAAACATGCACTTACCATGTGACCCAACCATCCTCTCCTACGTATTTACTCTAGAGAAATGAAAACATACGTTCATACGAAAACCTACCTGTTAATGTTTATAGTAGCATTACTCATAATTTCCAAAAATTATAAATAACCCAAATGTCCTTCAGTGAATGAATGGATAAGAAAATTGTGGTGATCCATACAATGGAATACTACTCAGCAATGAAAAAGAATGAACTACTGATATACACAAGAAAAACGTCAATCTCAGATACATTATGCTAAGTGATAGATTCCAGATCCAAATATTACATACTGTATGATTCCATTTAGGGCATGTTCTGGAAAAGGTAAAACTATAAAGACAGCAAAAAAGATCAATGATTACCAAGGATCAAGAATGGAAGAAAAGTTTGACTACAATGGGACATCATAAGGAAATACTTGCGGGTGATGAAACCTGTTTATGCTGATTGTGGTCATGATTACATGACACTATACATTCTCACAACTCATAGAACTTCATAACAAAAAAGAAATTAAATTTTATACTATGTAAATTTAAAACAAAAACTAAATGCAATAAAATAAGTTAAGACTATGGAATGTTTGACCTTAATTATAAAGAGAAAGCAATGAATTTTAAGCAGAAGAGTGACACAATCAATCTTATATTTCAAGGTTCCCAGGATAAATTAGAGCAGAAGGGAAAGAACAAGAATGCTGAACTGAAGGAAAGAAGGCCAGGAAGCAGCAACTGCAATAATCTAGATATATAGTAATGAGTGACCTACTGTGAGGTCTGTGAGAACGAACATGGAGGGATGAAAGACATGGCTTTAGGAAAAATGAAAAGGAAAGAATCAAAAGTTACTCACAGGCTTCAAATCAAGTGACTAAGCCAACAATAGTAGTATTTGCAAAAAAAAAAAAAAGGCAATCTGAAATAATACACTGTTTGATGGGACAGAAAATGAGCTATCCTAGGAAAAAAGCCTAGAAGGCAAAGAAAACCATAGCTTAGATCTCTGAAGTACAGAATGAGTTGAGGGGATTGAGTCATAAATCTAGAGATGATATCTGAAACTTTGGAGATGAACAAATTGCCAAAGTTCGCGAAAGGAAAGGAATGGAAATAAAGAGGAAGAAAGGAATGGGGAGGAGGATTACAGAACCCAAATTAACATCTGCTACAGATACAGATAGATATTCATTTTCCTAATTGTTTAGAGAAGGTTATATTCACCAAACTAGAGGCTGGCTTCTCAACTTCTATCCCCCTGTCCACTTAAAGAAGAGATAATAACTTCTAAGATAAGGCACTTGGCATTGACGTTCATGATGAAGATTAAGAAAACATTCAACAAAATCTATTAAACAATATCCTTCAAGTTGGCCAGGAGTCACTACCAAAATAGTTACTTATTACCTCCCAAAGTAACTCATATTTTTCCAGGACAAACTTACTACAGCCTTTGCTCTATGCTTTTTAACTTCATCCTTTCATAGCTATGCCTCTTGTTGATGACATGGTGCAAATTGATTGGGAACATTAAAAGCCATCTGCAGTTGACCTTTATCATTTTCATATCTCAGTTTCCCTGTATTTACTCTGAGACTCCCCCGAAAATTAGAACAATTTAAATAATGAAACATGACATGCCCTGGTCGACCCATGCTTGGACAAATTGTCCTCCAAGAATGCTTGCTTCATTATATAAATCAATGTTTACTCCTTCTAGACTATAATTTTTTTTTAAAAAAATATCTCTTATAGAGTCAAAGGCTGTTGCTAAGTCAACAAAAGAAAAAACGACAGTAGAATGAGCTGAACATTTATGTGGTGGAAGAGCTTTCTCCTTATTCGGGTTGAAAAGAGTTTGTAAAGGATTGTGAGAGAGAATTCTCAAGTACGTTCACTTGCTCAGGCTAAAAAGCACTTATTTTGCTTTTTTTTTTCACTAGGTGGTGAGATGCTAAAGAAAATCAACTCTGAGTTTTCCTGCGGTTGATTTTTTGAGAACAAGGAAAGCAGTATTTGTCAGATAAGGCATTATGTGGTAGAGGTGTAAAATTATGATTCACCATCATTTTATAGCTTAAGTAGAGACAAGTAAAATATGAAAAGGTGGAAAATCAGATGATTACACTTTCAAAATAATTCTTGGCCAGATGAACATTCCCTAGAAGAAAAAAAATTCTATAATTAGCAAGAAAAAGAAAACCTTAAAATTAATTATAATATTATATTACCCAAAATTAATACCAATTTCTATCGCTCTTACTTTGGTTCTCAGTATTTCTTCCCTTGTTTAATGAAACTGACTCAGTTTATTGCCCTGTTTTGAGACTGGCTCCCTTCCACTCAGTCCTCTATAAAGCGTTCTTCCAAAACTCAAATCTGGTTATATTACTCTTGATTTAAATAAAGACTTCCAGTTACTCTTTCAAAAAATCAAAACCAAACTTTTTAGCCTGTTACAGAGCCACCTCACAGTCCAGCTCTAGTCCCATCTTTGGACAGTTTCCACCCACCACTCCGATGAACACACCCTTCACTCTGCTAAAGCTAAATCACTCACCATTCACTGGAAAAGCTATTCCAATTCCATGACTGTTACCAGGGAAAGGACTAGAATGAGAAGAACAAGACATTTGCTTCAGGCACAAAGTTTAATAGGATGCCAAAAAACTCAGTAATCAAGATAAATATTTTAATACAATATTTTTAAAAATCAAAATAAATGTAAAAATTCATGATAAACAAAATCTTGAAATTTTAAATGAAGACAGTATCAGTTATTCCTTCCTGAAATTCATTCTGCTTAGGAAAGTCTTATTTATATTTAAAGACTAACTTAAATATTTCTTCCCAGAGGGGACTCTCCTGCTTTCCCAGAGCACAGCATTTTTCTCTGCCCTCTGACTCTATCGCCATTTAACTCCTCTCCAATTCTATCTCTCCAAGTACTTGCCTTCTCCTTTGAACTGTGAGAACTTTTAAACCATCTCTACATCCCAGAGACTGATATACATTAGGAGTTCCACAAATACCTACTGTATGAATAAATAGATCGGTTACAGTAAGTACAGACTAAGACACAGAATTTGGAATCAGAAGCAAATTCCAAGTCCACATCCACAACTCATACATTTATCAATTTTATGGAGCTGGTAAATCTCTGAGCCTCAGTTTCCCTCTCTTTGGAACGGAAATGAACTTACTTCCACAAGGCTTTTGGAAGCTGGATATTTATCAAATTTTTTAAAGAGAGGTAAAATAGAGTAAACATGTATTCATTCACTTGAAGTGAAGAAGAGATGAAGAGAGAAAAGACAATGTGGTTTACCCAGCAAGAAGAACTATATCTTCGAGAATAAAAGTAGGAAAAGCACCAAGGACACTGCTTGGGAACTGCAAGTGGTTTGGCATGGCTTCATGTAAAGAGTGACTGAGCCATGAGAGGATGAGATAGGAAACAAAGTAGGCAAAACCTAAGCCACGGATGAGGCTCTTGTCTGTTACTCCATCTAAGGCATCTTAATTCTATCCGGGAATATTTAGAAAAACTGAGTCAACCCTGAATTAACAAGAATGAGTTTCTGCCAAAATTGTAAATGGGGTTAGTGAGTTTAGTTGAATTTGGCTATAGAGGAAAAAAGGAAAATTAAGCCATTGCACATTAAAGTTTTCAAACCATTATCTATTTCAAATGTACCATAAGATGGGATTTTAGGCCAGGCGTGGTGGCTCACACCTGTAATCCTAGCACTCTGGGAGGCCGAGGCAGGTGGATCGCTCAAGGTCAGGAGTTCGAGACCAGTCTGAGCAAGAGTGAGACCCCGTCTCTACTAAAAATAGAAATAAATTATCTGGCCAACTAAAAATATACATACAAAAAATGAGCCAGGCATGGTGGCACATGCCTGTAGTCCCAGCTACTCGGGAGGCTGAGGCAGTAGGATCACTGGAGCCCAGGAGTTTGAGGTTGCTGTGAGCTAGGCTGACACCACGGCACTCACTCTAGCCTGGGCAACAGAGTGAGACTCTGTCTCAAAAAAAAAAAAAAAAAAAAGATGGGATTTTTAAAAGGAAATTATAGTAGGGTTAGAAAGAGAGAAATTCTTGAGATATTGGGGAAGTAGAGTACATAAGATTTGGCAACAGACTGCAAGGGCACAAGGAAGTTATTGATAGTGAGGTATTTAGGTTAGAAGTATAATGCATGAATAGAAATACTAGCATTTAAAATTTTTCTAATATAAAATGGACAACTAATTATCTGGCCTTAATGCTAGTCTCTTTCCTCAAACACCAGCACTATAGTTTTATCCAAACATTGCATAGGTCTCAGATGTTGCCTTTCCTGTCTTTTTTGCATATAGCAATTAAGAAGAAAGAATGAGAGAAAGAGAGGGAGGCAGAGAGGGAGAAATGGAAACAGGAAGAGGAGGATAAAAGGAGAGAGAGAGGGAAGGAAAGAGGGCGGACAGGAGGGAAGGAAAAGTATAAAAGCTACTTTTCTACACAGTGCATGTCTTCAGTATCTCAAAAAAGACAAATACCACTGATAAAAAGCATTTTCCAAACAAAGAGGAAAGTGTATGAAAATATATAAAAAGAAATAGGGTATCACTAATTCAGCAAAGCTTGCATTTGGAAAGAAATCACGTTACCACCATTTGCCTCTCAAGGCACGAATGGCTTTACAGTACGAAGGCGTATCTATCAGTCAGGGTCCTGACAGAACACAGATGGCAGGATCAAAAGGAGTGACTGAAGAGGGTTTAAGGTATGGGTGGGATTAAGGGAAACCAGCAAGTATTGATAAAGCACCTCAGGACTAGCAACAGTGGAATCTATTAACACCTCTAGGCATGGAGGGGCAATAGAGGGAGCAGTTACCAGAATCCAGGGGAAGCTGGAGCTGGAGCTCTAGGAAAAGGCTATGGCAGCTGGATAGGCACTGTGACTTTGAGGAGTGCAGTCACTGCCTCAGGCCCGAAGGGCAGGAACCAAACTGTCTCTTCCTGGCCTCTGATCCCTGCTGGTGCACCCCATGGACTGAACTCAAATGGAAGCCAGAAGCAACGGAGCTCAGTTGACCCTATGAGTAGAGGTCAGCCTGAGACAAACAGCAGGGTGTATACTGCAGGAGAGATGGAGGAGAATAGAAGTTACTGGGGGTGAGGAGAGGCGGCAAATGGAGACTATCCAGTTAGTTCCCTGATGGCAGAAACCCTTTGTCATAGATCTCTGCACATGCATCCCACCACCATTACCTCACCACTCTGCTCACATCAGATACAATGCTTGGCACAGAGCTGGCCTTGATAAATGCTTAATGAATAAAGAACATAATGGTATATATATTGTTAGCAAAGATTAGAATAAACAGGGAGAAAAGATCAGAGGATTGGAGAGAACCAAAGCACATCTAATCTCAATCTCTTTGGATCGTCTTTCCAGTTTCACAAATCTCTAAAGAATCCTAGAAGAAAAAGTACCAGAAAGACTGGAGGGAAGAGATAGCTTTCACATTTTTTAAGGACCCACCTCAGACAGGCCTCTTTCTTTAGTCTCCCACACAAGGGGAAAGCACTATCGTGAGATGATTTTCTAAATTTATTCATTTCAACAACATTTCCACATTTCATTTCATGCCAGTCCCCCTCCATCCTTGGATACCCTCTCCATTCCTCTCCATTAATCTTCATTGAAAATCCTCTTCATGCCAAGAAATTTTCCCGTTATTTTTTCCCCTTCTACATTAATGCATAATATCATTGTGTATTTATTTGCTTTTTGCTTTATAATGGTCTTGTTTTTTAGATACGTGCACCCTGAAATAGTACCCTGAAGGAGAAATGTGAAGAAATCTGACAAATTTAAAATATACTACAAGACATATGTTGTATAAATGACATCTCCTTATTCTTCACAACTGATTGGCAATATAGAGATTGTTAATCTCTGTTTATAGATAAAGAAACTGAAGACAGCCAATTTTCATAAAGCTACACAGTGAAGCCAAGATTTCACGTACCACATTCTTGTGGGAGGAGGGAACACATCTCACAAACTTCCACCTTCAATCTTCCAATCCCCATCTTTGTGATAATAGGGACTTTAATGGCCCCAATTATTCATAACCACCCCCTACATATCCATGGCCTTTGCCATGTGACTTCACAGTTCCTCCCATTGAAGGCGGAATACTAGCAACATAACATAACCAAAAGATTGGAAAGTGCTTGCAACAATTGGGCTTGCTCTCTTGCTCCTGTCATTGCCATGAAAACATTACCCAAGTTGGCCCACTGATCCCAGGAGGAGAATAAGAGACAAGAACAAGCCAAATCAACCCGGCCAAGCACAGCTTAAACCAGTTGACTTCCAGACACATGAGCAAGCCCAGATGACCTCAATGGAGTCGCCCAGTGAAGCCCAGCTGAGATCACCCAACCCTCAGCTGACCTGCAGATCTAAATAGTTCCTGTTTAAACAACAACAACAACAACAACTCTGATTTCAAAATGCCTGCTCCTCTACTATATCCCATTATTCTTAGGCCTGATACTAACTTACTCTCTGATCTCAGAAACATTGACCTCTTTGGAATTCAATTCTCCGTTATAAAGGAAGAACTGAAGTTCTCTTATAATGGTCTCCAAATTTTTAAGTTCTAATATTCTACGATTTTCTTAAATTTTATTTACAGAGGATTCTGTCATTCCATTATTGTTTCCTTTTCCTTATTCTTCTCTCTAAATGATAATGCATACAGAATTACAAAACAGACTCTCCTAAACTATTTGTTTCTTAGTTAATTCATTTAACACACTTACCATATGTTGAGCATAAGACAAAGCTCTGTCGTCAGAAACTTGTAATTACGTAAATAAAAGTTAATTATGACAAATAAGATAAAAACATCTCTCAAAACTTTTTTCATAACTAAGTTATTGCTTTTATTCACAGGTAGATAATTACAATGTATCCAGGCTCTCTGTTTTTTTCTTTTTTTTTTTTTTTGGAGAGAATATCTTTAACAGTAAAGAGGGCTCAGTGAACAAATAATCATCTTTCAATTGATTATTAATTTTCCTCATTAGTGCTGTCTATGCCAGCTCACCATTTAGGATTTCCACCCCATGCACTCAGCAGCTAGCTCTATGCAGTTCTCAAGAAACTCAACAGCCTTTCTCCATGAGGATAGGGGCATGGGACACATGAGTCATAGGGACACACCCTATGATGATGTGTTGTTATGAGTTGAATTTTGTGCCCCCCACACAAATTTGTGTTGGAGTTCTAACCCCAAGTACTTCAGAATGTGACATTATTGTAGATAGGGTCTTTACAGAGATGATTAAGTTGAAATGAGCCCATAAGGGTGGGGACTAATCCAATATGACTGGTGTCCTTACACAAGGGGAAATTTGGACACCAAGACAGACATACACCAATTGAGGTGAAATGAAGAGACACAGGGAGATGTCATCTATAAGCCAAGCAGAGAGGCCTGGACCAGATCCTACCCTCACAGCCCTCAGAGGAAACCAATCCTGCCGACACCTTACTGCCAGGCTTCTAGCCTCCAAAACTGAGACAATAAATTTCTGCTGTTTAAACCACTCATTTTGTGTTATTTTGTTATAGCAGACCCAGCAAACTAATACAGGTGTCCCTGTGTATACCCACAACAGCTAGTCCCACTCTAGCCACAAGGAGACCCATCTAATAAAAAGGAATGTATTGTGTATTTGAAAACTGAACTTGCCTATAAGCAAGACACCATCTCTATAATTAGAGAAGTGCATCTGTTTTTATGACACTGCAGTTTCAGTGGTACTTGAGCAGTGATAAAAATATGACTGCGGCTTTGTGATTGACATTTCACAAAGGAAGGGGATAAATGTCTATTTAATAAACTACTTTCAAGGAATAAGAATTTTCCTATCACCTTAGAATGGTAATTCCAAACTCACAAGAAGTCAAAGCCATACAATCATTTTGAAATTTCTTTTCATAATTTTGTCTTCATTCAACTTGTAACTCTAGAACTATGGCATATGTGCTGGGGAAGTGAATTGTTAATATGAAGATAGGAATTTCTGTTCTTAGTTATAGGAATTTATTTAAATTGTAGCATTGGCAAGGCTTTTGTTTTGAAGAGCTTTACCAAAGCAAATCCATCAGTTCTGAAGTCAGATTTCTATTAATAAATGCTAATTTTAAATGAAGAACATACTTGAAATCCTTTTCTCACTTCATGAATCCATACATGACTATAGGAAAGCAGATATTTACTTGCCATCTTCATAAACTTCCATCATTGCCAGATAGCTTTAATATTCGAATCCCTCCATATGTCCTA
The DNA here is from genome assembly GCF_020740605.2 of Lemur catta. NCBI lineage: Eukaryota > Metazoa > Chordata > Mammalia > Primates > Lemuridae > Lemur > Lemur catta. The sequence continues at coordinate 35,099,140 of NC_059133.1, forward strand.
ACTTAAAAGCGCCCTCTTCCCCCAAACCTGCTCCTTCTTCCTGCTGCCTTGCACATTTCTGTTAACGGTAGCACTATTCTTTCAGTTGCCCAGGCAAGGACTTAATTATGAGGGATACCCTTCTCTTTCCACATATTCAGTTAGTTATCGAGTCCTACAGTTTTTCATGAAGTGGCTGTATATGCAAAGCAGCCCCCAAATGCAGGAGCCAAAAAACCAACGATGAGGCAAACAAATTCAGTTTGGTGGTATGGTTGTTTTATTGGGAAACTTGCAGACAGTGGGCAGCCAGCCACAAGACAGGTAGATCTCTGCACTGTTACTTCCAGACTCAGACCTTATATACTATAGGGAAAGGGGTATATATGCTTCAGAGGGAATGGGTAGGAATTTGCTTAACGGCAGAGTTTACAATAAGTGTGCATTTATGATCGTTGACCTAAGGGCTGGGTAAGTACAGGCTCTTACACAAAGAACAATAAACTGTAAATCCTAGCGTAATTCCCAGAACTAGGGTTAATGAGAAGTCAACAGGGTGGATTAGCATCCAAGGTGGAGTTACTTTAGCTTCCACATACAGATTCTATATTTGTACTTTATTTGATAAGCTGCCACCTCATTTCACATTCACTTGCCCATCCTACTAAAGCAGCCTGTTCAGTGTATCCCATATCCAAAATTTTTCTCTTTAAGCCAGGCTTACCTTGTTTAATGTCCCTTAGCACAATGTCATTTAAATTATTCTTCTATTCAAAATTCTTGGAAGGTTCTCCATTTCTTAACAATATTCAACATTGGATGATTTGTTTAATAATTTATATCCTACTTATCTCCCTTTATCTCCTCTTACTCTCCTCCTAATCCTATTTACAATTTGTACATGTACCACTTTTTCCCCCTTTTCCACACTTTTCTTCATAACTTTCTTTTTACTCAGAATGCCCTTACCTCCTATCTCTGCCATTCTACCAATTCTGCAAGGCCCATTTCAAAGATAACCTTTTCTTTTTCTGAAATCTGATATAGCCACACAATCTCCTACCCTAAACCTTTGGGACCAATGAATTTCTGAATTTAGAATCTTTTAGGATTTATATGTGCACATGCCATTTATCATATAACATCCCCACCAGAGTCTCATCAGTCTCCTGAGATGAAATACATTAATTTTTATGCAATAAAACTTATAAATAATGTCACACTGAGTGGGGTATAAAAATACCATAAATAGCGTCATGTCAGTTGAAGTCAGAATTTTCAACCAGAAGAGTTTACCACAAACTTATTTTTTAAAAACTCAGTCTTCAGGGCTTCATAGATTTTGGAATTGTGGATAAGGGTTTATGAACCTGTCATACTTCTCTCATACTTAAAATGCTAAAGATTTACTGATTTCTACTCAGTTTATGTTTATTTATATCTATCATACAAGAAGAAATTATTATTGGCCAGGTACTATACTAAATATTTTATATGGATGCATTAATAAGGGACCTGCCAGAAAACCAGAAACCACTTCAAGAATTTACAACAGAGAAATTAATTCAGGGAATTGGTCATACAAGTGACTGAAGAAACTGAGAGCCAAACAGGAAAGAGTGAGAGAACCAGAGAGCAGAAATAGCAGGAACCCACTGCCATCCCTAGGATGGAGAGAAAAAAGAGGTGATGCTGTAGGAGCCCAGGAGCTAGGGACACCTGAAGGAGGCAAGAAGCAAGGTGAGTCTGTCTAGCAGGAGCTGTCAAGATTCCAGTTCTTCCCAACTTGACCTATACATTCAATGCAATCCTGCTCAAAATCCCAGAAAGTTATTTTGTGGCTATTAACAAACTGATTCCAAAATTATATGGAGAGGCAAAAAGACCTAGAATAGCCAACACAATATTAAAAGAGAAGAACAAATTTGGAGGATTGACACTACCCAGCTTCAAGACTTACAATAAAGTAATCAAGATAGTATGGTGTTGGCAAAAAAAAAAAAATAGACAAATAGATCAATAGAACAGAAAGAGAGCCCAGAAATAGACCCATAAATATAGTCAACTGATCTTGACAAAGGAGCAAAGACAATACAATGGAGCAAAAATAATCTGTCTTTTCAACAAATGGTACTGGAGGTACTAGAACAACTGGACATTCACATGCAAAAAAAAAGAACAAATCTGGACACATACCTTACATCCTTCACAAAAATTAACTCAAAATGAATGGTAGACCTAAATGTAAAATGCAAAACTATAAAACTAGAAGATAACATAGAAGAAAACCCAGATGACCATGGGCAAAGCAACAATTTCTTAGATACAACATCAAAGGCATGATCCATGAAACAAAGAATTGATAAGCTGAACTTCATTAAAATTTAAAACTTCTGCTCTGTGAAAGACAATATCAAGAGAATGAGAAGACAAGCCACAGACTGGGAGGATATATTTGCAAAAGACATCTCTAATAAACGATTGTTATCCAAAATATACAAAGAAATATTAAAACTCAATAGTAAGACAACAAACAACCCAATTAAAAATGGGCCAAAGACCTTAACACACACCTCACCAAAGAAGATACAAGATGGAAAATTAGCATATGAAAAGATGTTACACATCATCTTAAATTTGCAACAGGAAAATGCAAACTAAAACAATAATGTGATACCACAATATATCAGTAAAATGGTCAAAATCCAGAGCAATACCAAATGCTGGCAAGGATGTAGAACAACAGGAACTCTCTCTTCTTCATTGCTGGTGGAAATGCAAAATGGTACAGCCATTTTGCAAGACAGTTTGGCAGTTTCTTATAAAACTAAACATACTCTTAACATATGATCCAGCAGTTACACTCTTTGGTATATAACCACAGGAGTTGAAAACTTATGTTCACACAAAAACCTGTACACAAATGTTTATAAAACTTTATTTATAATTGCCCAAACTTGGAAGCAAACAAGATGCTCTTCATTTGGTGAACGGATTAATGAACTGTAGTTCATCCAGACAATGGAATATTATTCAGCATTGTTAAAAGGCAAATGGAAGCACAAAAAAGTTTCAAGAGTTTATTTGAGCAAACAATGATTCATGAATCAGGCAGCTCCAAATCAGAAGTGCTTTGGGTGGCCCAAAGAGAGAACACAAGGAGGAAGCTTTTATAGGATGAACTCTGGAAGTAAAGCAAAAAAAAAAAAATTGATTGATTATACTTATACAGTTGCTGTATTTGGTCTATCCTGCTGTAAAGTCCCTGGTTATATAAGTTAGTGGTTGACCTCTGATTGGTTGAGCTTAAGTTTTATTTTTCTTTAATACAGGCATTTAACAAAAAATAGCCCAAGTTAAATTTTGCTAATATTTGCAAATCAAGCAAGGTTAAGGTCACTTATAAGAGCTAACCAGCTTTGTCTGCTCAGGGATTCACCAGGCTTCATCTCCATTTCAATTTACTTTAATAGCATTAGAAAGAAATGATCTATCAAGCCATGAAAAGACAAGGAGGAGACTTAAAAGCATATTACTAAGTGAAAGAGGCCAATTTGAAATGTCTACATACTGTCCCAACTATGTGACAGGCAAAGCTATAGAAACAATAAAAAAGATCCATAGCTTCCTGGAGTTGGGGAGGGTACTGAGGAGGGATGTACAGCAGAGCACATAGGAATTTTAGGGCAGTGAAAATACTCTGTGATATTACAGTGGTGGAAACATGTCACATACATTGCTACAGACTCACAGAATGTACAACACCAAGAGTGAACCCTGTGGTGACTATGGACTTGGGTGATTATGACATATCAATGTAGGGTCACCCACTTAACAAATATATCACTCTGGTAGAAGATGTTGATAAACGGACAGGCTATACATGTATGGGGATGGGGGATTATAGACTGAATATGTCCCCCCAAAATTCTTATGTTGAAATCCTAACCCCCAATGTGATGGTATCAGGAGGTGGAGCTTTTGGGAGGCAATTAGGTCATGAGGGTGGAGCCCTCATGAATGGCATTAGTACTCTTGTAAAAGAGACCCCAGAGAGCTCCCCACCCCTTCTACTATGCGAAGACACAATAAGAAGATGGCTGTCTATGAAGCAGGAAGCAGGCCTTCACCAGACACCAAATCTGCTGGGCTTCCCAAGATCTATGAGAACTTCCAGAACTGTGAGAAATAAATTTCTGTTGTCTATAAGCCACAGTATGGTACTTTATTATAGCAGCCCAGAAGGACTAAGACAGGGGATATATGGGAAGTATCTGCACCTTTCTCTCAATTTTTCTATGAACCTAAAACTACTGTAAAAAATAAAGTATTTAAATTTTATTTCAAAAATTAATGACAAAGTTTGGATTTTTGCAACAGGGCATTGGGTTTATTCCCTGTCCTCAAATTCTAGGAACACTCAAAGGTCATCTGTGACTATAAATTTCCTAAAACCCACAGACTATTTCACTCTTGAGTTCCTTCATCACTTTTGGATGAGTGCCCCTCCAGTTCCAGTTATTTATTTGCATCTACTTTGTCATTAGGTTTAGAACATACTGTGCCTTTGTCGCTATTCGTTCTAGTACCTCTGACCTTTCAGCTTCAAGCTGGAATTTGGGAGGGAAAATCTTAGAAGCTTCCTTAGCAAAGAATGAAGCACAAAACTGATTGGACCTCTGCTTTTTTTTTTTTTTTTCTCATGCCTTAAGACCTCTTTCACCTCATCATCAAACTGCACTACTTTGGATTGGGCCCTGACAGAACTAAAAAGTAAGGGAATCTGTTTTCTCTGTTCTTCGCTACCAAACTCCCAACCCCCAGGAGCTCCTACTCTTTACAACACCCCACCTTTCAGTGCTCCTCTCTGACAAGGAGCCCAACATGCTCAGGTGACCCTGTTCCTTCCTGCCCTAAGAGAAATCAGAGAAATTTCACAAATTTTCACTGATGGTACCAGATGACTCCAACACGGAATGTACTGTTCTTGACTGAGTAAAAAGGATGGAAATCAGAAACTTGAATTTAAGCCCCAGATCTATCACAGCTTAAACTTGGGGGGCAGTTATTTGACCTGTCTGACCTTAGTTTCCTGGTCCAAAAAATAAGAATGGAAAGAATAAATACCATACATGGTTGTAAAGAGAATTAACTATGGTAGTACCTGTAGAGTGAACTGCAAAGCACTAGACAAGTTACTGCTTAGATATTATTGTTGGATCCTGTAACGCACAGAAGTCCATGTATTTTAGGTTAATGGTAATTTTCAAATGTCTTGTAAGTTGGAGAGACATTTACATTCACAGTGACATTAAGGACTAGTTGACTGCTTCCCCCATCTCTCACCACCATCGTTCCCTCTGTTCTGGAGCATTTACAACCCACAAGGAGTTCATCTACAGGGAGACAGCGAATATCTAAAGGTCCAGTTCCATGCTCTGGAACAGCAATACTAATTCAAGTATGAATAAGATGGCCCTCTTCCCATAGGTTATTTTGGATAGAATTCTGCTTTTAATGTCTCCAGAGAAACTGAGATTTTAGACTTTAGAGAAATCTCAAGATGATTTGTTTTGGCCTACCCTTTCTCACAAGGACTTTGAAATTAATTTTGTTATGATTCCTATTTTCTATTATTTCAGTCATAGAAAATTCCAGAATTAAATAATTAAGCATTATTTTGCCTTTTTTTCTTTTGTCATTTCTTTAAAATACAGATAGAAGTATAATTTTCCAGCAACAGCTTTTAAAAGTAAAGAAATAAAACGCGTCTATTTGCTTTCTATTTATTTCTTTTTCTAGACTTACACTGGGGTAGATATGAGCTTCAGAGAATCTGCACACTGTCCTAATTATATAAAATAGTTGTGTGTGTACATGTCTTTGGGGGGAAAGGGCTCTTGCTCTTTAGTCATGATACATGACTCACCAAAAGTGAACAGTAACTATACGGCCCCTTACTGAGAACTAATCACAATGAATGTCTATGAACTTAAGACCTACTTCTGAGTTTTCTTTTGTCCACTACAAGGCTCCAGATCTTCCTTTCTCCAGTAGTTGTAACATTTGTTTTCTGTCTTAGAAACAGCAAAAATCTAATGACTGGCACATCACCTGCTGCCCAGATGAAAGATAAATGCAGATGGATGAATCCTGAACATTGCCCTTTGATCTCTCAGCCTGCTGGGGTAACTCTCTGGAGTTTCCTTTACAGGACAGTTTGGGAAGTTTCTTTAGAACAGCTTCATTTTTTCATTTTTATTGGATAAAAAATTACATTCTGTTCAGCACGGAACACATTATTCTGTCATAGCTGCATAGAAAGAAAAGCATTCTCAAAATGAATACCACATAAAGGATAGATATAATTCTTGAAAGAAGTTTGGCTCAGTAAGGTAAACAGAAAAAAATATTCTAGAGAGATTTGTAGGGAACAATGACCTCTGATCATGCAGGACTCTATTTGAGAGAGAGCAAACTCCTTTACATAATTGTTGACTTGTTGTTGTTGTTTGCATCAGACAGTTTATTAAGAGAAGCACAAAATGGCAGAGTACGTTGGATGCCTTTGAATATACAGAAAAATATACACACTTCTCTCTGGCCAGATTCATGATTTTCTTAGTGTAAAGTAGCACCTTTTAGAGTACCATTAACTATTTTAGCATAGAAGAACTTCTAGATATAGAAATAGTACACCTGAATAACATACTACATGAGCAGCTTACCCTTTTAATAAGGTCAGAATCACTATGCTATAAATAATATAGTAACTAATGCAATTTTGAGCACATATTTACTGCCCATGTTCTGCCTTCTTCATGCAGTCAAGAGCAACTAACACACTCTATCAAACATGGTGGACCTGAGTCAAACCTCCTCTCCTGCTCCAAAAAAAACCCTGAAGTGAGCTTCTGCCTAACAGCACTGCTTAGCTTGAGGCTCAAGAGTTCTCCTGACTTCCCAACAATGCGCAAATTTTGTTCAGGGTATTATACATAGCCCTATATAACTCCAGACGGTAGAGAACAAACAATGAAGAATGGGAGAAATGAAGGCCGGTAAGAGAAAGAGAGAAAGAACACTTTTTCAATTATCGGGAGAGAAAAATGTGTCCATCAACAGGTATTACTTTAAACAGAAGCAGGTCAAGCACTGACTTCTAGGCTGTGATTTGAGGGTTTTGAGAAAAGCTTTTGCTATTCATTCCCCCTTTTCCAATCAAATTCAGGTCCATGAAACCCAAGAAATCAGACGTAATTTGGAATTTGGAATTTTGGGGCTTCAGAAAGTTAATATACCTTATATCATGTAACACCCACAGGGGGTATGGGGCAACACCCCATTATCAAATACATTAATATTTCTACTGCAAAATGTATGAATATTCACATTAAATGTGAAAACAAAGACTGTTTATGTCAATGCATATCATGTTTGTACCCAATTAGGTCAGGTCAGCCTTTGTCATCCAATGGCTTTCCCAAGGTGGAACGCTGCTATGTTAGCTCATCCCAGCCCATCTTTCCCACCTCTCACACATATGCGTTTCCATAAGAATCACCAGGTGCCTGAGCGGTCCCAAGTTCTCCAGATTTAATTTTAATGTTTAAAGAAAAACGGGCCCAGTTCCCATCCAATACAGAGTGGGAAACCCCCTCTTCTGCCACTCTCACTATATTTTCAAGTCTTCTCCAACTTGTTCCTTCTGCTAGAGTCCCATCCTCACACACACCCAACTCTGGATGGCTGTTTCATTTTCTCTGCCTCGTGTGACCCAACTATAGAACACAGTCCCTTTTCCTTAGAGTGTCCAATGCAAACAAAGCAAAGTGAAGACAGAGAGGAGGAGAGAGATATGGAAGACGTTAAGCCTGTAGAATGAATAGATGAGACATGGCTTTGCTAGGCTGCAGGAAGTGAGGAAGAAACATTACCTTCCTGGCTTGGGTGAGAAGTTAGGGATTAGCAGTTCCTGCCAATACAGATATCACGTAGTTTCTCTGAAGATATCTCACCTTCAATGACAGAATTTTACTGAAGATATAGGAAAAGTGGGGAGGAGGTTATATCTCAGCACAACACAGAAAATGAATGAAATTCTTAAATTTAAGATTCCTCATCCATTCCCACCACTCAGAACTATGTTTCTTCAAAGCATTTGAGATTCTAGCCATGATGCTGGGGCTTCTTTCCGTATATCCATGCTGCCCAATACAGAAACCACTTGTCACACGTGGCTACTGAGCACTTGAAATTTGGCTAGTCCAAACTGGGATGTGCTGTCGATGTAAAACACATTACTAAAATTAATTTTACTTGTTTCTTTCTAGTTTTTAAATGTAACTACTAGAAAATTTAAAATTCTATGTGACTCATATGTGTTTTTATTGGACAGTGCTGATCTAAGACTTTTTCAAATCTTGTCTCAGGAGTCTCTCTCCTCTCTTGGTCTTCTTTCAGAAACTCAAAAGTTCTTCCATTCAGTATACTATGCAAACAGTCTATCCTATATTTACCAAGGCCAAGAGGAAGGAGAGGGTGAAGAGGGAATGTAGGAGATAGTTTCCCATTTCATTCTCAGACTGGCCATTAGGGTAGTTTCTTAAGTATAGCTTATCCTCTCCCAAAAATGAATTCTGCGACTGACTTTAAAATACAAAAATATTCTTCCTACTCCAAACATATATAGAAAAACATATTTATCAATCAGGAACTTTACAGAACTATGTAGAATATGATAACCTGAAATTCTTAAAATTATTTGCCTTTTTGTTGAACCAGCATGAAAAATCTTAAATGGTGGCTGATTTCTTATTTGAGTCTCAGAGATCCCAGGAACAAGACTGGGAAGGAAAGCAAAAGGAGACTGACACTCTTTAAGGAGATTTTTATCCCAGGCACAGAAATGCCTGATGAAACAAGTCTGCCTATTATTAGAAAACATCTCTTTGTTTACTCATTGAATGTGTATTGAGCACATTCTTGGGTTGACAGTACAAGTGCTGAGCAGTAGGTAATCAGAATATTCAAGTTCTCTGGAGGCAGTATCCTCCCCAGTACAGAAAATGCCAACAGATAAAAGTGTCTGATTTTCTGTATTTCCATACCCGAACATTGTCACCTTCTGATGATTTATCTTGATGGTTAAAAAATGAGTGGTGTTAATAGTCACATTTTCATTAGAGAAGAAAAATAAAGATAAGACACTACAGATATCAAAGTTACACAAATAAGGCTAAAAGATAAGAAAAAGAGCAAGATAATTCCACAGCTTTTATTTCCACAGCAAATAAAAAATACCTTGCCTTTTTTTCCTTGAAATCACCACCCTACTTTATACAGTTTAAGAACAATGTGCCAGAGCTCCTTCCTTAAAAAAAAAAAAAGGTACAAGAATAAAAAGATCACCAATCTTCAATACACATGTGCAAGAGCTATAGAAATATTATCCATAAGACTTTTATGAGTCTTGCAGAGCAAACTATATTTTATTAACGATGACCAGGATTTAATTCAATCTTTGTACACTATTTTTCTGAAGGTAAATTTAGTAAGTTAGGTGAACTTAAAGAAGTTATTCCATGTACATTTACTTCATAAATGTGGGGGGAAATCACCTAATTACTAAAATTATTGACGTTCATACATATTCTTAGGGATACCAGTTCTTCTCTTTTAATTAGTCAGAATTTCACATCATTTAGATACTTAAAATATTCAAATTCACATTGAATAAATAGTAATGACACTAGCCAACACTACATATTTTCTGTAAGCTAGGCACTATTCTAAGCACTTTACATATACTGACATTCGATTCTTACAACAACAATAAGAGGTAGTTATAGTTATTAGCCATATTTTATATATGAATATACTGAAGCACAGAGAGATGACATAACTTGCCCACGGTCACCAGTTAGTTAGTGGCAGAGCCAGGGTGTTCCCAACTCAGTTAGTTTTAGGGTCCTCATTTTTCAACATTCTGCTCTCCTTTTTAATAAAATGATAATAATAAATGACATATTGTTTAATTAATGATGGTAAGACTCTCTGAAATAATTACATCTCTGACAAAACTGAGCACAAATAATTAACAAAGCACACATCAAAATCAATCTGTCTCAAAACTAAACTGCAGGTACAGTCACCCAGAATGAGCCATACAAGCCAGTAATTTACCTCTGAACATCGTATGTGGTCCTATTGACCCTAAGGTTGAAATAAAGAGAACTGTTGATAAAACTGAAAAATAATTTTCAATATGTGATAGAGATGCAACAGGAAGGCCAGTCTACGGTAGTATGGAGAATATCAGTGCTAGAGTCCACGTAAGAAATGACGCAGGGACTGACTGGAGGCATGGCTTGCCAGGCCATCCTGGAGGGAAGGAAGGGTTGCAGATAAGAGAGATGAGAGAGGGGACAAAGTGAAGATGAATTTCAGTGAGAGAAGCCTGGAGCCTACTGGGGACCTTATCTAGGAAAATTGTGAAGCAGACAAGAAAGAGGATAAAGGGAAAAAAAGAATCAGCGAGGACCAAACCCAGGGAGGCTCGGAGCCCAGCGAAGGCCCAAGCGGGGAATCCCTCTCCCTCTCACAATCCTTCAGCGGTCAGCAGGCTTTCAGGCTACCGGTGAGCTTTTACACCCCCTACACCCAAGCACTGCGCAGCCACGGAATTGTGGGGAGGTGCATGATCCCTGAGCTTGGACACTCCAGGTGGGGCTCCCCTCCAAGGAGAGCGGCCCCAGAGGCCGGAGAGCCAGCTTTCTTCCATTCACTCTTATGGCTCCCGCCCTCCCCCACCCACTGCCACCCGGAGAGTACTTTGAAGGGAGAATTTGGCCGGCGGCCCCCTTGCCCCAGCTGGCACGTCCTGCAGTCTGAAGTGTCCAGGAGACTGGGGTCCATGCCTCTCCCCTGAGGGACCTGCAGGGGACCTGGGTCCCCAGTCTCGGAGCTCCCTACCTGCCAGCTTTTTGCTGGAGACGCCTGCCAGCGGCTCAGACACGCAGGCTGGATCCGGTGCCCCCAGGACTTGAGCAGGTCACTGGGGGACTTGGAAGGTGAGGGAGCCCACATGGGCGGAACTGACAGAAGAAAACTGGGGGGTCCGAGAAGTGGAGAACTGGGGAGGTGACCATCCCCTCCACAGAAAAGCCACACAGTCAGACTGGGGCGGGTGGGGAATATCCCAGCCCCTGGCGCCATAGCAACCTAGCGCAGCACGTTAAGGACCCCAGGGCGGGGGCGACACGAGATGGGCGGAGCTCACGCCCCACAGCCAGTCTGGGAGGTGCGGCCCCGCCCTCACAAGCAGCCTTTCCCGCTTGGAGAGACAGACCCCACCTTCCTCCCAGCGGCTCCCCCTAGTGGCCGGGAAGATGATCTCTGAGCCCCGCGGAAGCTTTGCAAAGCCTTCCAGACTCACAAAACCTGACTTCACCCAGCCTCACTCCTCCACCCACCTCTGCTGTGGGGCAGATCAAGCAACCCCCAGGACCTACAAGGCCCCTCCCAAAGCTCAGGGCATTCAAGGTCTCCACCTAAGCGACCAGAGCTTAATCACAGGCACAAAAGGACATCTCTGCAGTTGGCTGTCTCCTGTAAGATTGAACCACTGACAGGGAGAACAACTCCATAGTTCATTACAGCATCTACCAACTCAATCAAACAGGACATGGCCGATTCTTACAGGCATCACCACTGTCTCGGAGATGAAGCTGGGGCGGGTCCCAATAAAATTCACACTGCTTTGAAGAGGGGAAGACAGCAGGATAGAAGCAACCCAAGGGGACACTGCTTTTGGGGAGAGAAACAAAAGTTACAGGCTCCTGGATCTCTGGGGGGTCTCCCTCCTCCGCTGCAGAGCTCTGGGCTGACGGGGGAGCTGCCCAGAGTCTGTGCAGAGACATTCCACTGGAGAGCAGGTGCAGCAGAGAGCTGGGGATTGCCAATCCCAGCCTTCTGCAACTGACGCCATCCTGATAATTCTGGTGCAGGGAGCCAGGTCTACACAGGACTCAGCCTCCCAGTAATAGCCTTTGCATTACTCCCGCCAAACTGGGGAGGAAACAGATGCTCTTTGGGTAGTGCCCTATGACAGGGGACTGAGCATGCCTCCTCCTTGGCATGGGAGCCGAACAAATCAGGAGCCCCAGACACCACAGGCATCGCTTGGGAAGCCTGGGGTGACTGCATCCGTGGGTTCTAGGTGTGGAGAGAAAACTTGGGCCAAACAGCAGTGATGGCTCACCTACGGGGCACTCTAGGCCACTGAGACTGCACAACGAGGTATCAGCAGTCCCCATACTGATGGAACAGCCCCCCATAAGGGTTGCTCTGCCTTTGAAATCCCCAGAGCTAGCTCTGAAGCTCTCACTGTGCCTGAGTCAGAGGCTCTGCCCCTGTAGAGCACATTAGCTGTATAATTGAGTATGTGATTGCCCAGAAAAGTGATATCTAACTTAATTCTATCACCTCTGAGAAGGAACCCCAAATTTATTTATAGACCATAATACTCCTTTGGATTAATATCAGAACATGTGGAACTCTTTATGTTTTTGTTGAGCCTATTATTTTATCTCCTCTTTCTAAAAGGTTTGAGACACCAAAATGATAATTCTTCCCAAAGAACAGAAACACAGATTAGAGCTCTGTTTTTACCAGTGTGAACCAAGTCTCCTTCCAGATCCTGAATTCTTATGGGGAAGTCCCAGTCATCACAGCAGTACCCTAAAAGATCAGTTATGTTCCCCAAGACTAGATTCCAGTGTTTACCCAGGCATCAGATTGTGACATTAATAAATTTAGAAACATGAGAAAAGAATGCCTCACATACAGTCCCAGCTCACTGTTAATTTGTGATGGGACTTTAAATAAGCCATTTAACTTCTTCCCCATTTGCTTCTTCATCTGTAAAATCAGGATTAAAAATAAATTCTCAGAATTTGGTCAGCATTAATTATTGTTTGGAAATCATATTAAGGTCTGAGCACTGAAAAGAATAATGTTAAAACATCCAAATCAGTGTCCTGATTTGTTTGGGGTCAAATATCTAATTTGGCAAAAGATTTTGGTGAATTCTCAACAAGTTAATCAAAGTACTGTCTAGGCAGGTTAAAGTGACCCCTTTGAAACACCATACCAATGTCTTTCATTGTGTAAACAAGAAAATGAGTGTTCATAATGGACTGCACCAAAAGCACATATAAGTGCAATAGATAGTAACTGAATATTAAGTAAAATACCCATTTGGTGACATGTTTTTTTTTCTTTGCTATGTAGAACTTCTTTATAACATGAAATTATAGTAACCACTGGCATTTCATTGTAAATATCACATGGAAGCTTTTGCATAGCTACAACTGACTTAATAGAATAAAATTTGAGAGATTAAATGTTTCTTATTGATTATATTTTAAACAACTGTCTTGTCCTAAAGGAAAATAGCCTTTCTGCATTAGTAAAGTCTAACTTCTGAAACTTACCAGAAATATGCACTTCTTTCCTGTGAGTGGGGGGATTAATCTAGCCAACAAATATTTATTTAAACTATCATGGGCCAAGTAATATTCTAGTTACTGTGAGTACAATAGCAAACAAAATAGATGAAAACTCTGACCCCTGTGGAGTTTACATTCTAGTGGAATGGGAGGAGAGACAGAAAAATTAAAAAATGTAAATAAATAAAATACATAGTATATCAGTTGCTGACAAATACTATTTCTAAAAAACCAGAGAAAAATGACAGAGAATGATGAGATAACTGGAAGGTCTGGAATGGGTGAAGATAGTAGTTTTATACACAGCGGTCAGGAAAGGGCCCCCCTGGCAGGAGACATTTGAAAAAGACCTGTGTGTACCCTTGTTTATGGCTGTCTAGAGAAAATATGTTCCATGTAGAGGAACATGTGGTTAAAATAACAGGTTCATATAAAGGAATTCATGGAAGAACCACTTTCTGGCAAATCAGCCTAGGCAATTCTTAGCCTTTCTCTTTAGTCTTCCTGAGCCCAGTCAGCACCCCTTTACTCCTAAGGCAAAAATCACAACGCAAATTGTAGAATTCATCTGGCCACTCCCTTCTCATCCCCTCGTCATCCCCAGTAGTGTATCAACCAAAATTTGCTTCACTCTAGTCCACTGGCTGCCGTTTCTTTTGATAACATCAGCCCTCATCTGTCCTCACACTGGCCTGCTCTTGCTGACTTAGAGCCTCTAATATTCTCCAACACATTTCTGCACTGGCTCCATTCCAACTCCCAACTCTTCAAGTTGCCATCGAATGCACAGTTATGACATTTAGCGCATGCTATCCAACCAAAGTTTTAGGTTAAATTGGCCTACTTCAGCATCTATATCCAAGACAAATGTTAATATGTTTTCTCTACATTTTCATTGGAAGTATTTGTCTGTCTAATTTTAAGGCGAATATATCATCAGAACAGATGCATTCCCAACTGGCTGGAATCCAGCCATTTCCAAGCACAGAACATGATGGTGAGTGACTTGTTCAATAAAAAAAAAGAAGTGTTTTGGGGAAAAAAATTGGCAGTAGCTTTGTAATGATTGGAATGAGGAAAAAACTGAATACAAAGACACTAGTTAAGAAGAACAAGCATGACATAGGACTTGGACAAGGATGGTAATAGCTGGGTTTGGAAGGAAAAAAGGAGATAGAATGTTACAAAGGAAAAATAGGCAAGACTTAGGAGGAAAGGAATGGAGATGAATCAAAAATAACTTCATGATTTAAAGCCATGACCAAAATGGAGAAATTGAGAGGATATGCTGGTTTTGAAAACCAGTTTTTATAGTATCATAGAAGTTAAGAGAACAAAGGAAGAGTTTCAAGGCAATGAGGGTGATCAACAAGGCAAAGGCTATGGGCAGGTCAAAAAAATGAGTCAGTTAAAAAAGTTTTTAGATATGTTTCCTGAAAGATCACTATGAACAAGATTTCAGGAAAGTGATGGGGCTGAATTCAGACCACAAGAAAATAAATGAGCAAGCAGTTAGGAAGTAGAGGTGACAAGTAAGTATTTTAAGGAAGTTTGGAAGTGAAGAAAAAGTAAAAAAAAAAAAAAAATGAGACAGTGATTCAAGATGTCAAAGGTGAGAAAGGATCATACCACCCTCATTACAAAGTAACATATAAACTGTAAAATAATGTCCCTTACTAGTATTAGGTGTCATTTTCAACCTTAAAGTTCAATGTATTCTGGCCAGGAGTGATGGTTCATACCTGTAATCTTAGCACTCTGTGAGGCCAAGGCAGGAGGATCACTTGAGGCCAGGAGTTCGAGACCAGCCTGAACAAGAGTGAGACCCCATCTCTACAAAATTAGTTGGGCATGGTGGTGCACACCTGTAGTCCCCTTGGGAGGCTGAGGCAGGAAGATCACCTTAGCCCAGGAGTTTGAGGTTGCAGTGAGCTATGATGATACCACTACACTCTAGCCTGGGAGACCCAGTCTCAAAAAAAAAAAAAAAAAAAAAGTCAATGTATTCTGAAAGGAACTGGCACAATTTCTTTCTGTTAACACCTGTTGGCTTGCTATGTTATTGCATAATAGTTGATTACATAGATGCGGTCTCAGAAACATAGGAAAATACATGTAAAACACAAAAAGACTGAGGTTCTGAGAAGTCATGTTCACACCTTTCTACTCTGTAAATGAACTTTGTTTTGTTCAATGTGAAAGTGAGACCCAGAGAAAAGGGTTTTTAATTCAAGGCTCACACCCTCTCGTCTGAGGGCATATTTATAAAACTAATTGCTTTATAAAATCCAGAGTGCAAGCAAGGACTCGAGTTGCAGAGCAGCTAATAGACTTCTGCATTTGGAAACTTGGTTTCTCCAAGTCATAGAAATGAAAACAAAGCATATATGAAAAATGACTGTCCTACTGTTATTTGAGTGTTTGCATACTGTTACCCATAAAGGAGCAGAAACGCAGTGTCAGACTTATGCATACTCAGAAAGGTAAAAGATAGCATCTCGGGAATGAGACTAGAGAAATGTGACTCATTTCTTTTGTTCCTTGCCAAGCTTACCTTGACATTTACTTCCATAAACATAGTCAGCAAAGACTATGCAAAGAAATTATCTTCTGAATCTACATCTGGATTTTTTCTTGGCTGCCACATCTTAACCAGCTAGGAGAGCTTTCCTCTCTTCTACTCAATAATAATGCTAATAATTAGCAACGTAATGTACCTAGTATTGTATCTTACTTCAAACTTCTTCCTTGACTACTAGTCTCATTTTCTTTTTGCCCTAACACTGTGAAATGAAAAAGGATAATTAGTTTTGTCTTTCATTGATTATCCTGGTATGTCATGCTGGCCAAGGAGAGGGAACACTGGGACATTAAAATTATTTGGTGTTGGGATGACTGTATTTCTTTTTCTACTTATATATTAGAATGTTATCCTAGAACTAAGTTTGGAAGATAGAAGTGTACATGTATATCAATCCTAACTGGGATCTCCTGTACTTTTTTTTTCTTTTTGGTTACCTACACAACTCAAAGGAAAAGAATGGATTTGGCAATTGTTCATTTTTTGTTGTGTTTTTTTCTTAATCAACCCAAAATGATTCAAATGAGATAGTTTGAGCTTCAGATGGACTTGGGGCCTGAATTATTTACAGTACTTGTATGATGATTTTGCATTCATCTCTTTCTTATGTTTATAAAATCACATTCTGAAACTAAGTACAAATCATAAGTGTGTGTCACTCCATATACCAGTGCATTGCTTGCATTCTTACTCCTCAGCAACTCAGGCACACCTCCAATTACTGGAACTCAATATGAATTGTTCTTGCTTAAGATTATGAAAGGCTAAAAGGATTGGCCACTAGTCCCACATAAACGCACAGAGAACCTCCCATTACAGATTTATACTATCCTATCATCTTCATAATGTCAGTTAAGCTTCCTTAACCTAAATATTGTATTATAATTTTAGATGCTCCACATGATACAAAAGGAAGAGTTTTAGTGTCAATTATTCTATTTACTTGGCCAATTAGAAAACCAAATAAGATAATTCAAGCTGCTTATGGTTTGGAGTTTTTTACTCTGTTTTATTGGTTGGTTTGTTGATTTTTATCTAAATTGTTTGAATCTACTTTGTGTTGTATAGATTCTCCCCTCTGGAAAGGGATTAGACATCTATAAAATTGTTTCTAAGGATGAGGAGGGTTTTGGAGATATTTAATGTTTGCACTTGCGGTGTGTTAGAGCCAAAAGTTTTTTTCCAAGAATATCTGAAAGAGGAACTTAAGGGGCAAGAGTCTGCTTGAAAGGTAGGCCTACTAGTCTTGTCTTAAGCTGCATACACACAAATCATTGTGTTTTTTAGATTAAGTGTTTCCTTGAGGTGACTTTAGAAGTTGTCATGAGTCAGTTCCTGAGCCAGATATTTGCATACACCTGGTTTGTTGTGAAGTGTTTTCAACAACAACACTAGTAAGGGAATGAGGAAAGCAGGACAGGGCAAAGGGAGAAGTTGGACTGTAATGCAGTTGCAACAGAGGCCTCAGCCCATCTCACAGGGTTCTCTGAAACTGAAATGTTCCCTCAGACCTGAGCTGAATTGAAGCAAAGAGCTAGGTTTTTATCTTCCCTCTCACTTCCCACCTCATCCCAATCAACTAGTCATAGGAAATACACAGGGGGATATAAATTTGCACAGCCTAAAGAATTTCTTGGGGAAGGAATCAGCTGTGAACCCTCCACAGCTAACACTGCTGGCCCTTGGGGGAATGAGGGTCTTGGTTCTGAAGGCAAGCTCTGGAGTATATACCACTATATGGGTGAAGAGTGGAGATTGTAGGGATGCAAAAGCCTTCCCCATACAGTTTTTTGGTTCTACCACTGTCTAAGGACCCAAACTTTCAGATAAATTCATGAAGATATGAGATTTTTTAAAGTTTGTGGGTTTTTTCTTTTAAAAAAATTTTATTTTTAATTATTACAGGTACATAATAGTTGTTTATTTTCCCAGAGTACATGTGATATTTTGATATAGGCATACAAGGTAAATTAATCAAATCAGAGTAATTGGGGTATCCAACACCTCAAGCATTTATCATTTCTTTGTGTCAGGAACACTCCAATTCCACTCTTTTAGTTATTTTAAAGTATACCCTAACTTATTGTTGATGATAGTCACTTTGTTGTGCTATCAAATGTTATTCATTCTGTCTAACTAACTATATTTTTGCACTCATTAACCATCCCCACTTTATGTTCTCCTCCCTGTTACCCTTCCCAGCCTCTGGTAACCATCATTCTACTCGCTGTCTCCATGAGATCAATTGTTTTTATTTTTATTTATTTATTTTGCGACAGAGTCTCACTTTGTTGCCCAGGCCAGAATGAGTGCCGTGGCATCAGCCTAGCTCACAGCAACTTCAGACTCCTCGGCTTAAGCGATCCTACTGCCTCAGCCTCCCTAGTAGCTGGGACTACAGGCATGCGCCACCATGCCCAGCTAATGTTTTCTATATAGATTTTTAGTTGGCCAGATAGTTTCTTTCTATTTTTTTTTTTAGTAGAGACGGGGTCTCGCTCTTGCTCAGGCTGGGAATCAATTGTTTTTAATGTTTCACTCCCACATATGAGTGAGAACCTGTGAGATTTGTCTTTCTGTGTTTGGCTTATTGCACTTAATGTTCTCCGGTTCCATTCATGTTGTTTCAAATGGCAGGATTTCATTCTTTTTGTGGCTATATAATATTCCACTGTGTATATGCACCACAATTTCTTTATCTGTTCATACACTGATAGACACTTAGGTTGATTTCATATCTTGGCTACTGTGAATAGTGGTACAATAAAAACTTGTGTTTTTACGTTGATGGAATCTTCTAACAAGTCATTTTACCCCATTATAAATCTAAAACTTCTCTTTCATAGTAATAACTCATATTGAAAGACATTTTCTTAGAATAAAACTTTAGTTTCTTAAATTAGTATTTCTCAAACTGAAATTTTTGAAGAAATCTCCAGGGGAGGGTGGATCCATAGGATATTTTTTGCAAGGAGTTTGTACATTATTCAACATAGGAAACACTGTAAATAGGGGTAATATATGGGTTCCAGAATCAGAGAGAGCTGAGTTCAAATCCTTCATGTATTATGGCTTGCTAACTGTGCAACATTAGGGAAATAATTAAGTTTTTTAAATACCTTATGCTCTCATTCCCAAGGTTGTGGTGCAGATTAAATAAAATAACCCAGTTAGGATTCAGCATAATGCCTGGCTTATTTAGAAATACTAAATAAATGGAATATATGGTCATTTATGTCACTAAGTCTTGCAGTTGCTTTGATGTAACTTGGCACACATCTTTTTTACATTACCTAAAAAAAAGTGCTCCTAAGAAGAAAATTAGAAAAAAATCTATCACCAAAGCTATCCCATCCTATGATTGGCCAAATGTGGTGGTGAGATAATTAAGCTAAAGATACAAGTCAAAGAAAACCAGCGTTTTCAAACTCTTTTTTGCTTCAGGAAAAAAAAAAATTAGGTAAAAAGTCCAGAGAGCCTCATTTAACAAGATCAAAAGAATTGAAGTATTGCTTCATAAAAGAAGACAAACTATTTTAAAAGACAAAAAAGGAAAAAAATCAAACAAAAATCAACCTCAGTCTCTAAAGACAACTGGTAAATATATATATATATTAATTGTACAAAATCATGAATTTTAGGAAGTTTTAGTCACATAATAAGCATTCAATAGATATTCCTTAAATTGAACTGTATCATGTGAATAGAGTGAACATGATCTTGTTTACTAAATAGCTATTTAAAATAGAAAAACATAATGAATATCTACCATGTATAAAAAAATGTATTAAGAGTTGAAAGTATAGAGATAAAAAAGACATAGTGTCCACCTTTATGGAGCTCACTATTTAGGTGTGAGAATGCCATGTCAAGGAATCAGTAGAAAATAGTGACAGAGTACGTGGGAGGCACAGGGAAGAGACCACTAGCTCTGACAGGAAGGGTCAAGTTTAGGGTGTTAGACATTTTCCTATAACCAACAGCTAGACAGCAAAGGCTTATAAGCAGAGGAGTGACCTTGTTTGAATTTGCTATTTTTGAAAATTCACTTATTCAATAATTTTTTAAATGTTTTGATTTGTCTGTTATTGCCAGGTACTGTATTAGTGGGGCAAGATAGACAATCCCTGCCACTGCGGTTATAACATTCGCAGCAGACTGCAGGGTGAACTGAAACCAGGTTGAAGTTGGTGGCAAAGAGAGCAGCTAGCAAGCTGTTTCCTTTACCTTGTGGAGAAATGATGAAGAGGATAGATTTAAGAGATACTCAGGAGACAGTCCTACGTTCTTTACAGAACTCAGAATCGTATTTCATTTGCCCTAGGACGATACACTCCCAATGCCCTGCAACCCTAATTCTAAAATCTTGGATTCTGTGGCTGTCAGCTGGGTCAAAAGGTCAGTCTCTCAGTGCTGTTTCCTCTCTTCTTCCCACTGTCTTTTCTAGAGTATAAACAATCACACTCCTCGAATTCTCATCAGATAGGAAATTGTGATTCCAGGGAAATGGGCCAAATTAGCCAGCTTCCTCTTTGTGAACAGGCCTCTTCTCAATAAATAAAATTCTATTTACTTTGAAACCAGAAACCTTGTTTAATCTCCAATATCAATATCAAAGGGCAATCTTTCTACTTTTCTTGAGATGACAAAAAAAAACATCAGATGCTAAGATTAAATACGTCTTAAGACAAGAGTTTTAGGACTTCTCTCAGTCAGAATCTGCCTGATAAAAATGACTTTTTCAGGTTACTATTTTTAGCCTTCATCTTTTTCCTACCGAAGTATGTTCTCACTAGTACAAAATGTTAGCTTACATGCAGTAAGAGTCATCTCTCCCCAATTCTGTTATTAGTAAAAATAATTCCACCCAAATAAAGCAAATGATATCTGAGTGTTTGAAATGATGTCTATTAAACCATATTTCATATTACTGTAAAGGATAATTATGTCAAATGACTGTGGTAGAGACTTATACTTGAGCTCTTATTTACTATATTTTTGTAAATGTAGTGAATTTAGAGTTTGTTTATAATTAAACACTTTGAGCACATGAGATTCATTGTCCCTGTCGCCTTCCTGAGCCATCAGGGGAAGGAAGAAGACATTATACTCCTTCTTTCCTCTTCCCAGCTCTGCCAGATCGTCCAAATCAGCAAATACTGTAGTTTCCCATGTTTGAAAAATCATTTAGCATCTGTCTCAATCATTCTTCACAGCTGATGGCAACTGAAAAAGATCTTTCTGTAGACTTGTATGATCATAGAGCTAAATCTAGGAGTACAAAACATGGGTATCTTTGCAGCATAATTCCCTCCAGTTTCCCTCATCTGAGCCTGCCAGACTTCTAAACTAGACAGCAACTTGGGATGTTCCTACAGCTCCAATAATAGAGAAGCTGCATTATTCCACCCCCACTTTAAGGAAAGGTAAAAAATAGCCCACATGAGATAGGAAGAACACCCAGGCAAGAGGTTCACCACTGGCAGTGATGAAACAGCAGTTTTGACAGTACTGCCCAGGCTTCCTGAAGGAGAGAGTTTTAAAGATGTGCTTTAAAGAAAGGAGAATATTTTGAAAAAAAAAAAAAAAAAAGCAGCAGCAGGAAGGGCATTTGAGGGAAAATATGAGCAAGGAATAAAGGTAAGAAAGCACAGCATGTGTCCAAGGAAACCTGTAGAATCCAGCTGGCTGCAGTTGGGTACCTGGATGCTAATAAAACAGAACTCGATAGAAAAGGCAGGTTTAATTAATTTGTGGATTGTTCTAGGTCCTAGAGAAAGAAGGCTGAATTTAATTTAATAGACTCTTGGAAGCAAATGATGTTTTCAAGAAGAAAAAATAGGATCAGATGCTTTAGGAAGATTATTCTGGCAAGAGAAAGGAGAAGCAGGAGGTACGGAAAACATCAGGTGGCTATTTCAGGCAAATTGCACTCAAAGCCTGAGTTAAAGTGATAGCATTGGGAAAGAAATGAGGCAAAAGATTCAAGAGAATTAGAAATTAGGAGGAATTAGGTTCTACGGGACTAGGCTTCTAACTATGACTGCAGAGTAAAAAGAAGTAAGAGTTAAAGATTACTCCAAGTTCTCAAACCTGAATTAATTGAATAATTAATGCCATTAGTGAAAAATAATTAATGCCATTAATGAAAAAAGCAGAGTCTGAAACAAGTCTTGTTTTAGAGAACACATGATGAGTTCTATTATATGTATTTTTAAGTCACCCATAGGTAATTATTATTGCTTCTATTTTATAGATGGTAATAAGATGGTAACTAAGATTCAAAGGTAAAATCGATTATGTCAGATACTCCTTATGTGCCACCCCAGATACTCTCAGCCCCATTTGTCTCTGGGGCCCTTGTACAATTGGTCCACTTGAAGCTTTAATGACCAACTCTGCTTACCTGACAGCAGGAACTTCATGCCAGTGGATCACCTTACATCTCCTATCCTGTGGCTTCCTCATCGCCCCTGAGTCACAAGATCTTGCCTCACTTGCTCATGAAGCACACAGGCATAAACCAAGTTCAGGGAAACTAACACTTTACGGAGGAATCCTTTGAGCAATGGGAGATGAGAGTTCATGGATAAATTCTTCTTCCCAAGATGTACCATCCAGAGATACAGTAGTTAATATGGCCTCTTAGAAGGAGGCCCTTCAAGATTGAATAATCAGTTGCATTTGATACCAGGTGGTATGCAGGCCAGCTCAGAAGGTATCCTCATTTGGTTCTCACTGCTTCCTTGTCTCATTCTCCTTTTCACTAACATCAGCTTTCCTGGGATTGCATTCCCTAATAAAAAAAAAAATTCCCTAATAACAAATTTTGTATTACCTAATAAAAAATTTCACTAATTTCCTTAATACAAAATTTTTAAAAATTAACCTTTTGCCTCAGGCTTTGTTTTCCTGGGACCTCGTCTAAGAAAGTAAACCCTTAATGAAGATTGATTGGTTGTATATTTTATAAGCATTCTAGTCATTCAGATGGATGTGGGGGTCATCAGTGCTATTTCAGTTATCTTAGGCACGTGGTGCATTTGCACTTCTCTCATCCTTTGAAGCTGGATGTGGCCACTCCAGTGTTGCTCTGGCCAATAATGAAATATAATTTGAATAGATGTGGGTCAATTCAAGTTCTAAAAGCTTTAAAAGCCAGTGTATAGTGTTCTGCGTACCCATAAAAAATGAACTCTTCTTAATCTAAACATCCATCAAAAAAATCACATGGATAAATAAGGATAGCAAATAAAATTTCTCACAATCCATGTTTACAGCATAACTCAAAAACAAAATAAGATCCCACGAACTTCAAATTGCATGAAAAAACACACGAGTAAAGATATTAATGTTTGGGAAACCAGAGTTCCTTTTTACAAATGGAAAAGAAGATGCAAATATGGAATAGAGGAAGGTAAGGAAGGCTCCTGTGTTGTTTGATCTAAAATAGAGGTATATATATGAACTCATTTTTTTTATTTTGATACATTTCTAGCTCTGACCACTGTAAGGGCCTAGTTGCAACAATAGCCTAGTAGCAATAAAAGCATGTCATTTCAGATTTTTGTTTTTGATTATCATCCCACACTCAGTCTTCTTAAAGAAATTAATGATTCTAAATAGGGTACTACAAGATGAGCCTGGAGGATTTTGTTGCATCATAAAACACAGAGGAGCTCAAAGAATGATGGATACAAATCAGAAAGATACAAGAGCTGTCCTAAAGCCAAATTTGGGATGATTTGAGGATCAGAAAGAATAATAACAGTAAATTATATATATTAAAAAAAGAATCCATGTGTCTGAAGTGATACTAAAGAAAGTGGATGGGGGAGAAAATTTTTACAGAAAAATATCAGCTAATAAATATAGAAGCAACGTTAGAATTAGAAAACCTTTGTGCAATCACTGATGTAATAACTGATTCAAGCAAAAGTCATCAATGGATGCTAAAACCATTGGGTAAAAGTTTGAAACACAGAACATTCCCACATTCTCAAAGTACATCCTACATAGATTGCTATAAATTGCAAAGAGAAAACAGTAATTTAACAATGGAAAAGTCTAGCAAATGTCACGTTAACCAAGTAATCAAATTCCATGTCACCAATTTGGGACAAACTGACAAATGTGTGCCTCTCGATATGATTCACAGTGCTTAGAATCATTTGTGTTAAAAAACTGGATATGTATTCCACCCACTTGCCACTACAGAAAGAACAATTATTCAGAATTATTTCAGAATAATTAATCAGAATTACTGCAAAATTAAAAAAGTATAATGTATTTAAAAGAGAAACAAGTCATACCAAAAATCAAATATTCTAAAGCCAGTTCACTGAAAGCAATTAAGTAAATGACTAAATTAAAAAATAAATTCATTTGCCAACTTCTTGATATTAGCAACTTACAAAACGCTTGTTTTTTCTATTAAATAACATTTCACTGCGTTTGAGATAATTTGTTACAGCAGCAATATGAAACTAATACAGCCACTCTAGACCAGTCAGTTCACAGCTAATCCACAAGCTGACCCCAGACACCTGAGCAAGCCCAGCCAATTCAGGCAGATGATACGCCATCCTATTCAATATAACTTGCTATAAAATTTATAAACAGTTAAAAGACACATATGTTTGGTAAATTGAAATACTTGGGCCAGGCAAGGAGGCTCATACCTATAATCCCAGAGATGGGAGGATCACTTGAGGCCAGGAGTTCAAGATCAGCCTGGGAAACACAGTGAAAACAAAAAATTAAAAATAATTAGCCTGGAGTGGTGGCACAGGCCTGTAGTCCCAGATACTTGGGAGGCTGAGGAGGATCATCTGAGCCCAGGAATTCAAGTCTGCAGTGAGCTGTGACCATACCATTGCACTCCAGCCTGGGCAGCAGTGTGCTGTAAGCTGTGACCATGCCATTGCCCTCCAGCCTGGGCAGCAGAGCAAAACCCTGTCTCTAAAAAGAAAAAAAGAAACATTTGGTAAACTTGTCAAATTGGTAATTCAATAACATTTTTTAGCAAATTAACCAAAGTAAGAGAAAATGCTTCAAAAACATTATTTTCCTAATAGTGCTTATAAATGTCATACATTTTACTGCTGAATTGATAAAACTAAGTAGGATAGGCACAACAAATAAAAAAAAGTAATACCCACTGTTGCATTGCCTTCTGTACAGTAATGATTAATGATTAATTAAATATAGCCAAAGCAGTTATAAAATACGGAATAATTCAATCCAAAGCATCACACATTATGAGGACTCGTGAGGCATGGAATATGGGATTGTGTGCATGCACATGCGTGTGCGCATATGTGCGTGTGTGCATGTTTCAGAGGATAGCTGCAAAAGGCTTCAGCTCCTGTATTAATGTTTCAGTTGGCTAGAAATCTAGGAATGTGCATCAGTTTAGAACATATATGGAGAAGAAGGCAAGAGAAGGAATTACTAAAAATATATTAAGAAAAATAGAAGAAAGGGAAGTAAGTAGAGTGGGTACTCAATCTCTAGGTAGATAAAATAAACACAAAGGTGATTGTCAATCCATTGAGAAATAAACCTAAACCAGATTACCAGTCTAGTGACATGGGACCTTGAACATAGTCTATAAAGACCAAGATGCAGTGGCGTCAGCATGCGGTGTTCCTGGTAATGGAAAGGCCACCCTGTCCCAAATGAAGGTAGGAAGAAATGATGATTTCATGAGAAAATGAAGCTGCCAGAGCTGAAGAGTCTTTCATCATCATTTCACGCATAAATGTGGCCACAAACAGATACTGAATGGTAACATCCAAGTGTAACATCTGAATGAGGCACCATGGCCTTGGCATCAACAAATGTTTTAGTCAGTATACTGCAGCAGTTATGATTTGCATCTATTCATCCTTGTGGATCTTGGAATGATTCCCTCTTATTTTTAATGATATCATATGATATTTGGTCTTACAATTAACTCTGAAAAGATCCAGAAAAACAGTCTACTCATGTTTTGATGGAAATGTTTTTATCTGCAAATGGTTGATACTTTTTCCCAGTATCTTTTAGAACCAAGCTTTTCATAATTTCCAGTGGGTACACTGTCAGGGACTGACAGCAAAGTTCCAGTGCTTTGTAAACTTTTCCATAAACCACCTTCAGAAATATTTATTTAAGTGCTGTCATGCCAGGGATATCAATTTACCACTTCTTATCCAGAATCATAGATTCTGGGTAGATAAAGGGGCGTATGGTAGAGAGAGACAATATTTGGGGAATAGGAAGAAAAAAGTTATTGAAAATTATTACTATTTGTATTAACATCAAGATTCATGATGTTTGCAATTCTTAATATATATTTAAACATTTATATGGGCTGGGCTAAAAATACTAACAATTTTTACTCCTCAGATAGAAAAGGTCTTAATTAGAACAGTTTGGATACTGCCCAAGAACAATGGTAATATGTGATACAAATATAAAAATCTGTTGATTATCTTAAAATAACATCTTCTGAAGTGGTCTTATTATTTCTATTTCCCTTAGAAACTTAGCTTGTACATAAGAAACTTTTCCAAAACAGCTAGCTGTGTGACCCTAGGCAAGTAACCTAACTTCTCTGGGCCTTAACTTTAAAATGAAGGATGCAGGCCGGGCGCGGTGGCTCACGCCTGTAATCCTAGCTCTGGGAGGCCGAGGCGGGTGGATCGCTCGAGGTCAGGAGTTCGAGACCAGCCTGAGCAAGAGTGAGACCCCGTCTCTACTAAAAATAGAAAGAAATTATCTGGCCAACTAAAAATATATATACAAAAAAATTAGCCGGGCATGGTGGCTCATGCCTGTAGTCCCAGCTACTCGGGAGGCTGAGGCAGTAGGATCGCTTAAGCCCAGGAGTCTGAGGTTGCTGTGAGCTAGGCTGATGCCACGGCACTCACTCTAGCCCGGGCAACAAAGTGAGACTCTGTCTCAAAAAAAAAAAAAAAAAAAAAATTAAATGAAGGATGAAGCCTAGGATCTCTTCTACCTTTAGAATTATATGATTGAGTGATAATTAAATTATGTTGATGTGACTTCCTCACCACAGATGTTTTAAACTCACACTTACCTCTATTGCATATGTTCTTAGAATAGTTTTAAATGAATTTTACCCAAAGACAGGAAATTGCTAAGGTAGTCACGAATTCTTTTCTCGACATTCTTTTTTAATTTTAGTTTATATTTTCTACCATGTTTCAGTTCGTAACAAAAAATTATAAATTGACCAGATTTTTTAAAAGACTGATGATACACAGTCAGTACTAAAGCCTTTGTGTGACATAATTTATAGACACTTACAAAAATGCCTTGCACTTAAAATGTGCCTGAACAGCTCTCCACCACCCTCACAACCCTGCTCTTACCCCACTGACCCAAGGCATATCTTTTAACTATTCAGTGTATCCTTGGCCCTAACCAGCTGAGCAAGTTGGGTCCTTCCGCAAGTTAGGTAAGTGCTTGCTACCAGACGCAGCACAGAGCATGCCCCTCTTGGCATCTCTAATTTAATTGGTGTGAGGCAGGGCCCAAGTATCAACTTTTTTTTTTTTTTTCCAGACAGGGTCTCACTCTGTTGCTCAGGCTAGAGTGCAGTGGCAGGATCATAGCTCACTGCAACCTCAAACTCCTGGGCTCAAGCGATCCTCCTACCTCAACCTCCTAAGTAGCTGGGACTACAGGCATGTGCCACTGTGACCAGCTAATTTTTCTATTTTTTGTTGAGACAGGGTCTCACCATGTTGCTCAGGCTGGTCTCCAACTTTTGGCCTCAACCGATCCTCCCACCACCTTGGCCTCCCAAAGTTCTAGGATTACAGGTGTGAGCCACCACACCCAGTCCCCAGTATCAATTTTTAAAAGCTCCCCAGGTGATTCTAATGAGCAATGAGTGTTGAAAAGTGGAAAAGCTTGAAGCTCATGGCTTTTCTAAGCACTCACTCTCCCCCAACCAACTGGAAGCGGGGAGAGCTATGAGGTTGGGACATTTCTTGCTGGATCCTGGCCCCACCACAAATCTACTGCATTTGGATATTCAAATGGCTCTCTAGTCTCCTATATTAGTTTGTAAGCTGCTTTCAGCTTCCTTGCCTCATATATCTCTGAATCCCTCACAGCACCTGGCATAATGCATCACACCTAATAGTGCTTCATTACTCCTTTTCAGATTAAAATAGAAATGAATACTGAGAATTCTGACCTTTGCAGCCCAACTTTAGTAGGTGATTGGAATAAGTCAATAGGGAAAGTATCAAGTTATCTCCTGTATGAACTAAATTAAATTTTAAAATCCCTTGGCACAAAAGGCCAATCGCATTTGAAATAATACTGATAAATCTTTAGAAGCAACGCAAAAGTTTCTAGTTATTAGGTGTCTGGAATGTAATATTATCCTGAAACCAGTTACATAATTATAGGCCTGTTTTTCTTTTTTAAACGGTTATATGAATGTTTGCAAAAGTGTACATATTTTTATAATGCTAACAGTATTTCCATATCATTCAGCTATTACTAGGTTCCTAAATGAAGAAAGTCATTCAATAAATATTTATTTAATATCAACTATGTGCAAGGCACTGTGCTGGGTGGTGAGTATGTAGTAGTGACAAGACTGCTTTTATGGAGCTTACATTCTAGCACATTTCGTCATGGGGTCAAGGTAGAGACATTTGAGCTTAGCACTGAAGAATGAATAGAAATTAACTATGGGAAGAGATGGGAGAACATTCTGGCATAGGGAACAGCAAGTGAGAAAACCCTACAGTCAGGAGTGTGAACCCTACAAGAAAGTAAAAGAAAGGCCTTCTGACTTGAGTTCAAAGACCAAAGAGTGATAAGAGATGACTCTGGTGAGGAAGTCGGTCAGTAGGACCTTATTAAAAGTTTTGTCATTTACCTTAAGAAACACTAGGAAACTATAACAGCTGAGGAGGTGCACAGTCAGAGTTGCGTCTTTCAAAGCACCCTGACTACAAGGATGCAACTGGGAGTGGGGGAATATTGGAGGGGAGAGCCCATCAAGAAGGCTATTCAAGAAGTCAAGGTAAAAGAGATTGTATCTCCAACTAGAGGAGTGATTGTGGAGAGGAAGAGAAGTAAATGGTTTGAGAAATATTTAATGCTAAAATCAACAGAGCTTGGTAATCAATTGGATTAAGGGTGAAGGGGGAAAAGGAATAAAAGCTGATCCCCCGTCCTCTGGCTTGGACCACCGGACGGACAACTGCATACTGCTGCAGTTCACACAAGGAACACAGGAAAAAGTCTAGCACTGGGGGGAAAGTAATAAGGCCATTTGAGAGATAATAAAGCAAAAAATTATATAACAATAGCTTTGTTCCTGCCACTGTTTCAGGCATGGTAGACAGATAGATAAAGGTACAGTGACAGAGAGAGATAGAGAAAGAGAGGCAGAAAGAGAAAGAGAGAGAGAGATGGATATTAGTTTCCCAAAGCTTCATAGAAAGTATGCGAGATAGATTCTATACATTCCCTGGTTTACTGGTGAGGAGACAGAGGCACAGTGAGCTAGAAGCTGCTGGTAGGTGGCCCTCAGCCGCTATATTCAGCAACTTAATTGTACAGAGTTTGAGGTGTCCGGGAGGCATCTGAGTAGATTTATCAACTAGTGGATTCATAGGTCTGGAATTAATAGAAGTCTGGATTGGAAACATTGTTACATAAGAGAACATAAGGTTATATTTCAGAATTAAGAACATTACTTGATTCAATTGATCCTTGGAGGCCGAACACTCTTTCTCCAGAAAAAAAAAAATGTGAAATGTAGCAGATTAATTTTGGAGCCCTTCCCAAAGGGTTTTCTGTTTAATTACAGTGAAGACATCAATACTGCAGCGTTTTACCTACAGCAGCTTCCCCACTTTACAGGTATGGTTTTGGGGCTCAGATAAACATGGATTCCAATCTCAAGATTCCTTTATAACTAGTTCTGTGCCCTTGGAAAAGTTGCTTTACCAGTGTGAAGTGCAGTTTCTTCATTTATTAAATGAGGATCTTAAAAACAAAAAAACAATAAAACAAAAAACAAAACAAAAAAAACCTTGCTTTCACTCTTATAATAATTAGATGATATAACATATATACCTGACTGGGTACTATATTATAAAACTGCTGCCTGTTATACTATTCCTCTACATGGCCTGCTGGTGAAGATGTTTTAACAAGGCTATAACGTAATTATTCTTCCTGTTTTACATTGATTGAA
Source organism: Lemur catta (assembly GCF_020740605.2). Classification (NCBI taxonomy): domain Eukaryota; kingdom Metazoa; phylum Chordata; class Mammalia; order Primates; family Lemuridae; genus Lemur; species Lemur catta. The sequence goes on from NC_059133.1 coordinate 35,129,450, forward strand.
TTACGGTGCAGTTGTAAGAGAGCATAGACTGAAAAGGAGGAGAGAAATCAGTCTCCACTCAGCCTTCTATTTCTGGCATGAGCCTTAACATCAGAAGGGAGGGTGTTGGGGAGAGTGGGGAGGTGTATGATTACCTTGATTCTTACACTCAAATATTCAGAGTATTTAGAATTCTTTGTGTGAAAAGACTGGATATGTATTCCACCCACTTACCAACACAAAAAGAACTTAGAGGCATAAAGGCCTGTACTAACTTGTACCATACCATTTTATGTGAACTGTGGTGGTAACATCAACCTTTCATGTAGGAGGAGCAAGCAGGATTTGTTAAAAAGAGAGAGTAGGAGATTCTGCAGGAACTTCTTAAGTGCCTTTAAAGCAAACATTTGAATCATAGCAAGAGAAAATTCACTTTTTAAAATTGGGGCTTTTCATTTTACCTTTCATTGAATGTTTATTCACCAGCATGCTGGAATTATGAAATCTTTATCAAATTCTTATTTAAATGCTTGATGAGTGCTAAGAACCCAGTACTATAGCAACATAGGGTTTAAAAAAAAAATAGAATAAATTCCTGAATGTCAAAGAGCTATCATGCTAGAGAGGGGGGTTAAAATATATATATTTTTTAAGTCTTAATAAGTGAAAAGAATTTTGTTAAAATGTACTAGAATTTTTTCCATTTGAAATGGGAAACACAGAGAGGGAAAAAGTGAAAGTAGAGGAACTGGATAAACAAAAGTAGGAAAGCATTTATTCATTAAGATGAATAAATCTTAGCACAATGACTACAGCCAGTCTGAATCATTCTTCCTTTGCATAAACATCCTAGAGTTGTAAGAATGGCTCACACCCACAACACTAGCTTGAGGGATAAAGAAAAGAGATTAATTTCTGTAAAATACTGAGCTTGTTACCAGTTTCCCATAACACCTGAACACAGGTTAACAGAGTGAATTCATTCAAATACTTTCCAGCAATTTGAAAAACAATGTGTTTTTAAAACTTGAAATCAAACTGTATGGGTCCATATGGGCCTCTGCTGTTAATCAGTTTTATTTTGACTACATTTTTAAAGTAACAATACTTGCTACCAGTTGGATGCTAAAAGTTCTGAGTACCTGGACAAACTTTCCGTGTCTGTCAATCTTCCAATTACAGGAAGAAGGGATTTCTGCCTTCCAGGCCATGGGGAATCTAGCCCAAGAGAAAAGCAAAATTGGCAGGAGCCATGTGTGCAGTTGATCTTCTCAGAGCTGACTTTTGATTAATGAATTATACCCATTAATGTGAAAGCATCAGCAATAATAGCCACAGATCACAGGCCACAGGGTGGACTCATCAGTAGCGCCAGCTTCTTCTCTGCCAAGTGATTGGAACCAAACCACTGATCTTTCCAACTGAGTGTGCGTCCGGAGGCTCTTGGATTTGTCAAATGAAGAATTATCCTACAGAGGGGAAAACAAAGTCATTCTTGGGCTATGTAATTCTCATATTAATTTTTAAATGTTTTCTACCCCAACCTGGCATTGCAGGATATATTGTAAATGCCTCGTAAACCTCTCATTTCCATTAAAACATTTTCAGCAGAGCAGCCAACTACCGTGACTTCTAGGTTTGCTGCCTTTATTACTGCTGCAGGTCCTGTCCCCAATGTCTTATTAGGGAGGCACTGGCTGTGGCTTCACCCCTTAGAGGTTGTATTTCTAGAGCTCCTTTATCTAAAGGTCTGGGAGTCCTACAAGAAAAATATCCTTATACACTTTCTACAGAAAAGGAAAAGAGCAGCGGTGAAACACTTAAAATATCAAACAGTGGGTATAAATCACTCAGTACCTCATCCCCTTTTTGCTGATGTAAAGTCCATTTCCATGGCAACGGGGATTAGAAATAGCAACCTACGAAAAACACTGGGTTTATTGGAGCACATGGAAGTTTTAGTTTGGTTTTCAGCCAAATCTTGAAAAAACAAATCTTTGACTAATACCTACATGCTATTTTTATCACTTTTGAGAAGTAATGTTTGAATTATGGATTAAGGGGAAATCATTTTTTCCCACTTAATAAAGACAATCAAAAACAACATGAGCTAATTTGGGGATAGGGAATGTTAAAAGGCTCTCCTTGGTTGTCCCCCCAATTTTCTATCTCTAGTATGCCTAATATAGATGTATGACAACAAAATAATGACAATAATCTGTCCTGTTTTATAGATTTAGTTGCAGACTGGACCCTGGTTTTTAAACTGATATCTATCTCCAAACATGAAATCTCCAGACTGTTTTTATTCACAGACAGAAGAAATTTACCTTAAATATGGAGAGAGGCCTAATAATACTTTATTCTGTAAATTAGATACCTCCCTATGTTTGATTATTAAATTGCATCTTTAATAAGCAGTAAATCATAAAGCACAAAGATTTGGGTTCGGGTTTGTGGTCAGAAAGATAAGAGTGTGATTGATGAGAATAGAACCCAATAGGGGCTGACATCTCTCCCCACCCATCATTCCCATCTTCGTTTACTCATCCATCAAGGCCTATCTCAAAATACCTCTCTTATGAATCCCTCCAGGTTTACAATACGTAGTTGATGCTCATTATTCACCTACTGGCTAAAACCCCAAAATCAATACTCACTATACTTCTAGGGTCATTCACAGAAATGTGTACAATGGCACATTCCTAGCTGAGATCAAACAAAGCAACACTGTCGTCTTGTTTCAGCTCTCATATTGTAAAAAGTATCCTTTTCATGATCTATGTAATGCCATGTTTTAGCATTTTTGTGCTTTTTTTGGTGATTTTGCTGTTTAAAATGGCATGTAAGCATAGTGCTGAAGTTCTATTTAGTGATCCTGAGTACAAAGAGGCCGTGATGTGCCTTACAGAGAAAATATGTGAGTTCGATAAGCTTCACCCAGACATGAGTTATAGTGCTGTTGGCCACAAGTGCAATGTTAATGAATCTACAATATGTATTAAATAAGGTGTCTTTAAACAGAAATGCACTTAGAAGAAGGTTATGCATTAATCAGTTGACAAAAATGTTATAACCAGAGGATCACAGGAACCTAACCCTGTATTTCCCCTAGGAGCAATGCTTAATTGCCAAAGCAATTAGCTTCAGTATTCCCTGATTCAGTGCTTGTGGCAACCTTGTAGAACATAACCACTATGAACAATGACAATCGACTGTAGAGTAAATTCATATTGCTATTTTAAGCTCGTCTCTACCTCCTAATTAGCCCCTTATTACACATGGCTTTATATTTTAACTGTTAGTATTATGCTGTCTAGCTCTTTGTTATGTACTTTTTTATAAATAATAAAATAATATCAGTTCTCAGTGATTGAGCTCCCACTTTGTGACAGTCAGGGTATGGAGTGCTTTACAAACATTATCTATCCCCTTTGTGGCTGACTCATCTCCCAAATTAAATGGCAAGCTCATTTTATTCAGAGACTTCACCATTTTTTAATGCATAATATTGTCTAGCACAGAGATAGGCCCATAAAACTTGCTGGAAAACTGAGATGGTTTTGCTGTTTTCATTCTTGTCACACATTTCATTAGGTGAATATTTTTGAAACATGACATCATTTAAGTAAATTTTCCATCATGACTAATGATTAAACTGATAATCATATTTCTCATCCCTATCTTGTGTTGAGCACTCATGATTTTCAAGCACTGTGTTTAGTCCTTTATATATATAATCTCATTTTAACCATTAAAACCACCATATAAAAAATACATAGAAAGTTAAATAACGTTGTAAAATCACAGCTCCTAAGGAATGGAATTGGATTTGAATGCAGAAGTTCTTACCAACTTCAAGTATGGCCTCTCTTAAAATAAGAAAGTTTCTTAAATTCCCTGTAGAAGACCAATAATAATAATTAAAACTTAAAATGTTTACTCTGGGCCAAGTGCTATCTAAGCAACTTGCATAGATTGATTTATTTAATCTTCAGAATAGCTTAGGAAATTGATGGCATTATTATCTTCCTTTTACAGGCAAAAACACTGAGCCCTGAAAAATTGAAATAACTTGCACTAGGTCACATGACTAGACAGTAAGCAGCAAAGCCAGGATTCAAACACAAATATTCTATCTCCAGAATCTGGGCTCATAACCATTCCACAATACTGCTTTCAACCCGTGGATATACTTTCCGAATCTGTTGCCTTAAAATAACAAAAGACAACTATGAATTTATTAAAGATGTTAAGTAAATTTATATCTCATTAACCATAAAGGCAGCCATGTATGTTTGAAAAATAGAAGTAAGTGAATGTAAGAGATATGTTATTTATTCTACAGACTATGGTTGGTAGACATGTGATTAAACACAGTCCTGGGCCTTCCACCTTTGGCTGAGATGTGCTTCAAACTGTACAGAACCTCCCAGAACCAGGAAAGCTGACCACAGTTATTGACACTTTCACAATTCTGCTGTAAGACAGACCAAGCTTGACTCAACTCCAGCATTTACTAGCTATGGGATGTTAGACAACTAGCTCACCTTCCTGAATCTCATTTTTCCACCCTCTCTCCAAATGATTATAATACTATCCAGCTCATAGACTTGTTCTGAGAAGTAAGATAAAATACACAAGGAACCTAGCACAACAGATGATGGACAATCAATAAACACAGGTTACATACCCTAAGAGACCTTTACTCTTCCTCCACCAATTAGGGCACTTTGAGATCAAGTTCAGCTTACATTGAAGAGGAGCTCACCTTTTGGATCCTGAGATTTGAACTGCTAGCCACTAAAGCCAAATTTCCATAGAAATAGTCCCTGTTCAACCAAAGAAAGGAAGCACTACCCAGAAACCAAGACCAAGAGCGCAATGAAGTAGCATAATGTGGTGGTTAGGATCTAATTTTGGAATTAAAATAGCTGAGTTTTAATCCAACATAATTTGGCTGGCTTTATAGCCTTGTGTATATTACAAAATTGGCCTGATCCTTGCATTTTATTTTTGTCTGCAAAATAGAGTCATTGTAATGATTATCAAGCTAATGCTTCTACAATCCTGGGACTTGGTAGGTGGTCATGTTCAGTAACAGTGGCTATGCATCTGCCATTGTATTCTGTCCACTTTCACCTTGAACAGACCCCTGCAACCCACCATGTGCACCTCCACCCCCCATCCTCTCTCAGGGGCTTTCAGGATGGCTGGGTGGTAGATGGCACAGGTGATCCATGCTTGAGGAAAGCTGTGCTCAGTGTCTCTTCCCCTCGGTTCCCAGGTCCTCAGCAGACATGGGAGCCCTTTTGTCCTCTTCCTATCTTTATAACTCCACTCCCTTCACAGCTTCCTCTCTCCAGCTGCTTCTGCATGCAACCATTCCCTTCCCCCAGCCTCATGTCTAATTTTTGGAGGTAAAAATATAGCTTTGTAAATAAGCAGCAAAATCTTTCTGTCTCACACTTAGGCTAAAGATTTTTTTGAGTATTTGTTTCTGCTTCCACTGTGGACCCAGAGTATTTCCAGGATACCAATGAACAAGTAAAGAAGGTAAATCTACAGGAAATAAAGAGATATATACCTGCCACAAACACACACACACGCACTCAATCACATATATTCTATTAATATAACAGCCTGCTATGTGCTAGCCACAAATTTTAGATGCTGGAATACAGTCCCCACCCTCCAAGAGCTTATATTCTAATGGGAAGAATAGACAGTAAGCAAGGAAACAAAAATATATTTATGTATTTGTTCATCATTACTCTTCCCCACAGGAATAATGTAATATATAGATAATATATAAATTATTTTTATGGAGAGCTAATATGATGGTGTAGTGACCATATTTTCCCATGAAAAAAATAATAGCTAATACTTATATAATGCTAACTAAGGTGCACAGCACTGTTTTAAGTGCTTCACACACATTAATTAATTTGATATTCACAATAACTCTCTGAAGTAGGTCCTATCATTCTCCCCAGTTTACAGATGAGTAAATTCAAGTATAGAGAGGTTATAAGACTTGCCCAAGGGATGGAATAGAACATATGCACTAGATCTATGGCTAGATACTGTGCACCTGGATTTGTGTTAATTTGCTGATATACTATATCTGGCAAAGCAACAGTAGTTGGAGCTACTTCATGGTCGGATTCACAGTAATTCACAGCCACTTCCAGGATCCATCTGATTTTTGTGGGGCCCAGGTTCATGAATTAAATGAAGACATAATGGGGACCATGGCCTCTGCATCTTTTAGGTCTTTAAAAGAGAATGGCCTTGATCTCAGCCGTCCGCTTCCCCAATTCTGCAGTATTTACTACTTGGCCAGGGTGGAGGTGCGATTTCATAGGCTTCTGGGTGGATTTTCTCATGACAGCTCAAGGAACCAATGTGTGACTTCTGTCAATTTCTAAGTATTAATATGTGCATTGTAGTTATATATTTAAGTACCAGGAGAATGACTAGCAAGTGGGTTTGTGAATATAGTGGATTCATCGTGAGCTGAATCTGAGCCACTCTTTCATTTATTACCTGCTCCCTAACAGGGGCCCAGAATAATTCTTCAGGTCCATGAAGATCAATGTCAACTCAGACATATGTTTAACAATTCAACGACCCTTGAAACTTTCCCTATATAGTGTTACCCAAATAGATGGCCATAGGTCTCTTTAGGGATGAATTGGAGGAATCCTTACTGGATATACTTGCCATCGTGTATAGTCCATTCTTGTGGAGGACCCAGACTCTCCTTCAGTCAAGGGGTTGCAGGTATGCAAATTGGATCAGGTTAAGAAACTGACTTTTTATTAGGGCAGCTACCCTCTCCCTTCTGATCATCCATCCTTGATTGTATATACCAGGAAATACTCTTGTTGGATGTCCACCTGTCTTGCCCTTGAGGATACCCTGTTCTATTAATCCTCTCCATAGCTCTTCAAGAGTCTGGATCCCATGGATGCCATTCCAAAAACTTGTTGCTCATTATAGTAATTAATCCTATCTTGCATTTGGCAGTTAAGAGATACCACCTAACCTCTATTATTATAGTTTGGCATTTTTCTCACGCCAAATGCTATCAGTAAGACTGCAACAGCATCTCCTACTGTCAGCATCTCCTGGCCTAAAGAAGAGAGCTGCCTATGAGCTTCCCAAAGGCATAGGTGCCCTTTTCACCAGCACAGTTCTTGTTACTTTGATGAACACAAAGACCCTTCTGCAAACAAAGTCAGCTGGTATGTTTTCCAGCCCTATCTAGTGTCATTCCCTATAAATACTCACTCCTCTAAACCTTTTGATCTCTACGTCCATGGTCTGCCACATTTCTACTTCATTTAGTGTTGACCATCACTTTTTCTAAGGTAGCAGTAGCAGCATCTCCCTAGGTTCTTGCCAAGGTATAAAATCCAGTATCACAAGAGGGTGCTCCCATATAATAAAACCATAAATGTTCTTTCCCTGCTGTCCTAGCATGTATGCCCTTCTGTCTATTGACAGTCATGTGCCTAGTCCCTGTCGCTCATTTGGTATGTAGCTCTTTCCTCCCTCAGCAGGCCCAGAACTTCCCCAGGTGAACTATGTTGTAAGTTGATCCTAGTTATCAATTTGGAGGCCCTCAGGGAGGTGAGGATTGATGGGGGAGGAGAGGAGAGTTTAACACATTGCATGTGCAGAAGCTTCCACATCATTTTCTATTGGAGCTGGGGGCAGGAGACAGGGGAAGAAGAAATAGCCTCTAACAGGGAATAGCGAGCCACTTCTGCAGGACCACAGGGTTCAGGAGAATCTGGAGTTTCAAGATTTTAATGTGCATCAACTCAGATGTCCCAATCCCAAGTCTCAGGGTCCCACTCCTTCCCAGCCAGGGTCCTAACTTTGGCATAGTAGACTTGCTGGAGCTAAGAATTCTCTCCAGAGCTCTACTTTTAATACTAGCTTTTTCTGTTCCCGTGCTGCAGAAGATAAGTCTTTATATGCTGCCAAAAGGTATTTCCTCTGACTTTCACACTTCAATTAGTAATTGAAGTAATCACCTTCAATTGGTAATTTATCCACCTGAGTTTTTCATATTCTTTCTCTAGTGCCTCAATGGCACTAAGAGCCATGATTCTATTTGCCATATAAGCACAACTTCTGAAAAGCCTGAGATATGACACCTAGTCGAGTGTTCTCTCGAGAGAGTATTCCATCCAGGTTTACCACCTGTGAACGTTTTAACACTTGCACTCCCAAGACATACCAGTGACTCTTATTTCCCCCCACCCCCTGGTCACCAGGGATGGAATCCTAATTGCTAGCAAGGGGTCCAGATCCCAGAATCCCACTGTTAACTTTACTTCCTTGGGCCATTCGTAACCACACTGTCTTAAGTGAGCTTTCCCAGGAAATAGATTCTGAGATGAAGATTTTCATGCATAAAGTTTAGTGAGAAAGTTGTGTGATCAAAATCTGTGAGGAGTAAAGGAATTTAGGATTGGGCAAAGAGAGAAACTGAGCTGCAATGCAGTGACCACAAAGACCTCAGCCAATCTCATGGAGAGTTCTGGAGTTGGGATGGCCCTGTAGAGTTTCCCCATAATTGGGACAAGGGGACCAAGCTTTTTATGCCACCACCACCACTCTTGCATCTACCACACACTGCAGGTTAGCTGCCCCATTGAGATAGGTGGTTCTTTCCATCTGAGAGCAATTTTCATAGAGGGACCCAGCTAAGATACATAAGCTACCAACACTCTCAGAAACTAGGAACATAGTGCCTTAATCCCTAAAGGGCATTGGGAAGTTCCCCAAAGCATACCAACAATGTATTATAGTTATTTATTTACATGTACTTCTGAGACTCAAGTCCTGCCTTTCCTGAGAATCTCTTCCTCCTCCAGCCCTGCCTCCTGGGCAATGACTCTGGAGCCAGCTACCTGTCAGACACTCTAAATATTGCTTTCTTAAAGGATCTTTATTGTTGTCTACAATAGAAATGTAACAACCGTATACATTTATTGAACGTGTATCATGTACCAGATAGTTGACTAATATTTTACGTGTGTTAGCTCATTAATCTTCCAAGAAACCCTATGAAAATAGAATTTGCCTCTAGGGTCAATGTGAGAATTATATATTATTATGTGCATAAAGAAGGTAGCATAAATGACTACATGTGGTAAGCACTCGCTTACTTTTAAATTTTATGGATAATGATTTTACAGAAGTGGAAACTGAGATGCAAAGAGCCTTGAGGCTCTTACTCAAAGTCACAGAGCTATTCACTGAGCAAAAACATAAACCTAAACAGTCAGACCTTGGAGTTCTTTCACTTTAACTCTACGTAATAATACCTATCCTGTCACTTAAGGCTTCTTTCCTTCCATATGGGACCTCACCAAATCCAATTGTTTCTGTGACCTGTGCCATACATTAAGGTTCCAGGGTTTTCTCCACACCTGACACTAGGTACTGTCCTTCCAGAACCTTCCCACCCATTAGGTGATTAAAATTCTCTTTTAAGCCTCTCTCAGTCTGCCCTACTTTGCTCTTGCCAATGTTTCTACACCTGCTGTAATTCACTATCCATGTTTCTCTGTACATGGCTTCCTCCCCAGCCAATAGTCTTTCTTTTTTTGTCCTGAGAGTGACCTCTTTGATTTTTTTCTCTTTTCATGGCATATTTTTGCCTCTAAATTTAAGTGCACTCAAGTGGACATTGAGGAAGTGCTCTTGAAAAAAATAGTCTATTCTTGGTACTTCTCTTCCTCTCTTCTTAACTCCTTGGACTCTGGCTACCATGACTATCACTCCCCTCTCAAATGCTCCCATGAATTTCCTATTTACCAAAACCAGTTGTATTTTTGGAATATCTCTCTCTTCCTCTGTGGCTAGCAGTTGATGCCATCATCCACGTCCTTTTTAAAACACTCTTCTATATCTCTGAATTACTGGTACCTCAGATAGAAACTGGCAAAATCCCCTTGCCCTAAACCATTTCTTGCCTTATTGATTGATCCTGCCAAATATTATTGAGTACTGACAATGCACTGCTAGGCACTTTGTATATAATAACAAGCAAAAACAGACACAGTTCCTGTCTCTTAGATTATACCGTGAACAAGGCAGACATTGAACAAATAGATGCAATAATAACTGCCAAGTGCTTTGAAGGAGAAGTATGTGGCATCATACAATGAAAGGACAAGGTCAGGGATTAGGCAAAGCGTCTTTGGTAAAGGAATCCTTGAGCAGATATCTGAAGGATGTATTAACATTAAGGAGGGAAAGAAAGGAGGGAAGAGTATTACCAAGAGAGGTAACAGCATCCACAAAATCCAGGGCAGGAAGGAGCATGGTAAGTACAAGGCCATATTGGAGGACTAGGGTATATTGTGGTATAAATTTATAATGGAAATGTAGATTGTAACCATTCTACTAATGGCCTTGTATGTCATGGTCACAAGTTTTTACCCAGTTCTAAGAGGAATAGGAAACTGTTGAATATTTATAAGCAGAGGATGCGGGTCGATCATTCTGACTGTAGGGTTACAATATGAGTAATAAACTGCAGAAAGACAGAGTGGCTAAAGGTAGACCAATTATGAAATCCTACATAAATTCAGAATTTAGGTGATGCTAGTTTGAGCTCGGGTAATGACATTGATATGAGAAAAAAAATAAACATTTTTAAGAGATATTTAGTAGGTAAGATTTGGAAGACTTGGTGAGGATTGGGCATAGGAAGTAAAGGAAGAGAAATGAGCCATGAATGATGCCTCGAATTCTGGCTTGTCTAACTGGATGAAGGAGGATGTCATTTCAAACATGGAATGATGGGAAAGGACTGTGATGGGGGAAAGGAGAGAGATTATGTGTTTGTGTTTATGCTTAGACATATTAATATTAAGTTGCCTTTGGGAAATACCAAATTATCAACTAGATAAACATGTTTATAGAACAGGGGAATTATCTGGGCTGGAAATGAAAATTTGAGAGCTATCTGTTTACAGATGGAAATTTAAGTGGATATTAAAATAAAATATAGACTGAGAAAAGGAGAAACCCTGTAAGCCTTGAGGCATGCCACAACTTGTTAACCTATAGAAAAGAACAACCTGCAACGAGGCAGAAAATGATAACCAGAGGAAAAGAGGAAAACCAGGAGCATTTTCAGGACCTGAAACTATGGAAATAAAATATCTCAAGGAGGAGGGTCAATAGTGCCAAATCTGCTAAAAGATCAAGTAAGGTACAAACTGAAAATGTCCTTAGATTAGAGACATGCCCATCATTGGTGATCATAATGATAGCTGATTTTGGTACAGAATGGAAGCCAAGTAAGAATGGGTTAATAAGGAAATGGGCCATAAGCAAATGCCACTAGGATGGCCAATATCAAAAATGGTGAATTTTATGCTATATGAATTATATCTCAACAAAGCTGTCTAATTAAAGAGGATAATTAATCAATTAAAGGTCTTAATTCTAAATCAATAAATGTTTTTAAATCTTTTCCTTATAAACAAAAATAAAAGTGAGTCAAGAAGTCACGTTATCTGCGAAGAGTATAGGATAATGGCTGAAGGGCAGGGAAGAGACAAGTACCTCTGTAGCATTTTACTTTATTAGTTTCAAGATCTCTTTAGCATTTAAATATAGAAGAGGACATTTAGGATAATAAACAGCTGTATTAAAACAGATCCTCAGTGTGAAAGTACCCCTAGGGATATGGGCACTAACTATATAATGTTTTCAATTTTCCAAAGAAAAATTTTAAAATAATATTCACTTGTGTTATCTTTTCTAGAATTAGAAAGTACACATAAATTTTGAGAACCAATGGAGCAGTCTTATTATACCCCCAGAGATACTGCATTTCTTATCCTGAATCCCATCCTGGCATTAATCACCCTCCAAGGCCAATTATAACACTGAAATTCTAAGTGTCACAAACTTTTATTTCGAAGTCCTAATATCCATCTACCTGTTGAGATAACAGGACTTTATATTCACCTTTTTATTGCTGCCAACTATTTGCCTACCCTGTGACCAATCCTCTTTAATACTACATTTTTTTCTCCAGACTGAAATTCCCTGTCCACAGCAGTTGCTCAGGCAATTCTCACAGCCCAGGAGCAGGTATAATTTCTGACCTCATCTCTTCCCCTAATCTGTGTCCTGTCTTAGTTAACTGATCATTCTCAGATGAACCCCAGGATCTAATTAATGATATTTTATGCTCACTTACTTAAACTCAAAAACTCTTTGGTATCTTGGACTCCTCTCTCATTGTCCACAATCAGTGAGTCAGTCACTGTGGTAGTCATTTCCTCTGTTTGCTAGAATTCGGATCTCCCCAACTACAGACACAGAACAACTGCAATGCACCATTCCATGACGTAAGGCAGAACCATCTTATTTCCTTAGGTCAATAATATGATAGCAAAAGTGATCTTCCAAAAGAAGGATTTAATTGCCAGTGCCTGACTTTTTGGCTCACTCTTCTCCTGTCACAGTGATCATAAAAGTACTTGTTGATATGAATGAGTCATAAGATCAAAGCATCCTGTAATGCTGAGCCAACACACGGAGAGCAACTACTCTGAAAAGTCATCTAAACCTGCAGAGTGCTTCGCATAAACAGGAAATGCATTTTTGTTGTTTCAAGAACCTGAGACTTTAGGTTTGCTTGTTAATAAAATATAACATGGTCTGATATAGTCACCAAGTTCTATCTAATTAAATACATACAAATATAGTTATTGCAGCTTCCAGTGATGAGAGAAAACTAGAAACATCCCCAATATTATCAATAAAGCATTAAACAAATTATGGTACAAAGGAAGGGTGTGCAGCCACTGAAGGAAAACATGTAATATCACTGAAAGATGTCCAACATATACTGTTACAATGAAAAAAAAAGTTGCAAAGCAGCATATATATAACACCATTTTTGTTAAAAGAAAGTATATATACATATGTATTCAATATGTATATTCACATAAACACAATATGTACATAAAAGTACAAATGTAGTATATAGTCTATTGATATTATTATATGCAGAGGAAAACTCTATAAGAGATTTAACAAACTAAAATTGAATTACAGGACATTTTTCCCCTTTAACTAATAAGTTTTCTGCTCCAGGACATTGGTCTGAGCAAAGATTTTTGTGTAAGACCTCAAAAGCATAGGCGACCAAAGCAAAAACAGACAAATAGGATTACATCAAGCTAAAAAGCTTCAGCACAGCAAAGAAAACAATGTGAAGAGACAACCTACAGAATGAGAGAAAATACTTGCACACTATCTATCTGACAAAGGATTAATAATCAGAATATATAAGGAGCCCAAACAACTCAATAGCAAAAAAACAAACAATCCAGTTAAAAATGGGCAAAAGATCTGAATAGACATTTCTAAAAAGAAGACATACAAATTGCTACCAGGTATATGAAAAAATGTTCAACATCACTAATTATCAGAGATATGCATATCAAAACCACAATGAGACCTCATCTCACCCCAGTTAAAATGGCTTACATGGAAAAGACAGAGAATAATTCATGCTGGTGAGGATGTGGAGCAAGGGGAACCCTCATTCACTGTTGGCAGGGATGTAAATTAGCATAGCCACTATGGAAAAGAGTATGAAGGTTTCTTAGAAAACTAAAAATAGAACTTCCATATGATCCACTGGGTATATATTCAAAAGAAAAGAAATCATTATGTCAAAGAGATATCTGCATTCCCATGTTTATTGCAGTATTATGCACAACAACCAAAATATGGAATCAACCTAAGTGCCATCAATGGATGAATGGATAAAGAAAAGGTGGTATATATGTAGTATTATCCAGCTCTAAAAAGAAAAATGAAATCCTGTCATTTGCATAAACATGAATAGAACTGGAGATCATTATGTTAAGTGAAATGAGCCAAGCACAGAAAGACAAATATATGTTTCATTCATATGTGGGAACTAAAAAAAGTGAATCTCATGAAAATAGAGAGTAAATTGGTGGTTACTTGAGGCCCAGAAGGGGAGGGGTGAGGGAGGGAAGAAGAGAGGTTGATTGATGGGTACAAATATGCAGATAGAAGAAATAACACCTAGTCTACTATAGATCAGTAGGGTGATTATCATTTAAAGTAATATATTGTACATTTCAGAGTAGCTGGAAGAGAATAATTCAAATGTTTCTAGAATAAAGACAAATATTTAAGGTGATGCATCTCCCAGTTACACTGACGTGATCCTTGCAAATTATATGAATGCATTAAATTGTCCCATGTATTCCAAAAATATGTACATCCAATATGTATCAATTAAAAAATTAAATGATAAACAAATAGTGTATTTCTGTCTTGTTGGAATTTTTTAACAAGGATCACAGTTTACTTTCATAAACATAAAAATATATTAATATAATGTTTTTAATATGGCACTCATGTCTTGCCCTTCTTTTTTTTTTGTTTGTTTGTGCCGGGAATTTAAGCAGGGACCTGAAGTGGAATCAACAGACGCACACAGTAGTAAATAAAAAGTGTTAAAATGATCTTGGCTTTTAAAACCTAAGTAAGAACATAGTGTTTTGGTTCATTTGGGGTTTTTTCTTTCCATTCCATTTGTTTAAAAATACATATTCACCAGAAAAGAACAGCTATGATGTTCCACCTGTTTATTTTCATCCCTGAATTCAAGACAACTCAAAATTACTTTGTTGATATATTCAGTGCTTTCAATACCGCCTTATTTAGTTGTACGGTTGATCTTGTTGAAAATTCTTCTTTGCTGGGCTATCTGAAATACATGCATTCCATGTTTGCTTTTGGCATCCAACATTGCAGTGCTGCTGCTTAATATTTTAATCAGGCCCCAGCTTCAGGCAAACGAAGAATTTACCACACGGTTCAAGGTCCAAAGTTAATTTTTTAAAATGTAAATTTTTAACAAAATATTAGAATAGATTTATGAGGTAACAATTGATTCATTTTAATTTTCAGTGTAACTTTGATTTGCCAAATGTATGGGACAGCTCTCTTTTTATTAAGAATCAGTATTCTCAGTTACTGTAAATTTAGTAAATAGGAGAAATTAATGCCATTTTATATACTTTATCAATAATGATATTTTTAGTAGTTCAATCTAAACACTAATGTATAGAAGCCTTATTTATGATTTAAGCTACTAACCTCATAAGAAGTCCATACTGAAAAAGGGGTTATTAATGGGATAGAAAAAAATTATTGTACTTGTCCATATTGGTAAAATCATTGAACTATTTTAGAAAACGTCTCAGCCTAGAGACACAAAAACAGGCTCAGTAGTCAGATTGCCAAGGTTCAAATTCCAGCTATGGCATTCACTAGTCATTGTGACCTCAGGCAAGCTACCCTACTCATTTACCTGAAAAATGAGGGTAGCAATTGTACCTAATTACAGGGTTATTGTGAAGATTAAAGGAGAAAATTGAGATAGAGCAGTGAACAAGGTACCTGTCATTTGGCAATAATTCAATAAATTTTAGTTAGCTGTTGCCACTAGTGCTGTTGATAATGACATTGATACTGAAGCTGCTGCTGCTTTGTTTTATTGTATGTTGAATTTTTTTATTAGATGTTATTAGGAATATTGCTCTTGATGGTAGGGTCCATCCAGCAAAAAAAACTAAAAAAATCAGTTAAAAGTCTAATTTTCTGATCAAATTTTTATTTTTTCAGTTTTCCCACTTAGGTAAATAAAGTCTGCAATGATCCTAATGAAAAATCAAGACTTTAAATATCTTGCTAAATGTTTGAAAGATAGTGCCACAGTTTCATTTTACTAGAATTTGAGTTTACTCTCAGTTTACTGTAGAAATGCAATAACATGGATCAGAATTTAACAAGATAAATCAGAACCTCAGTAAGTTTTTTTCCTAATTCTTAAGAATTATGGCAATTGTGCTCCCCTAACACACACACACACACACACACACACACACACACACACTAATACATAGCTCTCATTTTTAAATTATTACAGTAATATACTAGTGATAATAAATTTCTTATAATTTAGAAAATCACATTAGCTATAAGATATCCATATGCAATAACATTCTTTCCCAGAAATCCATTTTACAGATTTTTTGTTCTTCAAAGGATGCATTTTTTCGCCTGTGTCATCATATCTTCATTACTCTGTTAAACATATTTTCATAAAAATTTTAATAAAATGAGCTTAAAGAATAGCTATAGTCTCTGAGGGGAAAATTTTATACTATCAATTATTGTTTCTCAAACTGCCCCTTGGAAGTTATTTCAGGAGTCTGAGAGTTCTCTGTATATTCTTTTTTAATGTCATCTGTTTTCTTTGATGTTAAAGTAGTATAATTAAAAAACAGATTGTGGATCATTTGAAAAATCTTAAAACTTAATACTACCATTCAATTTTTCAGTTTGTGTTAGTGCTTATATTTACGATTATACTGTCAACAAGGAGTGCTGCTTTGTCACTGCTTAGTGAGAAAAGAACAGAAATTGACTTAATATCTAAATGATGTTTTAATGGCATCTAGAAAAAAAAAAGAAATGACAAATCTGTGCCAAGTCAAGACAAAATGACATCATAACAGGCTGTACAAAGATTTTCTTATAGCAAAACTTTTTTTAAAAGGTGGTAAAAGTGAGTCATCATAAAATTTATTATATTATAGTCATGTCAAACTCAAAGGATTCTATGCTATAACAGTCAGCATTCATATAACAAATGACAATTGTTCGTCAGCAAAACATCATCTATCACATTAAATTAGTGTCTCTAATTTATATTTTATCGGTTTTATAGTTTTGTATCTTTGCATTAGTTTTATTATCATATAGGAACCATAAGCATATGCTATATAAAAACATAGCTTAATGTTGTTACATATTTAAATAATATTATAATAAAAATAAATTGTCAACACTAAGCAGCCCTTAGAAAACTTTTTGAAGTGCTATTATAAAACATTCTAATTTCTGTAGCAGTATAAGTTTTCATTATTTCATTTGTACTGGGCTTTAAAATGTCTTTTTCAGACCTATTTTTCCTGCTGCTTATTATATGTCAAGCACTGCTCTAATTGCTTTTGATATATTCATTTGTTTGTTCATCACAACAATCCTTTGAGATAAGTTAACTCTATTGTATAGATGAGGAAATTAAGGTATAGTATGGATAAGAAACCTGCCCAAGGTCCTCCAGCAAGTAAGTGGCAGAGTAGGGATTCAAACCCAAGTATTCTGCCTCCAGGGCCCCTATGCTTAACCTCTGAATTATACTGCCTCTAATTTTATATGCTATTTATAATATGTAATTCCCCTGAAGTTATTCAAATACTTTAAATGACTTTCTCCAAATTTTTACCCTTTGATGGTATTTAAGGGAAAAAAAACCACATTCGATTGTTGCTTTAAAAATTCCATTAGTCTTACTTTTCAGAAATAATTTCTCTCCAACTTCTTGGCATTTCCTAAAATTGTTTTCTGGAAGTAAAAGCATTGCTTCTTTTGGAAATGACCGCTTATTTGAGCACATCCTTGCCCCAGCAATGTCCATCCATAGCGTCCTGGGATATTACCCAAACCACTCTGAGGATAAAGAAGGTTAAATTTAAAGGGATTTCAGAGTCAATTATAAATAGTTTCATTTTAAAAGGGGATAGAATGGAGGGGAAATGCAAGCATTGAGTGTATTAGATATCTAATACATACACATGTTCATTGGTTTGGAGGAATTTATGGCGACGAATAAATTCAAAATCATCACAATGAAGATTTGGGAGTCATGTAGCTAATATGTCAACTGCTTCAGTCAGGGTCACATTAGGAAATCGGAAGCAAACTCAAATTAGGCAATCTGTAGAAAGTTTAATGAAGGGACCCTTTCCAAAGGAGTGATAGGGTCTAGGGAAATCACAAAGGACAGTGCAGTACCTACACACTAGTACCAAGATGTCTTTACCATTCTAATCCAGAAGGGTATAGATAGGAAAGAAATAGTTAACCCAACACAAAAAGATAGAGTCCCATGGAGGAAGCCACCTGATCAAAGTCACAATCTTTGGTAGAAGGAAGCACCCAGGCTATGGTGACCCCTCAGAGAGGCAGCAAAGAAATAAAAACCTGACCTCTCTCTTCTCCCTCCCTTTAGCTCTTGTTGAGGCTCCCATTGGCCAAGCCAGATCAGAAACCAAAGAACAAGGCAGCTCACTAAAGTAGCACATACTCTCAAGTTCCTGGGGCACAGAGGAGAGTGGAGAACAGTGGACAGGGGATCTGGAAGGGCAAACAGAAAATATCTGGCACCAACACTGTAGTTAATGTTAATATTAGATATTCAATCATCAACCCAAGCTAATTTATCACCAAATAGTTTTTCTCTAAAGGGCTTTATACCTAGAAATTTTCCTTCATTTCAGATAGCAGAGGAAGTTCTTTTTCAGTAATTCCTTATTTACCCTCCTCAGTCACCCTTCCAGTGAAAAACTTCCAGGCCACCCATCTAAAACTCTAAACACTCAATACTTTTTATTCCCTTCGATTTTATTCACTTCTGCATTCCTAGTGCTTAGGACAGGCTGGGCAAAAGGAGGTTCCCCCAATGTTTTATTAGTAATTAATTGTTTACTAGCTGTGTGGCCTTGGATAAGCTACTTAACCTCTCTGTGCATCAATTATGGTCAAAGCCAATAAATGAAGCAAACAGAAAGAATGCTTGGCTTCCTCTTTCTTTACAGGTATACTGAAAGCAGAAATTTGTCAAGTAGAATCAGTCTGTATCAATTATAATTATTTAAGGAAATTTGAATTTGATGAGGTTCTCTCTCATTTGAAAGCAGGTGATAATCACCTCACTGTTACATATTTTTCTTAATTTATTCTTCTTTAGAATTAAACTTTCTTTAAAATAAAAAAGCGATAAATTTTTAGTGCAACTCAAAAAGATATGGTTTTGCAAAAATTAATGACCTAATTTTCTCAGCAAAAAATACAATTAACCAACCTTAATACAGTATGTCTAATATTCAAGAATTAAGTTTTTACCACCACAGGATTATAAGAGACTTGACATAGAGACTATGCTGATTTCAATGCTGAGGTCTTGTTTTCTTCTTTCATAACAACTTACAGATGTTTAACACATACGAAACAAGAAAAGCACAAATAAATTAACTATTTTTCAATAGTTTAATAATTTCTTCTCTGCTGAATTATATATACATATGTATAAAAGCCAAACTATTATCCTGAACTATTAAAAATAAAATGTATTCTTTACTTAAATAAGATATTTGATTATTATCAGCCAAGGATAACAAAAAAACTATTAAACTAAAATTCCTGCTTTATGAAACACCATTTTTCATAGTAATATTTGTGTGAATATATACATTTCAGTAGAGTGAATCTTCTCATAGAAAGATGAATTGACACAAATTTTACACTAGTGTTATTTGTGAAATTAATTAAGAAAAGTAATTTGAAACAGGTATGGATTTACAAAATTTCCTGAAGAGTGAATAATTATTATTTTTTAAATCCAGAAACTCACACAATTTTCTTTCTTTCTTTTGGCTATGAAAAAATTTCAGCCCCCTGACATCTTATTATGGCTTTCTTTTCCTCTCCTATTTATTCCTTTTCTTCCTAATAAGCATAATTAGAATTAATTAAACAAATTGATTAAATAATTATAATCATTATTATTATAGTAGCCTGTTTTCATTTCTCCCATTCCTACAACCCTTCCTAACTTTATTATCACTATAGAAACATTAAAGACTATTAATTGAATCAGAAAATTCATGAGAGTCTTAGAACATTTTGTACCCTTACATGGGGTTCCTATCAATTATTATCAATTTAATCCTGCCGTAAGATCACTCTTCATGCATGCATGCATTGTTTCATTGTGAAGCACTGTTCCAGCTATGGGAGATCTGCAATGAATATGACAAACATCTTACCTCTCATTCTCACTGCTATGCCTTCTTCCTTCCTTGCTGGTTCAATGAAAATAATAATAGTCACCATTTATTGAACACTTATTAGGTGAAATTCACCATAATGTGTGTTTAATGGAATTATCTATTTAATTCTCACAACCCGATCTGACAAGTAAAAGGCAAGTGTGGTCTGGTTCATCTCTTAGCTCTACCATTTACTAGCCGTGTTCCTTGGGCAAGTAATTTAACCTCCCTAGACCTCAATTTCTTTGTCTATATAATCTGATAGAATTTAGTAATCTTACCACAATGACACAGCAGCCAAGAGACTGAACCAGGATCTCTAAACCCTCACCTGATTCTGTGGATATCCAAGTAAGGTTTTCAACTAATACAGTTGAATACAACTTCCAATTTGCAACAAATTTTGCCCTCTCAGAAAAATCAAAATGCAAAAAGAAGAAAAAGTTGCCCTCTGAATGAAGCTGAAGTAGCTCTTCTAAACAGTCTAGTTTATTTGAGTGCAATACTGGAGAGAGATATTAAAGATTTTCAAATAACTTATTGGAAGGGGAAGAGGGAAGAAAAATGACAGAATATTTAGAGTTATTACAGAAGTAAATAATATGGTAGCAAGAAATTCTTATTTGCTATTTACTCACCTCTCATAACACAGGTACTAATAGACCCTTGTCACACATGCAAAAGTAAAAGAGCAAACTTTCTGGAGTTGATCATCAGACACAAGTAATTCAGCCTAGACTAAAACAAGCATAGTCGTAGCATAAGTCTTGCCTTTTTGCCAGTTTTGGTTGCCTTTAGCCAGCATTTTAGCATTTAAAGACTAGTAATCAGTCACATTTTAAAGCAACTTATGAAATTTCTTATTTCTTACATTTACTGTGGATCACAGTAAATGTGGATATTACGCTCAGTTTTAAAAGGTAAAAAGTGATTTTACATCTAGAGACATATTTTTCCATATTATTTCTATAGAAAAATAATTTATGGAATTCTGAATGTTGGCCAACACTGTATTACATTTCAATGCCTCTATATTAAATTAAAGGATTTATTCTCAACAAAAGATTGGGTCTTTTCCTAAGGATGTGAAGATCATGAACTATGATTTCCAAAGTACTTACTTAGAACCTGCTTAATGTTACAAATGTATTTTTAAAACAACTAAGCAAATAAACAAGGAGTTCCATGGAAGAACAATAAAATATACATGATTTTGTTCTCTTCCTTGATAAACATAACAGTGGCAATGGATGATAGGGAAAATGTAATCCTCACTTGTTAAACTGGGTTTACATAGCTGGAGTATATAAGTGATGTCATCAAGAAGTAAATATAAGTCAGACAAACACATGAGGATATTATTTGGAGCATTTTTGCTTGCATATGTTCACATAACATTTCAGCTGTGTAATGCTAGACTTTAACTTATGCGTATCTGTGGAACAGAGGAATCTCTCAAAGAATGAAGAGAGACTTTATTCAAAAGTGTACAGTGGAAAATTAGTTCTCACAATGGGCTTCCTTTACAGAAAACCACTGGGTTAGCAGTATGTATTCCATCACACATGGTTTTCTAGGATTTGAGTCAGCTGTTCCAACTAGGAATAACAATTAGAGCACTGTGCAACAATAATTGCTGGCTGTGGCACTAATCAAAGCAAAATCCCCACCTCACCCCCACTCCCTAAGCCCTCTCCCCCAATCCCCCCCATAGAAAAAATTTTTAAACAAAAGGATGTGAGTGGCAAGATTATGATTTCTTTGACTACCATGTCAGTGTTCATGAATAATGTCTCAGCGTGGGCAAACAAAAGGCAGCCACATTTGGAGCAACATAACAATGTAACAACTTCTAGCTGATGTACCCATGGCATTTGGATAAAGAAGAGTACAAAGCCGACTTGAAAAGAATTTTACACAGTTCAAGATTCCACTTTTGGAGTGAACAAAGAAGATAAAGATTTTGATCAATATAATAATAAATTTTGAGCCTGGAATGAATAAAAGTATCCTCCATACATAGAAAAATACACTCTGGGTGAGGAGCTCATGTAAGGGATATAATCAACAAACAAACCCTTTCATTCTACTGGGAAGATAATGGGTTTATTGTGGGCATTAGGGTGTGAAGTAGTCAATCATTAGAACAAAATCAGTTGGGAAAATGATTTGGCAGTGTCTACTAAAACCAACATAGGCATGCTCCATGACCCAGCAATTCTACTTCTGGGTGTATAAAAGGCATACAATGTTCATTAAAAGATGTGTGCAACAATATTCATAGCACTATTTGTAGTAGGAAAAAAATACAGGAAACAACCAAACATCCATTGAAGAACAGAATAGATAAATAGTGGTATATCTACACAATGAAGAACTAAAGTATAATAACAATGAATGAGCTTTTCTTAGATTCTGCTCAGTAAATGAATCTTACATATATGCTGTATGGTTCTACAATTCTATTTATATGAAATTGAAAATGGACAAAGCTAATTATTTTGTTAGAAGTCTAGATATAGGCTATTCTCTGCAGAGTGTTGTGATGATGCGAGGGGATTTCTAGAGTGCTGGGAACATTTTGCTCTTTGGTCTTTATACTGGTTACATAAGTGTATTTTCTTTGTGAAAGCTCATTAGAGTCTTCATCTAGCATTTGTCCACTTTTCTGTTTGTATATTATGCTTTCCTTACTTTAAATAATGTTATTCCAGTTCTGATTCCATGTCTGGATGAGCTGCATAACCTTGAGCAAGTTATATAACCTTTCTTAGCCTCAACTTTCCAATTTGCCAAACAAGGATAATCATAGTGCCTACCTCAAAGAGTCATTAAGATTACACAAGCTAATGGGCCTGGCACAAAATCAGTGTTCAATAAATGTGAGTTATCATTACTATTGTATATCATGAGGCAGAATGAGTTCTCAGTGGTGAGCTGTAGAAGAAAAAACCTCAGAGCTACAGTGGGAAAGAAGGCTCATGGAAGGTAAAGGAGAAGACCATGTCAAAGCAAAAGCCATCAACAGGGTCAAGTGTTGGAGAGGTCAAGGAAGACAAGGAGAGAAAAGATTTTGCAACAAGATCATTGGTGAGCTTTGCAGAATGGATAGAATTGAGTTACAGGCAGAAGTCAGACTGTAGCAAGTAAAGCATGATTGAAAGGTGAGGAAATTGATATATCTAAGTAGGTCTTTTAAGAAGGGTTGCTGTGAAGAAAAAAAGAAGGGGGCATAGGTAATTGAGTCAAATATTTTAAATGGGAGAGACATATGGAGAGATTGATAACACAAGAGAGAAGATTGACAAAATGAAGTCCACAAGGAAGTGAATAAAGAGGAAACCAAAACACAAGATAGAGTCATCTTGAGCAATGGGAAGGACATCTCTTCTTGTGTGCCAGGAAGAAAAGAAGAAAGGATGAGTGCAGATGCTGAGACTTTGGTAGGCAGGTAGAGAAGATGTTGCAGGCATTCTTACCAGATGGTTTCAATTTTTACAGTAAAGACAAAAGCAGCATTCTCTACTAAAAATGAAGATAGAATTGGTAGGGTAGAGGGCATAATGAGATTTTTAAAAAAACCCTGAGAAGAATGGGACAGACTCAAACCAGAGATACAAACAATATTGCCAATGTCTTCACTCCCATGTTCATTACAGCACTGTTCACAACATCCAAGATATGGAATCAACCTAGACATATACAAATGGATGAATGAATACACAAAATATGTCATATGTATATAACACTATTCAGGTTTTAAAAAGAAGAAAATCTTGTCATTTGCAACATCATGGATGAATCTGCAGGACATTATATTAAGTGAAATAAGCCAGTTACAGAGGGACAAATGCCACATGATCTCACTTTTATGTGGAATCTAAGAAAGTTGAACTCACAGAAGTGGAATGGTTGTTGCCAGGAGTTGGGGAGGGGAGTGGTTGGGGAGATGTTGGTCAAAGGATACAAAGTTTCAGTTAGATAGGAGGAATAAATTCAAAAGATCTATTGTACAACATGGTGACTGTATTTAATAACAATGTATTGTATTCTTGAAAATTACTGAGAGTAGATTTTGTGTTCACAACACAAAAAAAGTAGGTGAGGTAATGTATATGTTAATTAGTTTCATTTAGCATTTCTATTATGTGTATGTATATTTCAAAATAACATTCTGTACATCATAAATATATATAATTTTTATTTGTCAATTAAAAATAGGTATATAAATAAGTATTGCCAAGTAGGGTTGAGGTCCCAGCTGTGCAGTGAACCATGACTGTTACAGTACCAAACCATGAGCTTATGTGATCTCCAGCAGCACTTTGAATCTCTGAGCTATTCACATGATGGCTCTTTACAATTATTTTTAAGATCTCATGTGTAGAGAAAAGATAGATGGTTAGACCGATTGAGGTATGAGGTTTTTGCAACATTGGTGCAAAGGAAGGACTCAGCTTCAAAAGACAGAAACCCAACTCAAACTAGCTTAAAGACATAAGAAAATGGATCTGGCTAAATAGCTGGAAATTTCAAAGTATAGGTGGTTCCAAGGGGGTCAACCATTGTCACTGGCCACCTGCTTTTTCTTCTCCATTTCTTAACTCTGCTTTCTTCTCTGTTAGCTTCTTTTTTGGGCAAGTTCTTCCTTATTGGTGACAAAGGAGAACACTTGAATCTTAATCCACTGTTACAGTAGCCATTTCCCCCAAAAGAGAGCACATTTCCCATTAGCTTCAGAAATTATTACAAGAATGACAATACCATAGGTTGTACCTTCTGGGATCACGGACTCATCCCTAAGTCGATCATTGTGGTACAGGAAATAGAGTACTCTGATAGGCCATTCCTGGAGCTGGTAGGTGGGATCAGTCTTCTTCAAACCACATGGACTAACAGCGTAGGAGGGAGTCTTTCCAAAAAAAAAATTTAAAAAAAAAGAGAGAGAGAGAGAGAGATGCAGGGCTGGAAAAACAGAAAGAAAAAAAAAAGGAAAACTCAAAAAGGCATATAATTTGTCCTCATTCATTTTTATAAGTATCTCTTTGCATTTACATTAAATATTAGTCTTTTAATACTCAGATCAAACCTTATGGTTTTTGCATTTTCAAATACCCAAACTTAATTTTATACTTTTTGTTTTCTTATCTACACATCCCCATCATTCTATTCCTGGCTTCACATCTGCTCTTCATCTGCATTGAAAATACTTATTAATCCTCACCTTTCTTAAATCTTTCATTGACCAAGGTTGTTTCAGTACTTGAAAATCAAAGCTGTTTTAGTATTTCAATGAATTCAATTAATGTATTAATTATCCTCAAAATGGTGGTGAAGAGAGGATGAAACTTCATTCTCAAAATGTCTCAAACGCAAAGTTGTAATATAAAGTAAAATATGCAGCTATTCTACATACATGTATTACTCCACACATATTTTAGCAAAGCTATATTGACAATCTAAATGGAAATGACATTAAACTTGGGAATACAAATTGGACCTGGGTGTCTTCTGCTTAAAACCCTTTAATATTTTCCATTGCTCTGAAGGAAAAGACCAAACACCCTAACGTGGCACAGCCCCCCACTACCTGTTTGCCATATCATACTCTGCCGTGAGCTCTCTCCACTGCAGCCTCGCTGGCCTTCCTTTAGTTCTTCATGCCAGGCAAACTCCCACCACAGAGCTATCACTATGTTCTCATCTTTTCCTGGTAAGTTATTTTTTTTCATCCTGCTCAAAGTTCCAATTTTCAGAGAAGCCTTCTCTGATCTTCTTGATCACATCAGCACACCCATTAGATTAATTTTCCATTTTCATAACACTGTACTGGGTATTTCTCTTCAATATGTTTTGCCACTGCTGTGGCTTCACAGTTGTTTGTGTGATTACTTGATTATAGTCTGTCATACTGACTACATTATAAGTGCCAAGAGAGAGACTCTGTCTAGTTTCACTCACTGTTGTATCTCTAATAGTCAATACATTGCCTTGCACATTGTTGGTGCTCAATAAATGATTATATTGAATGAATCAATTTATTTATTATTAGTTCTTGACATTAAAAAAAACTTTTTTCATTTGCTCCCTTGGCTTCCCAAGAAAGAAGGAAGACTATAAGATAAACTAAAAGAATTTTCACTGAATTCAGGATATCACTTTGGGAATAAGAAAAACTACAACTATATATTCGTTAATATTTATTTTCTAAACATTGGTTATTTGTATATGTTTGTCTAGATTTTTTTCCAAGCCATGTTTTGGGAGACAACATGCTAAGTGATATGCTTATCATCTGTCCACTCTCACCAGGGAGTTATTCACAATAGAAAAATAAAAATTCATGCATAATAAAAATTCTAGACCTTGGACACTGCTTAGCCTTGTCTAATTATGTGCAGTATAGTTGTCTGTTTGATAGCATATGCTATATATATCTTGGCATCAATATTATTGTTTATATATTACTGATTCTCCATGAAAAACATCTCTTCATTTTGTACCTTAGAGGACTCATTATCTCTCCAAGGGCAGATGGAAATTTATATATAAAAATTGATAATGGCCCTCTTTGCAAAATTAAAGATGTTGGCCAACTCCTTCTTTGGCAGCTGTCCAATTGTCCAATTTGCATAATTGCATTTTCCTTTCTAAATTTCCCCTGAAGCATCAGTTGAATAAGGTTTTCCTTTGCATTTGCATTTTGAAAGGCTTAATTGTGCCACATTAAACAGCTGCCCACAACTGCAGCCTCAGACCTGGCTAATACTGGTGAACTTTCTGTGTGTTGACAAATCACTTTGAGAATTTTCCAATCAAAAGAAAACCATTAGTATTCATGGGTTTACATGAGCAAAATATTTAGATTTTGTGCAATGTCAGTTAGCTGCAGTGAACATTTCTAAGGTAACTTTCCTACAATTCTACTCAATGTGAGTTAACAGCACATTCGATAGGGCTTACTTACTAAGGATTATGCTTAGAATGGCATTACACATAACAGTCAGGGAAGCAGAGTGTAAGTAGGTTTTTTTTTGTTTGTTTTTAATTTCAGGATATTATGGGGGTACAAACATTTTGGTTATATGTTATGACTTTGCCACACCCAAACCATGATTGGAGGCATATCCTTCCCCCCAACAACGCTCACCACACCTATTAGTTGTGAGTTTACCCACCCCCAACTCCCCAACCCCCATAGAATATTATTACTGTGTGAGCACCTTAGTGTTAGTGCCAGTTTGATGGCGAGTACATGTGGTGCCTATTCTTCCAGTCTTGTGATACCTCACTTCAGAGGATGGGCTCAAGCTCTATCCAGGAAAATATAAGAGGTACTAGATCACCCTTGTTTTTTATAATTGAGTAGTATTCCATTGTATACATATACCATATTTAATTAATCCACTCATGGATTGACGGGCACATGGGTTGTTTCCACATCCTTGCAATAGTGAATTGTGCTGCCATAAACATTCGAGTGCAGATGTCTTTGTTATAGAATGACTTTTGTTCCTTTGGGTAGATGCCTAATAGTGCTATTGCTGGATCAAATGGTATTTCTATTTTTAGTTCTTTGAGGTATCTCCAAATTCTTTTCCACAGAGGTTGCACTAATTTGCAGTCCCACCAGTAATGTAAGAGTGTTCCTATCTCTCCACATCCTGGCCAGCATTTGTTGCTTTGGAATTTTTGGATAAACGCCAATCTCACTGTGGTTAGGTGATATCTCATTGTGGTTTTGAGTTGCATTTTCCTAATGATTAGAGATGTTGAGCACTTTTTTATATGTTTGCTGGCCATTATTCCGTCTTCTTTTGAAAAGTTTCTGTTCATGTCCTTTGCCCATTTATTGATGGGGTTCTTTGATTTTTTTCATGTTCATTTTTTTGAGTTCTAGATAGATTCTTGTTATCAGTCCTTTATCAGATGTGTAGAGAGCAAATATTTTCTCCCATTCGGTAGGTTGTCTATTCACTCTAATGATAGTTTCCTTGGCTGTGCAAAAGCTTTTTAATTTGATCAGGTCCCATTTAGTTATTTTTGTTGCTGCTGTGATTGCTTTGGGGGTCTTCCTCGTAAATTCTTTGTCTAGGCCAATGTCTGAAAGAGTCTTCCCTACATTTCTAGGATTCTTAAGGTTTCATGCCTTAGGTTTAAGTCTGTTATCCATCATGAATTGATTTTTGTGAGAAGTGAGAGGTGGGGATCCAATTTCAATCTTCTGCATGTAGTTATCCAGTTTTCCCAGCACCATTTATTGAAAAGAGATTCTTTTCCCCAGTGTATATTTTTGTCTGCTTTGTCAAAGATGAGATGAGAATATGCGGATGGTTTCATCTCTGGATTCTCAGTCCTCTTCCAAAGGTCTATATCTCTGTTCTTGTGCCAGTACCATGCAGTTTTAGTTACTATAGCCTTGTAGTACAGCTTGAAGTCTGGTAGACTGATACCTCCCAGTTTGTCCTTTTTGCTTAAGATTGCTTTGGCTATACGAGGTCTTCTCTGGTTCCACACAAAACAGAGAATTATTTTTTTCTAGATCTGTAAAGGATGATGATGGTACTTTGATAGGGATTGCATTAATTCTGTAGATCACTTTAGGTAGTATGGACATTTTAACAATGTTTATTCTACCAATCCATGAGCAAGGTAGATTTTTCCATCTGCTTACATCTACAATTTCTTTTCTTAGTGTTTCATAGTTCTCTCCATATATGTCTCTCACCTCTTTTGTTAAATATATTCCTAGATATTTAATTTTCTTTGAGGCTATTGTAAAATGTACTGCATTTTTTATTTGAATTTTGGCTTGACTGTTATTGGTGTATATGAATGTCTCTGATTTGCATGCATTGATTTTGTGTCCTGAGACTTTACTGAATTCATTTATCAATTCCAGGAGTCTCTTGGTTGAATCCTTGGGGTTTTCTAGATTTCATATCATCAGCAAAGAGTGAGAGTTTGATCTCTTCTGCCCCTATTTGAACACCCTTAATTCCCCTCTCTTGTCTAATTGCTCTAGAAAGGACTTCCAGCACTATGTTGAATAGAAATGGAGACAGTAGGCAACCTTGTCTGTTCCAGTTCTAAGTGGGGAATGGTTTCAATTTTTCCCCATTCAGTATGATATTGGCTACGGGTTTATAATATATGGTCTTGAAAATTTTAAGGTATGTCTATGGCTATTTTGCTGAGAGTTTTTATAATAAAGGTGTGCTGGACTTTGTCAAATGCTTTTTCTGCATCTATTGAGAGAATCAGATGGTCTTTGTTCTTGCTTTTATTTACGAGGTGAATTGCATTTATAGATTTTCATATATTGAACCAGACTTGCATCTCTGGTATAAAGCCCATCTGGTCATGGTGAACTATTTTTTGAAATGCTGTTGTATTTGATTTGCTAAAATTTTGTTGAGGATTTTTGCATCTATATTCATGAGGGATATTGGTCTGTAGTTTTCTTTTTTTGTTGTGTCCTTTTCTGGCTTTGGTATCAAGGTGATATTGGCTTTGTAGAATGAGTTAGGGAGGATACCATCTTTCTCAATGTTGTGGACTAATTTTTGTAGTAT
Organism: Lemur catta; assembly: GCF_020740605.2. Lineage (NCBI taxonomy): Eukaryota > Metazoa > Chordata > Mammalia > Primates > Lemuridae > Lemur > Lemur catta. The sequence goes on from NC_059133.1 coordinate 35,159,001, forward strand.
ACATATGAGTTCTTCTTTGTATGTTTGGAAAAACTCAGAAGTATAGCCATCTGGTCCAGGACTTTTCCTTTTTGGAAGGTTTTTAATTGCTGCTCCAATTTCTGTGCATGATATTGGTCTGTTCAGGAATTCTATTTCCTTCTGAGTGAATTTAGGGAGGCTGTATGTTTCCAAGAATTTGTCCATTTCCTCCACGTTATCTTTTCAGGCATATAGGTTTTTATAGTATTCAAAGACAATGTACTGTATTTCCATGGTGTCTGTTGTGACCTCTCCCTTTTCATTTCTAATTGAATTTATTAGAGTCCTTTCCCTTTGAGTTCTTGTCAATCTGGCAAGAGAGCTGTCACTTTTGTTAATCTTTTCAAAAAACCAGCTTGTGGTTTTGTTGATCTTCTGTATAGTTCATTTAGTCTCAATTTCATTTAGTTCTGCTTTGATCTTAGTTATTTCTTTTCCTCTGTTAGGTTTGGAATTGATTTGCTCTTCCTTTTCCAATTCCTTGAGACTGTTTACTAGATTGTTGATTTTTGAGCTTTCTGCTTTTTGGATGTGAGCATTTAATGCTATTAGTTTGTCCTCTCAGGAATATTTTTGCTGTATCCCACAGATTTTGATAACTTGTGTCGCCGTTATCATTTAGTTCAAAGAATCTTTTGATTTCTCTTTGTATTTCCTCCTTGACCCAATAGTTATTCAACAATAGATTGTTTAATTTCCATGACTTTGTGAAGTGGTGAGTATTTCTGTTGGAATTGAACTCTAATTTTATACCACTATGATCTGAGAAGATACAAGGTATAATTTCTAATTTTGTTAATTTGTTGAGGTCTGATTTGTGGCCTAGTATGTGATCAATTTCGGAGACAGTTCCATGAGCTGATGAGAAGAATGTATATTGGCTTTTTTTGGGTGGAATGTTCTGTGGAGGTCTGTCAGAACCTTTTGTTCTAGAGCTCTGTTTAAGTCTATTATTTCTTTGCTTATTTTCTGTTTGGAAGATCTGTCCAGTTCATTGAGTGGGGTGTTTAAGTCCCTGGCTAGTATGGCATTATTGTTTATCTTGCTATTTAGATCAGACAGGGTTTGCTTTATGTATCTGGGTGCTCCTGAATTAGATGCATAAATATTAAGATTTGTTAATTCTTCTTGTTGGATCTTCTCTTTCACCATTATATAGTGGCCATCTTTGTTCTTTCTTACTTTTGCTATTTTAAAGCTTATGTTATCTGAAATAAGTATAGCTACCCCTGCTTTCCTTTGACTTCAATTTTCCTGAAGGATTGTTTTCATCCCTTGACCTTGAGCCTGAAAGCATCTTTGTGGGTTAGATGCATTTCCTGTAGACAGCAGATACTAGGCTTATGGATTTTTATCCACTCTTCCAGTCTATGTCTCTTCAGAGGACAATTTAAGCCATTCACATTTATTTGAGAGGATTCATATTTGAGGTAGATTTGTGTTCATATTGTTGGGTGAATTCCTATTGTTTTGTTTTACTCCTTGAGCCATCATGGAATCCAAGTTCTAGACTTTAACTCTTGAGTGATTTTACTTTGGAGAGTGTCTAATGTGCTGTTCAGTGTGTAATGCAGGTCTGAGTACTTCTTGTAGTGCTGGTCTGGTCTTCACAAATTCCATCAGTGATTGCTTCTCTGGGAAGGTGTTTATTTCTCCCTTCTAGATGAAGCTTAATTTTACTGGACACAGAATTCTAGGTTGGCCATTATTCTGTTTTAGAAGATTAAGGAAGGGCACCCAAACCCTTTTGGCTTGTAAAGTTTCAGTTGAGAAGTCTGCACTTAGTCTGATAGGTTTTCCTTTGTAGGTTATCTGCTGTTTTCACCTCACTGCTTGAAGGATTGCTTCTTTCGTGTTTACTTTGGTCAGCCTAATAACTACGTGATGTGGTGATTGCCTTTTCACATTGAGTCTCCCAGGAGTTCTGTGTGCTTCTTGTATCTGGATATCTAGATTTCTGACCAGGCCAGGCATATTTTCCTTCAATATTCCATGAAATAAGTTTTCCAGCCTTGTGTATTTTCTTCTCCTCTCTCTGGGATGCCAATGATTCTTATATTTGGCTTCTTTACATAATCCCACATTTCTTGTATGTTTTGGTCTTGTCTCTTGTTTCTGTGTTTTTTTCTTCATCCAATTTGTTTAGTATATAGGCATTATCTTCAAGTTCTGAGATTCTTTCCTCTGCATGATCCATTCTGTTCTTGAGGCTTTCCATTGTGTTTTGAAGTTCCTTGAAAGCCTCCTTCATTTCCAAAATTTCTGTTTGGTTTTTCCATAGTATTTCAATTTCTTTAGAGAATTTTTCATTCATTTCCTATATCGTTCTTGTGGCTTCTTTATGTTTGCTTTCTATTTCTCTTCAATTCCATTGAGTTTTCTTACAATCCATATTCAGTTTAACCATATCATGTAAGTTGGTATCTATTGATGGAGATCAAATATTTTCTTTTGGGGGTGACTTTTCTCTCTGATCTTTCATGTGTCCTGTGTTTTTTGCTGATTCTTTCTCATCAGACTATTTTGTCAAGAACTGGGGATGCTGGGGCTGGTTTGTGGCTTTAACTCCAAGTACCCAAAGGGACGTTCCTTAACAGTTCTGGGGAGATGCACTGTGGTCCTGTATTGCCTTAGAGGTGTTTTAGCCTGTTAGGTTGTCTCTGACATGTTGTCTTCACCTCTTGCCAAAGGAGATTAGTGAGTTTGGACACCTTGCATAGTCTCCAGGTGGTGAATCACTCGTGTGTGTGTGTGTGTGTGTGTGTGTGTGTGTGTGTGTGGTGTGTGTGTGAGACTCTGCCACCCTCCACTAGTTTGAGATGCAAGGCACTGTGTTGAGCTATAGGGTTGCTTGTAGTTTGCATGGAGGAGTCGATTATCAAGGTATTCCAATGCCTTTGTATTGGGCTCTAAACCCCCAAATGGGGTATACAAGTGCCCCAGTCTTTGGGAAATGTCTTGTCACTCCCAAGGGTTACTTGAGCCCAGTTGCCACTTTAGGTGGGGTAAGAAGAGCAACAGGTACCTGCTAGCCTGAGAGCATATACTTCTGTGGTTGCTTGATCTGCTGCTAGTGGAGAGCTGCTAATATGTTATTCAGGGCTCTTTTGCCACATTTTTGGGGCAGCCCCAGGTGGGGGGAGTCAATTGGTGCAATTGCTAAGGACTCTGGCCAAGATTTTCCTTCCCAGGCCACAAGCCCCAAAGCTGGCAGCAGCCTGGGCACCAAAGGCGAGCCCTAGTGTTATGTTCTTATCAGATAATCAAAACCAACCCACCGGACGGAATCAACCATCTGTCCCTTTGCTTAGTTCCAGGGTCCCACAGATTCATGCCAGTCACACAGAGAAAGAGGCTTTTCCCCTTTCTCCCTGCCTCTCAGGGTGGAGTCTGCCCTGCCAGGCCAGGGGAGGGGCGTTGCCTGAGCACCCCCCCCCCCCCCCCGCACGTCCCAGCCCAGAAAACGTCTCTCTCATGTCTCCCCTCCTCCAAGAGAGGCGTGGGCCCTGCCGGAGGGGAAGTCAAGCCACCCAGCTGGGGCAGGGCGCTGCCGGGGGCTGTGGGGAGTCCCAGCCCAGAGAGCGGCTTCTCTCGTGACTCCGCCCCCCGAGGGCGGGGCCTGTCCGTTTGGCGCGAGACACAGGCGACCCAGCCAGAGGCCTGGGGCCACCGAGGCCATCAGCGGCTGCTCTCATTTCTCCGCCCCTTCAAGGGTGGGGTTTGACCTGCCAGGGTGAAAAGGCAAGTGGCCAGGTACGGGGGGAATGTTCAGAAAGTGGCTTCTGACGTTTCTCCCTCCTCCAGGGGCGGGGCCTGCTCTGTCAGGCAGGGGCGGGGGCGTTGCCCTGCGGGGCTGGGGAGGGCGGTGCCCAGAGCCGCAACGCGCCGCAGCGTCTCTAGGCCGTGGGCCCCCAACATGGCGGCCGCCCGCCCCCAGAGAGCCAGCGCCGGAGGCGACTGCTCCGGGGGCAGTGGGTGCCGGGTTTGGCAGGCTGCCCCAGTGAGCCGCTGGCTGTCCCCACTGCCTCCCTGACACAGTGACTCACGTCAGTCTAGGAGCGGGTATTCGTACTCTCTGTCCCACCCTGCGCCAGCTGGATCTTGGGCGGTTTCCAAGGGCAGAGCCCCGTCTGTGCTGGCCCCGGTGGCGGCCAGAGGCAGCTGCCCGTCTCCGCGCTCCCTCCCGCGGACCCCGGCGGTGTCCGCTCAGACCGGCCCCTCCCCGCCCAGGGCGGACCTAGCACGGCGCACTGGAGAGTTCAGACTGTTTCCCGCTGTCGTCTCTTCTCCACCCGGCCTGTCACCCCGTGCCACAGCTTCGCGCTGACATCGGGCGCTTCCCTCCCTGAGTGGGTGTGGAGGTCGGTGGAGGGAGAGTCGCCCTCCTGGGGGTCAGGTCCCGCTGCCCCAGCAGGCCCACGGGCACGGCCGTCCCACGCTCTATGCCCCGTTGCTATCTCGCACTCTCAGGACTCTGCGGTCGATTCCCCAATTCACCTTGTTTTTTTTTCCAGCGCTGCTTGTCCCGCACTGCTTCTCTGCAGATTCACGACGCTGTTCCTGCGGGAGAGCGAGCCCCTCGCGTGTAGCTGTCCGCGCTCCTCACCTCCTGCTCTGGGAGCAGAGAGCCAGGACGTCGCCACTAATCCGCCATTTTCTGTGTGAGTAGGTTTTATCCCTCTTATATCCACCAAAGACTCTAATGTAACGTCATCTAATCTCCAATGTCAATAAACTAGAGGTCTGAAGTGGAGAGAGCTTTTCATTCTCCAAGGTCTATTATGCCAATAGAGACCTTCTGAGAAAGTAACCAGATGTAATTCCTAAGATAAGATTGACTGAGGTTGGTGCATAGGATCAACCTTCCCAGACCTTAGCCAATCTCTCCCCCTGAATTTTTTTTTTTAAGCCAGAGGACAAAGGAGTTGAGAGTCTTGTGAGAATGTTATTCAAATAATGGACTGTGGTATCTAAACTAGAAAATGATAATGAAAGGATGAAGAAAGGCTGAACCAAGAGCCACTTAAGTAGCCTGGAACAAAAGTTTAGTGCTGGATGGTGGCTAAGAATCCTCTCAGATGCTCTAGTTTAGGAGGTTTTTATTCATTCACCAAATATGCACTGTCTTAAGAACTTACTCTGGATCAGGCACTATGCCAAGTGCTAGGAATATTGAAAAGTGACAGTGGTTTTCTCTATACTCATGGAGATTACTAGTAGGGAAATCAATCAAACATTAGTTAAATGATCACATGGAGTAGACATTTACATTCTATTGTAATATATGTGCTACAAAGAAATAAATAAAACAGAATGCTATGAGAGCCTTTCTGATATGAGAGGCTTGTGGAAGGCTTATTTGAAAAAATGAGGCTTACACTGAGAACTTAAGGAGAAGTGAGAGCTAACAAGCTGAAGAATGAGAGAGGAATATTTCTAGCACAGAAAACAGTATTGTGAGATGCTCTGTGAGCCTATTTGCAAAACTAAAGAAGAAAAAAAATCAGTGCCACTGGATGAAGGAATTGAGGAAAAGAGTAGAGTGAAGGTTGGCTGGGGACATAGGTAGGAGCCAAACCATAGAGCCCTTGAAGGCTACCTTTATTATTTTAGTCTCTATCTAAAACAACAATGGGAAGTCCTTGAAGTGTTGGGAGTCAGACATAGAGAGGAGATAATATACTCAAAATTGCATTTGACAATATTGCTGTAGCCACAATATAGTAAACTGATGAGAGGGGCACGAGTGGATATGGGGAAAACAAATAGAATGGCCTTGCAGGAGTCCAGGCCAGAGGAAATGACAGTGTGGGCTAGAGCAGTGGCAGCATAAAAGGAGAGAAGTGAATAGATTCACAGATATCTAGGAGACGAATTTGGCAAGATTTATTTGTTGATTGATGGAGTTTAGACACATTAAACTTAAGATCTTTTTGAGACACCCAAGTAGAAATATTGAATAGGCAGTTGAGTGTAAGGGTCAAGAACTCAGAGGTCTTGTCTAAGGGTATAAATTTGGGAATTATTAGCCAATTTATGAAAATCGAGCTATGGATATCAAAAATACTATCTAGAAGAGAGACTATGTGATAGCACAGAGATGCATCACTCGGATCTACCTCCAACAAAGGATTTGATGCCCAGATTGACAGAGAATGAGGTCAGCAGAGAGCCCCCAGCTCTCAGCTCTTTCAGGGTCTGCCTTAATGAGAGAGCCTCCTCACAGGACCTCATTTCTTTTCTGGGCAACCCACATCTGGCGAATGAGCAAGGCAGGAGTGTGAAGGCCCTGCCACTTCAATTCAATGTGGGATAAGCCCAAGATCCAGAATGCCCTACTGTTTTGGCCATAGTTTGTTAAGCCTGTATTCAACTTCTTTCTCATCTCTTCGCCTCCCTTCCACAGGTATTAATTTGTAATAAACATCTTGCACTCCAAACTCTATCCCAATGACATCTAATCTAGGGGAGCTAATCTATTACACAGTATAAAATGGAAAGTGGAAAGAGCTTAGAACCATCTGCAAAGTGACAGAGAACGGAATGCTAGAAAGTAAGAAGGAAAACCTGGATAGCATGGTGTCTTGGGAGCCAAAATAAACACATTTCGAAAAACACAGAGTGGGCAAGAGTGCTGGGAGATTAGAAAAAATTACTGGAAAACGTCCATTGGATTTAAATCATGGAGGTCATTGGTGACCTTAGCCAAAGTTGTTTTGGTACAGTGCCAGGAACAACTGCCAAGTCAGAGAGGGTTGAGAAGGGAGTTAGAGGTAGGAAAATGGACTCACCATATAGTGAGAGCTCTGTAGAAAATTTAGATTGAAAGAAATGGGAAAGATAGAAAAGAGTTTGAAGGAAAATATGCAAATTAAGAAAAGGTTGTTTTTAAGATGGAAAAGATATGAAAATGTTTACATGTAATAGGAAATAATACAATTGAGAAGGACATGTTGAATAAATAGCAGAGTAGGGAAGGAATTGATAATGTAAGGTTGTGAAAAGGCCAAGGGGATGCGATACAAAGCACAGGTGGAGAGACTGGCCTTAAATGAGAAGAAGGATGCTTCCTATACTAAAATAGGAGGGAAAGAGAAGAACATGAGTCCAGATGGACCTGTATGAATTTGGTTGCAGGAAGCTGAGGGAGTTCCCATCTGATGCCTTCTATTTTCTTCAGGCAGTAGGAGGTGAAGTCATCTGCTGAGAATGAGGAGGAGTTAAGAATATTTGAGGTTTGAATAGAATGTAGAACATATAAAACAATTGTTGCACCAATTGGCCCTGCTGGATAACTTTTTGTGCCAGTGCCAGACCGTTCAGGGGTAGGCATAGAGAAGGCAGATAAACACATTCATCCAGAGTTTCGCATTTGTCAGACAAATTTAAAAAAATAATTTAAGACAGCAGGACAAGACAATTGAGAGTATTGGTGAAAGTGTTATTCAAATATTAGACTGTGGGATCTAAACTAGACATGATAACAAAGGGACAAAGAAAGATGAAAAGGTGGGAGCTGATGGACTGGCAGAAAACAAAGAGGTCAGTATACTAGAGCAGTACTTCTCAAGATTTGGGGACCTTGTTAATAGGCAGACTATGATTTAAGTCTGGAGGGGGACCTGGGACTCTGCATTTCTAACAAGTTCTCTGGTAATGCTGGTACTTCTGGTCTGAGGACTAGGCTTAGAGTAGCAAGGCATTAAAAGTTCAAATAAGGTCAAAAAGTAGGTTTGAATTTGAGAAAGAGAGAGAGAGAAAGAGAGAAAATAAAAGCTGCTATCGGATCACTAGGGTTGTGGTAGCTAAACTCTGAACAATGATAAATGGGATTCCATGAAGGACACTGTGTACAGCTACTAAGAAGGCTCCTTCTGATGCCGTCCCTCACATCTGTACGAAATATCCTGATTTACATGAAGTCACCTGAATGACTCTCTGTCTTGCTTCCCTGAATAAGTCTAACTAAAGGAGATGCCCTGCTAATCCTGGTGAGCTAGGTTGTAGCTCAGCAATAGTAACAGCAATAATTGGATGCAGAAAAGACTGGACTAGTTTTTAAGAATAACTCTACTGGAGTTAGAATTTTAAGATAAACTCCCAACACATCCCAGGAGCCCCAAAAGAGAGAGTAGGCCAATCTGTAAGATAATAAAAAACATTGGAGTGTTTTGGGCTTTAAGCATATGTGAAAAGTAAGAAGGGGAAATGGAAATTGTTAGTACTTCTAGAAAGAAAAACCCTGCTCTGACTTAAGAGAAACTCAGGTCTAGAGAGCTTGGAAGGAATTATCTTCTCTCAGGGTCAGGTGATATGGATGAGCCCACAAAAATCCATTTTTCTGTCCCTTCCTATAAACCAAACCTTCTCAAGAAATTGTAATTTGACTTCTGTTTCCTAAGCAAACAGCTAAAGATTTTCTCTTTTAGAGGGATCAAATGCGGAGTGAGATCAACCCTCAGGGCTTATATTCCAGCAACAATAAAATAATAAATGAAAATAATATTTGCAATTCAAGGTAAATTGATCCAACTCAGGCTTAGGAGAAAAAACAAAATTTGATAAAACAAAAATAATATTTAATTTTATTATTAAACTTTAATTGTGCCTGATGTTTGATATTCTTTCAATTTTGTCCCCTATAATGACTGTTCCTTGGAAATGTAGTAAATAAATAATAGTAAATATTTGTTTTGAAGAAAGAGCTCTAACTTTTCTGGGAGGGAAGTAACAATTGAACAGAAAAACAGGCTAAAACCACAATTTCAAAACCACACCTTCAAAAATGAAATTCTCTGGACCAAATACAAGTCCCCTTACCTACTTATTACTTATATATACTCTAAGTGACAAGTATATATAAGTAATAAGTCATAGTGTAATAAGTTTTCTGGCAAAGTATTCAGGAAGTATTTAAGCAGCATTGTGTAAACTGCCCTTTCAACCTGAAATCTATAATGAGATGACAAGTGGCATACACATAAAAGGGTTTACTTGCTCTTCAATAATAGCTTTATTGCATTAACCTGAGTAAACAAGAAATATAGTCACTTCTGGCACCATGACTAGCAAGGCAAACATGAAAAGCAGTTGGTTTTCCTGATGCTCCACAAATCACACGAACCAGGAAAATGCTCATTCCATGCTTACTCTTACTCTTACTTCTTGGACAGAAGTCACTATTTAGCATAAATCAGACACATAACTTTGAGAAGCATGAGAATGCTAGAAACTGGCCACAGCTTCTTCTGGGAAGAATGTCTGTTGCAGACAGGCAAAAGGAGCTTATTAGCTAGATTTTTACATGCATAAAAAATCTGATTCTCAAAACTACTCAGTTCAATTTAGGAAGAAAAGCTTGTCAGTATCATCAAATGAGTTAGTTCTTTCTTGATGAATTAGAGAGCTCTTGCCTTGACAGAAGAGTAGACATATTACATTCTCAGTGCTGTGTTACTCATTGTATAATGGCATCCACTCGATTCCAGGGAATCCCCTGATACGAAGTTTTATATGCCATGTTTATGTGGAAAAAAATTCTCTGAGGGCTTAAGTCTGACCTAGATGGAAAACTTGCAGGTTTAGGTTTGGTAGGTTTGGAAGCTTTGTGACCATGGAGATAGAAGAAAAAACGTGCACTGGGAAGAAAAAACATAAAATGTTCTTGTTCTCTCTCTCCCCCTCTCTCAATCTCCGTCTCTCTCTCTCTCTCTCTCATAGACTATTCAAAATAGGGACTATGTTTTCAGTTTTGGTGGTTTTGATTTTTTAACTTCTTAATAAATTACCTGGTGTTTTAGCTCAGAATGTACTCAGAATAGGAATCACAAATTAAAATACCTGAAGGAGTTAGGCAGATACAACAAAGGAGTGAAGTCATTTCTGTCAAGTTTAACAAATATGCAGTGGTGAGGACTTGGCAAGTTGCAGAGCACATGACCCACTGAAGGGTCTTAGTATTTACTCACCTCCAGTCCGTTGTCATATACAGAAATGCAGACCTAGTGTTGCCAGATGTTACAAATTTTCAAGACAAACTGTAAATCTGAACTTTTATGTGCTGTCTCCTGGATTTTAAATTTGGCAACGATTCAAACATTGTTTGGAAATGTGTGGGGACTTCTAATCGAGATGGTTTAGTGAGTTCATAAATTACCACGCCCTCTCTATTCTAAACAGTCAGCCATGATTGGAAATATATAAAAAGATAAAAGCATTATGACATTAGCTGGGTACAAAATCAAGATAAACATCTCCATGGACCAGAAACAGAACAGAAAGCCGAGGCAGTGAGCAAGGCTCAGAGAGATGAGTGGCCAGAACTGGGCACCCTGCCTGAAGCTGCAGCTGGGTTGAGACTTCCAAAAACATGTAGGAGGCTTAAAAAACAATTCACTTGCTGCTAGGGACTGTGCTTTATTGGGAAGTGTTAGACCTGGGAAAGGAGAAAAAAAAGATATAGTCTTGAGACCAAGGACTAAACCAAAGACCCCTTAGCTCCAGAAATGTGCCTGCACTATCCACAAATACAGATCAGGAACCCCCAAACAACTCTACAGATTTTATAGACATTGCTTACCAAACTTGTATGATAATACCCGAATCATACAAACTTTTTCATTCATCTATCCAATCATTTATTCAACAACCATTTCTTGAGCAGCTACCACATGGCCAGCAGTTTTCTGAGTGCTAGAGAAAAACAAGTGAACAAAGCAAAGTCCCTACCCTATTGAGTTTACATTCTAGCTGAGAGGGAGGGACTAGTGTGGGAAACAGATGACAAATAAACAAGTGAATAAATAATATGTATGAGAGTAAACTGCTAGCAAGAAAAATAAACTAAACGGAGAAAGAAGAGCACTGACAGAGAAGGAAGGATGCGATTTTATAAAGAGTGCCAGAGAAGACCTAGTGAGAATGTGATGTTTGAGGGAGCCAGCTATACAGATACATGGGGGACAAGTGTCCCAGGCAGATGGTGCAGGAAGTTCAAAGGTTTTAAGACAAGAGCATGCATGATAAGCTTAAGGAATAATAGCAAGAGACCAGTGTGGCAGGAGGGGAGTGAGCAGGGAGAAGAGTCCTGGGAGCAGAAGTTGGAATCAGAGCAGAAGGCCAGATCACATAGAGTTTTCAAGGCCATTTTAAAGTCTTTGGCTTTTACTCCCAGTGAAGTAAGAGGCCACTGGGTGTGTTTGAGGAGAAGAGAAAAGTAATGTAGCTTATATATTGAAGAGATCACTGTGACAGCCTTGGTGAGAAAAGACTGGTGTGAAGGATGGGCAGCATGGAAAAAGGCAAGGAGACAAACTAAAAGCCTATTCAAGGGATCCAGACCAGAGCTGATGGGCTTGGACCATAGTGGAAGCAATGGAAGCCGTGAGAAGTTGTTGGAATCTGAATGTATGTTGAAGACAGTGATGAGAAGATTGTCTTTAGATCAGATGGGGAGTGTAAAAGACAGAAGGAAGTCAACAGTAACTTTGAATTTTTCTTGTTTTAGAGACTGGGTTTCCCTATGTTGCCCAGGCTGAAGTGCAGTGGCTGTTCATAGGCATTGACACAGCACACTGTACCCTCAAATTCCTGGGCTCAAGTGATCCTCCTGCCTCAGCCTCCAGAGTAGCTGGGACTACAGGCATGTGCCACCATGCCCAGCTATGACTCCGTGATTTCTGGCCTCCATAGAGGGAATAACAACATTGCCATTTACTGAGATTGGAAAGTATGTAGAGAGGTAAGGCTTGAGGTTGGAAGTTGGGTGAGAATCAGAGTTGAAAGTGTTGGATGTGTTAAGTCTGTGGTATATAGAAAGTATCCAACTGGAAATTTCAAGTAGGATCCAAGGGAGAGGTCCAGGCTATGGATAGAACTTTAGGAGTCATCAGTGGAATAATGGAATTTAAATCCACGAGGCTAGATCAGATCAGAAAGGGAAAGCATCTCTATTTGAGTCATTCCAAGAAGCACACTCCAACCAAGCAATTTGAGAAGGATTTAACAAAAGGTCTATTTACATGGTGTGGCAGTTTAGAGTAAAGAAGGATATGCACTACCCCAACAGCAGGCAGCTTAAAGGGTCCAGGGGAGGAAGGAGTTACTGGGAATTCAGAGGAGGCGGCTGAGTAGAGACGTCTCCCTGACAAGAGCTGTAACCTTTAGCCCAGGGTGGGGGGCAACCCACAGCAAGGAGGCAAGAGGAATAATACCCCACCCCACTCTCTTCCCAGCCTCCAACAGGAAGTCAAGGGCAAGGGAAGCTGTTGATACAGTATGCTCAAGTCACATTTTAGGGCACAAATCAAGGAAGAACAGGGGCAAAAGCCAATGTGGAGAGGCAAATGGAAGAGATCCAGCACAGCAGATAAAGAAGGAAAGAGGCCCAAGAACTGAGCCCCAGGGATTCCAGTTTTAAAATGTCAAACAGATGAGAAGTATGGCAGGCAGAATTGTAAGATGGGTCCTGGGATTTCTACCCCTTGGTGTTCATGCTCTATATAATTCTCACTCCCTGAGTGTAGGCAGGACCTGTGACTTGCTTCTAGAAAATAGAATATGGCAAAGGTGAAGAAATTTTAACATGTAATTAAGGTCTAAATCTATTTGTTCTGAGTTAATCAAAAGAGAGATTATCCTGGTGGACCTCACGTAATCAGGCAAAAGGTCCTAAAAAGGGGGTTGAGGGGGTGCTGTGTTCTCCTATGGTCTGGATGCAGTGTGCAGCCGTGCCAGAAAGCCCATCTGGCATGTGCGTGATCTCTAGAACCCAAGAGTGGTCTTCAGCCAACAGCCCCCAAAAAGTTAGAACCTCAGTCACACATCGACAAGAAAATGCTTCTGCCATTGACCTGAATGCTCTCAGAAGCAGAATCCTCTACAGTTGAGCCTCTAGGTGAGAATGGGGTCCAGCCAAACCTTGATTGCAGTCTTGTGTGGTCTAGTTAAGCTATGCCCTGACTCCTGAGCCACAGAAACTGTGAGATAATATATGTTTGTTATTTGAAGCTGCTAAATTTGTAGTAATTGTTTACACAATAGAAAGCAAATATAAGACAGAAGAAAAACCAGGGAGAAAAAGAGGATAACCCCAAAAGTGGCATCCCGGATGTAAATAGAAGAAAATATTTCAAGAAGAGAGATATCAGTTGTGTCAAATGCTTCTGATAGTTTAAGTCACATAATGACAGAAAACTGATCATTAGAATTTAATAGCATGGAGGTAACTTGTGGCTTTAACAGGTAGATGAGGACAAAAGCCTGATTAAAATGGTTCCAAGAGAGAATGAAGAGGGAGAAAAAGTGCACAGGCACCCCATAAATATGTACAAATATTATATACCCATAATAATTAAAAATTAAAAAATTAAAAAGTACTATGTACCTTGATTAATAAAGCTATGCACATCTCAAAAATTTTAACAACTTTTTAAAAAGTGAGCTGCTGATTATAAAATTTTTCAGTAAGTTTTGCTATCATGAGGAATAGAGAAATGTGGCAACAGCTAGAGTAGAATGTGGGATCAAGGGAGGGTCCCTTCATAAGAGAGATGGCACCACTTTTGAATACTCATTGGAATTACCAAACAGAGAGGGAAGAAATGATGATATAGGAAAGGGGGGGGGGGTAGAATTTGCTGGAGTTATGTCCTTACATAGGCAAGAGGGGATAGGAATTAGTGTAAAAGTGGAATTAGATGTGGAGAGGAGTAAGGGTAGTTGACAGATAACAGTAAGAGGGAAGTCAGATTCTTTGGGTCCAGATACCAATGCTAGATAAAAATAGTGTAAGAATAATCTCACTCAAACATATATTTAAATATTCTAAATAAAATGCTAGAAAGCTAAATTCACCCATGTGGGTTTTTTAACATTTGGGGGGAAATGTAAACATATCATAAAATTCACCCTTTCAGAGTGTACAATTCAGTGGTTTTTAGTATAGCTAGAAAGTTGTGCAGCCATTATAAATTCCAGAACATTTTCATCACCCCGACAGGAAATCTCGTATCCATTAGCAATCACTCCCAGCACCTGGAAGCCACTGGTCTCCTTGCTATCTCTATGGATTTATCTATTCTGGACATTTAATATAAGTGAAATCATATGATATCTGACCTTTTGTGACTGGCTTCTTTCATTTAGCACAATGTTTCTAAGGTTCATCCATGTTGTAGCAAGTATCAGTACTTTGTTCCTTTTTGTTGCCGAATAATATTGCATTGTAGGGATACACCACATTTTGTTTATCCATTTATCAGTTGGTGGACATTTGGGTTGTTTCCATTTTGAGGCTATTATGAATAATAAAAAGCTGCTATGAACTTTAAAGTACAAGTTTTTGTGTAGATGTGGTTTTGGATTTCTTGGGTATATCCCTAGGAGTGAAATTGCTGGATCATATGGTAACTCTATGTGTAAATTTTCAAAAAACTGCCAAACTCTTTTACAAAGAGGCTGCACCATTTTACCTTCCCATGAGATATAAATGAGGTTCAAATTTCTCTACATTGTCATCAACACTTTTTATTGCCCAACTATTTTATTATGGCCATCCTCATGGTATAAAGTGGCATATCATTGTGTTTTTGATTTGCATTTGCCTCAGTAGGGAATGATTTTGAACATCTTTTCATGTACTTATTGGCCATTTATATGTCTTCTTTAGAGAAATGTCCCCCCTTTGCCCATTTTTAATTCGATTATTTGCCTTTTTATGATTTATAAGGGCTTTTCACGTATTCTAGGTACCAGTCCCTTATCAGATTTGATATTTGATTTGCAAATATTTTCTCCCATTCTGTGATTTGTCTTACCACTTTCCTGATAATATCTTTTGAAGCTCATGCGTTTTTAATTTGATGCAGTCCAATTCTTTTTCTTTTGTCATTTGTGTGCTTTTGGTGTCACATCTAAGAAACCATTGCTGCATCCCAGGTCAAAGATTTACTCTTATGTTTTCTTCTAAGAGTTTTATGGTTTTAGCACTTATATTTTGTTTATTGATATACTGTGAAGTTAAATTTTGCATATGTTGTAAGGTAGGGTTCCAATGTCATTCTTTTACATGTGGATATCATTTATTGAAGAGACTATTCTTTATTGAGTTGTCTTGGCACTCTTATCAAAAATTAATTACTCTTGGCCGGGTGTGGTGGCTCACACCTGTAATCCTAGCACTCTGGGAGGCCGAGGCGGGTGGATTGCTCAAGGTCAGGAGTTTGAGACCAGCCTGACCAAGAGTGAGACCCCGTCTCTGCTAAAAATAGAAAGAAATTAGCTAGACAACTAAAAAAATATATATAAAAAAAAATTAGCCAGGCATGGTGGCGCATGCCTGTAGTCCCAGCTACTCGGGAGGCTGAGGCAGAAGGATCACTTGAGCCCAGAAGTTTGAGGTTGCTGTGAGCAAGGCTGACGCCACAGCACTCTAGCCCGGGCAACAAAATGAGACTCTGTCTCAAAAAAAAAAAAAAAAAAAAAAAAAAATTAATTACTCTTAAATGCAAGGGTTTATTTCTAGATCGTATGTCCATTCTTATGCCCATGCCAGACTGCCTTAATTAGTGTAGCTTTGTAGTAAATTTAGAAATCAGGAAGTGTGAGTCCTTCAACCTTCATCTTTTTTAAGGTTGGTTTGGCTACTCTGGGACCTTTGCTTTTATGTATAAATTTTAGGATCAGTTTGTCAATTTCTTTTTTCTAAAAAAAGGCATTTGGAATTTTGTTAGGAATTGTGTTGAACCTGCAGATCAGCTTGGCAGGTGGTCCATCTTAATATTAAATCTTCCAATCTATGAGCAAGAGTTATCTTTCCATTTATTTAGCTCTTCCTTAATTTCTTTAAAAATATTTTATAGTTTCCAGTTTATAAGTCTTATACTTTATTTGTTTGCTTTATCCTATATATTTTATTTTTTATTATTTTTGATGCTACTATAAATGGAATTGTTTTTCAACTTCCTCTTTGAATGTTTATTGCTAGTGTATAGAAATACAATTGATTTTTGTATATTGACCTTGCTGAATTTGCTTATTAATTCCAACAGGATTTTTTTGTGGATTCCTTATGATTTCAGTATATAATATCACATCATCTGTGTATATAGTTTTACTTCTTCCTTTCCAATATGTATACTTTTTATTTCTTTTTCTTGCTTAATTGCCCTAGCTAGAACCTCTGGTACAATATTGAATAGAAGTGAACCATATATTTTTTAAATTCATAATCATATATGGCTTACCCTAAAAATTTAAAAGCTATTCAACATAATATCTATTAAAGTAGTATATGGAATGAGAAATTTCAAGTGATCATCTCAATGTATTTATATAAGAAACACATCATGCTGCTATGTACCAGATAGTTTTAAGCACTTTACAAGTATTAACTCATTGAATCTTTACAACAACCCTATGCTTTAGATACTGTCAGTCTCTGTGTTGCACATGAGGAAACCAAGCCACTTAATTTATCCAATATAACATAGCAGTTAAGTGACAGAGCTGGAATTTAAACCTGTCCAGATTGGTCCAGAGTCCTAGCTCTTAACCATTTAGAATGTTGACTCACATATATATAGTTAGTAATCAAGTAGATTAATGATGAAATTTAAGAAGCATTCCTTTAAATGTCAGGAAAAAGACAAGGTTGCCAGCTACTGCTACTTCTATCGAACATTTACTGTAGGTTCTAGTAAATGCAAGCCAATAAAATTTTTTAGTACAATAATTAGAAAGGAAGAGACCTATCACTATTTTTCAAAAATATGGTTGCCTACCCAGAAAATTCAATAGCCTCTATATTCAGCCATTAGAATTTTAAAAGAGCAGATTTATGGATAAAAGAGTTGTATATAAAAATAGGTGACATATTCCTAAGCACCAGTAGTAATACACTGGATAATATAACAGAAAAAATATCCCAGTACCATAGGATATCTATGAATAAATCTAACAAAAGATACACATGTGGAGAACGAAGTATTTGAGAAAAGAAAGTAGACTAGAGTGACTGACTATAGTATATAGGGTTTATACAGGAGGAATTCACAAAAAGGAATTTGGTCCAATTAAAGATGCTTGAATATGTACTCCACAGAAAACTGTTGAGCAAGAAAGTGGCAAAATTAATGTAATAATTAGAGACATTTAATTTGAGACAAATCCAGTGGAATCCATTAGTCTAAGAAGCCCAGAAAATGTGCTGATGGTATTCAGTTGTAACCACCTCCTCACGTGGAGATTTTTACAGTTGGACCATTCTCAATGAAGAGGAATGTACTGTCACAGCCCAGATAAAAGAAAAATCGGTATTTCAGGTCTGATTGCTTTTCCTGTATGTACAGTAAAACTGAAAAGCAGAAAACACTACTGCAGTGCTGCCAGTCAGACAAACTCTGTTTGGCCTTCATATTTTTAATATGAGGTCAAATGATGGAATCTTGAGTCATCCAGTGGCCTGGGTGATGACCAGTTCTATCTAATGACTAATTTTGGCATTTATAAAAAGGCTAAAAATATGCCTGTGATCATAGGCAGAATGCAGTTATTTAAAAAAATGAGACTTTGAGCCAGTTTCAGAAAATTTTAATGAAACCATGGTAATAAGAGACAATAGCTCTATGGATTAAATCACAAATTAAGAATATTTTAATGTCAAATTCTAATGTTAGTATGGCACTATTTAGGGAGTCTAAGTCTCCAACTCACCTATTTTTGCTAAAAATAAATAATCAGGCCTTTATCTCTTAAACTTCTCTATAGCATTTTTTCATTCACCAGATATTTACTTGGCACCCGCTAAATATCAGGCACCATGCTAAGTCCAAGGAATTCAGCAGAGAACAAAGCAGGTGCACCACCAGCCATCTCAAACTTGACATCCCTGCCTGAAGTACATCCACATTGTTACAAACTCCTCCTGAGCTTCCAGGACACCACTCTCTGGAGATTCCCCTGCCTCCTTCGTCATTGTCTCCTTCACTGGTTCCTCTTCTTTTGCTTTTCTCTTAAATGTGAGTTGCCCCCAATTCTCAGCCTTCTTTTCTTCTCTCTCAGTATTCTCCTAGAGAAATCTCATTAACTCCCCTTTTTCCTATTTCATTTATATACCAACATCACATATAAATATAGACAGATATAGACATAGATTACCATGTGTCAACCACTGTTATTACCACTTTACTAATATTAACTCATGTAATTCTTTTAACAACCACTTGAGGTAGATATTATTATTTTACCCATTTTCCAGATGAAGACACAAAATCACAAACTGGTTAAGAACGTGGCAGAACTAGAGCTTGAACCAAGGCAGGCCATGACCTAAACCACTATGCTATGCCCACTCCCATGGCTTCACCTATCGCCTATGTGTGGATATTCCCCCCAAACAGATTGTTAAATCGTAACTGTCTAGAGTCAGTCTCATATTTTCTAATGGCTTCCAGACATCTGTACCTTAACTTTCCACACACAACTCAGAATCAGTGTGCTTGCTATGGTCTGAATGTTTGTGTACCCCTAAAATTCTTATATTGAAATCCTAATCCCCAAGGTAATGGTATTGGGAAGTGAGTGAGGTCTTTAGGAAGGTGATTAGGTCATGAGGGCAGAGCCCTCAGGAATGGGATTAGTGCCCTCACAGAAGAGTCTCCAGAGAGCTGCCTTGCCCCTTCCACCATGTGAGGACACAGAAACAAGACACTCTATGCACTAGGAAACAAGCCCCAACCAGACACAGAATCTGCTGGTGCCTTAATCTTAGACTTTTCAGCCTTCAGAACTGTGAGAAATAAATTTCTGCTGTTTATAAGCTACCTCATTTCTGATACATTTGTTATCGTAGCCAGAATAGACTATGACAACACTCAATTCCTCCAATTCCTTTTCTTTCATCCTCTACGTTATACACTCAGATTCTCTTCCATTTCCTCGTATAACAGCCTCCTAGCAGGTCTCTCTACCCCAGCAGCAGCTCTCAAGGTATGATCCAAGAACATCTAGGGATTTCTGAGACCCTTTCAGGGGTTCACAAGGTCAAATTTATTTTCATAATAAAAGTAAGATATTATTTGCCTTTTTACTGTGTTGACATTTACACTAATGGTGCAAAAAACAATGTTGGTAAAACTGCTGACAACTTGGCATAAAGAGAACAGTGGAAGCAAACTATAGCAAAGTACTATTGTATTGTTCATCACCATTCATTACCAGTTTAAATTTTTAAAGGCCAGCATATCTGCGATGAAGCAGCAAAAGGTATCAATTTTTCAAAATCTGACTCTTGAGTACACGGCTTTTAAATACCCTGTGAGAGGAAATGGAAAGTATACATAAAGCTTTGCAGATATACAGTGTTTGTCTCAAAGAAAAGCAATTGTGAGAGTGAGTTGTAAGCAGAACTAGCTACCCTTTTTCATGGAATCTTACCAAAGGATGCTATTTATCCTAATTAGGATATTAGAAAAATTAGAATGTGGAAAATCTTATACCTGATGATGTAAGCCAGATTGCTTATCAATACTTAAAGATGTTTCTCTTGAGGTCACTGATGATATTAACAAATATAATATTTTTGTATTATATATTGAAATGTGTCAACATTTGGAAGATCTACATAACTTAAGGAACCAATATTTTCCAAATGACCAGTGCATTATGTTATGAAATTATACATGGGTAAAGGATTCATTCAAAATGCAAGATAGACCAGTGGATTTTAATGCACCATAGTAACAAATATAGTTCAGATTCTACATTGCAATCAAGCTTTATAAAACTACCACTTATTGAGTTTTGATTTATTAGCAAAGAATATCAGATACCCTAAGCTTGGGTTCCTCAGCTATCACACAAACCCACTGCATGCATCCACTTGGGCCCTTTGTATCTCCCTACCATGGGACTTGGGGAGCAAAGGTAACTGATGCAAACATGATGCCGATACTGATTGTTGTGCTATCAGTAATGACCCAGGAATTTTCTGCCAGCATCCATGAAATGGTAGCAGGCTAATTTGTTAGCTTGTAAATGAGGCAAAATCTCAGACTCTTCACAGTTCTCCACAGATAATGAATGATGAGAAAATCATTTAACTAAGTGAAGTGATTATGTGAGGCAATCCTGAGGAATAGATTAAAATGACCAGCATAGGGATGGTCTAAGGAAGATATTATCTATAGGTACGAGGCAGCTAAGGTGTTTTAGCATGAGTATAGATGAAAAAAGTGTTCTCTTAATAAAATAAATCTGAGAGGTGTGCCAACTGCCAATGTAGAGTTTGAACTAGATTGAGTGTTACCATGAAGAAGGTATTGTGATAAGGATTCTATTAAATCTCCTTTACAACTGAATAAGGCAATTATAATAGTTATTAATATTTATATACATAATACTTGCTATGTGAACAGTTTTAAATACATTAACTTGCTAGTGTGCATAAGGTAAATACTATTATCCCTTGTCGTAGTTCAGTAGCTATCACAGAATGCCATAGGCTGAGTGGCTTTATCATCAAACATTTATTGCTCACCATTCTGGAGGTTAAGGCATCAGCAGACACAGTGTCTAATGCCCAGTTAGTAGACAGCTGAGTTCTCCTTGTATCTTCAAATGGTCTAGAATGCAAGCTTTCGTTTCTTTCTCTTCTTACAGGGACACTAATCCCATCACTGGGGTGCCATCCTCATGACCTCATCTAAACCTAATTACCTCCCAAAGTCCCTCCCTCCTAATACCAAACTTCAGATTAGAATCTTACCATATGAAATTTAGGTGGACACAAACATGCAGTCCATAATATCACCATTTTACAAATAAGGAAACTAAGGCATCTAAAGATTAAGTAACTTGCTTGAGGTCACAACAAACCACAAACAAGTAAATGGTAGAGGCGGGACTTGACCCTTGGAATTCTTTCTCCCAGAGACTGTGTTCTTAACCATTACTCTATACTACCTCTTAGGTAAGGCATATACAATTATTACACCCATTTCACAACAATGTAAAGATATATAGCAAAATCAAGTCACTTACCCCAAGTCATAAATCCAGTCAGTGATGAAACTAAGAACACTCTGCTAAATATTAAAAAAAAACCAGAGTATTTAGCCAATTATATCAACTCAATTAGTAGACTTAGTTTGGTTCTTTTCAACTAATCCTTTTGTGGTTCTGATGTAAAGGAATTCCTCTGGACATTGTTACATGAGGAACCTGACTCACACTTACGTGGAACTTGTGGTTATTATCCTGATGACCAAATGAGGTAAGCCAGGCCTTACAGGATGGAATCACTTAACCTAGAACTCTTTGACTGAGAATGACAGGAACCCAACTCAAAACTCAATGTCAGCAACAAGTGGAACCAGGGCCTCACACCACTTTCCCTCTCTATCGTCTCGCTATCTCTCTCATCTCTGCTTCTCTCTGATCATTCTCACAGATTTTCTCCATGAAGCTGGAATTATGTCTGTTATCGCCTCCAGACTCACTTCTCACTAGCTTCACCACCAAAAAGAGAAAAAGATTTCCCTGATTCCAGGAACGGATGCCATTTAGCCTGGCTCGAGTCATTCTTTCATTTTATGACCAATCCCTGTGAGCAATAAGGCAATATGCTAGTATAATCCAGGTCTCTTGTCCATCCCTGTGAGGGGGCAGCTTTGAAAGAACAAGAACAAGTCAGGAAACAATGATTCATTGTCCCTCCTATGACCACATGATTGTAGTTGGAGAAGAGCTATTGCCCAAAAGAAGTAGACAGAGAAGGGCAACAGTGGTGTCAGACTAACAGAAGCATAGATCTTCACACTATCTGAACAGAGACTCTTGCTAATTGGTTTTGGCACCCTGTACATTTGAAACACATCTTGGAATTCAGTACATAATTCAATTCAGGACGAGGCTGGGTTTCATTGCTTTATTTATGAATATCTTGAGTTCCTTCAATGAGGAACTCAATGGGGCAGTAATCTCCTTGGAGAAGGGGACTGCATTCATACATTTTCTGGGAATTTTCATATACTTAGCAAATTCCAGTAGAAAAAAGTCTAGCCAACCTTCCTTGTGACACTATAAAAGGGAAAAATTTTTGTTTACGGTAGCAGTAGTTTTAGAGAAACTGTCATTATTTGAAATTCTTCCCATTTGATTCACAGCTGGCCCAAACCTTTTACTACCAAGGATATGGTCCCCACACCGTTTTGTCTTCATAGTACTAACAGCTCACTGTCGCTGACAGCTCAGTATAGTTGAATGACATGTCCATTGATTTCTGACTTTGTGATGGTACTTAACACATTCCAGGTTTTTTAATATTTATGTTACTCTCTTTCCATGGCCATTTTGTAAACTTAAAATAGTGTCTACTATTTTTTAAGCACTTGGTTAGGTGTTTTAATATACCTTAGCTAATTCAACAAAGTTAGCTTTTGTACACACACACACACACACACACACACACACACACACAAATACAGTTAGTGATTGAAGATGCTAAGGTCTAGAGAGATTGAAGGATGTACCCAAAGTCATGACCGTTGTATGTTGTGAAGCCAGAGTTCCCAAAGCAGGTCTGTCCAACTTCCAAGGCTGCCTTATGAAAATCACATGCTAATTGCATTCCTAGCTATTGTACAGTTAATATTTCCTTTGCAAGACATTGGTGTGCATTCAATGAGGGCAGAAATATTCACCTCCTAACATAGTGACACTTTCCCCTCCACACATCCAGCATGGAATTTCCAAACATTCAAAATCATCCTCCCATTAAGCCACTTGTTTAGAAAAGTCCTCATCTTGAACACTTTGGACTGTCAAGAACCAGGGGCAAGTTTGCATTCTCATGATACAGAAATGATTTTCTAAAATTATCTTCAGGAACAAAATCATAACAAAGATTTTGGATGGTGAGGGGAGAAACTCTTTTTTATTTTGTTTTCACTTACTGAAGAGATTTTTGTCATATATTCTAAAAACTTCATTTGGGGCAGAAATCAAACAGGGCCAGCCTCAGCCAGAAAAAAGAAAAAAAAAAGATGTGAGAGCAATAATCTCCTGCCAGCTGACAACTTTGTGCATGTCAGTTATGTGTCAGCACCTCTCCTTCTGGTAGCAAAGTCAGTACAGTCACCAAGAAAGGCAAAAGAAAAAAAAAATCTTAACTCAGACACATGAGCCCAGCAGGAACAACTGAAGAGAATGGCAAAACGGTGCCAGTAGGCAGAATAATCGTGGGTAAGAGGGGAGTCGTGTGGTCCAAACACAAAGCTCTGCTTTTATTTCACTCTAATGACTATGGAATCATGTAAGGTAAAACACATTTGTTAAAAAGGGAAGATGTATCTCCTTTCTTAAATTGAGTAAACATGGTGTGAAGCCAACAACATTATATCACAGAGAGAAATGATTCCCTAAATTTTCCTCTGGGACCAACAGGCCAAAAGAGTTCAAACAGTGCATTGTTGGGTCAGTTTTTTTCTTTCTTTTCTTTTCTGAAAAAAAGTTAAAGTGGACCAGCTGATGTCACTGACGTACCTTGATATTCCTGAGGAAGAGGAGATAAAAAAAAAAATAAATTTAAATTGGCATTTTCTTGACTTTACCAGTTGGCTGAAAAAGTATTCTTCCTAATAAACTGGAGACAATTCATAGTGTAACTGTTAATGGAAGGAAAGCCCTGTGATAGTTTAAAGAAATGTACAAGCAGTAATACATGTATAATTATTTTCATATTTTTGTTCCTTATATATAGCTATCTGAATATTCAGCTTCACACAATAGTATGTGGTGTGTATGCTGTGCACACATATATATCTAACTTTAATAATTTTATGTTGCTTGGAGAAAGGAAACATTTGTTTTATGTATGGTTTGGGGTTTGGGATATGTGGATGTGTGTGTGTGTGTGTGTGTGTGTGTGTGTGTGTGTGTGTGTGTTTGTAAGGCATTTTTTTAAAAAGAAAACTTTCACATATCCACACAATATTTTAGGAAATATAATGAAAAAAAGTCATGTATACCAGAACAACAATAAAAGATAAAATTCCAGGGAATTAAGATAACATAAAATATGCCAAATCTATATGAAGACATTTTTTAAAACACTGAGAAATGGAACCAGAAAAGATTTGGACAAGTGGAAAGGCATAGCATGTTCTTGGATAGGTGGACACAGTATAGTAAGAATACAAATTTTCTTTACTATAATTTATATAATTAACATAATCTTATTAAAATAACTATAGGATTTTTTCAACTGAGCAAGCTGATCCCAAAGTTTATATATAAAATAAACATGCAAAACAGGACAATCTGAAAAAGAAGTATAAAATGAAGGAACTAGACTTACCAGGTATTCACAATATATTCTAAAACTATAATAATTAAAACAGTCTTTACCTGTACATAACTAAACAGATCAGTGTAACACTATGAGAAGCCCAGAATTAGACCTAAATATCTACCAGAATTTATTGTATAATAAAATAGCATTACAAACTGTGGGGAAAAGATGGATTCATAAGTAGTGTTGGGAAACTGGGTGGTCATCTTAAAAACAAGTTTATTCTATCTGTAGTACCTTTACACAAAATAAATTTCAGATTTTATTATAAAATTATAAAAAATGTAAAAAATAAAACATAAAAGTTATAGAAGAAACAATGATGAATTTTTAAAAAATGTAATCTTATAGTATGAGACTTCTTACACATGACTCAAAACCAAAAGGCATAATGGAACAAGTAAACACAATTATAAGAAAGGAAAAATTTCTAAATGGCAAAAACTATCATAAGCAAAATAAAAATGCAAATGACAGGTTTAGAAAATATATTTTCAACAAGTATCACAAAAGGAGTATATTAATGGCTCAAACAAATAAATAGCAAAGCCATCTACACAATAGAAAAAAATAAGGAAAGAGTACAAATAGTTCATAGAAAAGGAAGTAAAAATGAGAGAAATGCAAATAAACTTCACACTGAAATATCATTTTTCACCTAGCAGATAGGCAAAGATCTAAGTTTTATTGCATACTCTGTTAGCAAGTATATTGGGAACAGGCACTTTCATGTATGTTGACAGGAGAAGATATTGGTAAAAGTTCTTTGAAGTGTAATTTAGCAATGTCTATCAAAGCTACCAATATGCATACTTTTTACCTAGCAAAGATTATACTACAGCTTTACTCACACACATGTGTGAGATATGAAAGCGTAAGGTTATACAATACAGCTTTTTTTAAAATTGGGAACTTTTGAACACAGCACAATAGGGGCTGGTAAAATCAACTTTGGTACATCCATTTCAACATGATTACTCCATATAACCCCTAACACCAAAGAAAAAAGGCAGAACGTATCCACATCATTTATGTGGTGACCCTAAATCCCAGTTTCCAAGGCAGTCTGAGTTTATGTGTCTTGTCCTGACATTCCATCCAATTGACACTGCCTTTTACTCTCAGAAGTGACCTGTCTTTATGATAAATCATTTGGTTCCTACAATGAAGGGAAGGTTTGTGTCCCCCCAAAATTCACATGTTGAGATTCTAATTCCCTATGTGATAATATTAGGGGGTGAGGTCTTTGAGAGGTAATTAGGCAATGAGGGTGGAGCCCTCATGAATGGGATTAGTGCCCCTATAAAAAGAACCCCAGAGAGCTCTCTTGTCCTCTTTCTGCCATGTGAGGATACAACAAGAAGTTAGCAGTTTGCAACCCAGAAGATGGTTCTCAACAGAACCCAACCATGCTGGTACCCTGATCTCATACTCTAGCCTCTTATCCTGAGAAATAAATTTCTGTTGTTTATCACCCAGTCTGTAGTAACTTGTTATAGCAGCCCAAACTGACTAAGACAGTCATTCTAGGTATACTTCTTTTTGGAAGTGATGTAAGGGATTGGGGTGAGGCAGGGAGCAGGATGTGAGGTTAGATGAAGAGAAAGGGAAGGAAAAGACAATGCTTCCTGACCAACCTGATACTGCCCAATTCTTCTCTTTTTGGCCCTATAAAGGCTGTAAGCTATAGATGGTAAGTCTCTGGAGCCAGACACCCTGGGTTCAAATCCCGTCTCTATAATTTACTATCTACATGACACTGGCCAATTCCTTAACCTCTTTCTGCCTCAGTTTCCTCATCTGTAAATTAGGGATACTAGTACCCCATCTTGTTAGGGTTATTGAAAGGATTAGATGAAAATAATGTACACAAAGCACTTAAAACAGAGTCTAACACCTAGAAAGCACTATAGATTCAGTAGCTATTACTGTGACTCGTGGTGCTTCTGGGCAGCAACCACATCTAGAATTTAACAAAGTCAATGCATATAGAAAGGCTTAACCACTAAAATAAATCACGATGAAGATCTACCTATAAACCGGATTCACTCATATAATTTTTCATCAAGCACTTCCATTTAAGGCTCTGAACTAAGCTCTAGGAGAATAAAATTATAAAAAACACAGTAGGAAACTAAGGTGAATTCGTATAGAGTCCACATGTATAAGATGAAACTATATGTTTTATTATAAGATTTATTGCTTATGGCTTTTTTAACTTGAGTAAATTCAGCAAAATTAAATGGTCTAGTTGTCAGTAAGTTTGTTAATCTCTTGATTATCTGACAATCTTAATAAAACTTTCCACAGAATAGAAACCTATTAATGTAGGCCAATTAGCTAATACCAAACAATAAATGAGAAGTTAAATGTATTCTTTTTATTTTATTTCAGCATATTGCAGGCGTAAAAATGTTTAGGTTACATACATTGCATTTGCCCTACCTGAGATGAGCTTCAAGTGTGTCCATCCCCCAGATGGTGCACACAGCACCCATTAGGTGTGAATATACCCATCCCGTCCTCCCCCCTCCCATCTTCCCGACACCCGATGAATGTTTCTACTAAATGTGCACATAAGTGTTGATGGTCAAGAACAAGACCTTTGGAACCAGGATGGGCTCAGGTTTGAAACTGGTTCTGTCACTTTCCATGTGTGACCTTGGGCATGATACCTAAACTTTCTATTCATTAATTCTTCATATTTAAAATGAGTAGACTAGATGCCTACTTTAAATGGTGTTTTGAAGATTAAATGTAAGGCATTTACCTAGTGTTCAGCACATAATAAAGGTTCAATAAGTATTTTCTAGCATCATTATTATTACCTCTCTGAATTTAAATATGCAGTACTTAAATTTTCCTATCCATGTTACATCTTTGCCACCTGATTTGTCTCCATTTTTCTCCAAACAAATGAGACTAAACATAATTTGTTCTTGTTAGAATATCAAATGTTTTCTAAAATGTATTTTCAAAAAAACAATGACTTGCTGATATTTCTTATAACAAAAGTATAAACTATTGAATAACTCCCCTTCAGGGAGTTACATAGTCATCTCTTTGTTTAGGTGATTTCTAGACTTCCTATTTAGGCAAGGCCTTGATCTGGGAGACATAACTTTTTATAATCTGGCTCTGATGACACAGCATGAGTGATGGAGCTATAAACAGACTCCCTCCACCTCCCCCACGAACCATGTTTCTGTAGGATGAGCGCCCAGTTGGTGGGAATTCACTTGTAAAAGACAACTTGGAACTACTTTCTTCAGCACACATCTGTAGCATCAACACTTTTCAGCTATTCACCATCTCCCTTATAAAAATGTTCTAAGCCAAGAGAAAAGTTTTGGTCAGTTATCTACGTTTATAGGCATTTGATTTGTCATTTTAGAGTACTAGTATTGAAAGTAATTTAAATCACAGGCACACTCTTCTAAAAATTTAAAAAGAAAAAAAAGTTGATGAAGCGCTGATATACTTACTAAAGTGAATATTAGGAATTTCAACGTCACATGTTCTAACAGAGGGGGAAAACATGTTTAAGAACTAAAAAGATTAACTGAGAACTGACCTCTAAGGCAGGTATTTTGGTAGTGTTTTAATGTCAGCTAGCTTAAGAAACAAAGTCAAGTATTTGTTTCTCATAGTTGCTAGGCAACATATTGGGTTTGATTTGGTTTCCAGTCATTTTAAAAAACAGTGCCATGATTATAATAGCAATAAAACAGTATTATCTTTTTCTCAATTCAATATTAAAATACTTAAGAACGGTTGGCTTTGATGGGGTCATTATTACTTAACATTTTTTTTTCATTGTTTCCATATCCTTATTCCAGAATCCTGGAACCATGTACTTTACTCTTAAAAGAATAACTTATGTTTTAATTGTGCATTATGCTTTATTTCTACTTTAGATATTTACATAAAATTTAAGATACTGAACTTTGTAGCCTTTTCTCTAAGTTTCTCCACACTCTGATCAACATATTTCTGAATCATCAGTATATTTTCTTTTTTATTATTATTTTTTATTTCAGCACATTATGGGAGTACAAATGTTTAGGTTACATATATTGCCTTTGCTCTACCCGATCAGAGCTTCAAGCGTGTCCATCCCCCAGACAGTGCGCACTGCACCCATTAGGTGTGAATATACTCATCCCCTCCTCCCCCTCCCACCCAAATAAATGGGACCCGATCAAATTAAAAAGCTTCTGCACAGCCAAGGAAACTATCACAAGAGCAAACAGACAACCTACAGAATGGGGGGAAATATTCACATGCTACACATCTGATAGAGGGCTGATAACTAGAATCTATATAGAACTCAGGAAAATCAGCAAGAAAAAAATCAGACAATCCCATTAAAACATAGGCAAAGGACATGAACAGAAACTTTTTAAGAGAACACAGACTAATGGCCAACAAACATATGAAAAAATATATTTTCTTTTTGAGAAGGTAAGGGAGCAGGATGTACCTTAGAGAGATCATCACTCAAAATAGTTAAAATGTTGCTTCTGAAAGCAGTAAACTTCAGATATTTAAAAAAAAAAAAAAACTTACACAAAAACCTAGTACATTAACCAAGCTGGAAATATTAGTTGTTATTAGTATTAAGGTATTTTTGTGAATTTTTAACATAGATGCTATCTTTGTTTTCTCATAAAGTTAATATACTTTTTAATTATTTTTTAAAGTCAGACACTATAAAGGAGTATAAAATAAAAAGTAACATCCCTCTTCCTAACCTTCCTACCCCTTCAATCCTACTCCCCAGGAATCATCGCAGCTAATAATTTCATGTGATGACTATGTATATTTTTTAATTCTACTTGGAAATGTGTATTAGATTTTGACACTCAACTCACTTAGAGCTTGAGTGAACTCTTTGTAACCACCCAACAAAGAATAAAAAAGTAAAAAAAGAAAAAAAAGAAAAATTTTTCAGGAAAAAACTGAATGCCTGGACCCAAATCTTTCTCTTCCACCTCTTCCCTGGGAGTAACTCTCCCCTTCTCATTTCTGGTCAAAACACACAAACAATCAAAGGACACAGCTAACTTGTGGTATTGGATGAGAATTTCTGGATGTAAGTTTTTAAAAGGTTAATGTATCTAAAGTAGTTTCCCAGTTCTTAGCTTAGTCTAAGTTTAATGTACCCAACAGTTAACATCCTTTCCCTTCCTCCCTGCCTCCCTCCGTCTCTCTGTCATTTCTGTATTTGTATTAGCTTTCTCTTTTTTGTTGTTTATTTGTACTTCACATAAAAGTTTGAAGGGTTGGAATGAACTGGGCCTCTTAGAGGTACAGGAATCCCACTCTAGGTACATGTGCAAGCTAAAGCTGCACCAAGAAATTGTTAAGAGCACTTCACACACACACACACACACACACACACACACCACTTCTCTTCTGGGTCCTGTCCTCCAGGGTCCAGTTTTCTGGATACTCCAAACAATTTCCATTCTCCAGCTGAGGACAAGGTATTATTCTTAGATCCATTTTTAGTATCTGGAAGATTAGTTTCCTTCCCGTTTAGGCCTTGTAAGAATGGGAATTCTGTACTCTCTCTCATACACTCACACACACACACACACACACACACACACACACACACACACACACACATACACATAGGACCTTTGCCATAAGCTGTTTCTCCAAACTGTTCCTCAGCAACCACACTCCACACTCTCAATTCATACTGTCCTGCGTTTCAGCTTATTACCTGTCATCAACACATTTTAGGGTGCCTGCCCAGCTCATGCCCTCTTCTCTGAGAGCTGTCTCTTCTCTCTCTAATCCCAGCTATTTATATCACATGACTTCATTCCTCCTTGGCTAAGCTGATTGGATCAGAGGTGGACATCTGACCCTTGTGCTTGTCTCCTCAGATCCACTCACTTGAGCACTTGAACCAAGAGTCCCAGAACTGGGAGTCAGCAGGACCTAAAAAGATTCTGTCCTGTCAGGAGCTAGGGCTGCCGTTTGGGTGTAATTGTACTAATGAGGAAGCAGAAAGAACCAGACTTCAGAGAGAAGGCAAAATAACAGACATTTAGAAACAAGTAGATATATGAAGCCATGTGACAAGAGAAAATAAAAACAAGACCAAGAAGATAAGAGAAAACAAATCTTTCTAAGTTTATGAGAACTTTCCATTTTTTCCTGAAGTACAGATTCATCTTTTGATGCTGAATCCTGTTTGGTAGCTTAGAATCAGTATAATAAACTCACCTTGGTTTGAGCTAGCTTGACTGGGCTTTTATGTCTTACAACCACACAAAAACAAAAACAAAAACCTCTGACTATGGTCTCTCTTACTGTCTTATCTTTTTGCTGTATTTTTTTTTTCCTTTTCCTTCTCAGCTTTCCCTGACCCAAAAGATAATGCCATCTGGATGTTTTCTCGTAATCTTTGAATTATGCCCCAAAATTGTATGGCATGTAGTCAATAAATGTTGATAGACTTTTATAGTAACAGAACATAAATAATAGGATCACTTGCACAATGCAACATAAGTTTCCATTTTTGAGTGTGAAATTTGAGGTACTGCACTAAGGTCTTTACAGTCATTAGCTCTTAACAGCAACCATTCAAAGTGAGA
The DNA here is from genome assembly GCF_020740605.2 of Lemur catta. NCBI lineage: Eukaryota > Metazoa > Chordata > Mammalia > Primates > Lemuridae > Lemur > Lemur catta. The sequence goes on from NC_059133.1 coordinate 35,189,985, forward strand.
GCTATTAGTCCCTCCTATAGGTGAGAAAATAGGAACCTGAGAACTATGTAGAATAATGCTACCCATAGACACACAGCTAACAAGCTGAAGAGTTAGGGTTGTAACCCCAGATTATCTGGTTCTCAAATAAACTCTCTGTTATACCAAGTCCATATATTTCAATACCAAGTCCATATAGTTCGATATAATTCATTTTTAAATACAATATACACAGACTTAGAAAGACCAGTCTCCCATTGAAGCCCTCACAAAAAATGTGCAAGAAATGAAAAAAGCAAGAAGTCTTTGTCCTTCACAGGGCTTCAGGCTGCTAGAGCCAAAGAGACAATGTTGCAACACAGCAAAAAGAATTATGGAATGAATGAGTTCTGTGCAGTAGGGGGAACAGTGGACATCTCTTTGCTCCTATCTCAACGTTAAAACAGAATATGAAACTCTCTCCTACTTCATCAACATATCAGAGGACATGCAGAACAAGAAGACTGGGTAAGGAGAAATGCACCTCAGCCATCCCTGGGAGAGGAGACTCCAACAGGCATTTTACAGAGCTTGTCTATTTTGAAAGCTCCATGAGAGCAGGAACCCTGTGCTATAAATGCCTGGGACAATGCCTGGCATATGTGAGGAGCTCAATAAACACTGGTGAATGAATAAGCTCTAACTCCTATAAGTTTCAACAAATGCACAGATGCTGATGATCCTAATTAGGAAGAGAGCTGCAGAAATACAATCGATGCTGACTACAATTGAAAAGAAAAAATCTAAGCAGGTACTGATAGAAAGACTGATAGATAATCCTCTGTAAGTGGAAAGGAGCCGGAGTTACTAACAATGCAAAATAACCATTCAGATACAAACAAGAATGGAAGGTGAATTGGCACAAAACAGAGGAGAGTCAGTGAATGACAGAGAATCAGGAGAATAGATTTAGAAAGGAAAAAGAAGAAAAATCAACACATTTCACTTAGTGACACCTTTATAAAGATTTGCCTGTATTCTAGCCCGAAAGGTTGGAAGTTAATGCTGTGAATACATAGTACGTCACTTAATAATGATGATGATAATATAATAATGTTATTGTAGCTACATTTTATTCAGGACTTACTGGAATATTCTAAGCAAATTTATGCATTCAAACTTTGAATCCTATCAGTAACCCTCTTTGGTGGCCATTATCATTATTCCCATTTTTGCAGATAAAGAAACAGAAATTCTAGGAGACAAAGTCATTTCCTTAAGGTGAAAAGTTAGTGAGTGATAAAGCCAAATTTCTAGCTCATGCTATGGGACTTCAGGGTCCATGTTTATGACCACTATACCACACCACTCTTAGCCTATGTAAACTGTATATAGTCTATTCTTCAGTGTGGTTTCAGTCATTTTTAATTCATTATATTATCATTATAAAGTTCTGAGTTTAAAAGAATGAACCCCTTTCAAGTACTGTTATAGATCATATCTGGATCCACTAGACCCCACTTAACATTTATAGATTAATTTGATAGCCAGAACTTCTGTCCATTCTCTACCTTTAACCACTTAGAACTTGCCCCTCATCCATGACTACAGGACCTGAAAATAAACCAGAGGCAAAAAGTTATTGCCTTTAAAGTCATTACCTTTAACAAGACTTTAAAATTACTCTAGACCTGCTTCTGATCCTCTCTCACTGCCAGTGACGATTATGCCTCATTTTCAATTCATGCCTATTTAAACCTTTCTAAGCTCATGCTTTTAAAAGATAGATACATAGATAACAACCTGTCTAGCTTTTTTTATTCTCTTCTTCTCTTTGGCAACCAGGCTTTTGGCTTATGAACTTGAGTTAGCAGTTAAGTTTCAATGCTATGTGCTCTTCTAGTTTTGTTATACACACTAATTTTATGTGTTTGGGTTTTTTTGGTTGGTTTGGTTTCTTTCTTTTTTTTTTTTTTTTTCATTTTTTTCTGTTCACATATGACCCATTCTCCCATTTAGGCATCATTTTAGGCAGTTTAGAACAAAGAACAAAACTGTCAAAATTTTTTACTTTTGAGTTTCCAGGACCTGGGCTTTGGAACTTCAACAGCAGCTAAATAAAGAGCTCAGGAAAGGATGTCAGCAAGATAGTGGGATAAGAGGTCCCCCATTCATATCCCTCCACAACAACAATAATTTGGTAGGCATCAATGTACAAAAGTGCCTTCTGGGGAGCTTTGGAACTCAGGTAGGAGACTGCATAACCCCGGTACAGCTCAAGAACAAGGAGGGCTGTTTTGAGAATGCAGGCCCATGCCCAAGGCAGGCTCACTGACCAGTGTCCTAACTACAAACCCAGAAACAGGCCCATCCCCCTATGGCCTCAGCTAGAGCCCTCCTTAGCCATGGTCCTGCAACCAGCACCGTCTGCCAAAGGAATGCAGGAACAGCCATACCTGTCCATGCCCCTAGTAATAGGCCTGCTGTTTGTGGACTCAACTGCAGATCTTGAAGTGGGCCCTGTGATCCTTTTCCAGCCCTACTCTACCATCAGTCCAGAATCAGTTCTGTTTACACAGGGACCCAGAAGGAGCCATACCTGTCCACATACTCAATAAAAGGCCCATCAGCCATGGACCTGACTGTAGATCCTGAAGCAGCTCCATGACCTGGCTTTTGCCCTTCTTCCAGTTCTGCCTGCTCAGGGACCAAGCAATGTCAGTACATGCCCTGGTAGCAGGCCCACTGACCTCAGTCCTAGGGATGGATCCTGAAGTGGTTCTAAGGCTGAGTTCCTACCCCATTCTGCCATGTTCCAGGGGTGGTTTTGCTCACCTCTGTCCTAACTGCAGACCCTGAAGCAGCCCTGTGACGTGGCTTCAGCCCCACACTATCATAGTCCCAGAGGCAGTCCTGCCCACCCAGACATCTACTCAGGGACCCAGTGGGAGCCACATAACATCACACCCCTAATAATAGGCCCACTGTCTGTAAAATGAACTGCAGACCCAAAGCAGCCCCATGACCTGGCTCCAGCCCTGCTCAACCATAGTATCAGAGGCAATTTTGTTCCACTGGGGATTTACCAGGAACCACCCATGCTCATACTTCTGGTAACAGGCTTGCCAACAATGGACCCAGCAACAGCCTGTTGCAGACGTAGCAACAGTCACATGAACTGGCTCTAGCACCAAGCAACTGTGAGCCTGGAAGCAGCCCATCAGTCCAAGGACTAGGCGAGATAAGTTCTTTAACCGCTGAAACCAATCTGTAAAGACAGAAAGAGGTATGTGTTCCTTCAAATGCATACACATTAATTCAAGACTACATAAATCATGAAGAATCTGGCAAACATGATGCCACCAAAGAAAACTAATAAATCTCCACTAACTGATAGCAAAGAAATAGAGATCTACAAATTGCCTAAAAAAGAAGTCAAAGTAATTCCCTTAAGGAAGTTCAACAAGCTTCAAGAGAACACAGTTAAACAACTCAATAATATGAGAAAGACAGTACATGAACAAAATAAGAAGTTCAACAAAAAGAAGTCATAAAAAAAGAACCAAACAGAAATCTGGAGCTGAATAATACATGAATGAAATGCAAAATACAATAGAATGCATCAGTGGCAGATGTGATTAAGCAGAAGGAAAAAAACTGTGTACATGAAGACAGGTCTGTTGAAATTATAGGGTCAGAAGAGAAAAAAAATAATGAAAAGAAATGGCCAAAGTCTATGGAATTTATGGGACACAATCAAGAGAAGTAATATGTGCATTATTGGAGTATCAGAAGAAGAGAAAGAGAAAAGGAGACATGTAGACATCCAGGTCCATGAAGCTCAGAAGTTCCCAAGCAAGTTCAACCAAAAAAGAATTTCACCAAGACACATTATCATCAAACAGTCAAAAATCAGACAGAGAAATTTGAAAGCAGTAGAAGTGAATCATCACATACAAGGGAATATCCATAAGCTGTCAGGAGATTTCTCAGCAAAAGCATTGCAGGCCAGAAGAGAGTCTGATATGTGCTAACAAAAACAAACAAACAAACAAACAAACAAACAAACCTGCCAACTAAAAATACCTTTATCTGGCAAATCTGTCCTTCAGAAATTAGGAAGAGACAAAGACTTTACTAGAAAAACAAAAGCTGAGGAAGTTCATCACTACTAGATCTGCCTTACAAGAAATGCTAAAGGGAGTTTTTGAAGCTGAAATGAAAGGAGGCCAATTGGTAACATGAAAACTTAAGAAAGTATAAAACTCACTGGCAAAGATAAATGCATAGTCAAATTCAGAATATCCTAATACTGTAACAGTGATATGTAAATTACTTTTAACTCTAGTATAATAGTTAAAAGACAAAAGTATTCAAATATAGCTAAAATACCTACTCACTTCAGCAGCACATATGCTAAAATATAGCTAAAATAATTTGTTAATAGATATACCATATTAAAAATTTAAATTGTTACATCAAAAACATAAAATGTGGTTGGAGGAGTAAAAGTGTAGAGTTTTTGTATACAGTCAAAGTTTAGTTGTTATCAGCTTAAAGTAGACATGTAACTATAAGATGGTTTATGGAAGCCTCATGGTAACCACAAAGCAAAAGCCTATAGTAGATATACAAAAGATAAAGGGAAAGGAATCAAAGCATACCACTATAAAAAAAAAATCATAAAGGAAGACAGCAAGAGATAAAGAAAGGAACAAAGAAACTACGGAACAGCCAGAAAGTAATTAGCAAAATATCAATAGCAACTTAACTGAATTCATTTATTAGTTCTAACAGAAAAGCCTAAAGACGTCACCAAAAAATTGTTATAACTAATAAACAAATTCAGCAAAGTTGTAGGACACAAAATTAACATACAAAAATCAGTAGTATTTCTATACACTAACAACAAATTGTGCAAAAAAGAAATTAAGAAAACAATCTCATGTACAATAGCATCAAAAAGAATAAATTTACTTAGGATACAGTTAAGCAAGGATATGAAACAGAATATACACTAAAAACTATAAAACGTAAATAAAGAAGACACAAATAAGTGGAAAGAAATTCTGTGTTCTTGGATTGGAAGAACTAATATTGTCAAAATATTCACACAACCCAAAGCAATCTAGAAATTCAAAGTAATCCCTATCAAAATTCCAATAGCATTTTTTACAGAAATAGAAAAAACAATCCTAGAATTCATATGGAACCACAAAAGCCCTTAAGTAGGTAAAATCTTGACCAAGAAAACAAAGCTGGAGGCATCACACTTCCTGATTTCAAATTATGTTGCAACACCATAGTAATCATAACAGTATAGTACTGGCATAAAAACAAGCACATAGACCAATTGTACAGAATTAAGAGCCCAAAAATAAACCCATGCACATATGGTTAGCTAACGTTCAACAAATGTGCCAAGAATGCACAAGGGGGAAAGGATAGTTTCTTCAATAAATGGTATTGGGAAAACTGGATATCCACATGCAAAAGTATAAAATTAGACCCTTATCTTACCCCATACACAAAAATCAACTCAAAATGGATTAAAGTCTTAAATGTAAGATGTGAAGCCATAAAACTTCTAGATTAAAACATAGAGGAAACACTCTTTGAATTGGTCTTGGCAATGAATTTTTAGATAGGACACCAAAAGCATAGGCAACAAAAGCAAAAATAAACAAGTAGGACTATATCAAACTAAGAACTTTCTGCACAGCAAACAATAAACAAAATGAAAAGCCAATCTACAGACAAGACTAAAATATTTGCAAACCATATATCTGATAGAAGGCTAATATCCAAAACATATAAGGAAATCATATAAATCAATAGCAAAAACAAACAACCCAATTTTAAAAGTGGGCAAAAGACTGGAAAGATTGAATAGATATCTTTTTAAAGAAGACATACAAATGGCTAATAGGTATACGAAAAGATGCTCAACGTCTCTGATCATCAGAGAAATGCAAATCAAACCATATTGAGATATTATCTCACACCTATTAGGATGGCTATTATAGAAAGACAAAATGTAACAAACGGCAAGGATATAGAGAAAAGGGAACAATGTATACTATTAGTGGGAATATAAATTGGTATAGCCATTATTGAAAATAGTATGGATGTTCCTCAAAAAATTAAAAATATAACTACCACATAATGCAGGAATCCCACTTCTGGGCTTGTATCCAAAGGAAATAAAACCACTATTTCTACAAGACATCTGGATTCTCATGTTCACTGCAGCATTATTTATAATAGATAAGATATGGAAATAACTTGTGTCCATTAAAGGTTGAATAGATAAAGAAAATAGCATATATATATAGGATATATACAAGATATATGTACACACATACACACCCATAAAATATATGGAATATTATTCAGCTTTTAAAAAGAAGAAAAGCCTGCCATTTGTGACAACGTGGATGAACCTGGAGGACATTATGAACATTATACCAAGTGAAATAAGCCAGACACAGAGAGACAAATACTGCATGATGGCATTTACATGTGGAATCTAAAAAAGTTGAACTCCTAGAAACAGAAAGTAATTGAGTAGTTACCAGGGGCTTGTGGGTGGGGGAAATGAGGAGATATTGGTCAAAGGACACAAACTTTCAATTATAAGATGAATAAATTAGGGAAGTCTAATGTATAGCATGGTGACTATAGTTAATAATAATGCATTGTATACTTGAAATTTGCTAGGAGTGGATCTTAAGTGTTCTCCACAAAAGAAAAGGTAACTATGTGAGGTGACAGATAGGTTAATTAGCTTGATTGTAGTAATCATTTCACATCGTGTTGTATACCTTATATTTATATAATTTTTATCTGACAACCATACCTTAATAAAACTGGGGAAAATAATTCAGAGTGTAAATATATGCTATTAATAATATCTTTGTGAGCTCATATTATCAGTTAATTGCAGTGTTTATGACTCTGGTTGGAAATCATGTTTCAGAATGGTAATGGCTGGAGAAAGAAAAGAAAGACAGAAAATGCAAGCAAAGGACTTGGATTCTGGGTCTCCAGGGCAGTCCTATGCCCTAACATTATTCAAAACCAAATCCAGGGTTTGGGGTTGGAGAGTAGGAGAAATGGAGAATGACAGAGGTGGAGTCCCTGTTCTCAGATAACACCCAAGAGAACAGGGAGGGTCTGAGCTTCTAGGACTTAATACAGGCCAGGACCAGTGGAGCAATACTGGCCGGCTGTGGGGAATGTATAGGCAGAGAGACGGTTAGACAGCTCATGGAGACCCGATGGCCCCTAGTGGGAGGACTAGCAACCAAACATTTCCCCAGGACCAAGACACAGTTCAGCAGCAACCTGCAAGGACTGATAAACAGGACCAGATAGAAAATGTCTATCTCAGAACATTCCTGGATGAATTAGTCAAAACAACCCAGCTCAGATGTAAAACCTCAGGTCCCCTCACACTATATAAACAGCGATACTATATAGCTATATAAATAGTGCTTGAAATTGGCCACAAGTTTGGGGAAAGGGATGGTGAAACCCTGAATTAATTGAGAATATTTTAGCCACTCTGTGTAACAAGTGTTCACAATGGATGTTAATTTCAATAACAGAAAGATTATACAGGTTATGTTTTTTACACATGTGATTGTGAATTGATACTGTTACTACTATAACTCAGCTTTTTAAATTCATTCATTTATGAACTGTGATTACTTTGGGGCATTGTTCCTTCCACCCAACTCCTGGATTTAACTGCTGGGCTAATTAAACTTTGTCTTATTGTGGGACCATCCCATTGACTTCTAGACTTCTGGTATGCATGCAGATTAGAAGCATGGATTTGGTGTGTGTGTTTGACCTTAATTCCAATTTGAGACAATCCTCTGGCTTTTGACAATCCAGCTGCATCCACAAGCTTTGAGCAAGGCCATCCTAATCTTCCCAGGCCTGCTCCAGATATGCCCCACATTCTGACTCCACCTTGTTTGTAGCAAGATGCCTTAACTGTGTATCCTTCTTCCACACATCTGCAAAAATAAATCTTAAAAAAAAAAAAATCTTTATCTTGTTGCAGGTATTGACCTGTGTAACCAAAGGAAGCTTTCTTAACTTCTGCATATTTTCCTTCATGTACCTTTGAAATGCAAATATTTAATAATAGTTATAGCTCCATGTTGCTGAAATATACAAATATATTTAATGTTTTTCAGTAAAATAATGTCTTTTTTTTTGAGACAGAGTCTTGCTCTGTTGCCCTGTCAGGGCTAGAGTGCCGTGGTGTCAGCTTAGCTCACAGAAACCTCAAATTCCTGGGCTCAAGTGATCCTCCCGCCTCAGCCTCCTGAGTAACTGGGACCATAGGCATGTGCCACCATGCCCGGCTAATTTTTTTTTTCTATGTTTGTTGTCTGGCTAATTTCTTTCTATTATTAGTAGAGACAGGATCTCACTCTTGCTGAGGCTGGTCTCAAACTCAAGCAATCCTCCCACCTCAACCTCCCAGAGTGCTAGGATTATAGGTGTGAGCCCCACACCTGGCCTTCAGTGAAATAAAAGTCCATTTTCCATTTTTAATATTAAAGTTGGTACAGGATAGGTCAACATTTTGGGATACCAGATTATCAGAAAGACTCAAATATTTGAGGTTAAAAGCATTGATTTATTTCTCTTGGATATGTGGTAAAAGTGGTGGATGTTTTTCTATATGGATGGTCTTAAAATGTGGTTTCCTTATCTCTTCATCCTAACATTTTCAGTGAAGACTATACTAGTATTTGAAGCCACATAAAACAAATCAAAAAGCCTATATAAAAGTTCATTGGTTTCCCCTGTGATCAGTTAACTTTCTTCCCAGTAATGATCTCTCACCTTTGGGAAAAGGTAAAGCATTATTGTGTCTTCTATTAGTTTTCTAGAGTTGGCATAACACAATACCACAAGCTGAGTGGCTTAAACAACAGAAATGTATTTACTAACAGTTCTAGAGGCCAGAAGTCCAAGATCAAGGTGTCAGCAGGCTTGGTTTCTTCTGAGGCCTCTCTCCTTGGCTTGCAGACAGCCGCCTTCTTGCTGTGTCCTCACTTGGTCTTTCCTCTATGCACACACGTTCTAGTGTTTCTTTATATTCAAGATTTCCTCTTCTTATAAGAACACCAGTCAGATTGCATTAGGACCCACCCTGGAAGCCTCATTTTGACTTAATCACCTCTTTAAAGGTCTTATCTCCAAATATAGTCACATTCTGAGGTACCGGAGCTTAGGGCTTCAACATATGAATTTGGGAGGAACACAATTTAGCCTGTAACACTTGCCTTCTCTAAAATTAGACTAAAAGCAGTAACCAAAAATGAAAAAAAAAGCAGTCTTTTAGGAAACAGATTCTTCTAGGGTTGATAAAGTGTTTCAGGAAGCTGTACGGGATCTTTTAGATTAATGAGTTCCTATAGAATACACAGAAACATTATATCATATCTGAACTATAAGAGTCTGTGCAGCTTCCTAAGAACTCTCAGAACCACAAAATGCTTTATATCTTGGGAACATCTGCATCATTTAAAATTATGTTTACTTTGAGCATTATATGTTATAGAATCCAATATGTGCTTTACCATATAAACTCTCCTTTGATTTCTTTTGTCTCTCAGGCTGTTTTTCTATTCTTTCATTCACTTTTGCCCTGGGCTCCAATTTCCAGGAGTGGGAACTACTTTTTCTAAAGTATGTGTAACGTTCCTAGGGATTAATAAAGGTTGACTGGTAGAAAATGTGCCCTTTCAGATTCTATGCTTGACCATCAATTCATGATTTCTTCAAGGCCAAATTCTTGTCGCTGACCTCACTCCAGTGAAGGTCTGCCCCAGGGAGAGGTTCCATGTATTCAGTGAGGTCATGCCCAGACCGTGGCATCCACATTTGCCTCTCTGCGCTCAAGAACAATGTATTGGCGCCACAGGGCACCAGTATAACCAAACCTTTGTTAGACAACAGAATCATTTCTGTGTAAAATGATTCACTGGAGAGTAACATTCTACTTTTATTTTCTTCGAAAACATTTTCTCAGTGTTTCTGATACAAAAACAGCTAAATAATTATTTTTTGAATTCTTACTGCTTGCTCTGTTTCATGCTAATAAATAACTGTAATTTCATCAGATTACATATAATGACATTGCATAAAAAATTCGTATATTAATACTGAAGGTATAATTATTTAAAATACAAATAAATAAAAGATTTACCAGGCATCTGGCTTTTTACATAATGAATGGAAATTTTACTTTGGAAATTCTCTGAAGCCCCTGCATTTTTGATAAATGACTTGACAAATTTACTTTACTTTCTCTTTGTTGACCACATGTCAGGAAAGTGGACTATGAGGATATAATATTAATATATTTGGGCATTGGCAGCATTGCTGCAAAGGAATAACACTGTACATATTTAAGGCCAGTATCCAAATATTCTGGAAAGTTGAACCACATAAATATAGAACAGCCTCACACTTTACACCAGTCACTACATAGTTGGGAAACTATGTATCAGTTAAACAAAGAAATTAAACACATAGGGCCTGCTACATTTAAATATTTAAGTGCAATATTTTAAACAAATCATATCACTGTAGCCCAGAGGATTTCCAAGGCAAAAAGTAAATTCTGAAACTTTTATAAAACACCTTTTTTTTTCTCGAGAGTTTGAACCTCACACAATAATGCTTTTCATTTCTGCACTTTCTCCAAATGTTTTTGACTTCTTAGAGGCTACATTGTTTTGTAAGAATAAATTGTAGGTTTTCCAAAGAGCCTCTCCCTCCCACTCAGCTGCCCTGAGGGAGTTAGATCCTTTGCACACAACTTATTTTCATTCCCCTCACCCCAAAAATGATCAAATAAGGACTGTTTGCCCATCAACATTTCTAGGGCAGGAAGCTCTGACAAGTGCAACATCTCTTCTCTTTCCTGCCCTGGCAAGTCCAAAGATTATTTAATGCACATCAACCATGTTAGAATTGGGACTCCAACAATTACAAAGACACACAAGATGAATGTACAATTATAAGCTGTTGGAAAGTGGATACATTGAATGTCTCTGAAATTCTGCCACTAACAATTGGGAAAATTCAACAAATACTGTAGAATCAGGACAATCTCTTTTCAGAATCTGCCCCTTCTTGCCACCAAAATAGACATTTGTTGGCTGCACGATGCTCAGCATCCTGGTTCAAATAAGGATATTTCATATTACATATTCTTTACTATTTTGGAGTTGCCATGGCAGAGAAGAGAAAATATATTTTTGTTGATGGAATGTCTCTTAACAGAGCTCCTTATTTTGGCCTTCCTGACTTTCTGACGCAGTTTTCAGATCTACTTTAAAATACTGCCATGACTTTCTCTGTTTTTTTTTTTTTTTTAACTATTTGAAATAATCAACATTCCAGCATCCCAGAAACAGTAAAAGATACATTATTGTGTAAATAGGCAGATGATCAGCGTGTGAAGATATGGAGTTCAGATGAAAAGAATGGATGATCTGACAGAATTCTAATGAGGTCTTTAACTTTCAGTTCAAACTCCTCCATTTTTTCTCAGCATACTTCTCTCTCTCTTTCCATATTAACCTTTGTCTTCTGGTTATTCATTGCTGCCTTATCATTTAAAAACAAAATTAGTGTATTAGATTGGGCTGGATTATGCTGTAGTTTTTTAAAAGATTAGTGGCTTAAGATAACAAGTTTTCCTTTTTTACACACACTAGATATTCTTTATGGGTCAGTGGGGCCTTTGTTCTGTGTTACCCTTCCTCTGGGAATCAGGTTTTTATAAAAAGCTCCATCTAGGAAGGGACTAATGCACTATGGCCTGTGGACTGAATCTGGACTGCTGCCTGATTTTGTATGACCCAGCAGCTAAGAATGATTTTTACATTTTTAAAGAGTTGAAACCATTTTTTAAAAGAATAATATCTTGTGGCATGTAGAGATTATATGAAATTCAAATTTCAGTGTTTATTAATGAAGTATTATTGGAATGCAGTCACGCTTATTCATTAATGTATTGCCTATGGCTGTTTTCTCACTACAGTGGCAGAATTGACCAGTTGTAACAGAGATCATACGGCCTTAAAGCCTAAATTATTTATTATTTTATCATTTAAAGAAAAAGTTTGCCAAACCTTGAACTAGAGAATGGCTGGCCACCATGCCAATAGTAAAAGAGAAAATGTCAAATTATTCACTGACTTCAGGACTTCCACAGGAAGTGATACATAGACTGCCACTTGCCACTTACTGTGCAAGGCAAATCACATGGCTACATGGAACTTCAGCAAAGGTGCAGGGAAATGCAATCCTACCAGGTGCCCAGGAGATGAAGTAAAAAAAAATGTTGATGATCAGCACTGAAGACAATCATAAATTTTCAAAGATTAGAGAATAATTGATTAAAGTGCATGGTAAATAGATGCTCTATTTTACAAACAATCTGCTGGTTGTTCCAGAAAAGACAGCAGATTAACAAAACTACTTCCCCGAAAACCAAACTCTGAAGATGTCACAGAAATGAGATAAAAATTTAGGAATCCCAGAACTTTACACCAAAATGATGAGAAGCTTTTAGAGAAAGAAGGCGACATTAGGGCCTGGTGTAAGTGGGGGAAGGGTGTTGAGAGTAAAACAGCAACCCAATGCAGAAGACTGAGAGGCATTGACAGGGCTGGCTGAAAGGCTGGCAAAGAGCTTTCTAGTGGTGTCCATTTTATTTCCACAACACCACCCTGAGATGTTGTTGCCCATTTCTTTGTAAAAGTAAAACAGAGCCAGCCTAGAACCAACAGAATGGGGGAAAATAGCATCAGGTAGCACAGGAGCTCAGGGGGGGTTAACGAAAATAAACGGACAGCCTACAGAATGGGAAAAAATTTTCGCATACTACACATCAGATAAAGGTCTGATAACAAGAATCTATTTAGAACTCAGGAAAATCAGCAAGAAAAAATCAAACAACCCTATCAAAAAATAGGCAAAGGACATGAATAGAAATTTTTCAAAAGAAGATATAAGAATGGCCAACAAACATATGAAAAAATGCTCAACATCCCTAATCATCAGGGAAATGCAAATCAAAACCACAATGAGATATCACTTAACTCCAGTGAGAATGGCCTTCATCAAAAAGTCCCAAAACAACACATGTTGGCGTGGATGCGGAGAGACAGGAACACTCATACACTGCTGGTGGGACTGCAAACTAGTGCAACCCCTGTGGAAAGCATTATGGAGATACCTTAAACAAATTCAGATAGACCTACCATTCGATCCAGCAATCCCATTATTGGGCATCTACCCAGAAGAACAAAAGTCATTCTACAACAAAGACACCTGTACCCGAATGTTTATAGCAGCACAATTCACAATCGCAAAGATGTGGAAACAACCCAAATGCCCATCAATCCACGAATGGATTAGTAAACTGTGGTATATGTATACCATGGAGTATTACTCAGCTATAAGAAATAGCAGTGATACGACATCTCTTTGGTTCTCCTGGAGAGAGTTGAAACCCATTATATTAAGTGATATATCCAAAGAATGGATAAACAAGCATCACATGTACTCACCAGAAAATTGGTTTCCCTGACCATCACCTAAATGCACATCGGGGAAGGGTACCAATTAGATATCAGATTGAGATGGGGGGAGGAGGGAGGGGTTGGATGTATGCCTACATGATGAGTGCATTGTGCACTGTCTGGGGAATGGTCATGCTTGAGGGTACAGACTCGGGGAGGTGGGGGAGTGGGGGGAGGGGATGGAGGTATGACTACATGGTGAGTGCCAGGTGAACTGTCTGGTGAATGGACACGCATGAGGCTCTGACTCGGGGGGATGGGCAGGACATGGACATTGTATATAACCTGAACTTATGTACCCCCATGATGAGCTAAAATAAAAAAAAAAAAAAAAGAAAAACTATAATACAGGCAGACTGGATGCTCCCTGAACATTCCCATCCCTCATTTCTTTACCCTTTTTTCTACCCGTCTACCCCTCCTCTCATCCCCCATATATTTATAATTACAGCTGAGAGAGACAGCTCCTTAAAAAGATCCATGCCCAGGGAAGGGTCCCAGGAATGGAGCACTTGATGGGAAATGGAAAGGGATGGAGGACCACATGAATGAAAGTGGCCCGGCCCAGAGGTTCTTCATCCTGGGATCATCTCCCTTCCCTCACTTGGAGGAGTATAAGCTAGGCCTTTTTAAATTACACAAAAGAAGGGAAATAAATGTGAACAACTACAAATACAGCACAGGTTGAGGTTATGACTAATGATATACCAATAAATATGAAAAACTAGATAAAGTTGATAAATTTAATTTGAAATTAAAATGCAAATAGAAAACTTGAATAATAAATTAACTACCGTTAAATAAATTGAAGTATTAAACAAAGACCTCCTCAAAGCCCACCAAAAAATCAAACAAATAAACCCCAGGTTCAAATGATTTTATGTGTGTGCTTCCAAAATTTCATGTAAGATGTTATTCTGTCCATCTACAAATCATTTCAAATAATAAAAAACTAACATTTTTAATACTCCAAATTCAAATAAGAATACTAAAAAACCGATAATTTTAGTAGATCAATAAAACCATTTGATAAATTTAACATATATGCAGAAAAGCTAAGAACAGTATCTCAGCACAGTATTCAAGAAATTACATGAGATATTCGGCACTTTATTATAAAATAGGCTTTGTGTTAGATGATTGTGCCAGTTTGTAGGCTACTGTAAGTATTCTGAGCATGTTTAAGGTAGGCTAGGCTAAGCTATGGTGTTTGGTAGGTTAGCTGTATTTAATGGACTTTTGACTTATGATATTTTTAACTTATTATACAATGGGTTTATCAGGACAAGCTACATTGTAAGTCAAGGAACATCTGTACTGGAGATCTTTCCAACAAAATAAAACAAGAAAAAATGGAAATGAGGATTACAAAAAAAGGAAGAGATTGTTAGAATGGAATAAAAAGTAATATCCAACTATATGCTGCCTACGAGTGACAACTTTAACTATAAATACACAGTCAGGATGAAAGTAATTGGATGGACAAACATATATCATATAAATTGTAAGTATAAGAATACTAAAGGGCCATATTAATATCTGTTCAAATAGATTGCAAGATAAAGACCATTACCAGTAACAGAGATCACAATTATTAAAAGCTCAATTCATCGGTAATACATAATAACCATAAATGCACATGCACATACTAGAGCTTCAAAAATCATGAAACAAAAATTGACAAAATTAAGTAGAAAAGTAAACAAAGTCATAACTGGAGATTTTAACACCCTTTTCTCAACAATTGATTGAGCAAGTAGACAAATAAAGCAAAAATGTAGAATCAAATAAATTATATCAACATATAAATATATAATAAATATCTTGACCTAAAGATATTTATAGAACACTATTCCTAACAAGAGCACAAATTATTCTTTATAAATGCATATGGAACATTGACCAAGATAGAGCATATTCTGGGCTCTAAAACAAGAATTAATAAATACATGTAAAGGAGCTGGGCACAGTGGTAAACACCTGCAGTTCCAGCTACTCAGGAGGCTGAGGAAGAGAATTGCTTGAGCCTAGGAGTGAGTCCAGTATGGACAAAATAGTGAGATCCCATCTTGAAAATAAATAAATAAGTAAATAAGTAAATTTAAAAGATTGAAATCCTAAACAGTTTGTTCTCTGATCAAAATGAAAGTAATTTAGAAATGAATAAGAATAAAATATGAAAAATACAAAAATAATTAGAAATTAAACAGCATACTTTTAATAACATGAAGAAATCATATCCAAAGGACACAAGAGCATGTTTGAAGAGGTTCCCACTAACCAAAGATGGAACAATTTAAGCATCAGACAGAATAAAGACTGCAATTTAGTAAAACTCATGAACATGTAAGAATCAACAATGAGCTCATAAGTTAAAAAGGGGAAGGAGATGAATATCAAGACAAAATAAAAAATAAATAAATAAATAAAGACAAAATAAAACTCATTAGATATCATGGAAAGCTTCTGGGGTACCAAATCATTAGTCTGCAAGTTAATAATAAAAGGGAAAGAATTAAACACTTATCCTTGCTTTCTTGTATGAACTGTATTTCAGGGTCACCAAATATCCTTGATGTATGAGAAGAGGTCATTCTGTTTATCAAACATATCAACTAATAAATGCAGATGAAATTGCAGAATTAGAAAATTGCTACTTGCAAACCCTTGTCCACCTAAATAACAGAAAGGGAGACTCTCTCAAAGGAAATGATGTTTATTTGGGAATAGGCATTGCAATGGGAATACATGTAGATAGTAAACTATATGCATATTTAGGGAGGTAAAGGAAGATAAAAGTTTCTGAAGGAAAAATGGGGAAGATTACATAATTGTTTTGAGATAATTATCCTTGGCTACAAGTATCAATAACAGAAATGACACCATTCCAAGGCTAGACAAACAGTTGCTGGGCAGATGTCCTTGTAGAAGTATTTTTTTTTTAATAAAGTGGCAATGGCCTCTGTGCAAGGTTATGATTTTTACAGAGTGTTTTGTGATATTTATTGTTATCGGGCATTAGTGCATGAGAACCTTCCCTTCACGGTCTTCCCTGGCTCTATTTATTAGGTTTTCTTAAAAGTTATTATTCCAAAAAATTTAGGGAATACAAATGTTTTTTGTTATGTGGATAATTGTAGCATGTGAAAGTCAGCTTTCAGTATATCCATCACCAGAATAGCATACATTGTTCTCAATAGGTAGATCTTTATCCCTCACCCCTCTCTCACCCTTCCCCCTTCTTAGTTTCCAATGTCCATTACTGCTTCTTTATGACCATTATATGTCCTTCATTTAGCTCCCACTTATAAGTAAGAACATGTGTTATCTGCTTTTCCATTCCTGAGATACTTTGCTTAGGATAATGGTCTCCAGTTCCATCCAAGTTGCTGCAAAAGACATTATTTCATTCCTTTCTTAGTAACACTCCATGGTATATATATTCCACATTTTCTATATCCACTCATCAGTTAATGGGCAGTTGGGTTGATTCCATTTCTTTGCAATTGTGAATTGTACTGTGATAAACATTTGGGTGTAGGTGTCAGTTTTATAAAATGACTTCCTTTCCTTTGGGTAGATACTCAGTAGAGGGATTGTTGGATCAAATGGTACGTCTACTTTTAGTTCTTTGAGGAATCTCCATACTACTTTCCATAAGTGCTTGTACAAGTTTACATTCCCACCAACAGTGTGTAAGTGTTCCCTTTTCAATGCAACCATACCATCTATCATTTTTTGACTTTTTAATAATGGAGATTCTGACAGGGGTAAGGTAGTATCTCACTGTAGTTTCAATTTGCATTTCCCTGATAATTCATGATGTTAAGCACATTTTCATGTGTTTGTTTTCCATTTGTCTATCTTCTTTTGAGAAGAGTCTGTTCATGTATTTTCTCCACCTTTTGATGGGGTTATTTGCTTTTTTCTTGCTGATTTGTTTGAGTTCTTTGTAGATTCTGGATATTAGACCCTTTTTGGATATATAGTTTGTGAATATTTATTCTCATTTTGTAGATTGTCTTTTTACTCTGTTGATAATTTCCTTTGCCATGGAGAAACTTTTTAGTTTAATGAAGTCCCATTCATTTATTTTTGTTGTTGCATAGACTAATGTCTAGAAGAGTTTTTCCTACATTTTCTTCTAGAATTTTTATGGTTTCAGGTCTTATATTTAAGTCTTTAATCCATCTTGAGTTAATTTTTTTATATAGTGACAGATAAGGATCCAGTTTCATTCTTCTTCATGTGGTTATCCAGTTTTCCCAGCACCATTTGGAAAGGACCCAAATAAGCTCAATTAGAAATGAAAAAGGACACATTACAACTGATAAGAAATGCAAAATATCATCTGTAACTACTATGAAAACCTCTACACACACAAACTAGAAAATCTAGAGGAAATGGATACATTTTTTGATACACATGACCTCCCAAGTTGAATCAGGAAGAAATAGAAATCCTGAACAGATTGATAATGAGTAATGAGATTGAAACAGTAATAAAAACTCTTCCAACAACGACAACAACAACAAAACAACAACAACAAAAAAAACAGACAAAACAGAGTCACAGACAAATTCTACCAGACCTATAAAGAATTGGCACCCACTCTACTGAAACTATTCCATAATATCAAGAAGGAGGGAATCTCCCCTAACTCATTCTACACAAAAAGCCAGTGTCACCCCAATATGAAAGCCAGGAAAGGACCAAAGAAAGAAAACTTCAGACCAATATCCCTATGAATATAGATGCAAAAATCCTCAACAAAATTGCAAACTGAATTCAACAGCACATCAAAAAAGTACTCCACCATGATCGAGTGGGCTTCATCTGAGGGATGCAATGATGGTTCAATATATGCAAATCAATAAATATCATCCACCACATAAATAGAATTAAAAACAAAGACCATATGATCATCTCAATAGATGCAGAAAAAGCATTCAATAAAATCTAGCACCCTTCATGATAAAAACCCTCAACAAACTAGACATAGAAGGAAAATGCCTCAAAATAATAAAAACTATATATGACAAACCCACAACCAAAATTATATTGAATGGGGAAAAGTTAAAAGCATTCTCCCTAAGAACCGAGATAAGATAAGGAAGCCCACGGTCACCACTTCTATTCAGCGTAGTACTGGAAGCCCTAACCGGAGCAATCAGGCAAGAGAAAGAGATAAAGGACATCCAAATGGGAAAAGAGGAGGTCAAGCTATCCCTGTTTGCTGATGATATAATCTTATACCTAGGGAACACTAAAAATTCCACCAAAGACTCCTAGAATTGATAAATAAATTCAGTAAAGTTTCAGGTTACAAAATTAATGTACACAAATCAATAGCATCTCTATATACTAATAACAGTCAAGCAAAGAACAAATCAATAACTCAATACCATTTACAGTAGCAACAAAGAAAACAAAGTACCTAGGGATATACTTAACCAAGGAGGTGAAAGATCTCTACAAGGAGAACTATAAAACACTGATGAAAGAAATCAGAGATGACATAAACAAGTGGGGAAACATCCCATGCTCAAGTATTGGAATAATCAACATCATTAAAATGTCTATGCTGCCCAAAGTGATTTACAGATTCAACACAATTCCCATCAATATTCCAAAATCATTTCTCATGGATCTAGAAAAAATAATCCTAAACTTCATGTGGAACCAAAAATAACCCCAAATAGCCAAAGCAATCCTAAGCACAAAGAGCAAATCTAAAGGCATCAGATTACCTGACTTCAAATTATACTGCAAGGCTAGAGTAACCAAAACAGCATGGTACTGGTATATAGGTAGACACATAGACCAATGGAACAGAATAGAGAACCCAGAAATAAAACCATATAGCTATGACCAACTGATTGTTGACAAAACAGATAAAAACATACACTGGGGAAAGGACGCCCTATTCAATAAATGGTGGTATTAGGGTTCTTAACACAAGTGACTCCATTTGGATTCTGACAACTTTCACATCCTAATGAACTAATTGATTCAGGCAATAGTAATCAATAGATTTTAATACCATTAGATTAATCGTTGATGGGAAACTACAAAATGAAGAGGTCAGACCATCAACATTTGAACTTGTGGAGCAATCTTAATGATCCTAACAGTAAAGTAGCCTGGCATTATATGTCTCCTGATGAGATGTAATAGAAAATAGTACATATGTAGGAAATACAAGGATCATCTAATGATCTATTCTGGTCAAAACAATTTGAACCTAATTCTAAATTTCCTTATTTAAATTCCAGTTTACAGAAAATACTGCAGATAGAGAAACAAGTTAAGTAACACCACAGGAAGAAATCTACTAAATCCAGAAGTCCTCATAACTCCTGGTCTAGTGAAGAACAAGTCAATGGCATGAAAAACCAAATGAGAAAGGAATATTTTACATTAACAGTAACCTAAAAGACGTAACCAAATGCAGTGAGAGTTCCTTGCTTGGATCCTAATTCAAACCAACTACAAAAAGATATTTTTAGACAGTTGTAGGAATTTGAACATAAACTAGATATTAAATTATAATAAAATGCATATTAATAATTATATAATATGTGATAATGGCACTTACGATTATGTAAGAAAAAAGTGGTTATATAAAAAAAGTCTTGCCCTTTTTTCAAATGAATATTGACATATTTAGGAGTCAAAATGACACTATTCTGGGATTTGTTTTGAAATACCCCAGTAAAAATAATTGGAGGATAGATGAAGCACGTTTGATGATAGTTGTTAAATTTGTGGACAATTTTTCATAATGAAAACCTTAAAAGAAAAAATAAAGACCTAATATCATAAAAGTGCCAATCTCTGCAAATTGGCTTATAAAGTCAAAGCTATTGTGATCAAAATTGCAAATGGATTCTTAATGATATTTAACAAGATCACTCTAAACTTTACATGGACATTCAAAGGGTCACATAGAGCCAAGACAGTTGTATAAAAGAATATCTGCCTACCAAATTTAGAAACTTATCATAATGATGTAGTAATAAAGACATTGGGTTATTGGCATGAGCAAAGATAAATCACACAGAGTCAAGGGACTACAATCTGTCTCACTTAAATATAGATTCTTAATTTATGGCAGAGTCAACTTTACAGAAGGGGGTGAAAGGATGAACTATTCGGTAAATGATACTAGGAAAATTGGTAATATAGTCCTGCACAAAAATCAAATCAAATCTAGGTGGATTAAAAACTTACAGATGGAAGACAAAACTATAAAACTTTTGGGAGACATATGTAATAGTATAATAACAAATAGATTGTTATTTATTTATATACATTGGGAACATTTTCAAATTCCGGAGCAAATGACAATTTTTCTTGGCAAAGGGTTATCTTTCTGTCTAGTTTTAAGATGTGGGCTTCATCCTTGAAGTCATACTGAGAACACCCAGTTCAGTTCTGGAAAATGCCTAGCAGCAAAGTATCCCCCTTGGCAAAAAAGCAGCCCAGTGCCCACAGCAGGGTTAATGCCAGAGGCATAAAAATTGGTTTTTAAGTTCTGAAAAGTATGATAATTATGGTGATTTTTATGTAGAAAATTGAAGAGATTCTGATGTTTTCTTTCTACAATATGAAATAGTGTCTGTAACTTTATATATTCAAATGACCTTGTTAAGGAACACATTGTCATCCACATTATTTCCATGTGCTTTGGGTTTTTTTTTTTTTAAATTAAGATCTGCACAGTGATGTGTGTTCAAAATCTTTCAGAATTCAATTTAAATATCATTTGTTTATATAGCCATTCTGTCCTTCCCTTCCCTCCCAGGATTAATTTTACCATAATTGAATCTTTTCTCACCCATCTGAGACTCACCTGAATCAGTTGGTTTGTGCACAGTGGTCCCAAGAGGAAGGCTTAGCAGTTCTGGACCATCCTTATTTCTCATTTGGAAATAATAGGATAAGTGCCACAGACAAAAAAGAAGCAGAGAATATTGATAAAATGTGTTGAGAACTATCATTTTAAATACAATGCCAGGGAATTCTTCATTGGGAAAGTTTTGAGTAAAGAAAAAAATTATAAAATATTCTGGGAAGGAAGCAAGGGCTTCAACTCTGACATCCCTGGCATATTCAAGATTCTGCAAGATGGTTACGCTCCTGGAGCTGAGCAATCAAGGGGAAAAGGAGAAGGAGATTAGCTGAAGGAAATAATGGGGCTCAGGTTGCTGCATGGGGCATTATGTCAATTAAGAACTTTGAGCTTATTCTACATGAGATGGAAAGCCATTGGAAATTTTTGTGCAGAGGAGTAATATGTTCTAACTTATGTTTTTAGCAGATTATTTCAGCTGCTGTGCTGAGAATAGACTATAAGCATCAAGGACCAAATCCAAAAGATCATTCTAGTAGGTTGTTTCAATAATCCAGGGGAGAGATTATGATAGCTTGAATCAGTAAGGCAGCAGAAGTGGCAAGAAGTAGTTGAATTTGGGATAGATGTTGAAGGCAAAAGCAATGGGCTTCGTTGACAAAATAGATGTGTGGCATGAGGGAAAGATCAAAGTCAAGGATGAATTCAAAGCTTTAACTTAAAGGCAACTGAGGTTTGGAATCATTATTCTAAGAATCTGCTTTTGTATGTCATGTAGTGATTTCTTCAGTGATTACAGAGGCAAGAAGGATGTGTTCTTCTCTCCCACTTAATCAGACAACTTAATACCTGATGATGTCTCTGCTTCTACTGCATACTTTCTCTGCTCAGGGATTCTTCTTCAGGTAGCCATCTTCTTGACTTCTTATCTGGTTCACTGTAAACTACGAAAGGCTAAAGGTTAACAGAGAACACTAGATAGCCTACTTAGTGAAAGTTTTAAAATGGAAGTTTACAACTACTCTAAAACAGTTTTGTTTCTAGGATGTCTTCAGACCCTTGTTTGAAATAAAATATCTGGGCTCACTAATAGCTTTCCTCCTAATTAGAGAACTTTTTGTGATTTGTTATTATTGTTGGATTTCGCATTTACTTTTGAATTTGATGTTGGGTTTCAGATTACTAAGACTATTATTATATAAAATGAACATGAGAAATCTGGGGTGTTTGTGTATATAAATATGCATGTTAAATAGGTAACAAAGCCTCCCCTTCATCTTCTTCTCCCTGTTCCTAACCTTTAATCCTCAATATTGCAAAGGATAAGTTTGGTGCAGAAAATTTTAACACCTATTTGACAGTTCTCAGTGGTTAGTGCACATAAGAATTGTTTGGGTTGGCTTGATAAAGGTGCACATTTCCAGATCTTACTCCCAGAGACTAAGATTCAGTAGATTTGTGGCAGATCCCAGACACTCCTGATGAATCTGCCAGAGTATGATATGAGAAACACAGATTTCGGTCATGTGGTACAAGATGGTGAGGTGTAACACTGGGCCAGGGGTACAATACTACTAGACAGAAACAATGAAGAAGGCCATGGCAAACTCTGAGGAAAAAATAATCCTAAAACATCAACTTTGGATGCAGCAGCTGTACCTAATATGGAGTATGCTTATATTTGATAGTTGGACTGTGTTATGTGAGGACTTTGGGGTTGGCCTGACCTCTGTCTGAAGGTGTGAGAAACCTTGCAACTCATTATTACTAACTATGTAATCTTAGTCGAAGTACTTCACCCTTCTGAGTTTCCTGGTCTGTAAATTGGGAAAAATAATGCCTAATTCATCATACTGTATAAATTAAATGAGATAATGTTATTAGGGCATTTAGAATTATATCTAATACATGTTAAATACTCAATGTTGATTATTATTATTAGAGGTATAGGTAATACAAAAGACTTATAAAGTATGACTAGAGACTGGGTACACACACATACATATAGTCATGCAACATTATATAATTCCATTCTCATCATCAAACAAAGCCATGAAATCTCAGGGTCTCTTTTACAGATGAAAGAACTTTCTTTTCAAAACTCACATTCTCTAGTATTGTTTGTTGTATTTTACAGAGGAATAATAATAACTTATATTAATTTATAAAAATTAAAAATTTCTTATAATTCTGTGATTACAACCTCCTAAAAACAGGCACAAGGTCTATTTGGTTCTACTTATATAGTATGTATGTTTCATATACAACAAGGAACTTCATGGATGGCTTTGGTAATGTTTGTCTTCTTAAATATTTATAAAAATTGCATTCATTTGGGTTATTAATTAAAAAGGTAATTTGAACAATTGACAAGCAAAAAACACTTGTTTCTAAATTTCTAATTCATGTACTATTAATAATAATAGGGATAATTTAAAAAATGAATAATACCAAGCAAAGGACATAATTAGTGATTTAGTCATGGCCTTTAAATCAGAACCTTACTGCAGCCTTGAAGAATGAGAAGAGAATGACTCACTTGACAGTGTTCTTGCTTTTGTACCAAAAGGTCCAAGAGTCACAACTTAATTTGTGTTATTTCCAGTGGCTGAAGACCTTCAAAGAATCAGAGGGATGATGTAGAAGGATTGTAGGGAATGGAATTTAGAAACACATCCCCATGAAGTTAAGGAGTAGAAGGCTGGAAACCCTGAAAAGGCTCCAGTTAATGCCTGGATTGAATGAGTGCTGGTGTAAGTAACCTACTATGGGTCTACCAGGTTCATCTCCAAGTAGGTGAAAGGATGGCACCAAAAGTACAAATCCCTACAACTATGAGAAGTAACAACCCTGCTACTAGCATACACTTAAATATAAGTGGTAGCTATTTTGTTGAGTAACACTGATTTATGTTAGCCTGATCTTCCTTCTTCAATCCTCCCAAACTAACGAGAATGATTTAGATGACAGAGGTATGCTTCCCTCCTTCAGTACATCCACCCCCAGTTCTCAGAGTAAGGCATGTTCCTCAGATCCCTTCCCCATCACCACTCAGTCCTCATCCTCCATCACCACAAAGCTGGCTCCTGAACCCTCCTTTAAAGAACCCCTAAGAAAATGCTGTTTGCTGTTTTATCAATAGCTGCTTTGGTGATGTCATGATTACTACTGAGGTTTTATTCCTCAGAATCTTACCCAAAGGAACTCAGACACTAACCTTATGCCTCATTCCACATTCATTAGGAAAAGCTCTTAAAGTCCCACCTCCTTTAGTCTGTTTCCAGGCATCATATTAATAAATCACTGTGCTTACTCTTCTGGGATCTCTGTTTTGCCATAACAACCCTGGTATATTAGTTGGCTTGAGGGAGACATATACACTTACACACCACCACCACCACCGCCATTCCTTGGGCTACCCAAAGGGGCTGTTAACTTCCAGCAGACTTACTCTCTGTGCACCTGCCCCAACTCCGTTTTCAGGGAGGTGGATTGCCAAAACCAGAGAAGAGTTTCCTGCCCATATGCCACACCTTCCCTTTATTCCAGAGATAGTACTAGATATTTGTGAATTCCTAAAACTCTGGAGAGTCCCTGAATACCTCAGTTAGAGAGTTAACACCTGCTCTCCCTCCCTGTCCCAACTTCCCATTGAGTCTAGAAAGTTTTTCTTGGGTTTACATCCCACTCACCCACACTTAGAAAGTATACTTTTGGCTTAGCACCTGATGAGGGCCACCAAATGAAAGGACATTGCTAACTGAAGTCTCCTGTTCTTGCCATTTGCACTTTCTTTAGAGAAAATTTTAAAAGTATCACATCTGCTAAAAAATAAATACAAATTATGTTTTTATCTATTGTTCCTTTGTTCCCAATAGTTTCTGCAAGAAGAGACTTTGTTCTATTAGCACCTACTTCACTTCACTGTTAGCACATACTGATGTACTTTCTCATACAATTCAATATCTAGAGAGCAATAGACCCAAGCAGTCTTTCATCACCACAAGGCAATCTTGTTTGGAAGTTTGGAAAAGTTAGTTGAGCTTCCGTTTCTATATCTGCAAAAAGGGAATAGATTCTTACCTCACAGGGTATTGTGGGGATTATAAAGTGAATGTGAAATCACTTTGTACCCTAAAAGTATCATAAATATATAAATTTTGGCAATGAAATTTTAATTGTATCTGCAACTCAAAGTCTCCTAGTTGGGTGTCCTGGTTTTCTTAGTTAGTTCTCATTGATTACAAGTAATATAAACTATATCGAACTAGCTTAAGAGAAATGGAGAAATGTTTTTTTAAGAATGTCATTGTATCTTTGTATCTAAAAAACAAACAAAACAAACAAACAAACAAAAAACTAGAGTGGGAAAACAGCAGAACTATGGAAGAAGGACTTCAGAGGGCCTCACTCTTGCCCTATTCTGTCTGTGCCATTCCAGAACCCGCATGGTCTCTTTTAGAACATGGTGTGCACACGTGAGGCCCCAGAGTTCTCTGCCTCCAGTGTGCCTGAGTTTGTTTCCAAGGCGTGCACTAGCCTCTTCCCTAGGTCTGTCTTCCCAAGAGTAGAGTGTTTTTCAGGTGTGCCCCTCTGGTCCCAAAACATGGTCAAGTGGTAGCTATATGTGGAGATTGTGGATGGTGCTTGGATGGAACCCTGAGGTGTCCATGTACCTGCAATGTGTGGCCCTTAGTGGTACTTGATGGAAAAAGGAAAAGCCACATATGTTCTCTCCTCTCAAATGTCACTTTTCATTGTAGAATTCTGAGGTGTCACAGAAGTTAAAATTTTCAAAACTCACCCCCAGGTTGTTATAAAGTATATTTGTCAAGATAAGAAGATTAAAAATATCTTATTTAATAATTTATTTTCTTAATTTGTGCCTTTCAAATATTTAAAAACATGCTACAAGGGCCACCATTTGTACTCTTGCTCCTGGTTCCATTAATGTTAGGGATAAGCCAGCTTTTCTTTTGCAAAGCCAACCTGCATCCCCAGCTCCAAGGTAACAAGCAATAGGCTCAGTCACAGGCCAAAAACAAACTCTAGTCTCTCAGCCTTCATGCTAAATTCCTAGGAGTCAGATTGGTTCAGCTCAAATTGAGGAGGGGAGAAAGGCTCCAATCCCTGGACCAATCAATTGAGTACTTTGGAAGTGAGTCTTTTCACAGAAATAAGACTATTCAGAAAGGGAGATATCCCTGCAATAGAATGGGCAGGTCACAGAGAAATTGGGCTGGGTAGATTCTATACTGAATATCCACCTGCAGCCAAAATAAATGCAAGTTTTATTTCTCTTATTTCAAGAGGAAAAATTGATAGAAATATGGAAAGTCATTATATTCCAGTTAGAAGACAAATTATGCCATGATTTGTTAGTCTTTTTCACATTTGGCTTTATTAGGAACAATTAATATGAATTATAGTGAAGAAGAAATTTCTGTTAAAGGGAAATTAAAGTTTTGTACATGTTACTCAATCCTCATCTTCATATATTTTAAAAAGTGATCAGTGTGTTATTACAGGTCTAATACTTTTTTCCTTATTAGAAAATCAAGCTGAAGTGTTTTAAAAACATTCCACTGACTTGTTCTTCCAAATCTCCTTTGTTAAAAAGGAAAAAAAAAAGTAACAAACCTAATAAGGTATACAATGTTTCATTAGAAAACACTTGCCAAGCCTTCTAGCTATAGCAGAATGAATACAGTTCATAATTGAGAACTCTAAATGTCCTATTTGAAAAAATACAAAGGACTGGAAACTAGTATTTGCTTTGGATACAAGAAAAACATGTAGAGTAACATTGTTTCAATAATATAATCTCCATGTGACAATATCAAATATGAAAGGAATGAGAAAGTATATTTTCAACCTTTTCTGAAAGAAAAGAAAACCTCATCAAAAGAATAAAGACATACATTATTATTATTTCCATGTATGTTTCTTCACCTCAAATAACCCTAATGTTACCGTTTATACTTAAACTGAAAGGCCCATCCATTATACCCAAGTCTGAAGCTTAACCTCCTCTGCACTTTATGCAGACAAAATTTCTGCTGATCTCATTTGGCTCCCTAGACAATATACAACCGTCCAGGAGTCATCAGCAATTCTAAACAAAGGCATTATTTGCTCAGGAGCAACAGAGGGTTCATAATTCTCTATCTAAGAGAGGCTTATGAGAAGTAATCTAGTTGCAATGGGACATAAAAATGTGGTCTTAAAATGTTTTTGCTTGGATATACAATTAAAGAACACTTAAATACCATGAAGTTGATAAGAATGTAAATTAGTACAACCTCTATGGAAAACAGTATGAAGATTTCTCAAAAAACTAAAATTAGATCTACCATTCGATCCAGCAAACCCACTACAGGGTATCTACCGAAAGGAAAAGTTGTTATATCAAAAAGATATCTGCACTTGTATGTTTATTGCAGCACAATTTACAATAGCAAAGATATGGAATCAACCTAAGTGGCCCTCAGTCGATGAATGGACAAAGAACATGTGGTGTATATACATATACCAGGGAACTACTCAGCCATAAAAAAGAATGAAATAATGTCTCATGGAGTAACTTGGATGGAACTGGAGGCCATTATTCTAAGTGAAGTAACACAGGAATGGAAAATCAATTACCACGTGTTCTCACTTACAAATGGGAGCTAAGCTATGGGTTGTATGGAGTAGAGTAATAGTCACCAGAGACTCCATGATGGGAGATTGGGAGGGGGGTGAGGGATGAAAAGTTACCTTATGGGTACAATGTACACTATTCAGGTAATGGAACACTAAAAGTCCCGACTTCACCACTACACAATATATCCACGTGATAAAAATGCACTTGTACCCCCTAAATCTATTGAAGCAATTAATGCTATGAAGTCCCTCAAACATTTTTAAATCTAAATAGCAAAATTTTTCTCTGCATAAGTTTAAATAGTAGTAGCAAAAGATGCAATTCCAACATATTGTATATTTTGACATTTTAAAAATAAAAATGGTTATACTACTCCTTTAAATGTATCAAAAAGAATGTAAATCCTATAGTGATTTGACACCATCATCATTTATTTTTAAAAAATGTGAAAAATTTTTCTTTGAAAGCTCCTTTTGCTCCTTGAATTCATATTTCCTTTTCTCTTCCCTCACAGAATTGTATGTTAATGTAATATATTTTGCACTTTCAGCCTCATACTGATCACCTCCATCATATTTTTTTGCAACAAAACTATGTATATAAATTGAAATTATGTAAATGACCACAATGGTCTAAGTGTTATATTAAAAGTCATCTAGTCATCATGAGTATTAGCCATCAATTATTGCAAACATCATAAAGTATTGCACATTTGCAGTATGGTGAGGTCAGACATGAGAGAAATGTAGATCTTTTGAAGTCAAGGTGGGAGAAGGGCAGTTGTGAAAGGAAAGGCAGCAAAAGAGAATTACAATGACCTTGACCATGGGTAAATTCTCATGTAGATCAATTTTTTAAAAGAATCAACATGAAAGTTTAATATTAACCCACTTAAAGTTATGTGTCCAAGCACTCCCTTGGGAAATCTTCTTGTAAACCAGGAATGTGCATACTTTGGTTTGAAGTTCTTGGGGCTAGATGAATTTACCTAAGGCTACATTTGTACAACAAGAGCATTTCTTTTGCTTAGATTGTTTGCTCCAATCAAAAAAAATAAATAAATAAAACTTTCTAAAGATGCTTTTATTGAACACTGATGAAAATCTATTTGAAAACATTATTATTTTTATTTGGACCTGCTTGAGAGGGAGTTGGTAGAGGTTAATGATGAACTAAAACTGTCTTCCTGTCACATCTACTCCTCATAGCCACCTCTAGTCATTAGTTTGGACTACAGAGGCAGGTGGTTCTTTCAACCCTCTGGAGGTCCTAAATTACTCAATGACTAGTCAGCTTAGATTGCTGGCCACTGATGGAGAGAGCTTCTCTTAGGAAAGCTGTATTCTCTTTCATCTTTGTTTGCAAATAGACTCAACACACATCTGTCTCAAAAATTTTACAGAAAGAAGGAAAGAAGCAGCTAATACATTCCAACATCTTGAATTTTTTAACCTTTCCTTATAAAGCTATGGCTTCCATGAACATTTGATCTGTTTTCTAAGTTATTGCAAATGACAGCTTTCCAAATATTTTTCTGCTGTATAATAATGGTAGACAGCTGTCCAGATGGTAATAACTATGTTCTTGTACTCACTACCTGACCACTTAGCCAATGCCTCTTTTAGGTTGCCAAAACCTGTATTTTTTAAGATACAGGTTCATTTGCTATAATAGAACCCAAAATAACAGTGGTTTAAACAAAATAGTTTCTTTTCATGTAACAATCTAGGTTTAAGCAGGCCTGAGCTGACATAGCAGCTCCATGATATTGGGGACCCAGGCTACTGTTGTCTTATTGCTCTACTGTCCTAAGTAGTTGCCCTCATCAAAAAAGGTTCAGCATCACATCCACATCCCAGGCAGTAGGAAGAAGAAAAGATATATAGGGAAGGATGTATCTCTTCCTTTTAAGGATATGACCAGAAGTTGCATACAATACTTATGCTCATATCCATTCCCAAATGCTTGATCATACAGCCACACCTCCCTGCAAGGAAGGCTGAGAAATGTCATTTGGTGGGTGGCCATGTGTCCCAGCTAAAAATTCAACCACATGGAAATGGCAAGAGGTTTGATATTGGGGACAAATAGCAGGCTCTATTTGCTACAATGTCTGTCAGAAAAGTTATGTACATTGCCTCTACAGTGCCAAAGAAGGCATTTGAACTACTCCTCTATGTTAACTGCAATCACAATAGCTGTCACTTCTTCAAGTCATGTGATATTATCCGTTCAATGATTGTTTTCTGACTAGACTGGCTAAGAATTACCCTTCAAATAATAATTCAAACTGTGTGGGATGGCTACATACCATATCCAAAGAACTGCCAAAAGTAGATAGATCAATCTTTTCTCAAAAGAACCATGGCCTGCTTAAAAGAACACTGAAGAAAATACCCATTTTTCTCAAGCTTTTCTTTGAATTGGACTATCACATCCCGAAAGCAGTTTTTCTCTTTCACTTCCTCCCTTTTTTTCTTTCTCTCCCTTTTTTTCTTTCTCTCCTTCTTCTCCCTCTTAGCCCCTTAGGTTCATATTTAACAAACAGCTATAAAGTACCTGCTTTGTGCCAGGAACTTTCACATACTATCCTACTTAAGCTATATAATAATAATATGAGTTATATATTGTTATTCCCAATCTATAAATAAGGAAATTGAGACTTAGAGTTTACTATCTCAAGATCCCATCAGTAAGTTATACAACCAACATCTGATTTTAATTATATTTCCCCATTATACTATGGTAGTGGCTTGTTAGCAACTTCCAGGAGGCCCTACATTTCTTTCCCAGCCAGAGGTCAGACAGACAGGTGATATACCTGACCAAGTGGCTTTTTGTAAGAGTGTCAAACATTGCAATCTAATACATCAGAGAAACTAATAAGTGTAGCTGGTTTAAAGAGCAATTATAGACCACATGGTAGGTACTGCCTGCTGTCACCCAATATGGATGCATTCCTTCTTCCTTAGTAACCGAACCTCTAATTTATCTGAGCACAAAGCTAGCCAACTGCCCTTGTTCCTAGGTATAGCCAGTGTAAGCAAAATTTTTTGTACACAATATAGAAAATATTCTTAGGGGAAAAAGCGTGATCTTCTTCTTTTACTATTTATGAAGGTTGGAATGTAAACATGATTTTGGAACCTGTTATAGGTTAAACTGTTACAACCTCCCTCCCACCAAAAAAAAAAAAAAAAGATGTTGAAGTCCTAACCCCCAGTACTTGTGAATGTGACTTTATTTGGAAAAAAGGTCTTTATAGATTTAATTGAGTTAAGGTGAGGTCAGTTAGGGTGGGACTTAATCCAATATGACTGGAAATATAAAATGAAAATTTAAACACACATACAAGGAGAATGGAATGTGAAGGCACAGAGACAGGCACAGAGGGAAGATGACACAGAGACACACAGAGAAAAGATAATCATATGATGACAGAGGCAGAGGTCAGAGTGATGGATCTACAAGGCAAGAAACATCAAGGAGTGCCAGCAAAGAGCAGAAGCTAGAAGAGGCAAGGAAAGATTCTCCCCTACATCCTTCAGAGAGAGCATCACCATGCCAATATCTTGGTTTTGAACTTTTCAGCTTCCAGAACTATGAGACAATAAACCTCTGTTCTCAACCACCCACTTTGTGGTGCTTCATTACGGCAGCTCTAGGAAATTAATCCAGAGCTCAAGCAGCCATGGGCTTGCTATGAGTTGGCATGCCATGGACGTCAGAACCCGAGATAGAAGGAGCCTGGGGCCTTGATGACTTCATGGAATAGAGATCTGGACTACCTATCTGTCTGAGGAGTTTTACATGACAGAGAAACAAGTGTGAACCTTAAAGCAACGGCTATTTAGGGTGTCTATTACTCACAGATGAACTTAATTCTGATGCAAGCCATATATTAATAATCTCTCCTACTAGGAACCAAAAAGGCTATGGCACCTAATTCTAGCCTGCATTTAATATTCTGATTCTCCAGAATTTTCTCAGTAGAGATAGTTGGAAATTTGGTAAAGCTAATTATATGTCCTAGCCTTGCCGAAGAAGACAGTAAAATTAAGGTAGTTCTTTAGGATTGCTTGGAACTGGAGGCAAATGCCTCCCGGGTTGAAATTATCGGTTATGAGGATTTAAAATAACAGTAGCATAGCATAGTAGATAAAAGCAAAGACTGTGGCATCAAATAATCCTAGAATCCAATTCCAACTCTACCCCTCACTAGCCAGCTAAGTGATTTTGAATAAGGTATTTCACACCTCGACTCCTCAGGTTTCTCATATACAAAAAAGATGACAAAAGGAGCATGTTAATGAGTTGCTTAACCAACGATGGAGAACATGAGTGAGAAGATAATCACCTTATAGGATTGTTGAGGAAATTAAAGGAGAAATACACATAAAATGCTTAATATAGTTCCAGACACATAGTAGGTTGCTTCCCATCCAGGACTTTTCCATGTGTATTTTCATGGGTGCTCTCTCAACATATCAAACTTCACCAAAAATATATTGTATATATTCACATTCACTCTTTGGTCTCAGCTCAGAATTCATCTCTTCAAAAAATCCTGTCTTTGTCTCCCGTGCAATTAAGTCTCATATCCTTTTATGATTTTTGATCATAGCTCTTAGTAAAACTTGATCTGGGATAATTGTTAGTGTTATTATTTGCTTGACTTCTGTATTCTCTTTTAGACTAGCGCTACTCAAAGTGTGGTCTACTGACCAGTGCTGGTCTGCAAACTATTTATTACTCATCCTCCAGGAGATAAATACAGAATCTAAGATTAAGTATTTAGAAACGGTTATAGCAATATGAGATAGTAATCTGAGCTTATATTTTACATGTTCAATATTTTTATTTTGCTTTTTAGGAACTCATTTTTATTATAACCTACAAAATATCTGTCTACATAATTTTTTAACTTATTTTAATCTATTTGGTTTATTGACATATAATAATCGTATATACTTATAGGGTATATAGTGATGTCTCCATACATATATATGTATCAGATCAGGGTAATTAGCATATTCTTCATCTCAAACATTTATCATTTCTTTGTCTTGGGAACATTCAATATCCTCCTTCTAGCTATTTGAAACTCTATATTATTGTTAAGTATAGTCATCCTACAGTGCTATAGAACACTATATATTTCTCCTATCTAACTGTAATTTTATATCCTTTAACAAATCTCTCCCTATCCCCAACTTCCCCTACACTTCCCAGCCTCTAGTATCCTCTGTTCTAATTTTTATTTCTATGAAATCAACCTTTTTTAGCGTCCACATGAGTGAGACCATGCAGTGTTTAACTTTCTGTTCTTGGCTTCTTTCACTTAATAAAATATCCTCCAGTTCCATCCATGTTGCTGTGAATGACAGGATTTCACTCCTTTTTATGGCTAAGTAGGATTCCACAGTGTATATATACCATATTTTCTTTATCCATTTATCTGTTATTGGACATCTAGGTTGAATTCATATCGTGGCTATGGTGAATAGTGCTGCAATAAACATGGGAGTGCAATATACTGATTTCGTTTCCTTCGGATATGTGCTCGAATATATGGATCATATGGTAGTTCTATTTGTAGTTTTTTGAAAAAACTCCATACTGTTCTTCATAACTAACTTTTCATTATAGGTAGTTCAAGAAGCACAGTTTAGACCAGGGATCAGCAAACTTTTTCTGTAAAGGGTGAAATAGTAAATATTTTGGGTTTTTCAGGCCACATAGTCTCTGTTGCAACTATGTAACTCTGCCCTTGTAGCATAAAAGTAGCCATAGATATATATAAATGAATGAATGTGGCTATGCTTCAATAACACTCTATAGTCAAAAACACATGGTGGGCCAGATTTGACTCGCAGGCTATATAGTTTACCAACACCCATTATAGACTCCCAGGGGGACAGAGATCTCATTTGTTTTATTCTTCATTGTTTCCCCAGTGCCTAAGATATCCCTCACATAGTAGGTACTCAATAAATATTGATTAAAAGATGGTCTACTCTCTGGTACAGGTGCAGATCTTGCTTGAGTTGATATAGAGAACATATGTCCAAGGCCACCAAAGCCACGGATGACCATGAGAAGGGTGTTACCTGCCTGGTTAACAAGATTTAAAAAAAATTATTTTTAACGGATGTTTCAGGGATCAAATTCGGTTATTTGAAGGAAGAAAGGAAGAAGGTGTTGGCAATTGGTGGAGTTTTAAGAAAATTGTGGAAGTTTGGAAGGAAAAGCAGTGGGAGACTTAAAAAAAAAAAGGGGGGCATAAAATGTACTGCTTAGCTGGGGTTAGAGAGCATGAGTGAGAGGTGGCAATGACCCAGAGGGTAGCAGTTTCCTCTGTTTAAAAACATTTGATGTGCAGTGTGAGTTGAAGTCGTAAGTGTGCCCTTCAGTCAGTTAGTGTGCATTCTACACAAGTGTGAATTTATCAAACTGTACAAAAGCAAATTATGAAACCAAAATGTATGTAATTAAATATTAAATAAATAAATAAAATTTAAAAATAAAAATCTTTGATCATACTGCAGGAGCATGGAGGAGGCTGCAAATTCCATTTCAAGTCAGCTCTGAACCTGCTGAGTAGATACCACAGGCAAAGCTCACCCCCCCTGAGTAGGAAAAATTTATGAACAAGAAGTTGTTATTAAAATTAAATGGCAGACATGTCCACGAAACATTATGGCAGTTCGATCCCTTTATGTATCTTGTGATAGATGAATGTGTAGTGATCACAACTAGTGGGCAATGGAACAATATTAGAATGTTAGTAATACAAGGAAATATTATCATCATATTAGAGGGCTTGAAGAAAGCGTAAATAATGGCTGTGTTCAGCAGATAAATCAATTACTCCCACATGTCCCCTCTCCAAAAGGCCTGTTTCACTATGATGTAAAAATCAGGTCATGTACATTCTTCATATTAAACTTTTTTATTAAATTAAAAAAAAAAAACTCTAATGACTCCTAAGATCAGTTCCAAAATCCTTGGATCTATGTATAAAGTTCATCATTTGGTTCCAATCTACATTTCTAGCTATTTCATATGAAGAACCCCTTTTCCAATGTGTACTGTTTCTAGAGCCTCACGGGGCCATTCACTGTTTCCCTCAGCATACCCTGCACTTTCACCCTCAGTGCCTTTGCTCTAGCTATTTCCTGCCCTACAATGCCTTTCTTTTCCTCTCCATCCAGCACATTCTTATCACTCTTTGAGACCTAGCTCAAACATACTTACACTGTTGAAGCTTTCATGACTCACTTATCCAGAAGACAATTACTCTCTCATTCCACTATGCTTTGCCATTACATTATATCCTAATTATTTGTTTGCATGTCTGCCTTTGTGCTGAGACAGAGAGCTCCTTGAAAGCAACTTCTAATATTCTATTGGCAAAAATACAAAGAGTCCATGATGCTGCATTTAAACCATTATAGCAGTAGTTTGTACTGCCACGCTAATGTTTTCCTTCTGCATTGATCCCTTAGCAGTGAAATCTTCTATTTTGCTACTTTAGGACCCAGACACAGGAGAAAACATACCTATGCAAGATTAATAACATTACCTGTGAGAAGGGCCCAATATTGTATATCTAAGTATACAAAAGACCTTTAGAGAAATTTTCAGTGCCATGTACATTTTCAGGGAAATGCATGTTTTCGTCAGTTAATTTACACTTAACTTACCAATGTAATCTACTTTTAGTCATCATACTCCAAACTCAATTCATTTCCTTAGGAAGCAAAGCTACCTATTTTTTTCTCTATTTACAGGGTGTTTTTGGTAACTAAAACTTGACACATAATAATGTTAAACACAATTTCTAGTTACTTCAAAATAAAGTTCCCAGATGAGCACAATAGAGTTTAGGATCTCTTGGTAGAGAACTCATCGGGGGACTATAAAAGAACCTGACCTTTTCTTTTCCTTCCTCTTCTTTTCTTTCTTTTTTCCTTCTTTCCTTCCTCTCCTTCTCTCTTCCTTTCCTTCTTACTTTGTGGTCTCAGTGAAATAGTTTCATAGCATAATTAAAAATATATTTTAAAAAGCTCTATGAGGTTACATGGAACACAGCAAAACGTTGTTAGCCCAAAATTAAACAGTTTGAATGTTGCAGTTAAATAAACATCCTTCTGAACCTGAACTTTTGATACTTTATTTTATAATAAGTTTTGAAGAAGTAGACTCATTCTTCCCCAGTTTTTCTCACTTAAAACAGTTATCAAGGTACAGGTTTTTATTTCTTGAATCAATCTGACCAAAATGACAACTGTGACAACTGATACTAATTTTCAAATGGACATGCTTATTCAACAACTATATCCTGAACAAGATACTATGTTGGACATGGGAAAGGTAGCAAAAAGTTAATTTTATAAATCTTGAGAATCTCCCAGAAATGTTCCAGTTAGTAGCAGGGAAAAAAGAGGGAAGGGAGCTAGCTTCTGATCATAGACTCATCTGTGGGAATGGGGCAGACATTCAGACTCAGCTCAGCCACAGATGCTGGGAGACAGCGCAGGGAGAGGGCTACACTCAGTATCTGGAATACTGCAACAAACAAGAGTGGGGAGCCTAGGAAAGTAGTCCCTCGGGTGCCCTTTACTAGGAAGTAGGAACACTCTTACCCATGAGATATCTAATGACTGTAGTCTAGTTTCCCAAGAGTTTATGGAAAAGCAAAAAGAGTCATTAAATCAGGTCAGTAGTACCAGTGAAGTCAGACAACTGATGCGGCCATAGTCTAAGTCTCTACGACCAAGAAAGAGTAAGGCAAAGTATGAGATTTTCAGGGACTAACAGACAAGTTACATAGAGTGAGACAGGCCCCAGGTATCAAGGTGGATGACCCATTGTTAGAACTGAGTCACAAAGTCAGAAGCCAACTTAGGAGCAAAAATCATGATGCTGCATCACAGAATTCTTTTTTTTTTTTTATTTCAAGATATTATGAGGGTACAAATGTTTTGGTTACATTTTATGTCTTTGCCTCACCCAAGTGAGGTTTAGAGGCTTGCCCTTCCCCTCTACAATGCACACCGTGTCCATTAGTTGTGACTTTACCGCCCCCCAACCCCCTAATCCCTGGAGAATATTACTGCCGTGTGAGCACCATAGTGTTGATCAGTCAGTGCCAATCTGACAACGAGTACATGTGAAAGCTATTCCTACGATCTTGGATACCTCACTGCGGATAATGGGCTCAAGCTCAATCCAGGAAAATATAAGAGGTGCTAGATCACTGTCATTTCTTATAATTGAGTAATATTCCATTGTATACATATACCAAATTTTAGTAATCCACTCATGGATTGATGGGCACTTGGGTTGTTTCCACATCCTTGCAATAGTGAATTGTGCTGCCATAAACATTTGGGTGCAGATGTCTTTATTATAGAATGTCTTTTGCTCTTTTGGGTAGATGCCTAATAGTGCTATTGCTGATTGAACGGTATTTCTATTTTTAACTCTTTAGGTATCTCCAAATTCTTTTCCACAGAGGTTGCACTAATTTGCATTCCCACCAGCAGTGTAAGAGTGTTCCATCTCTCCACATCCTCGCCAGCATTTGTTGTTTTGGGATTTTTTTGGTAGAGGCCAATCTCACTGGGGTTAGGTGATATCTCGTTGTAGTTTTGATTTGCATTGCTCTAATGATTAGACATGTTGAGCATTTTTTAATATGTTTTCTGGCCACTATTCTGTCTTCTTTTGAAAAGTTTCTGTTCCTTTGCCCATTTATTGATGGGGTTGTTTGATTTTTTTTCTTGTTGATTTTTTTAAGCATCACAGAATTCTTTAGATGACTCTTGCCTCTCTTCAGTATTGGCTCCAAAGGTTAAAGTGAGGTTGAGTATGCTTTGGGGTTCAAGTGAAATGAACAGCAGAGGGGAGAGTATTACAAATTCCAGGAAATGGTGCTGAGAATTTGCCCCTGTCCTCATGACGTACACTGCAAGACGGAGAGGGGGAGGAGGTAGATAGTACCCAAGAGGAAACATGAGTTGCTGTTTTAGCAGAGTAAGACTTCATGGATATTGAGTTGGCAAAAACAAAAGCTGTTTCCTACTACAAGTTTCAGCACATTGCTGTTGCCTAATGAATAAAGAGTAGGAAAATGATGGCATGTTTTCTGAGAGATTTAAGTAATAGATCCATTCAAAATCATTAGCTAATTGGGATTGATGTTGACTTTAATATATTGGTTAGGATTAAAGCATTCATAGTTTATTGAAAGTTCTAAATGAACTTTGGACTGATGATTGAGCCTAGTGTGTAAATGCAGTAATGAACTTTGCTCCCTCTTAAATTCCCTCTTTCTCTGCCTAATGTAACCTAGAATTATAAAGCTGTAAGCAAATATCTATAACTTGTAGTATACGTCAAGTGATTTAAGAACTTGTGGCCTATTCTTTCTAGTACTACAAGGTTAATTAAGCTAGCTAATGACACCAAAAATAAAGATGTATTTGTGGTCAAACTCATGGCCATTGGTGATCAGGCCCAGGAGTAGAGAATGAATTCATTCTATGATAGCAACCACCATAGCCCAGGAATATAATTCCAAAATAATCCCCAGCTTCCCTTTACAGCTATTATAGATTTCATTGTTAGCTAATGGCTTAAATTTTAGTTCTCTATTCTGAACAATTTTTCTTCAAAATCATACCTTCTTTCCTAACTGTGAGTTGAGACCCAGAAAGGGGTTATAAAATCATTTAATTGTGTTGGGACCAGAGTTTTTAATTAAACAGAAGACAATAAAATAAAACTGAAGAGTAGAGAAAACAAGCAAAGCAAAGCAAAAATGTTTTGGTTTAGTGGTGTGTGCGTGTGTGTGTGCGCACTAGGTTCCAATATTAACTACATTTCTTTCTGTGGATTACAGTTTAAAAATAGGTAAGACATAAACATAGACATAGAAATAGATATATGAAATAAATAGCTGACTTACTGTAACTGAGCCCCATGGGAGACACCTTACTCCGTAATATTAATGGGGATCTACAAAAATATGACCATAATAAAAATGACCACTTTTTGACAACAGGGATAACTAAAAGTTAAAACAGAGAGAATGATAACCTAAATATTCATGTAAAGTCTGAAAGAAAAACTCAAAACTTAAGCTAAACTTCTCCAAACTTAATTTTCTTATGTTAAAAAAAATCGGGGGCCGGGCACAGTGGCTCATGCCTGTAATCCTAGCACTTTGGGAGGCTGAGAAGGGAGGATCACTAGAAGTCAGAAGTTTGAGACCAGCCTGGGCAATATAGTGAGATTCCCCCCATCCCAATAAGAAATTTTTTAAAAAATTAGCCAAGTGCAGTGGCATGTACCTGTAGTTCCAGCTACTTGGGAGGCTGAAGCAGTAGGATCATTAGAACCTAGGAGTTCGAAACTGCAGTCATCTATGATCACACCACTGCACTCCAACCTGGGCAACAGAGCAAGACCCTGTCTCAAAAAAAAAAAAAAATCAAGGATTATTTAAAAGAGTATCCAAGTTCTCAAACTACTTGACTCTGTTCTATTCTCTTCTATTACTATCCTTCTGTTCAGCCAACCCCAAATCTGAGTATAGTCATTCACTTTCATCCAATTCTAATATCAGATGTTTTTCATACAGAATATTTACATTTTCCTTATTTTAAGAAAGTTTCTTTTTCCACTATTAGATGAATTCCCATTCGACAATGAAAACCTAGAAGAAAGAAAAATCACTCTTAAGCCCACCATTTAAAGCAAATAGTGAATATTTTTCTAAGCAGGATAAATTATACAATACTTTCAGAAAGATTTACTTTAACTTGTAAGGGTAAGTTTAGAGATCACACTGTATAGGGTTTTTTATCTGACTTATTTTACATCTTTAAGATATATAAATAAACTTCCTATTAAAATGAAGAGTAAATCAGTATAGCATTGCAGTGTCAGCCTTTGTGTTGGCAGAAATATCCACTGATGTTTTAGAGTAAGGGGGTGAATGCTAGAATTCCCTTTAAATAGAGTATCAGCTGCATAATTCTCTTCTGATCTCACACCCACTTGTGCCGATCTTCCATTTTCCCTGCCCAGGCACAGAATAGAAAGAGATCAGAAGAGAATTCCTACAGGGAGGTATTTTGACCCTCCACTCCCATTCTGCTCAAACTCGTTTAAAGATAGAAATGAAATCCAAGCAGGGTGTGGCTGCACTGTGGGATGTGAGTTTGGCTACAGCCTGAGCATTGTTATCTCATCTGTTTAACCCATTCCCTGAGCTCTCAAAGTCCTAGCTCTGATTCATTGCCTCTCAACCCTCTGCACAGAAAAAGCTGTCATTTGAGAACTGACTCAGAGCGACGAGCATCATCTGAATCCAGAGTTCTTGCTATGGTCCATAAAATCCTTTATCATCAGGCCTCTGTCTATCCCTATGACTTCCTCTCCTGCAAACTTCCTCTTATTTGTGCTGCCCTCCTTGCTGGCTTCAAACAGATCCTGCACGTTCCTGCTACACAGGCTGCTCCCCCTGCCTGCAAAGCTTGTTCCTTAGGTTTCTGCATGGCCTAATTCAGAACCTTGCTCTACCTCTGGACCTAAAACTTTCCTGTCCCATCACTCTGTATCCTATGTCCCCTCCTCTATTTGTCTTCATAGCACTTATTATTATTATTCCCAATGTTATTTCTATTTGTTTATTATCTGCCTCCCTCCACAAGAATATAAGCTCCATGAGAGCAACAATTTTGGTTTTTTTGCCCTGCTATGTCTCCAGCACCTAACACAATGCTTAATAGGCAGTCAGTAAATATTTGTTGTTTAAATGAATGGATCTAGCCAGAAAAAAAAAAAAAGCCAAGTGATGACTCACTGTGGAGGTAAGTAGTGTCACGCAGGGTAGACATCAAATTCTAAGGATCAGATGATGACCAGAAGTCCAAGAATCAGCCCTTCTGTTCCTTCTGTAAGTGATTTAGTGCTATTCTGCCCACAGCCACAGGAGTAAAATGATAAGTATCCCTGCTCTAAGCTTGTGGAATATTTCCAAACACTGCTCAGCACTACTTACTTGGACCCTCCTTTCTTTTCAGGTGCCCCTTCTCCATTTTTATTTGGCTTTGAATCCAGAGTTCCTCTCTTCACCCTAGTGACTCAGTTTGGACCAGGCCCCAGTGTGGCAGTTCCCATGACAATGCTTCTAGTATGTACTTCTGCTTTAAGATCCTATAAGCAAACAGCCTGGCCCCACCTCAGCCAGTGCAGGCCTACGAAACACTGCTGACCCCATCCCACCCTTAAACCCAGCCTCTCCTTTCCCCACTTCCAGCTTCACTAGAGAGAACAGGCCTTTCACACTGGCTGCCACCATGCCCAGGGACTTACCACTCTACTTGTCAGTTATATGAGCCAATAAATTACCTTTTTAAATCAAAACTATTTTAATAATTTCAGTTGCATCCAAAAGAGTCCTAATTAATACAGTGACAAATCCAGTGATTTTAGGGATGGAACTTATAAGCAGTAGTCTACTCTTGTAAACAGATGTTTGGGAACATCTTTGTTCTAGTAAGGAAAAGTATGGAGAGGGTTCATCCAGTTTGAAACAAAATCTCAGTGAAATTCATGGGTAGGAGGGTCAATTCCTTTAGAGCTGTGGTCCTCAACCCTGGGGCTGCAGACCAATCAGTACCAGTCTGCGGCCTGTTAGGAACCAGGCTGTACAGCAGGAGGTGAGCTGCGGGCAAGAGCACGCAAAGCCTCATCTGTATTTACAGCCATTCCCCATCGCTTGCATCACTGACTGAGCTCTGCCTCCTGTCAGATCAGCAGCAGCATTAGATTCTCATAGGAATGTGAACCCCACTGTAAACTGTGCATGCGAGGGCTCTAGGTTGCACACTCCTTATGAGAATCTAATGCCTGATGATCTGAGGTGGAACTGAGGTGGTGATGCTAGTGCTGGGGAGCAGCTGCAAATACAGATTATCATTTTAGCAGAGAGGTTTGACTGCACAATAAGTGTAATGCACTTGAATCATCCTGAAACCATTGCCCCCCACCCCTGCCCCCGCCCCAGGTCCATGGAAGAATTGTCTTCCATGAAACCCGGCCCTGGTGCCAAAAAGGTCAGGGACTGCTGTGAGAAAGGGAGCTGGCACTGGCCCCAGCAGTGCTGCTGTTTATGCTTAACTGCAAAACTGGAATATGAACTAGGTGTCTGGGAGAAATGCTCACTCATCTGAACTAGGTTCACTTGGCAATGATTGCAGTATTGTGGGTGTAGATTATTGACAGGCTGACAGCAATCAAGAGGTTTAAAGAGACGAGGTTAATTCTAGAACCCACTACTGATTGTGACTTAGTGCCACCAACAGACTTCCTTAACTCTTGGTTTAAGACTGAAACTCAATATAAATATATTTGGCTTTTGGGGGCAGATTGGGCTGAGAAAACTGTGTCTGATTAAAGAAGGTAGTCTAAAACCTGATAGTCTAAAACCTGTGGCTATAAGTCAACAGCAGTAATCCACAGGAGTGGTTCCCAAACCTTGCTGGATATGAAATGTACTAGAAAAACTTCTGAAAACACAGATTTCAAGATTCCAACCCTAGGTTTTCAAGTTCAAAAATCCCAAGATAAAGTCTAGGAATTGCTTGGTGTTTTTCACAAGTATTCCCAGATTTGCTGAAGCAGAGGCATTTATGGCACTGCCATGCCATTAATTCCTCTTGATTTTAGAAAAATAGTTTATAGGCAATGTGTATAAATTGATCATTTTTACTCT
Organism: Lemur catta; assembly: GCF_020740605.2. Lineage (NCBI taxonomy): Eukaryota > Metazoa > Chordata > Mammalia > Primates > Lemuridae > Lemur > Lemur catta. The sequence continues at coordinate 35,232,863 of NC_059133.1, forward strand.
TTGTTTATGAGAAGACATGCAATATTCTTGTTAGAACAATGTTTTTTTTAAATTTCTCCCAGAATATTATCTGGATATTAACTAAATTAAAACTCCAAACTTTGAAATATATTTGGTTTGTTTACCTTCATTTCACAGACAAATTATCCTAGATTCTTTTCATGGTTCCTAGCACTCTATTTCAGAATGTACTCAACTTATATTTAGGTGAAAGTATCATCTACTGAATTTCATTCTACTGTTTGCCCTGAGCTCTAAATATTCCTAACTTACCTTGATTTCTTCTGCCACAAACATGGGCTTTCGAGACAAATGCACCCAGGTTAGAATCCTGTCTCTGCCCTTAGTCTGATCTTGGACAAATTACATAATGATGCCCCTTAGTCTCAATTTCCTTACTGGTAAAAATGAAGTATATAGTTTAAATGGAATTACATATAAAAGCTCTCAACTCAATGCCTTGTTCAATTAGAATGCAAGTCTCATACAAGCAAGAATTTTTTACATATAAAGCTGTACCTGAAGCTCCAAATTAGTACCAAGAATTGGTTTATGTATATTTTGAATGAAGAAGGAAGAAGAAAAGGTGACTATGCGCTCAATGTTAGTTTATGATCATTATTATTCATTCTTTTTTCATAAAACTGCCTCTGAAATGTTTTTATGAAGGAATGCATGTATGGTGAATGAATATGCACATAACTTTTTCTAACTCACAAGAGGCCCCACCTTCCTTCTTACCATCTGACTTCTTAAAGTTATTCAATCCTTATTTTTAATGACATTTGAAAACCAGTACATAAAGCAAAACATGAGAAGTAACAGACTGAAGCTAGGGTAGGTCAGACAGGCAATAGTTGAGACCCAGAGTCTAGCAAGACCAATCTGAATGAGATGGGCTATGTAGCTGATGCCCATAAAATATGAAACGCTTCAGAGAAGAGGATGAATTCTTTGCATGTTCAGTGGTAGAGACATTGTGGAAGACCTATCAAGAAAAGCCCAGTAGCAGAGGTATTTGTTAACAGGCAGAAGTCCAGGCAGGCACGAAGTCAACATCAGGGAAGTCTAACAACAGTCTTCCAGTCAACTCTTCCTCCAGGAGGGCAAGGACCTTCTCTGATGGATTCTCTGCCACACCACAACTCCTAGCCAATTCCTGACATTTTATGCATCCTCAGTAATTATTTATTGAGTGAATAAATTATAAATTTAAAATTAAAAAATTTAAAATTATAAAATTATATATAAAGATTTTTTTTTCATTTGAAGGATAACAAAACCCAACAAAAATATTATCATCAGGACATGATTTCTCCATCTTTTCCTTTGGATGACTTCATTCTCAGATCACCAGAACCTCTCAGGGCTACATGCCCTCTCAGTCACATCCAGCAGGAAAAGGGAGAAATCTCTCACATAAAGGAATTAGGAGGGAAAAGTATAATATATTGCATTGCTTCTGCTTAGAACATATACCATTTTTGATCCAATCACTGGAATTAAGGTAATGTGAAGTTCTGATTGTTTGAACTCTCTTGGACAATGGCATTCAGTCAGCTAGCTTCACAGTAATCAACTGTGCTGAGCGGGAGAGGGGGAATTCACCAAAGGGAAAATCTGTTAAAGTTATTTCCCAGGAGTGTGACTGAGCATTGGGCTCCATAAACACTAAATGTTCACTACAAAGACGTAGCAGGCCCAGGCACGAGGATGCCACCCCAAGTCAGGTAGTCTTGCAGCAAGGACCCAGGCATGGGTCTAGACATGGCTCAAGTTCCGGGGAGCACAGATGAGGGTAAGGCAATGCTAGAGTACTTGGAGTACGGATTGGGGTGACCAAAGATGTATGACTCAATGTATGAGCCAACATTATTAGGAACTGTTACTAAAACTAAGAAGAGGGGCAAGACCTCAGGTAATGTTAAAGTGGCACCACCCCCAAGACTGATTTAATGTTAAGCTCTCAAATGTTTCCTTGAATAAGAACATGGGTTTTTGTGAAGTCAAGGATGTGGTAGCATTCAGAGATGAATTAGAGGATATAGGAGTATTTAAGAGGCTAAATGTAGAAAGATCAGGATAATAGTAAGCTTCAGAGTATCACCATGGGGACCCATTTATTATTCTCTTTCTTTGCTGGGTCTTCAATATCTTCTCTAGTACTGCATTTTACCTTTAATCAAGCTTCAGACTCTTATATTAAACTGCATATTGGATGTATCTACTAAGATATGCCAAAGGCACTCTGACTTTAACTTCCCACTTCATTTCCCACCTCTCCTTGCCCCAACCAATTCTATATTTTCCTCCAAACTTGGTTTTTCTCCTGTCCTGCTATTCTCAATCAATAGCAGCTCAACCGAGCCAAAACCCTGTCCATCATATATCTCTCTCTTTCCCTCTTTCTCCCCTTATTTTTCTCCCTCTCTTTCTCCCCATCTCTCTTTCTTCTTTTATCTAATCGATCATCAAATCTTATGCCTCCTATATATTGCTTGACTCCATCCCCTTTCCTCAGACAGTTGCCCTGATTCAGGTTCTCATCCTCTTTTGTGTAGAGTAAGTACTTTAATTGCTTCCCTAACTAGATTCCCTACTTTGAGATACACACTCCTAAAAACTTCAGTCCACATAGTTCTTCTATGTTCCTATAGCATTATATGCCTGCTTCCTACTTTACATTTACAATATCATACTGCAATTATGGGTTTATGTGTCTGTCCCACTATTGACCAAATCAGTAGACACTGGCAGTGTCTATTGAACCAAATAATCCAATGTTTATATACGTACAAGCAATACTGGCTCAATAAATACTTCCAACTCTCTGCTAATCAAATGACCATACACAAAACATCATTATCAGTGCCTTGCACACAGTTTTGCCTTGGCACCTACAGCACAATAGATCAGACTTTTTCTGAATGAGGAGTAAATTTTGAATTTATATAAGTAAATTAGAATAGAGTATATAAATAAATTTGAATAAAGTAGACATAATTCTACTTTATTGGAATCTTTTGCTGAGACTACATGATATCCTTTTATCAGCAATTTACAGATGCAAATGGCCTACAGTTCCATAATAAGCATATTATATCTGTGAAGATGAAAGACAGCATTCCAAGCTTGGGCTGTCTCCCTTAATTATAATTACAGATAGCCTACTTTGTACGATTATACTGGAGAAGACCCAGAGGATCTTTGGGGTCAATTTGAAAACTCTACCACAATGGTAATGTTAAGTAATCAATCAGAAACTCCAAGTAGACACAGCGATTCCAAGTAGACACAGTAGTATTCTTACTATGAGCCAACAATGAAATTTCTTCTGAATTTATGGATTAATAGTCCTAGTTACATGTAATCATTTTGGCTCACCTACTTAAATGATACTTTGATTATGTAAGATTCTGCAATTTCAAAGCATGTTTCTAGGTTACCACGTGTTTATCATTGTTTTGATTGTAATATATGACCTGCTTTTACTATTCAAACAAGAGACATTATATAATGTGTTTATAGGTACATGCCTCATAGTAAAATTTCTTAGATGAATCTATGATAGGCTCTAATTTTAATGAGATTTTTTGAATGTGCTGCCTCCTTGCTGTTCTTTGCAAGAAAGTTTCTGTATTGAAAATACAGAAATTTTATCATTTTAAAAAGGTAAAAGTACCCATTATTATTTATACATTTGTAGATACTGACTAATGTCTCTTTTAAAGTAATATTTTTGTCCTTCTTTTCAAAAAGTGTAATATTAGACAATGTTTATCTTGTAACTCCAATGAATAATTTAGAAGTAATATTGATAAACTTGCTTAAGACACAGCCTTGGTGCTCTATGGTGAAAAGACTCTAGGTGATGAATCCTTTACAGAAACAAATGATCTGAAGTTTAACCAAAGGATCAGGGGTAAAGAGGGGGAAAAGAAATATAACTGTATAAGTTGAAGATAATATTATTTTCAGAGGTATATTTCAGAAGTAACCAAATATATAAAATGCATTGTTAACTCATTTCAAAAGATTTAAAGCTTGGCTGTTGAAAATAATACACAGACTTGTGATTACTTTGTAAAAATTCATTAATCTGTTGTATGCACTTTTCTATATGTACGTTATATTTAAATTTAAGAAGCTTACTTTAAAAATGCATAACCTCTAACATTTAATAGGCACCTGAGATGATAAAAATTCTAAACTGTCAACACAAAAAAAAATAAAAACTCACTGTTCTTTATTTTTTCCTCAATATGCATCTCTTTAATTCATAAAACAAGCTCACTCATTCATGACAAGAACTGCCCATTTCTACTGATGATCCATACTGCATTTGCATGTGTTAAAAATTAAATGAAGATAAGAATTATAAAGGCAACACCTCTGTCACTTTCAAATGATATGCTCTAATAAGTCCTGGGAAATTCTAATTATTTAATGTTTACATATACCTTACTAGATATCCAGCACCAGGTTCAAGATATATTAGAGCTTAATCTGTAAAGATGTAGACCTTGGCCTTTTAGATATGCAATTATACAGTGACTTTTACTGATATATATTACGTTACAGTGTGTGTGTGTGTGTGTGTGTGTGTGTGTGTGTGTGTGTGTGTGAAAGGGAGAGAGAGAGAGACTGGCTTTTTATTCCCAACGAGTCAGTGGTATTGAGTCAGTAAAATTAGCATCCTTATCTTACTCATTCTGTGGAAACAAGTTCACATGCCAGTAGGTGTGTGTACTGACACTGGTGAGGCCTTCACCCAAAAAAGATATAAATTTTATTAATTTTTCCAGTAAGTATTTAACAAATATTCAATGGTAGTAAGTCTTTTTCTCACTTATTATTATTATTATTATTTTTAGAAATGGAGTTTCACTATGTTGCCCAAGCTGGTCTTGAACTCTTGGACACAAGCAATCCTCCCCAGACGTGTGCCATCACACCTCACTTATTATTTCCTCACTTATTTTTTACAAGAGCATGTGATTATCTACATCCAGTATTCAGCATTTTATGTGCCATAGAAAGACAGATGAGAATATTGCAATTTGGTGTTAAAATGAAGGGTCACAAACTGACAGATTGCAGGGCAAATCATACCTAGCAGGTATATTTTGTTTGACAAACGCAATGTTTTTTAAAAATTACTTAATTCCCATCATTAAATAAGTTGCAGGTTTTGTTTAAAAGATCTAGACTTGGAGATTCTCCTGACAATCATAAAATCTGGAAATACTGGACTCATGTTGGACTCATATAACTATATGGACTGAGGTGAGTACAACAGCTTCCTTTAAACTGGATGTAAACTCTTCAGTCCAAGGACCTTCTCTGTGCTATACACAGTCTGCTTCATCCTTTATATTACCTGCCTGGCTCCTGCAGACATTTCAGGTTATAATTCCTGGTTTCATAAAGAGTATAATTTAATTATCTGGTAAACTGATTAATTAAACTTTTATTTTCCCCCTCCTACTGTGGAGGATATTGATACCCTTAACTAAGGTATTCTGTTTATTGCTTTCAAACTGATCCTTTGTAAGTGCTTTATTACCCTTTAAACAAAAGAAAACACAATCTTTTTATTAGTTGTTTTAAAACTAGAAAATCAATCAACTAAATGGATTATCAGCTACTTTTTAAAAATATATTTTTGTAAATTCAAACTTCCATGTCATTATTTATCCCTGTCCTAGAAAAAGTCTTAATGACAGCTGACAAATAACATTATCCTCATATACAAATCATGGCATATTTTCACTGAGGTAGCCCAAGATCAAGGTACCCAGCTATCAATTTATGGAAGTATTTGTGTGTATATAGATATCCTGCCTTTTATTTCTTTAAAAGTGATGTTTCTATAAAAGCAATTTTGGGGGGTTTTCCCTTGAAGCATGTAGGAAAATTTCTTGATTTTAAATGATGGGGAAATATAAAGAAAATTTTCTCTCTTTTCATTGATATTCAGTGCTATTATTATGTTCACTATAAGCTTTTCCTATTTATTCAAACATTAGATACAGGGGGAAAGTAGCATATGAATATTCCACTACACAGCCATCATTTATGGCAACTTGGCACTCAGAACTTTTGTAAAACAATCTGCTGACAGATATAATATTCAAGTTTTATCTTGAGGCAATTCCCTAAAAATGAGTTAGGAACAAGGTTTTGCATGGAAACATTTAGACATCCTTAGCTAATGTTAGTGGATGCAGCCTACTATATTTAAAAGTGAGGTATTTAATTTTGTCTCCTTATAAGGATGGAAGAAATTGACCTCCAATTTTTTATTAATATCTTTAAGAACTATTTAATGTGCATAGAAGGGAGATACATGTTTATATGCTGATATAAATATTTATCAAATGAAACATTTTATAAGTTATATAACATAAAAATTATCATAGTTATACAAGTTATACATTACTAACTTTCCTTGAGAAATTATGTTCTTTCCTCAAAATAGTAAATTTGCCTTTAAAAAAAAACTCTTTGTACCAATGAAAGCTTTAGAAAAGAATTTGGGAAATTTATCATTTATTACCTACTACCTCCTACAGAGATGGTGCTACCACCCACCTTCGGTAGCCTTCAGTCATTCACCCAGGATTAGGGATGAGGATGTATGTGTAATGCTCCACAATCCTTCACCCGTCCCCTACTCCATCTATATTTTATGCTTTGGATTGTGAGGTGGAATGTAGAATGTAGCCAGAGTACAGAAATAATTTATCCATTCTCTGTAGGGAACTGAATCTGTGACTTAGAACTCTAACCAGCTGAGTCAACAGGCTGAGGACAGATAATGCTGTTTACACAGTGCACAGTTTAATTTTCCCTTCAAACTAGATCATCCCAGTTCTCCTACCATCTCTCCTACCATTTTTGAATGCTCTCATTAGCTATTCTTTCTCAATATAAAGTAGAATGAGGTCTTCTTTTTATATCCTTGGAGTATGAAAACTCACTGTCTTCAACCACATCTGGAGCTGTACTCTTCTACAAATGCATATGTCACTTTAGCCTCCTCGCCATGGTTAACATGGTTTACCCACTCTTAGCTACAGACCCTAACATATGACACCCAGAAGTAGGGAAGACAGATTATCAGGAGGGCCTGTGATAGCTTTTTACATAAATGCTGTTCTCCCTATATAGCATATTACTACCCTATGGATAGAGAGTTATATCTTTATGGATCATAGTACATACAGCATGCTTAAACATGTTTGCTGACTTAATAAAGAAACATAGGGAATCTTGAGGCTTAGAGTGGTTTCCAAATTTTAATGTACGAAAGAAATTACCTGGAGGGTTTTTAAAACATATTTCTGGGCTCCATCCCCAGTTTCTAATTCCGAAAGTTGGACAGTGCCCCAAAATTTGCATTTTTAACCAGTTCCCAGGTGATGCTGATGCTGTAAATCCAGGAACTACACATTAAAAATTACTAGTTTAGAACAAAGGGGTGAACTGCTGTTATGACTGTAAGGTACTCTGTTCGTGTATGCAGCAAAGTAAATATTTGTCTCTACCTTTAGCCTAGTTCTTCTACCCACATATGAAAAACAGAAATGCTACCTAAGATTTAACATGAATATAGCAAGACTATAAGATAAATTGATTTCTTATAACTATACAGGAAAATCTATTTAGTTATTATTTAACAGTAATGATTGTGCTCACCAGTAGGGGAGGAAAATGATAGTCTAAAAGAGGGGAAACTGGAGGGTGTTTCTGGGAACAGCAAGGGTGGAGTTGCCAGTGGCAAAAACAGGGCAGTTCTGCTCAGAAGCTGCTGCCTGGCAGTTCCAAAAGTGTGAGCCTGAATTTTCTCCTCTCAAAAAACAGGACACAGCTGCTCTGCCATCTCCCCAATTATCTCTCCTCCAAACCAAAGAGACTTCTTAGTTTAAGCTCTCTCCATTCTGCAGGGGAGGAATGAATCATGTGCTTCTCTGCTATTTTGCTTAAGCTTAAATATAATTTAAGAAAGGTGATTTCTAATGCCATTTGCTAAGCTCAAAATGCCATAGCAATGTAACAGCATCAACAAGAAATGATCCAGTTAGAAGCCTAAAGAAGAACATTTCTAAAACCAATGTTAGAGATTAATTTACTTTCATGGCAAAGAAGGCAAGTGCACATCCAATGAGAATTTAATGTAGCAGGCAGCAAAAAGGGATCAGTGGACTCAAGCAATTAAAATGCCCGTATTTAGACAAGAACAGTTTCTTCTTTTAGATAATATTTAGAAAAAGGTCTCCAGTTTTAGGTAGAGCTCAATGTTCCTTAAATTTAAATTGCTTCTTCATGTTGCAAGTGGAAGTGTTTCTCTGTGTAATGTGGGAATATTCCTTTACAGTTGGATATAACACCCAGATTAGCAGCATCAGCAAATTATCCCTGTGAAGGATTCAAGGCTTTCAATAAAAGCTAAGGGAAGCAACCCTGGGTACCTACCTTCAAAACGAAAAGGTCCTTCAGACTTCTTTTACTAAACTCTTTGCTAGCTACATACAAAATATTGCCTTTTGGAAATCTGTCTGTCTCCTCCTGGTGTGATTTAACTTGTTCTTTTTTTCATCCTCCTTTTTCTTGTAAACGGGGAACTGGGTCTAAGAGCTTGATTAGATTTAGGCTAGACATTTTTGGCATAGATACTTCATACTGACACTGTAATCGAATGACTACACCAAGAACCACATGTTTTCAACTTGTCTATGACACTACGCTTGATCACCATGTTAGGTAATCAAGTATCCCCATTGGAAAGGTGAGGGTTTTTTTCCCCTTTATAATTCACAAGTAACCTGTGAGGTAATACTTGGACACCCTATGTGGATACCCTCCTCCCCAAAGCTTCTTACCTAATGATTTTGGCTTCTATTGATTATCTTGGCCTGAATCAATTATTTCATTAGAGATTCCAAAATGATGATTTTTCTAATTCTATTATTTTTTCTATATTAATGAGCTGACATTCTTTTGTAAAAAAACAACTTTCATACATTAACTGGTTTCAACAGTTCTTTCCAAAAATGACATGATAAATAATTTCTTACCTATTTCCAGAATAAGATGCTGATATAAATGTCACCTCCACTGGTAGCAAATAAGTTTTTCTGTCTCTCTCTCTCTCCCTCTCTCTTTTTCTCTCTCTTTGCTCAGAACTCATGGGTTTTTATTTATTCAATGTTTTATGATCATGTAGTTATTCTTTTGAGATGTTTAATTTGTTCCGAATTTGGTCAGTGGAAGCTGCCTCAAGCTGGTTCCTGTGTTTGAGGACTTTCTTGCTTCCTGGCACAAGATATTGCAGGTTCTATTTTTACCCAGCTGCCTCAGGCTTGGAATCAGCCATTTCTTTAAGGAAACCTGGTTCCTTCAGAGATATTTCCAATTCAAATTTAACATTACACGATTTTTTTTCTTAAATTATTTGATTTCATATTCGTGCATTATCCTTTTCTTATACTGAAAATCTTTTCCAAAAAATATGCAAAAATGGTTTAAAAATTATAATACTAATATTATTCCTAACAATAAATATCATTAAGAGATGTTCAGGTTTTCTTAACACTTAACACTTCAAAGTGCTCTTTCGTTCTTTAAATTACATCTCACTAAGAATGCACAGAGTATTACATTCAAAATTCACCAGAAATAAAATTTTTCTTCTGTGTAGTTATGTTTGCAATTTGATATATAGTATGGCTTATTTGTTTCTGCTTTCAATTTTAGAGTTTTTTCTTTTTAAATTAATCTTGTGTTTTTGATATGCAAAATATTTACATGATTCAAAACCACAACTATATAAAAAGGCATACTTAGATTTCTAAGTCTCACATCACTGCCTTTACCCTCCAACCCATTCCAAAACCACACCACAGATAACCACTTTTTTTCAGTTCCTTGTTATACTTCCAGGGTTTCTTTGTGCAAAACTAAACAAAATATATGCACTTAGACTTTTTTCACTTAGCTGTATATCATGGAAATCTTTCTCATTCTTTTTTTTTATTATCATTATTATTTATTATTTTTATTTTTTAGCCAGCTAAAGTGTAGTGGTGTGATCATAGCTCACTGCAACCTCAAATTCCTGGGGTCAAACGATCCTCCTGCCTCAGCCTTCCAAGTAGCTAGGACTATAGGTGGCCATCACCACACCTGGCTAATTTTTGTATTGTTTTGTAGAGATGGGATTTCATTCTTGCTCAGGCTGGTCTCAAACTCCTGGCCTCAAGCCATCCCCCCACCTCAGCCTCCCTAAATGCTAGGATTACAGGTGTGAGCCACCGTGCCTGGCCTGCATTCTTTTTATAACTGCTTCATAATAAAATGTGGCAATATCATAGTTTTTTCACCAACAAGTCTCCAGAGTTGATCCCTAGAAGTAGGATTGTTGGGTCAAAGGACAAATAAAACTATAATTTTTCTGAATAAGAGTCTCAGTTTTTTTTTTTTTAAGTTTTCCAGAAAATCCTGATAATCAACCAGGTTTGGTAACCAATAACCCAAATTTCAATCACTACGGTATACTGTTTTAATCAAAGTGACAAGTTATAACTGAGCCACTAGCTTGAGCTGAGCATTATGGGAGACTACAAGTACTCTCCTCCTTCCCTCAATGAATTACTAAAAGGAGTTATCTTGCCCTAATCTCAAGGAGATGAGGTTAACCTGCAAAGGAAACAATTAGACCATAATTAAATGTAGGTATTACTCTTACTACCAGAGTTCTCATTATAGGAACTGGATATGACGTACTTGATAGTTTTTATACTTTACATCACTTGGAGTGCTAAGGATTGTATTGTAATTATGACCTTGAACTAATACCGTCCTTATGGAGGAAAAGCTACTCTGGATAGCAAAGATTTTCAACTTGGACATAACTCATTAGTGGGCTATGAAATCAATTCAGTGTGTAGTAAAGTATATGAAATAGAATAAAAATTGTCAGAGTGCATCACAGGTAGTAAGGGTAAGTACTCTTTCACACAAATATTTTTATCTATAAACACACATTTGTAAGAGTAAATGTGATATAAAATTAATTTATTAAGGTGAATTGTGATCAAAAAGTTTTAGAAACACAACTCTATAGGACAGGAGCCATTTTCTTTGAGTACTGGCTACTCAATTTTCAAGTTTAATGTAAGTTATAATACTGCTACAGTTTAATTTTAAGGTCTAGAAATATACTTATTTGGGTCTGGTAGTAAACAATAGGTTTTGCTTAGTGATATGTTTCAGTTTTGATTTTTAAAATTTGTTTTTATCTTATAATAATAAGATATATTTAAAGCAGAAATGACAAACTGGCAGCAAAATCTGCTCAGAAGCAAATTTTGGGCCAAAATAATGTGCTTTGTTTGCTCAATCATTTTATTTTTATTTTATTAAGCTAGCAGAGTACAGTTGGCCCTCCATAACCAAAGATTCAACCAACTGAGGATCAAAAATATTAGCGAGGGAAAAAAATCAAAAAATAATAATACAACACTAAATCATAACAAATTAAAAAAACAATAGAGATAACAACTATTTACATAGCATTTGCATTATATTAGGTATTATAAGTAACGAGAGATGATTTAAAGTATACCGAAGGATATGCATAGGTTATATGCAAATACTATGCCATTTTATATAAGGGATTTGAGCATCTGCAGATTTTGATATTTGCAAGGGTCCAGGAACCAATCCTTCTACCCCTACCTCAAATACTACAGAAGGACTGGATTTTAAATTGAGTTTCTAACACTCAAAAATGAGAAAAGTTCACTTAAAACTTTGGATTTCCATTTTCTCTTAAAAAAAAAATAGTTTGAGAACTCTGACCCATCCAGAAAGTGCTGGAGACATTATCTCCTCCCCAGCTTGCCACAGGCTCACTGCTACACCCCAACTCTGAAGCTGTTGCTTGCCTTACTCTTGGCCTATCCCCCGCATTTATATTACCCATGCAGTCTGATAGGCCCCTCCTGCCTCCACTATGAAATGGAGATAATAGCTGTACTCACCTCATAGAATTGTTGTGAGAAATAAATGCTTAAATTCCTGTGTAGGGTTTAGAACAGTACCTCCATAAATATTATTCGTCATTACTAGGGTCAGGTTGCAGAGCATATTGAAACCACAAAATCGATAATATAGGTGAAGGGTTCTTAGACTATGACAATGGTACAATGAAACTCTCAAGTTAGGGTACTGTGTCAAGCTTAATGCTGTATAATAAATATCTGGGAGGCTCTTTCCCAGAGGCCTGAAAACTATGCGTAAAACAACCCAGAGTTCTTAAGTAGTACATTATTAATATCTGGTGTTATACATTCATCAAGTGATGTGTCTACCTACTCATCATATGTTACATCATTTTATCCACCAAGTCTTTCCTCACAGTTACATTTGCTCAAATAATCCACTTGCTCAATAATCACGTTTCTATTTTCTCCTCGTTACACAATTTCTGGACTACCTGCCCTCATAGGCCTGAAACCATCTTCACCTGAACTCTGAGAATCTTGAGAAAACAGTTTATTCATCTGTGTATATTCAGCCCCAAGGTCTCTATCTGGGATAGAGGGTACTTTATAAATATTGCTCAAATTGAATTGAATTCATTTAAAGGAAGTACGGCCTAACCAATTGGAAATTTAGTAGCAAATTCCTTCCAGCCTCAGCTTCCACATTGAACTTCTGATAATTTTCCTTGTGTTTCTATATGAAATTAAGTCACTATAGTATGATAGCTGAGTTATCAGGTATCACATATAAAAATACAGAACACCTTTAAATTAGAATTTCATAGAAACAACAAATATTTTTAGTATAAGTATGTCCCATGAAATACTTGGGACATAATTATACTAAAAAGTGTATTTATTTTTGTCTAAAATCTAAGTTTAATGGCGTGTCCTGTACGGTACCGGGCAAGCTTACATGAAAGGCACTTTATCTTTGCTTACACTTAATGTTTACTAATTTATGTCATTTATGCATGTTCACTATTGTTTCAAGTGTCTGTCTATAGGAAGTTTCAGTAAATGCTTTTTATAGTGATGATCACCAGCCCTTCCTCTTTGACTTATGTATTATCTAAGCAAGAGTGAATGTGCCTATAAAAATGATATAATAAATCCTTATTATGTAGTTTTTCTGTATTTATAGAAGATTTATATGTAATTTTCATAATTATTTTTACCTCAGCATTTCTAATAAAGATTTCTGATTGGCTGTAAAGCTTATTGTTCTCAGAATATGTTCTATATCTTTAGTTCTCATTCCCTGTCAATATAGAGAGGTAATTCTATTCTAAGATACACTAGGAGACTCAATCAGATCGAGAGCCTCAACCCTTCAGCTGTCCTGGGGCCTTGCTAGGACAGGATGTAGCAGGAGACAGTGGTAAACATGCTCCTGGTCTAATCTGGGAACATGGTCCCATTTCTTTCTCACAAATGATTTGGCTTCTGGCTACTTCATAAACCAGCACTATATAAATGGGCACTTATTTTCAGGCTTTAGGGAATAAATATATTTATAGTTGCATCTGCATATTCTCTTTTGTTGGGCATTTTCACATATTTTCTAAAAAATTAATAAAATTTAATATGTTCTCTATAAAATACAAGATACCAGTTCACTCTTTATTGTGAATTGCATTCTTGGAATGGTGAATATGAATCACTGAATGCCATTCAAATCGTTTGGACAACAGAAATACAGTCACTCAAAACTCAGCATCCTGATTATAGGTCAGGCTTCTATCAAGCTAATATATACAGAGTTTGTTTACATTATACAGTGCACACCTCTAGCTTTGTCTGCCCAGTGTTTTATGTTTCTTTTAGTAACAGCACCCTGACTTTCCTTGGGAAGCACCCTTCCTACCTTACCAATCCTTGTACCCACCCCCAGCTATTAGTTCCAGGGATGAACAAATCGACCTAGGACTGGCAAGTCAGAGTACAATACAATCTGTTTAAGGGTCAGCATCTGACCAAAGCCAGGCCTGTAAGATTGAAAGTATCCATGAAGTACTTGGTCCAATAGATGAAAATAGACACCCACCAAGGCACAACCTCATCAAATTTCAGAATACTAGGAAAAAGAAATGTTTCTAAAGGAAAATATCTAATCAGAAACAAAGCATCAAGAAACAATATGGCCTCAGCTGTAAAAAAGAGAATGAAATAATGTCTTTTGCAGCAACTTGGATGGAACTGGAAGCCATTATCCTAAGTGAAGAATCTTAGGAATGGAAAAACAAACACCACATGTACTCACTTATGAAGGGGAACTAAACAATGGGTATGCATGATCATAGAGAGTGGTACAATGGATTTTGGAAACTCAGAAGGGGGAGGATAGAGGGACAATGAGGGATCAAATCATCACTATCGGGTACAATGTATACTATTCGGGTGACGGGTACACTAAAAGCCCTGACTTCACCACTATACAATTCATCCATGTAACAAAAAACCGCATGCAGCCCCTAAATCTATTCAAATAAAAGAACAATAAATAAATAAAAAAGAAACAGAATGGCTTTGGACTTCTCTGCAGCAAACTGGAAGCTAGATGACATTGTGACAATGCTTTTAAAATTCTAAAGAAAATGATTTTTAACATAGAATTATATGCCATGCCAAACTAGGTGATTGTGAGGGCAGAATAAAGATATTTTAAATAGGCAAGGTCTCAAAACTTTACCTTTCATGCACTCTTTCTCATAAAGCTATCAGAAGATGTGATCCTCCAAAATGACAGAATAAACTGAGGAAGTAGAAAGCCATAGAATATAAGAAACAGATCCCCGGGAATACTAATGATCGAAAACCCTGGGATGATAGTTGTGCCTCTGGTATAACTGGTAACCAGTCCAGATTGGAGCAAGATAGAGGCTCTAGGAGAGACGGTTTCAGGAAGATGAAAATGAAAAGAACAGTTGATTCATCAGAAGCTATCAAGAAGTTGAAAATGCCAGAATACTTGATTCATCTAAAAGTATTGAGATACTTGGGTAACTGGGTGAGAGCTGGGTTTGAATTAATAAAAAGAACATACTAGTTCATACCACATAATGCCAATATTCAATTATTTTGTCCTATGAAAGTGTCAATTTCATATGGTTCAATTTAGTAGACAGCTAAGGAATAAAAAAATCATAAAAATTATCTTCAGGGAAACAAATTGTGCAGAAAAAGAAATATAATAATAAGTACTAAACACAGCTCAGTTGTGATTAGCATTTTTATCCTCATAATCATGTAAACAGGCTTGGCAGGTGGCAGTTCACACCTGTAATCCCAGCACTGTAGGAGGCTGAGGTGGGAGGATTGCTTGAGGCCAGGAGTTTGAGACCAGCCTGGGAAACATAGCAAGACCCTGTCTCTACAAAAAGAAATTTAAAGAATTAGCCGGGCATAGTGGCACAAGCCCAGGAGTTACAGGTTGCAGTGACCTATGATCACTGACCTATGACAGAGCAAGGCCCTATCTCTAAAACATTGAATATTGAGCTAATCAAAATAAAAGTATAATGATATTGCTAATCTGAGCATTCAAAAGAAATTTCTGTGTGTAGTAAATGTGGGGAAGATACAATCAGAGTTAAATTTTCATCTTTAAAAGTGGCAAATCAATAAGTAAAGCCTGAATCTAAAAATTCAGGAAGTAGCAATATAAGTTTCTTACTAAGGTATGAAGCTTGACACCCAAGGAATAAACTGAAAGAATTTAAAATAGTTACCTCCAAGCTGGCAACTGCAATAATTCAGGCAAGAGATAACAAATAAGGGTCCTAAAACAGTAGCAAAGGGGGTGAAGAAAGGGGAATGAGAGATATTGAGAGTCTTGTATAGATAGTTGTTGTTAATTAATTAGAACTCCAGATTTCCAGCATGAGTCATTAGACAGATGATGCTATTCGCCAAGTCAGGAAAACTAAGAGGAAGAACAAATACGAGAATAAGGCAACACAGTATTACACGTCTTACACTTGAGGTACATGGAGGACAAATGGAGGAGAATACCAAAAAACCAGATGAATGTGGTCTGGAGCTCAGGAGTAAAACACGATTTGGAGTAACAGATGTGGCTCCACTACACTGTGGCTGGCTCGAGGGTGGGAAGAAACCCATCTTACTGACATATGTAGCCCCAGAATCTAGCACAAATAGTGCCTGGCATATTCATTCGTGCAATGCATTTACTCGGAATAACACATATCCACCACCAATATCTGCCAGGCACAGTTCTAGGCACTGATATTTGGTGGGCACTTAACAAATGCTTGCTAAATGAATTATAAAAGCCACAGGCTTAGATGAAATTACCTAGAGTGGGATTATAGAATAAGAAAAGAGCTGAGATCAGAACTCTGGGGCAAACCGATGTGAAGGGGGAGGCTGTATAAGAAAAATAAAGGAAAATGAGAAGATAATATCACAGAAATAACAAGAAAACCAGAAATGGACCATATCAAGAAAGATCAAGAAGAAATGAGTTACAAGAAGGAGAGAATGGCCAGTCAAGTCAAATTCTCAAGAGAGGTTTAGTAAGATGATTGACCTGCCAACAGGGAGATCATTGATGATCACATCAGTTCAAGTTTTAGTGCCAGAAAGCAGATTGCAGTGGAGGAGGAAAGAAAGGTAAGAATAGATACCAGAAGAATAGCTGTCATTCACTAAGAAGAAAATTTAGAAGGAAAGGGACAGAGGGTGGGAGAACTGAGGTTTAGACATTGAATTTCAGACACTGTGGAACATCCAGGCTCAGATTTCTGGTAGGCATCGTTTGGAAGTCACCCTTCTATGTGTGGTAGTTAAAACCACAGAAGTGGATGCAAAAACCTGAGACATAACATGTGAAGCAGTGACTCTCAACTGGTTAGGAAAGGATGCTGGGACATTCTCTTCTGCTGTCTCCAGGATATAGTCTCCTCACCCAGGTAAAAATGACCACCATAGAAAACCAACCAACCAACCAACAAACAAATAGTTGAGAAATTCTGTTAAATCTAGGCATGGTAGTCCTCAAACTTCATTGTATTTATGGATCACCTGGAGAATGTTGTTAAGATGCTTATTCTGATTCATTATGCCTGGGTAGAGTCTGGGATTCAGCATGCTAATGAGCCCCTAGGTTAACATACTGTTGCTGGCTCTTGTACCACACTGAGCAGCAAGGGCCTAGAAGATCGGAAGACCATTAGGACTTTTTTTCTTTATGATTCCAAATTTTAAAAAAAGACATTCAGACTAGTTTAAGCAATGACGATGATGATAATAATTTACGATGCTGGGTAACTGAAAAGACCAATTTAATAATTAGCTCCTGGGACAGCTGGATCTTTCCAAGTACTCAAATGATATTGTAAGAATTTGGTTTCTCCCTGTTTTCTGACTGCTCTATTCTATATTGGCTTCATTCAGGCAGGCTTTCTCCTTACAGTGGTATCTGGCAGCACTGGGTGTACATTTCCCCAACTTCAAGCACAGCAGAAATTTGCTACTTTCTTTCCCAGTAGTTCTAGTAAAAGACCCACAGTTGAGTCTCATTGTCCATCCTTAGACCAATTACTTTAGATAGGAAGTAGAAAAGTCTGATTGGACAGGCTAAGTTCATCTGCTTAACTCTGGGATCATGGAGTAAGCTTAATACCACCCTATGATACTAGGCAGGTAAACAAAGAAACAAACAAACAAATAAATAAGATACAAGATGGATGGATTGACCTAACATCATTTCCTCTCTCTTTTGGCAACACTGCTCCCATGTGTAGTCTATGCAGTTTGGGTGGTATTAAAAGATTGTCTGTCTTCAGTATTTGAGCCAATGATCACTCCTTGAAATGTATGGATAAGTCAAAAGAAAACAACAAAGGAGATGAAATAGAAAAGTAAGACGAAAATTCAGAAAAAGCAATGTCTTGGAAGCTAAAGGAAAAGATCATTTCAAGAAGAAGGGAGTATTCAACTATATAAAATGATACAGAGAGGATAAGTAAGAACAGTACTGAAAAGAGACCATTGAATTTGACAGAAAATTACTGATGCACTTTGTCAAAGAAATTTCAGTGAATTACGGAAGTAATATCCAAATAGTAGTCATCATGGAAATAAATGGTAGTCAGATTCTTCTGTGCAAGAGCCTGATAGAGAAGAGAAAGATAGGGTGATTGAAGTAAGAGATAAGTTTTTTATTACTTTTTTTGAGATGGAGACATTTGAGGATATCTGAATGCAAAGAAGAAGAAGCCAAAGGAAAAAGATGGAAATACAGTAAACTGAGAAAATCGTTGATGCAGTAAATTCCCCAGAGCACAGGCAGATGTGTCTAAGCTTTGAACTGGTGGCCGGGATGTGTTCATAGGAAATATTAGGGGTGGGGAATGGGAAAGGAGAGAAGTTGAGGTGGTTGGGATGAGAGAAACAATTTGCTCTATGAACGAGGAAGAAAGGTAGTTTGGTGGAGTGGAAGAGGGCAAGATGTACAAGAAGAAACACAGAAAAGGGCTGAGTTACATGGAGGATTATGAATTTTCAAATAGTTAGCAAAGGGAACAGGAGAAACAGCTAGACCTGGGTGTAACATCAGAATTTCAAGAAACACCATGCCATATTGTAGTGGCAACAATTCCAACAGTTGCTTTTCTCCAAGCCTGTTCTCCCTCTCACTCAGGCAGAATTATGCCTTCATGCTCTGTCCTCCTTCAGCACCGTACTCGTACTGCTCCCATAGCATTTACCAATATTTTATTATAGCTATCTAGTTTATCTACCTGTACACACTGTGAATTCCTGGAGAGCAGGGATTTATTTTCCACGTCTTTGTAGTCTCAGTACCTGGCATAGGGCCTGGAATATAGTAAGCACACAATCAATGTGTGATGACTTGAATACCTAAATAAAATGCTTAAATTTCCTACAGACTGTAATCTGATAAACAAGCCAATTAAATGCATGTTTTTATGGGAGAATAAAAATGTGTTTTTTGGGGAATCATTGAGGTTTGACATGCAAAAATGTATGAGCCCAATGTCATCAAAATGATAAGTTCAAAAAAGCAAACACATTTATATTATGGGTGGCTCAGATCAGATTTATGGAGAGATATGATTAAAAGAAAGCTTTTAAGACCAAAGTTGCCATGATTTTGCTTTCTGTTGTATGTAGCTCTGTACTTCCTCATGCAGTAGTCATCGGAATCTGCCAGACTGTTCACTTCTTGTGTAATGCCAAGGTTAACTGGGCAAATGAGTTTTAAAAATAGAAATGGGTTTACAGTAGAACTATAGAGCTGTAATCATTCAAAATGTTTGTTTCACTTCTCATGATCCATCCAATAATACTTAAAGCTCTAGATGGATGGTCAACTCCTCTGTTAAAATTTTTAACTCCTCTTTTGATTCAGGAGAGCAAACTAAGAGTAAGTGCTATTTTTGTCTGCACCTCCCAGATTGGCTACTAATTCCCAGTCTGGATGTAATAGGTGATAGGATATAATGAAGAGGATTGATCCAAATTTGTTATCATTAGAAAGGAAATATATTGTAAATAATTTATTTCATTTTATTTATTTATTTATTTTTAGAAACAGCGTCTGGCTCTGTCACCCAGCCTGGAGTGCAGTGGTGCAATCGTAGCTCACTGCAGCCTTGAACTCTTGAGCTCAAGAGATCCTCCTGCCTCAGCCTCCTAGGTAGCTAGGATTAGAGGCATGTGCACCACCACACCCAGCTATTTTTTCTTTTTTTGTAAAGATGAAGTCTTGCTATGTTGCCCAGGCTGGTCTCTGAACTCCCTCCCAGCCTCAAGGGATCCTCCGGCCTCGGTCTCCCAAAGTGCTGGGATTACAGGTGTGAGCCACCACACCAGGCATAAATAAAATTTAAATGGAGTTTTCAAGGACATTATCTGGCACTAAAAAGGAAAAAGAATACTCTAAGAAGAAATAATGTCTTATTCGAGGGCACCAAACTGTCAAAGTAAAGAGGAGGAACTGATTATACTTAAATCATTGATAAGCCCATGCTTGCTAGCGGGTGGAATTTCCAACTATTAAAATATCATAGGTCAGGCCTGGGTGCGGTGGCTCACATCTATAATCCTAACATTCTGGAAGACCGAGACAGGAGGATCACTTGAGCTCAAGAGTTGAGACCACCTGAGCAAGAGCGAGACCCCATCTGTACTAAAAATAGAAAAAATTAACTGAGTATGGCGGTGCATGTCTGTAGTCCCAGCTACTCGAGAGGCTGAGGCAAGAGGATCCCTTGAGCCCAGGAGTTTGAGGTTTCAATGAGCCATAATGACATCACTGCACTCTAGCCAGGGCCACAGAGTGAGACTCTGTCTCTAAAACAAAACAAAACAAAACAAAAAAATCAGAGCTAGGGGCTCTTTCTGATTCTTTCCCTTCCAGGGCATCAAAGCACTAAGACTAGGGCTGGCCCAGAATGGCAGAGGCCTAAATCAGCTAGCCCACTCTCTCTCTCTTTCACTTGTTTTTGTTCTATGTGACCAGAATAAGATCTAAGATGTGGGGTTGAATATTAGATGGTGATTTGGCATAAGGTCATTTAAACCCAACTAGCTTAGAGAAATGACTGCTCTCTAAAACTACAGCTCACTATATCCTATTTCTCTGTATTGAGGTTTGGAGTCAAAGTGCTAATTCTGCTTTGCTTTTCCATTGTTTCTTTTGCACATCCCTGCCACAGGAACTTCTTGGAGGAGTGTTGAAGTAGGATTAGGGTATTTGTGCCCTGGCCAAAACACCCTCAATGTAACAACATTTTAACAAATCATGATGAAAAAAGAAAACAAAATTAGAATGCATTTTCTTATTGGCTCAGGCTGTATAATGTTACTGAAATTATCTCTTTCCAGGTTTGTCTCCTCCACTAGACTATTCGTTTCTTAAGGACAAAGATTGTTTGGGGTCTACTTTATATTCGTAGGGTATAACACAGAGCCAGGCACATAGTTAGCCCTCAAATGTTTGTTGAGAGGGACTATTTGTCCAGTGCCAGTTGTATAATTAGAATTTCTTTCATTCTTCCAGAGTTAGGAACAAAGCTGCAGTGACCGGCTGCTATTTTGAGATGCTGACTATCACGGAAATTTTCCCGACCTGCTTTGTTGGGATAGCCCAGCCACAAGAGCTCTAGCCCATGTAAAAACTGTATCTTTTGTAAAACTGTGGAGCAGTGCATGTGAGGCAATGCAAGGAATACCAAATTGGAAGTATTCTAATCTTGGCTCTACTACTTATCTACTACTGTGGGAAAGCCACTTCATCTCTCAGGAGACTTAATTTCCTCCTCTGTCCATTCAGGGGTTTGTATTAAATTATCCCTAAATTCCCTCCCAGCATTAACATCCACATTAAATTCATCTTTGTATTTCCAAAACAATGCTGGACTCATAATATGTGCTTAATATTTATTAGTTGAATTAGATTGAAGTTGCCCCAGGGTCTCTAAAACATTGCTTTACAATGTTTTAGTTTAAGCCTAACATTGCTTTCAATGTTGTTTAAATTTAAATGGTTTCAGGGAAAACCGTTTTTTCCCCCTTTTTCTTTTATTCAGCTTATATAAAAACACACAGTGAGAAAATTACAGTAAGTCCACTTATACTTTTAAAAATCTGGGTTGATAAATTTTGCCTTTAATTGTGAGAAAAAGATTCTCTAAGACAGTGAGATTTCAGGGGAAAAGGAGTTTTAAATTACTTGTGCAGGTTGTGCAGTATCTCAAGAAATTTTAGAGGCACACAATAACTTACTCACAAAACTGATAATTGGAAAAGGACCAGTTTTACTTATATAACAAAATATATTCCCACAATGACTTATTGAAAATTTTCCTTTCAGTTTACTTGTAGTTATTAGATGAATTTAAAAGTAATACAACTATTCTTACTTTTTAAAAAAATCTGTAATTCATACTTTTCAATAAATCAGACTTTCTTCTAACAATCAATAAACTTAGTGTGGTTTTACCTATTTATTTGATTACACACAAAAGTGTGCTGAGCTCTATCTGAATAAGGAATAAAGTTTAATGGTCACTGTTAATATACTGAGGTTGAGCACTTATACCAGTATCTCCACAGCATTAATGAGTACCTGCTATAGGACATCATCATGGTTACTAGGAAAAAGGACTGATATTTTTGACTGCTTATCATTGACACATACCTTACATTATCTCATTTAATCTTCTCAACAACTCTGCAATTGTCATCATCTTCATTTTTAAAATGAGAAAATAAATGCTTTAAGAAGTTATTATTTGCTGCTGGGCCTGGCATAGACTGAGTCAATAAAGAGAGGTCATCTTCAAAAAAAAGTTATTACTTACCCCAGAGAAAACAATGGAATTCCATCCCAATTTGTCAAATATCAAAGACCATGTATACTCCTAACCACCATACTCTATTAACATTGTTATATTAACTGCCTCACATAATACTTTCAAGAATTCCTGAATTTGTCTGAATATAAGTTCACAAAAAGCTTTCTATGAAACTCAGCTAACAGGGTAACCATTTAAGGATAAAAAGGTCAATATCTGCCCAAGATCCTTGAGTTACCAAAAAACGCTTTCACTTCTAGTATGAATTTATCACTTTCTGTAATATGTGATAACCAAACTACAGGTATAAAGAATCACCATATCATTGGTAAGGGACATTATTAATCTTTAATATTTCTGATAATATCAACAACAAAACAACTGCGGTTTGGTACTTCTTCATGGTAGATACTTATATCAAAACTTTGATAGTTAACAATGTATTTCGTTTACCCAAAACTTTACACCACAAAGATTCTCAGACATTGCTTTGCTGAGTAAGCATTTCACGATATTTGTCAGTGAAGCTTAAAAAGATTGCAAAAATATACATTTATAATATACCTTCATATGGCTGAAAGATGAACCACTCCAAATGAACTAAACAACAGTTGAGTCCCTATAATCATTCATATAATCTGATGATTATTCAACAAGTATTTACTGACTGATCTCTTGCTTGGACCTCAAACTTCTGTTGTGCAATTCCATTTTTTGGTAATTTTCTAAAGAAGGGTGATTAAAACTATGCATTGTTTGTAAAAGAATATTTGTAAAATGCCTTAAAAATCAACAGAAAAGGATTGGTTAAATAAAATACAGTACATGGAATGGTATTCCAGTACTTTTGACCTGTATTCACTGACATGAAAAGATATCCATGATATATGGTTAAATGAAAAAAGCAGTTATGAAACTGTATGTATAATGTGATCCCATTTTTTATTTAAAAAAAATAAACCTGCAGATTACGAGCAAAATGACAGAATAGGAAATCCCCAGCTAATGCCTCCCTGCTCACCCCAAAACAATTATTTGGCGCAGACAAAAGTGCCTTGGCAAGAACTTTGGAATCCAGGTAGGATGTTGCAAAACCTTAGTGAAGCCCAAGCCCCAGGATGTTTATGTGGAGAAAACAGGCCCACACCCCAGTGGCAAACTCAATAACCATGGTCCCAGCTATGGACAAGAAGCAGCCGTGTCTCCCTGTGAACTTGACTTCAGTCATACTTGGCCACAGTCCTGCCAATAGCCCCTTTCACCAGAGGACTAGCAAAGGAGGAACCATGCCTCTCTGTGCCACTGATAACTGGCCAGCCAACCTTGGACTCAGCTATAGACCTTGAAGCAGCCTGGTGAACCAGCTCTAGTTCTGATCTACTGCAGTCCCATATGCAGTCCTACCCACTCAGGGACCCATTCAGGGATCCGACAGAAGCTCACCCAAGGACCCAGTGGGAACCATACCCATCTCTACCCCTGATGATAAATTTGTCATCTGTGGACTCAACTGCAAACTTAGAAGTGGCCCCATGACCTGACTCGAGCCCTGTTTGACCATGGTCAAAAAGGCAGTCCCATCTGCTCAGTAATTGGCCTGCCAATAGTGGACCTGACTGCAGAGCTAGCAGCAATTACCTGACAAAACTCTAGCCCTGCTCAACCATAATCCCAGAAGCAGCCCCATCGCTCCAGGGACCCAAGAGAAGAAGGTCTTTCCCTGCCAAATCAGCCTGTAAAAATTAAAAGAGATGTCTGCTCCTTCAAAT
This sequence comes from Lemur catta, assembly GCF_020740605.2. Taxonomy (NCBI): domain Eukaryota; kingdom Metazoa; phylum Chordata; class Mammalia; order Primates; family Lemuridae; genus Lemur; species Lemur catta. The sequence continues at coordinate 35,257,031 of NC_059133.1, forward strand.
GCATAGGCACCAACTCAAGATTATGATCTGTGGATCATGAAGAATCAGACAAACATGACACTAACAAAGGAATCTAAGAAAGCTCCAACAACTAGCCCTAAAGAAATGGAGATTTATTAACTACTTGACAAAGAATTCAAAATAATTGTCTTAAAGAATCTCAATGAAATATTAATACAAGAGAACACAGATAGACAACTAAACGAAATCAGGAAAACAATACATGAACAAAAGGAGAAGGGTAATAAAGAAAAATAGAAACTATAAAAAAAACCCAGAAATCCTGGAGCTGAAGAATATAAAAATTGAAAGGATTATATACCATGACCAACTGGGACTTTTCCCTGGGATGCCAGGATGGTTCAATGTATGCTAATCAATTAATATAATACACCATATTAATAAAATGAGACATAAAAATCACATGATCATTTCAATAGATGTAGAAAAAGCATGTAACAAAGTTGAACAGCCATTCATTATTAAAAACTCTCAATAAAATAGGTATAGAAGGAACTTACCTCAATACAATAAAGACCATATATGAAAAGCCCACAGCTAACACCAGAATCGATGGGGAAAAACTGAAAGCTCTCCCTCTAAGATCTACTACAAGGGAAGGATGCCCACTCTCACATCTTCTATTCAGTACAGTCTGGATTACTAGCAAAAGTAATTAGACAAGGACAAGAAACGGAAGTAAAGATGGAAAGATTAGAAAGGGAAGAGGATAGAGGGAATCAAGATGTAAAATAGCCCCATCACTCCAAAATATTAGTTTTTTTTCTTCTATTTTCTTCTTTTATTTCTCTTACCCAGGCAAGAGGAAACATTAGTCTTCAGAATTAAGCTGATAGCATACCAGAAATCTTTACAATCGAGAAAACATTATGTCAGCCTTCACCTCTAGAAGTGAAGTGAACAGTGTTGAACTGTGATAGAAGCTTGGAAATAAAGCAAATCATAGAGAATGCCACAAAATAAACACAAGAATGGATATAAAACTGTAAGAACAATGTTACAGGTACAGATTTTCAAGCTTTCATTTCATATCTGAATTAATCTGATGCCATCCCAACATTTCCTGTCTCTGAGGGATTAGGACATTGTGGCAGTTTTTATGAAAATGAGCAGAAGAATGGCCTTCTTATCCACTCCAAGGTTTCTTTTTAACCTATACTAAAAAAAAAGTGAAAATTAAGTTACTTTCCCAGACAGAAGTATCTTGACTGCCTACTTGAATGTAATTAAAAATAAAGTCATTTTCATTTACAATTTCAGTTTATCCATGTCTTGCATATCTATACACATGTGGCAAATATAACCCTCATCCCCCTCATTATATCTTTCATTCCACAGACCTACTCAGTCTCAAAAAAAAAATTAAAAAAAGAAAAAGTATGTCTTTCCTATCTTCTTTTGCCACCATAAGTATGAATGAAGCATATACAGGCTTCTTTGGCCTTAGTTACTCCAATAACTACAAAATAGGTGTATAAAAAAAGAATGTCATAGTTATAGAATTGCATATATAATAACAAAATAATATATAAAGATAAAATTCAAAAGGATGAATCTGAAAGTAATAAAAAATGGGAGAAATTAAAAATAAAAATTAAAGGAATTACATATAGTATACCTATAGAATACTATAGGGTGTGTATGTGTATGTGTATCAGAAGTGAGAGGGCTTGTGAATCAGAGAGGTAAAGATATATACAATGAGTGTAATAATATTGGATATTTAAATGAAAGTTTTTAATGGAAGTCTAGTTTGGGAAAACTAGAAGTATCTGAAGCCCAATAAGTAGAAGACGATAACACTGTCACTCTATTAGTGGCTGAAAAGCAAATGAAAGAATTTAAAAAATGGAAAATAAAATGGAGAGAGTGAGACTAGGATAACATGGAGAATACTTAAGAAAAATGGAAAGATGATAGAGTATGAGAAATAATGTATTCAGGATAAGAAATCCAATGGCTGTCATGTACCTAGCAAGGCAAAGCAGCTTAGAGAAATTTTCTAAAATGTGCCTCGTCTCTCAGACTCTATCTCTACATGATCCTGACAGCCTAGCATTCTTAACAAAATAAACAACAAACTAATGAGCTTAATTTAGCAGGGATCATTTTTCAAGAATCTTAATTGTTCCTAGTGATCACCAAATTCTTCTTAAAACTTCCATTTATTTTATCATTTTTTTAAATTTCAACATAATATGGGGGTACAAATGTTTAGGTTACATATATTGCCTTTGCCCCACCTGAATCAATTGTCTTTCCTAGCGATTTACTCAGGAGTGATGTATGATTTACTGATGTATAGTTTACTAGGGATATGTGAAAATACATCTAGTAAGCTGTTCAGTGTGAAAAGCAAGTCTGTTCAATTAATGCAATTAGGCAGTGTGATAAAAGAGTACTTTTATCAAAATTAGACCTTGTCAACCATCATCCACCAGGAAAATGTTCTCCATTCCTTCAGAGTTTACACCCCATACAATCATTGACCTTTATCTATTTCTGGCCCCTCCTCTTCGTCTGTACTGTCATTGCCTTAGCAGAGGCTGTCCTCAACTGTCACCTCAGAAGTGCACCAGCCTTGCCTCCTTTGATCTATCCAGTCGTTTAGGAGGGTAAATAGTATCTGGGGTTTGATTTCCTACGGACCACACAAGTGGTTTGTTTGGCTCATGCCATGCTTTAAAAATATTAAATTAGTTGTTGATATTTAAAAACTAAAAAAACTTATAAAACAGTCTGGATTTTCAGCCTCTCTTAAAGAATTGGGAATTCTGGCAACATTTTCCCACATTTGACAGGCTCTGCTGTCAGCACTGTGCAACAGTCCTCATCTGATCTGCTCTGTTCAATGGTCACTCATGCCACCTGCCTGGCCCCTGTGGGCCTCAGTAATTGCTACTTCTGCTTCAGATGATGGTGAGCCATCGAAGAATTGTTAGCAGTGAAGTAATATCACTGGATATTTGGGCCAGAAAGATCATTCTGGAAGAAAAGTAGAGGTCAGATTCTGGGGAATAGGGAAGAGAGTGTCATAAAGAAATGAATCTGCAAATTCTAGAGCAACAGTGGGCTGTGTTTAGGACAGGAGAACAAACACATCACATCTGTGAACTCTAATCTGATAGGATAAGATCTAAACTCCTTAGCATAGCCTAAAAGATTCTTCATGACCTATTTCTTGTCTATCTTTCCCACCATATCTCTTGCCAATTCTTCCTGCCAGGAAAGCATATATGCTTCATCGATTTCAAATTACTTTCACTTTCAGAAGTGTGGTTTACTTTCCTTTGTGCTTTTGCCTTTGTTCCTCTGCACGGAGTATCCTTGCGAACTAACACTGCATCACTCTCAAACACCTCACTCAATTTCCTTTTGATTAGTTACTTAGCTTAAGTGTCACCTCCTCCTGGAAGCCACCCCTTTCCCCACCTCTCCTCTCCCTTGCCATCTGGAATATATGTCTCTTCAGTAGTTTCCTAAAGCATTAAGTAGATCTCAGTCATTAACTGAAATAAAGACTATAAGAGGAGAAACAAGTATATGTGGGAAGATAGTGAGTTTCATTTCACGTGTGTTATCCTTAAATAGTTCATGTCAGTAGGCAATTGTATAAATACGTATGGAACTTAGAAGAAATATCTGGCCTTGAGGTGAAGATCTGAGAAAAACTATGTAGAGAGAAAAGAAAAAGAGAGCTAAAGATGAAACCCTGTAAAACAAAATGTAGGTAGAGGGAAAAAAAGAGGTTTATGAAAGGAATCTGAAAGGTAACTAGAGAGTTAGGAGGAAAACCAGAAGAAAGTGGTGTCATGGAAGATGGGGGAAGAGGGAATTTCAAGAAAGAGGAAGTACTTATCATGATCAAATACTGCAAAATGTCATTTGGATTTAAGGATAACATTAGTGCTGACCCTGATAAGACCAGTTCTTAAAGGAATGGTGGTTGTGGAATCAAACTTGAGTGGACCGAGGAAGTAGAAACCATGAATGTAGAGGACTCTATCAGGACTATTTTATTTGTGGATTGAAGAACAGGCACAAGAGTTGTATATGGGCTCAAGGGAAGATTTTTTTGTATGAGCTATTTATTAGTTCATTTCATAGGGGAGCTATTGGCATTCTGAGAAGGGTAATTTGTTGTTGGTTGGAGAATTCCCACACATTGCAAGTTATCTATCATCCTTACTACTCTCCTCCTCACTAAATCACAGTAGTGCTCCACAACCACTTTGATAACCAAAAATACCTCTACCCAATGTACAAATGCCTCTGAGGCAATGGCACTGACCCTATTTAGAATCACAGCAGTCTCCCTACAATAAGTTCTTTTTCTCCCTGAACATTTTATTATGGAAAATTTCAAACAGTAAAGTTGAAATGATAGTAAAATAAACACTTGAATGTCTGGTACTAAATTAAGAAATTTAAATCTTGCCAAATTTGCTTATCTACTATGTGTGTTTGTATTTATTTTTTATTTCATTGAACCACTTGAAAGATACTTGTCAATATCATGGCACTTCACATATGCAACTCCTTAAATTAAGGACAGATTCCTATATAATCACATTATCACATCTTAGAATAAATTTTCTGTTCATCTTTATTATTATGTCAGTGTTCGTAACCATATCCTGATGTCATTTGCTTGTGAAAAGTAAAATGTTAGGAAACATATCCTATAGAGAAAACACTTGGTAGAAGAAAATATTTTGGAGAAATAAGATGTTATTATCAAGCTTGAAGTTCTTTTCTGATGATCTTCACACAATAGCAATAATATTATCAGGTAAGGTTCTTTTATTGGCAGCATAGGAACTGACTGTGGTTTTAAGAAAAAATATGAATTTGTTGGGAGGATATGAAGTAGCTCCCTAATCTGAAAGAAAAGCTAAAAAAAAAACCAAGCAGTATAGGAACCAAAGTAGGTGATAAGTGGAATACTAGATAGTCTCTTTAGGACATCATCATCTGGACAAATCAATTTTGTCTGCTAAATGCTCAGGTTAACTAATCTAATTGGCTTAGGTGAAGTTATGTCACTTTATTTTTGTTACCTGACATCTGAACACTTTTCAATTTGGGGGAAATTCCTATTTTGTGAGTCTTGTTGGGAGGAAGGACCATACCACCTGTTGCAGAAGCTGAACGGGGTTAGACATTGTCTCTTCCAGTCCTTCAGCAACTAGGGCTTGGATATCTAGACTTAACCAACTGGGCATTCATGCCAAAGACTGAATTTGGAGAGAATGTTGCAAGCGGCAGGAAGAGTTCATGATTATTATCAGTAGTGATAGTGGAAGGGTCAGCAAACTTCATCTGTAAAGGGCTAGGTGGTAAAAAGTTGAGATACTCCATGCAACATATAGTCTCTGTGTCCCATATTCATCTTTGCTTAACACCCTTAAAGATGTAAAAACCATTCTTAGCTCACTGGCAGCCAGAGCTGCAGTCATTTATCTCAAGTCTTGACTGGGGCTACAGGATCTTGTTCTAAGAAGGCTCACTTTCTTGGTGGTGGTCCTCCCCATAAAGTTGTCTAAGTGTCTTCAGACTTGGCAGTTCAATTCCCCTATGGCAAGTGATTCAGTAGAGTGATGGAGCAACCAAGATTGCAGCCACAGTGTCTTTTATGACCTAATCTTGGAAGTGATAGATCATGACTTGGATTATATGCTATTGGTCACACAGAGCAACACAGGGACAATATGAGAAAGCACTATACACAGGAAGTGAAAATCACTGGGGGAGCTCTTGGAGGCTAGTTACCATAGTTGTTATGACAATTACTATCTGGTCTTGGTGGCACCAACAATGTTACTCTATTAGAGTTTTCATATGGTGTGATCTTCACTATGTTTGTTATTGCCTGCCTTACAATTTGTCCCTGCTCATTGTTGGGGTTTATTCTCCATCCTTCCCACTGCTTCTGGAACCATTCAACATTCTTTCCATAAATGTCTTTTCTGCATATCAAAGTGTGGTAGGCAAAATTCTAAGATGACTCCCAAGATTCTTGTTCCTGGTGTACACATCATTTATATTCCTCACCTCTTGTGTGTGGGAGGAGCTGTGAATATGATGGATTTCACTCCATTAGGTTACACTATACAATGTGACAAAGGTGCAAGAATTTTGCAGATGTAATTAGTGACTCAATCCAGTTGATTTTGAGTTAATCTAAAGCATTTTTTTTTTTTTTTGCCGGTGGGAGCATAAAATGGTGCTGACCCTATAGAAAACAGTGTGATGGTCCCTCAGGAAATTAAAACTATAATGGCCTTATGATTCAGCAATCCCACTTCTGGATATATACCCAAAGGAGTAAAAGCAAGGACTTGAACAGATATTTGTAATACCTGTATTTATAGCAGCATTATTCACAATGGCCTGAAGGTGGAAGTAAACTAAATGTCCACCAATGGATGAAAGGATAAACAAAATGTGGTGCATACATATACATAATCAGAAGGAAATTCTGACACATGTTACAACACAGATGAACCTTGAAGACATTATGCTAAGTGAAATAAGCTATTCATAAAAGGACAAATACTGGGTGATTCCAGTCATATGAAGTACTTAGAGTAGTCAAATTTATAGATACAGAAAATGGAATGGTAATTGTCAGGGACTAGGAAAGGATGAAGAGTATTGTTTAATGGATACAGTCTCAGTTTTGCAAGATGAAAAATTTCTGTGGATGGATGTTGGCAATGGTTGCACAAAGTTTTAGATGTACTTAATGTCACTGAACTGTACACTTAAAATGGTTAATATAGTACATTTTATGTAATATATACCTGTGTTTTACCACAATTCAAAAAATAAGTAATTAAAATGTGTAAAAAAGGAGATTACCCTGAGAAGAGCTCAGTTAGTCAAGAAAAGCTCCTAAGAGAAGGACTGAGCCCTTCCAGGAAGGAGATTCTCCTGCTGGCCTGGAAAAACAAATGCCGAGGGGGTCACATGGTAAGGACCTGAGAGCAACCTCTAGGGGCTGAGAGAAGTCTCTGGCTGACAGCCAGCGAATAAATGCGACCCCAGTTCTACAACTACAAGAAACTGAATACTGCCAACAACCAGGGAGCGTGAAGCTCAGATGAGAATGCACCTGGCTAACACCTTGATTTCAGCCTCTTAAGACCCTGAGCAAAAACATGCTGGACTCGTTACCCATGAAAACTATGGGTTAGAAAATTTGTGTTGTTTTAAGCCTTTAAGTTTGTGGTAATTTGTAATACAGCAATAGAAAACTAATACAAATAGGCAGTTCAGTTTCTGTTACTTGCAATCAAGAACCCCAATTTGTTCATATGTCTATTGTTGACCAGGGAACATTGACGGGTAGTACCAAGACTGTGCAATGAAAGGAATAATCCCTTCTTCCCTCCCCACCAAAACCTCATACATTACTATTAATAGAAGAGGGAGGGGAAGCTAGACAGATCAAATTAAAATAAACAAAAACAGAAGTCCACTACACTGCATATGTGTGTGTATAAATTTAGAAGTTAACTGCTTATCTACATATTAGTTTCTGTCTAATTTCCTTCTCTTTTTTTTTGTAATTTTTAACGACAAATCTCCATTGTCTTAATGGTAGTGTTCCAATCTTCATTTGTTCATTATCTTTAAATTATTATAGTAGGGCTAGAAATAAATGTTTTCTGTAAATTCCCAAGAAACTTCGGGGTCATTTAGCCTAGGTGAGCCACTTACCTGAAGCATAACTGGGGACAATCCAGTAGGACATGCCTAATGCTCCAAGATGCTACCAGAATGAACAGGTGAGCATAGTGAAAACGTATTACAGCAGGACATTCCTCATCATCCCATTAGCGTACCTCTACAACTCCAGCTGACATTCAAGCTAGCCTTTCAAATAGATAAAAACCACCATCCATTCTAGTCTAAAACTATGAGGGTTTCAACAGCTTGTCATTGCACTAATGACTTTTCAGTCTCTGAGAATTTTCTTCTGAAATGAGATAGGTCATATTTTAAAACTTATTAACAAGATCTTAATTCTCAGTTTATGTCAAGGATTAATTATCTGTTAATAACAAGAATGAATCACAGGATTAATGTTTGGGGAGGAGAGAAAAGTTTCAAAGATAAATTAAGCTTTCTTTACATTTTACCTGGGGCTATCTGAGCTATTCCAAATAATTCTTTGTGACACCTTTTAAAATCCTTCAATCATCCCCATCATTTTTATGATAAACATGTCCCCAAGTTTGTATAGAAGACTTGGTGATTAGGTTACTCTATTTCTCTAGTTTTGTATACTGTTATGACTTTCTTGTTGTTTTGTGTTCTGATACTACTAAATTGTTCCTCTTCCTGCCTTTATGAATATAAAATCCACCCCTACACACACACACACACACACACACACACACACACACACACTCACCTGGGACACACATACATCATGTTTATGACTAGCTAATTCCTACTCTTCCTTGAGGATGAGTTCATGTATCATCACCTTCTCAAAGATTTCCCTGAGAGGCCACTCCTATCTGCCTCCTCCCTTAGCCCCTCAAGGTACCCTTTTCTGTGCTTCAACAGCACATCCTGCATTCTTCTATTATATCTCCCTTCCCTTACCCTGTAAGGTAATATATACAAACAGTGCTTGTAACAGAAATGGGCACTTGGTAAATTCTTTATAAGTATTTAGCTCTTGTATTAAAATTATCTGTTTCAGTATCAGTTTCTTCCACTAAACTGTACTCCTTAACCTAAAGGACAATGTTTTATTCATTTCTTTAACTTAGAAGCAAAGGACAAGAAAGATTTGACCCACGATCTCTGGCTTTGAAGATGGAGGGGGCCACATGTGAAAAACAGAGAGGCCTCCAGTATTGGAGAGTGACCCCCAGCAGACAGCCAGCAAGGAAACAGAGACCTCATTCCTGCAACTGCAAGAAACTGAATTCTGTCAACAGCCTGAATGAGACTGGATGCAGATTCTTACTCAGAGCCTCCAGATAAAAGCCCAGCCCAGCTGACACCTTGCTTTGTGGCCTGTGAGTCTCTGAGCATACAATCCGGCTAAATCCACCCAGACTTCTGACTTACAGAACTGTGAGTTAATAAGTGGTTGTTTTAGTATGCTTACAGCAGCAATAGAAAAAGAATGCAAGCCCTCAATACATACCAAATATATGTAAGGCTCTTTACGTAAGTACTGGGAATGAATATCACTTCAAGACTCCTCAAGGTCAACTTCCTGAGTTTTTGTAAAGAACTTAATTTTACTTTTACCACCTGGCCAGTAAGGAATTCAGTATCAGTCATTCTTAGTGATCTTTTACTTCCACCAGGGTTGCATGTCAAGTTTCTGAGATCACACATATGTGGTCATCAGTTGCATTTGCACATGAGTTAATGCTGGAACATCTATTCTAGCCTTCACGATCTCTTCAAGTATCTTCTCCAAGATTCAAGTTCCAGCCAGGGACAGATTTACTGTGAAACTTCAGGGCCTCTCATTTGAATGGACCTGTTCCAAGTCCCTGTGCTTAATTGAATATTTGTCATTTAAAATCCTTTTTCTTAAAAAAAGAATCTCTAAATTGTATAAATATCAGGTCCCAGAAAACCTGGATACACCCTCAACTCAGATCTTTCCTGATTAACTAACTAAACCAGCCCCTTCTTTTCCTAACTGCCAATAACTTCAGACATTGCTTTTTGTTCTCTCTTGTGCTAATTTTTTCCATCACTACAGTTAGCAATATCTTAATTCATTCATTTAAAATGTGTTCATTTTCTGTCCTTACTCACTGGAATGTAAGTTCATTGATAGTAGATACTTCATTTGTATCACTCATTTCTATATCCCCAGAACTAGAATAATGATTGACACATAATAGGAGCCAACCAATATGTATTCACTGAACTCAGATCCACCAAACTGTTACATTCCAGCCAGCTCAGCTATGTTTGGCTAGTGGGAGTCCCAGGCCAATGTTCCAGTCTCTCTGAAGCAGCCATTCATTTTGAGATCCTGTCACATTCTGGGGGTACTTCCAGGGATCAGGGAGCAAATCCCTACTGTTCAAGAGACCCATAGAGTTTGTCTTGTCCTTTTGAGCCTTGGTGTCACCTTTTATTCTCAGTGAAATCTTTCTTTCCCATGGCAGCACCCAAGATTGGCTTAGGTGAAACCCTCTGCTTGGTTCCCCTTTCTCTACCCTAAATAAAAATAACATTCCATGATATTATGAATCAACATTTTTGTAATGTGATAATGAAAGCAAATTTAGAAAATGGTGCTATTTTTACTGATCTATAATACTATGCAAATGTAACTTCAGTAAGTTCCTAGCAAACTCATATACTAATTCCAATCAGATTATTAGCCCTACACTCTTATTAAATAGAGATTTGGGGGGTGGCCATTTCAAGTTAGGAAGGAAAATGTTTTGAAAGCAACTTCTGCTTTCTTCCCTGCCACAAACATGCCCTTAGGCAAGAAAGCAGAATTGCTATCAGCTTAAATGAGGGAAGGAAAAGGCAAAATCTCAATTTTTTTCTTTCTCACATACATTATTCATTTAGTCTTTTTTTTTTTTTTTTTTGAGACAGAGTCTCAGGCTCTGTTGCCCGGCTAGAGTGAGTGCCGTGGCATCAGCCTAGCTCACAGCAACCTCAAACTCCTGGGCTTAAGCGATCCTACTGCCTCAGCCTCCCGAGTAGCTGGGACTACAGGCATGCACCAGCATGCCTGGCTAATTTTTTCTATATATATATTTTAGTTGGCCAGATAATTTCTTTCTATTTTTTTAGTAGAGACGGGGGTCTCACTCTTGCTCAGGCTGGTCTTGAACTCCTGACCTCGAGCAATCCACCCGCCTCGACCTCCCAGAGTTCTAGGATTACAGGTGTGAGCCACCGCGCCCTGCCTTCATTTAGTCTTTGAGACAACCACATGAAGCTGATATCACTCCTACCTGCCAAAACTGAACATAATCAGCAATATTACCAGTGATGCTGTGTTTGTCATCACTGAATGTTTTTGTTCTACTACCTCACTTTGACTGTTTTTGCACTCTGGTCTATGGAGGAATTTAGAAGATTTTCCTGGGATTTGATTTGAAGGACAATTGACTGGATCCCTCATTTAAATATCAGTGTCCCAGAATGCAGCTCATGTACCTAAACTCACCTTCCAGATGCTGGAGAAGTTTTCATCTTCTAATTTTTCCTTGTAATTTCAGTGCTATGGAGCATGACTCTTAGTTCCAAAGTTCCTCTTAGGGTTTTCTCCCAGAGCACATAGATACCTTCTTACAAATTCCAACCTTCCGATGGCTTGCCTTGATACCCTGAGGCATGTGTGCTATTAAGGACCTTCCTATAACTTTCACTAATCATAATTATTATTACACATGGTAATTAAAGTCAGCCAGTTTCCCAAAGTATGGGACATATAGACTGGAGGCACATGAGGTAATACTGGGTAGCTGTAACATTAAAATAACAATGAAAATTTTTCCACTTTGAAAAATTTACTCTCTTTTCAGCATCTTTTAATCTTTCTGATTATGCTAAGTTGAAAATCTTAGGTTGATGCTAATATGTCCAATCCTTACCAATCTTCCTTTTTTAACAAATTGAGAGTAGGGCTTAGGCGCAGATCTTTAATAGGCAACCTAAATAGAATGTTGTTTTTTTGTTGTTGTATTTGTTTTTAAAGTCTTCTTTTATTTATATCAATTGGAAATGTTTTCCACTTACCAAAGCAATATAATGTTTCCTTTAAAATAAATCTAGTTAAGTGTTTGTAAAAGGTTAAAGAAAACATTAAGCAAATAATAGTACGTGTGCTTCTTGGATCTGGCAAAAAATTGTGATAAAGTTTGGGAAAGACTAAATGAAGTAGTTCATATGAATGGCCATGTGATGTTCTGACACTGAACATAACACAAGTTGGAGTCATGTGCAGCGGAGGTGAGTTTTCATCTCTTTAGCAGTATGCCTGAATTTTGGATTGTTGCCAGACACGCATCTAATTCCCAGCTTTAGGGGACCAGAGAAGGTCCATGGAAGTATCAGCCACTGCTTGTACTGTTTTAGAGTTAGGTACTTGAGATGAAGCCAGATGTGGCAGAAAATTTACCCTGAAAGTGCTAGAAGTGAGCTAACTCTCAGAGTAGTGGAAGGAAACATTGGGTCTCGGAGTAAGACCCACCCTGTAACCCAGAGGTGAGGCAAGGGATTAGATGCTATGATCTAGAAATCAGGATTGATCTAGAAGTAGAGTCTGAAGCAAATTAGGGAGATTCAGCGTTGGTTCTGGTCAACTTCCTGGGTGGAACTGAATAGCTTATGAGGCTAGCAGACTGTAAACTTTTCTTGAGGTTCTTATTATAAAAGAACCTGAAAGAAACTATCATACAATGGAAGAGAGCTTAGTCCAGGTGTAGAATATAGGAGATAAGATCAAAATGTCTTGTTGAGTATGGTATTCTTAAGTGTATAAATGAAAATTAGAATCTCAGGTTTAAACTAGGGATGAGGAGAACATAAATATTTGAGCTAAAAGTATTTATTAATACCTTATGTACATTTTTGAACTAAAATATAGTTCCAATTATATAATAAAACTTAAGGGGGAAAAATTCACTGACCACAAAGTTGGTTTATAGAAAATTTTAGTGTGCTACATCGTATTAGTGATATATACCTACACTATTTTATAAAGAATGTATAGGCTGGCAAGACAGTGAGCTATAAATAAATTAAACAAGCAAAGAAACAACTTAGATCCCCAAAGTTCTTAAGTTTTTATAACAGAGACTTCTTTTTACATGTAAAAAATGTTTCTTATCAAATGGTAATTAACCAATCTTTTAGTGAACTGAGATTTTATTTTTTAGCGTGGGTTGACTTTAAAATCCAAATATGATTTACTTAGTCTTTTCTTGTCCAGTGTTCACATATTGCATGGTGATCAACTACATTTTCATAAACGGTTTAGCATTCTAAGTTCCACTTGATAGGAATAAATCTCCATATTACATAGGTTGGTACTAAGCTAAGGCCATGCACACACACACTTTTGTGCCTATATTCTTACATTCTGTCATTGTTTTGCTAATAACAAACATGACTGTAAATGTAGTATCTTATCATGCTGTATGAGAGAGACAGAGAGAGCACAAGCAAGCAGGAAAAAAAGTCTAAGCTGTATGTATATGAGCATTTCAAATAAATTTTCAGTTTAATTAAAAATGTTTAAATTGATCATAATTAACAAGCAAATGAATGGTTAGAAAGGAATATCTGTAGTGTAACTAAACTTTGAAAAAGATGTGTACAGATTTCATTCTGACAACCTTGTGCATGTAGTAAACAAAGACCTCAATATGATTAATAATATGCTAAAGAAAAAAACCCAGCAAATTAGTAAGTATAGTTTCATTTGCACCTTCTATTTTAAGGCTTGTTTTGCCTTAAAGGAGCTGAAATGTATCCTTACATCCCAATCTACTAGAGGCCATTAGGAAGTGAAAATATTTACATTTTAATTTCTTCTTCTGTTTAGACAAATCTTTAATTTCATTCAGCTACTAAGGTAATATGAAGTGATTGCTTTGTGTGTTTTAATAAAGTTTTGTCTGTTCTGGAATTAGCTGTAGGTCTTTAGTATCATTAATTCAATAACTATTTTTTAAAAAAAATCCTCCCTAAAAAGACAATGAAGGTAGCAGTTTAAGAATACTTGCAATAAGATTAACACAGAGCTTCCTTCCTGACCCTTATACCCTTACAGCTCTGGAAGATGGAAAACTAAACTCAGTGAAATTTGCATATATTAACAGCCTAGTTTTTTTTGTTTTGTTTTGTTTTGACTGATAGCCTTTGGGAACTGGACTTAAGTATTTATGTTTTATTAATAAGCCACTGTTTCATTAATTTTACATCCTGAAATAAGTGCTTGAATCAGAAACATTGTCCTTTCCACCAAACTCTTCTTGCCCAAACTTGGGATACCTATTTTTCAAGAGCGCTTTTAAAAGCTACCAAATAGGCCATAACATTCATGGAAAATAATAGGATAAGCTGTCAGGTTTTTTAGGTAGACAGAAAAGCTGACAAGGTATCCTAAAATTCCTTTCTTTAATTCTGAGAGCTGTATTCTGTGGATAGGGAATTTGAATTTCAGAGCCCTTTTTTCAGTACCTAACACCATCATTATTCAAAGGTCAGGTATTACCATTAACATATTTTATGAACATACAATTGAATGCACATTATCCTCATTTTCTATTTCTACAATACGTGCAGAGGAATTATTTTTATCCTAATCTGATTCTGTTACTACTATCTTAGTAATTGTGGGACAGAAAATTGTCTTACAGGCAGGTAGTTTCCTGTTACTCAATTGTTTTATTTCTCAACATGATAGGCTGCAATGTAGTTTACTGGAAAAGGCATCATGCTGAGAGTAAGAAAAGCTTAATTGTTCACTGCTGTACCCCTGCACCTAGAACAATGCCTCACCCAGAGTAGGTGCATAATATTTGCTGAATAAATCCAAATCCTGCTTCCGGGTAAAATTAAGTAAATTAATTGCTTCTTTGGGGACTCAGTCTAGATAACCCCTGAACTTCCATGGTAAGGTTTCATGACTTTTTATTTTGGCTCTAAATGCTCTAAAAAATAGTGGATGACAACAATGGAGTGTTTAAGAAAATACCAATTGGTAGAGATTGCAGATAGATATCTCATAAGACATCAGTATTACAAATCCTGCGTACGCGTGTGTGGTCATACAAGGCAAAGTTAAAAAGTCTTTTTTTTATGAGGATAATAAATTACAAAGTCTTTTTCGAGCATGTAACCTCAAGAGGTGGTTCAAATAAACGTCATTTTTTTCATTGTATCTTCAGTGCCTAGTACAGTTACTGCCTCATAGTAAGTATTCAATAAATAGTGGTTGACTTAATTGCCTTTATTAACATTCCGTTTGAAGTTTAGACACTGCTGAGTCTTAACCCCTCCTTAGAAAGCAATGAAGCTGCAGTCAGAAATCCCTTAAAAGGTAAGAACCAGTAACAAGGCTGAGCTAAAGTACCAAGCAGGCTTAAAGCACTGAAGGAAGGAGAAAGAACCCAAAATAAGCGTGAGAGAAAAAAACCAAAACCACAATAACAAACAAACATAAGAGGAAAGACGTTTCTACCGTGGGGGTTGGCAGGAAGCCACCGCAATTACTGCAGGTCAACCTTTGTCAATAGGTGGTCACCTCTGCAACTACCACCAAAGACTTCGACTACACAGATCCCACGTTTACAAGGTTCCTAGCAATACTGAGATGCCCAAGTTCATCTGAGTTTCTCAGGAACACCAACCACAAGCAACGAATTCACGACCTATCCTCCATTCCATTCAAATAACGCAGCCAATAGGAAAATCCTCCGCCCTGAGCAAACGACTCTGCGTAGCCAAGACAGACCCGGAGACAGGTCGCCCCAGTAGCTCCTTCCAACCCCATTTCTGGCCTTCGGAACCCTGGGAGCCCTCAGCAGGGCAGGACAACCTCCCTTCCCTTCCTCTTCCCTTCCAGGTTGGTCCCAGCCCCTGCAGCCCGAGCCACACCCGCTTCCCTCCGGTGGCCCGGCCACCCCCGCCGCAGTTCGCGGGAGCGCTCTTCCTGGGGCGGGCGCGGGCCTAGGGCGCATGCGCACTGGCCGAAGGGCGCCTCCCTGTCCGGATCTCGCGAAGTTACGTTAGATTGGCCGCCGGTGACGGGTGGCTGTGCCGGGGGCGGGAGAGCTTCTGTGGTAGGAAGGGAGGTCCGCCTGGGCCGGGCGCGCCGCCCCAGTGCTCTGTGGGATACTGGAAGTCTCGAGCGTCTCCTCCCGGTTCCCAGCCCTCCGCTGGCCCACACTCATAGAAAGACACACACCCCCTGCCTCCCCTCTGTTCCCTCTCCGCCTCCTTCATCCCCCCCCTCGCGATAAGAAGACCCGGCGGCTGGAGAGGGGATGAAGATGGCGGACGCGAAGCAGAAGCGGAACGAGCAGCTGAAGCGCTGGATCGGCTCCGAGACGGACCTCGAGCCTCCGGTGGTGAAGCGCCAGAAGACCAAGGTGAAGTTCGACGATGGCGCCGTCTTCCTGGCTGCTTGCTCCAGCGGCGACACGGACGAGGTCCTCAAGCTGCTGCACCGCGGCGCCGACATCAATTACGCCAATGTGGACGGACTTACTGCCCTGCACCAGGTCTGTGCACCCCGCCGCCGGCTCTCCTGACCCTGAGGGTCCTCGTCGGCCTCCGGCCGGGCCTGCTCTCCGCTCTCGGCCTCCTGGGGCTGGGGGCGGCAGGAGACTCCCTGCTGCGGGATGAGGGGGCGGTTTCCCGGCGGGGAGGGAGGGAGGGAAGGAACTGGTGGAGGGAGGGCGCTGGGTTTGGGGCCCCCTTCAGACCAGTTGCTGTTGGAGTTGGGAACCGGGTGATTTCCGGGGCATAGGGGAAAAGAGACTGTAGTCGTCTTGGGGCCCCAGGGCCATTTGTGGATGTGTGTCTGGGATTTGGGGCCGAGACAGGGAGGGGTTGTAGTGGGGTTGTGCCTGGGCCCCCGTGTCAGTGATCTATTTGGGGGACGGATGCTGAAGAAAACAAGGGGCGTTAGGGACGCTTGGGCGGTTGGACGTCTTTGGCTTGGAGGTGGGCATTGGATCTGTTGCACTTTTTAGGGCTTGGTTACAAATGATGATGATAATAATAGTAATCAAGAGCCCTAAGCAGAATGCCCTGAACGAACGATTTCCTGTTTTCTTCTTTATTACTCTTGGTGACTAGGGAGGGGAAAACGGGGTGTAATTAGCTAATCTGCACCGGCTGACAGGGAGGAGATGGAAGTGGGTAGAGTAAGGGAGCGTTCTAAAGGGCTTGCCCACCTCGGGTCCCGAACGTATTGAGTCTTGAGTCTGGTACTCTAAGAGTTTGCCGCAGTGTCAGAGATCCTTGAGCCCCAGGTCCTGGGGTGTACACTGTGGTTAGAAAGAGAAGAATAAACAAGAGACACTCTTTTCAAAGCCAGTTACCAAGCTCTGATTTTTCTTTTGGGGGGGGGTGGGAAAAAAGAAAGCTGGTCACAAACTTTTCTCAAAATGGATGCTTTGTGCATGTTAAAGTTTTATAGTAGTCTGATTGGGATCTCCCAATGTTAGCCAAATAAGGAGAAACTGTTGGCAATCCAGAGATAATGTTGCTTTGCCTTTAACAGGCCAAAAGCAACACAACCACGTAGAGTTCTGCATAAAAAGCAGTTTTAAAAGTGGTGGTAATAGGTGACTAGACATAGACAATTTACGTTTTTTTAGTGGGCAACTTGGAGTTACTAGAAAACGGCTTTACAGCAATAGCTTCCCCTTACAATGAAAAGATTTGTAAGCTATCTCAAAGTTGCCTTGGTTGTATGTGGAAGATTGTAGCTTTATTTTAAATAATACTGTAGCAAAAACTTTTTTGGGAGGTTGAAAACTTAAGGCTTTATATTTCATGAATATTAACTTGACTTTTAAGAAGAGGTGTGTGGTGGCATTTTTCCTTTTACTTCTTCCTGTTTAAGTGATGACCATTTTAAGTTTTATTTAATGAAATTCTTATATCAAAATTGGCATATAGCCTTTGTTTACAAAGTTGACTGGTTGGATTGAAATGACTGACAAATTGCAGGACAAATCTGGAATTCAGAATGTGGCACCCAGTAAACATATAGCATGGTCTTTAGCTCTTTCTCCGTTTCATTAATTTAGATTCTCTAATATATAGCAAACTTTTTACTTGGCTGAAGTTTAAGGCATGCTATGCTCTAATTCTAAATTCTAAAAACATGTTGAGAATGAAACTTTTAGCATTAAAAATGGTAATGTAATTATGTAAGATGAAGAATCTTCAAGTTTCTTTCAAGTGTAATTTACACGCTAGTGCAAAATTGATTCTGAAAGACAGTTATTACTGTATGTTTGAGGGCAGGATAATTGGATAATGGTTCACATCAATATGTTTTATTAAAATTGTCAAATAGACATTTAAAGTTACTACTGTTGTGGAGGAACCCAATTGTATTAGCTTGGAGGAAGAGGATAATTTGTAATACTTACATTAATGCAATACTGGTTGATGTAGGAAGAGACATTACATTTAGTGGGCTTCTTAAGATCTCTTTTTCTCCTGTCAATTTGCACATGTTGCAAGAACTGTCAGACTTACCAATGTCTTCTTGATTAATTGATTACAGTGGTTAATGTAGCATTATGTAGATATAGTCTTTATTGGGTATTTTGTTTTAGTTGACAAGCACTTAAGCAGGAGTTTCTAAGTTTATGCCATTTATATAATATCTTTTTGTAATTTATCTGCACATTCCTTAAATCAGTGAAGCCAAAATATCAAGCGTTAAAATTTTTATTATGTTTTCTTCACTCTCATGTCTCATTTATCAACTCTCGTATTTTTTTCACATTGTGGCAATGAGAACAAGGAGTTGACTTTGGGCAAAATTAGGACTGCAGATAGTGAAAGGTGATAAATAAAACTTGTTTTTTAAAAAAAAAAATAAGGAAATTTTAACCTTTTAAGAAATCTGTTGAATGCTGCTTGTTTTAAATAGTTAAATTATAAAAACTATAATAAAATGACCCACTGATTTGTTTAATGGTTCATGAGTTTCTTTAACCTTTCAAAAGATTGCAGAATACTTAAAATGTTTTTACCAGATTAATTATTGGTTAGTTTTTTTTGAATATTCATTTACTTTTTTAGTTTTGAGCAAGTGTCCTAAATTTCATTGCCAGGGGAAAAGTTTCAGGAAATTCACAACCCACGTATATACTTCTTTTTTTTTTTTTTTGAGACAGAGTGTCACTTTGTTGCCCGGGCTAGAGTGAGTGCGGTGGCGTCAGCCTAGCTCACAGCCACCTCAGACTCCTGGGCTTCAGCGATCCTCCTGCCTCAGCCTCCCAAGTAGCTGGGACTACAGGCATGTGCCACCATGCCTGGCTAATTTTTTTTCTATATATATTTTAGTTGGCCAGATAATTTCTTTCTATTTTTAGTAGAGATGGGGGTCTCGCTCTTGCTCAGGCTGGTCTCGAACTCCTGACCTTGAGCGATCCACCCGCCTCGGCCTCCCAGAGTGCTAGGATTACAGGCGTGAGCCACCGCGCCCGGCCACGTATATACTTCTTAATCTAGTATTTTGCTTCCATTTTTAATATAAACAGCTTATACTTAAAAGTTTATTAATTGGTTGAAGGTACTGTCTCATTCAAGGTTATAAAAGATATTCAGTCTGCAGCTATTCTTTTTGTGTAGAAATAAGTCATCCATATTGGTAAAAAAGCAGTGTTTCCTATCTTGGTTTCTAGAATAGTCCTTCTCCCCCACCACCCACAGCTAGAAACAGTACAAAAATACAAATTTCTGATTTTTCTAGTACTGAGTCTACAGTAGAATTTCATTTTTATCAATGGGCAATAATGAGCTTCTGATTTTCTAACTACCTGTTAGAGTTTTATAGTATGTGATTGTATCTGTATTTTGGCATACTTTATAAAGGCTTGAGGAGATTAATAGGGTTATGTATAGAATGCCTCATTGCTGATTCTTACTGATACTGGTTCATACAATGCAGGACTGAGATGTCTTCCAACAGTTTTGAGTTTAGCCTTTTAATTTTAACCTTAAAACCTTAAATCTCCTTGCTCTGTGCCATTGACTTCCAAGTCAGTTTCCAGTTCTTTCTGCAGAGCTCCAATCCCTCATTTCCATTTTTCTTCTGATTATGTATTGATTTAAAATGAAATGTTATTAAATTTATTATGATTTTATATTGAAAAATATGTCTCTGAGTAGTAATATAGTAAATACAGGTCCACCCCTTTTGCCATAGAATGGCAACTAGTATATTTACGTTAATCTTTGTGATTTCTTCAAAGGATTTCTTATTGTTCAAACATAGATTTTCGTAGTTGTAATTCAGTTTTGTAGTCTACTTTTATCACTTAACATTAGTTTAGACATACCTTTTTTTATATTTTTAGTCTTTGCCAGCATCTTTTTTCAGTCTGAATATTATTAATTCAGTTGTTAGTTGTACATGATTGTCAGGAATTTCTTTAAATTCAGCCTGAAACAAAACATCTTTCCTAACCAAGCCTCTTCTTCTCATTGATGCCCCTGTTTCTGTTAATGATGTCATTAATCTCTAGATCAAATTAAATATTTTAGTTAGTGTTCATTCATTCCCCTTGTCTACATATAATCCAGTCAATCTTCTAGCTCAGTCTTTTCTTCACAATCACCTTTGCATCAGTTCTTTTCCTTGCCACTCTTATTATCAACCTAGTTTGTACCTTTGCTATCTTTTATCCCTACATATAGTAATGCCTTAATTATTTTCCCTGCCTCTGTCCTCTCCCTGTTCAATTCACCATGCATGTTGCTGTCATATTAATCTTTTAACAATTTCACTTTAATTGTGTTACTCTTGTCCTTAAATTTAGATTTAAAACATTTCATCATATAGCTTATGCTTGATATGTCATCATTGTGTTGTATCCTTTACTTTATAGAAGTTGCTTAACTTGCTTCCATTTGAAGTAGATCATCTTTATTTGTATGCCTGTAGCCATACTTTTTTTATTCTTCCTTCCTTCTTTGCCAATCAAAATCCTAGTCATTGTTCAGGATTCAACCCAATTGCCAGCCAAAAGAGATTTCTGTCCTTTGAACTTGTATAATACTATATGGCACTGGAGAGGCATTCTTTTCTCTGGAGTACTCAGTGTACCTTATATTCTGCCTCTCCTCTACTGATAAAGCCTTCTTACAAATAGTGTTTGTAAGTTTGTCTTTCCTGGCAGACTGTGAGGATCCAGTCTTCCACAGTTTTATATTTCCAGAGCCTGGCACATAGTAGGTGCTCACTAAAGGTCTGTTGAATTTTATATTTTACCTCATATCATAGATATGAAGTTTTACAGTTATTTGTATGTTGTGAGATACATCTTTGAAACCTTCACATCCAGATACTTAGAATATTGTTCTTGGACATAGTAGAACTTGTATGTTTACAAAATGAATTCAAAATGTTGTTGTGGATTTTCAGGGCATATTTTTTTAATATCTTGAGATTTTAAAAAATTCTAATATCAATCTCCTTTCTATTAAAATATCCTAAAGCAGTTTAAATCTTGGTTAAGTGATAGAAAAACATTATATCCAGTTGAGTCATTAATTAATTAACTACTTCATAAGAGGCTGAGCTAGGTCCTATAGAGGAATCAAAAGTAGATTTAGTTCCACGTTCTATGCAAAATAAAAAGTTTTCCTTTTACTTTTCAATATAGACAGACTTGTAGATAAGTTTAGAATTAAATCATTTTGCTCTTAAAATACAAATTTGACTCTTCTAAGGGAGCCATTGAAGCTTCTTTGTAAAATATGTGATACTCCTTCTTGTCAGTTAAAGGAATACTTTTGTGTAGTAGTTTCTCCTTAAGATGTAAAGTGTCACTGGAAGCAATTAATTTTGAATTGCTTGTGAGAGAATAGTTTAATTGCTATATATGATAAATAGAATATAAAGTTTATGGTTTATTGCTGTTTATCCTTTTTTGATGGGGACTATTACTATCTTGGAAGAACCTATTTATTGCATTACTTATAAATAGTATTAAAGTTTGTGTTTAAAAGAATGTACTCTATAAATTATTTTTCTGGGCCGGGCGCGGTGGCTCACGCCTGTAATCCTAGCCCTCTGGGAGGCCGAGGCGGGTGGATCGCTGGAGGTCAGGAGTTCGAGACCAGCCTGAGCGAGACCCCGTCTCTACTAAAAATAGAAATAAAAAAAAATTATCTGGACAACTAAAAATATATATAGGAAAAATTAGCCGGGCATGGTGGCGCATGCCTGTAGTCCCAGCTACTTGGGAGGCTGAGGCAGTAGGATCGCTTGAGCCCAGGAGTCTGAGGTTGCTGTGAGCTAGGCTGATGCCACGGCACTCACTCTAGCCAGGGCAACAAAGTGAGACTCTGTCTCAAAAAAATAAAAAAATAAAAATAAAAAAATAAATTATTTTTCTGTATAATTTTCTCTTTAGAAAAGCTGTAACACTTTATGCTGATGGCTCTCAAAACTTACTGAAATAATCCTATATCCCTTCAAAAAAACATACCAAACAAACAAACAAACAAAAAAAACCTGCCAACCCCAAAGTGGCCCCTTACTTCCTACAAATAAATGGACAACCCTAACCATATATGGGGTGTGCTGGTAGGGCACCAGTCCCCACACTGCTGCTGTTATAATGCTTTTTCTGCAGTTGCTGCCTTTGTGCTTCCTGGCAGCAGTTTTGTGGTTTGACTTGGAGGTGTCATAACCAAGACCATCTTTCATGTGCTTCAGCTACAAGCTGTGACTGAGCATTTTCTAGTATAGCCAGGTAGAAACACTGGATGGAATAGAGGAAATTTTTTTTCATCATCCATTTGTTACTACATTTTACAAATACGTTCACATAAGAAAAGTACTGGTACTTAAAAAAAGAATCTTGTTGGATGATTTTTTGAAGGTAATTGTTTAGAAACCTTTTATTAGGGGAAGGTAAAACAATATTTTGTTACTACTATAACATGTTATTTCTTGACACTTTATGAAGTTGCTATTTTCATTGCCTCTGGGCCTGCAAAAAAATTGCCATCTTTTACTCCACCTTTATTTTGAAAGTTTATTAGATTCCACAATCATGTTGAAAAGATAGGTATTTGTATTTTGGTATACCCCTTTGAAAGGCTGAAGACCTCTAACAGTCATTTTGGGTTTATTTTGAGGTGAAGTTGGATATATAGTAGTAGCCATGATCTAATCACAGTGTTTTGTTAAGGAGAGATGCTTTTACAAATAATATTTAATTCTCACAATGTCCTTTTTCTCTTACTCAAGGTTACCAAGATAATAAATGGCAAAGCTGGGATTCTAATGCAGGTCTGTTTGATTCCAAAGCCCAAACTTAACACTCTGCTAGGTATCTTCTTTTAAGTCTGAATGAGAAAGTATTCTTAAATCTTTCAGTTATTATGTTGGTGATTGGTAATTGGAGATTACCCTGTAAATTAGCAGAAAATTAAAAGAAAAACATATACGTATAATTTTTTCTTCATCTATTTTTGTTTTAGCTAGCCAACACTTTAAAGACCTTTCTATGGTAATTGAAATGCAGTAGTACTATATCTAAATTAATCTCAGAACCCAGAATTGTCCTAAATTTTAGGTACTGCCAAGATTGTTTTTGACTGACCATTATGTGCAGAATACAACAGCAGCAACAAAAACACTCATTTTTTTTAGGACGTAGAGTTTAGTCTTTAAACATTTAGGTTTTTCTTTATCCTAATAAAAGTTTAAATTACTGCTTTAGGCATTTCTATATATTCATTTGCAATAAAATTTTAAAAATACATACATGCACATATTTGACTCTTTAGGGATAAATTATAGGCAAGTTCGTACCTGGGATATTATAAAAAAGAAGTCTTTTAAGTACCCTTAAGGTAGGGACTTTGATTCATTTTTCTTTAAATCCCATTTGGTACTGTGTGTTATTTAGCAGGTACATAATAAATGTGTATTGATTTAAAAAAAATTGAATACAATGTAAACTGTTTTGAAGAGCAGAGTTCACAGAAAACAAAATGAGAACAATTTTAGTAAATATAACAGTACTAACAAACATTAAAAATGTTCTAATAGAACTTTTATAATACTTATGATATAAAGGTAGCCATTATTATAGTCCAAATTTTTCAGGATCATATATTTATTTTTGAAATGGAATATATTACTGGTTACTAATAGAAGTAGAATTTTGCTGAGTTTATGTAATTGACTTTAAAAATGAATTTCTTTAAACAAATCCTTGCTATTTTAATCACAATGTTTTTTCTAAATAACATTTCACTATAGATCCTTCTGTGTCAGTATTTTCTGACCTTATTAGTATTTTGGTTGTTTATCTTTTCATTGTTGTGCTGGCTAACCATAAAAAGACAAACTTGAGTTCACGTTATTGCCCTAAGTGTGTGTGCTGGACTCAAATACTCTTTCATGGGTGGAGACATTCCACGTTGTCATGTGTTATATAGGCATTTCTGAAATAACATTCAGTAGAAACCATGGAAAGAAGTGAAAGCATTCCTCAGCTGTCACGTTTTTAGTGATCTATTTACATGTGTTATGTGTGTTGAGTGAGATATTCTGCAGGGAGAGCCACACTTAATAAAAAGCTTTACTTTAACTTGATTATTAAGTCATATTTGAGCTGAAATTACCTTTTTTCTTGGTTTAACATGCTCTAACAATAAAATCATAAGGTTATAGAAAATTTATGCCATTTTCTTAAAACTACATAGTGCAAGGGAGATTATATTTTGTGTGATGTTAATTGACACCCTCTTAAAGGTTAGTAATTATGTGGGAAAATGTCCTTTTTTTTTTTTTTTTTTTGAGACAGTCTCGCTCTCACTGCAGCCCCAAACTCCTGGGGGCTCAAGCCATCCTCCTGCCTTAGCCTCCTCAGTAGCTGGGACTTCGGGCAAGTAGCTGGGACTACAGGCATGGGCCATCATGCCCGGCTAATTTTTTACTATTTTTGTTAGAGACAGGTCTCACTCTTAGCACTCTTTCTCAGGCTGGTCTCGAACTCCTGAGCTCAAGCAGTCCACCTGCCTCGGCCAAACACAGTACTAGGATTATAGGTGTGAGCCACCATGCCCGGCCAGGAAAGTGTATTTGCGTGGACAGACTTAAAACGTAACACATACATACCCCAATTACCTTTACTTTAGTAGTAAATGTACTAAAGTTATATATTATATTAGCCTTTAGAATTATTTTAGGTGATTATAAACTTATTTCAATATTTATGCTCTTGCTTGGAATATTTCTAGGGCTCTTCTATTGGAGCTTCAGTTCTAGAACATTCTTTTAAATATTCTCAATGTTGAGATTTATTTCTCCTTTCAGGAGAGCTTTTTAATGTTGAAAATGTCATTTGGAGATGTGTCTGGTGAACAAGGTAGATCAAGGTAGTAATCATGATTAATAAATACTGTCAGTGATTAAATGATATTTTCTAAACTTATTCTTCATTTGAACATGATTATAAAGAGGCCATCTTGGATTTTAGTTAACTCTGTTTACATTGCCTGGACTTGAGTATGCTTCAGCATTTCTTTATGATTAACCTAATGTACTCTGTTCGTGTTCTAGATTTTGCATGGAACAAGTCAATGTTATAGCTTGTGAACCTGGTCTTTTTTTGTGTTTTCCACGGAAGATTTTGATGCTGTTTTTTCTAGATCATGATACTGTGTTTCATTAAGAGCTATTGTTTTTCTCAAAGATATGTTAATTTGTATAGTTTTTTTTAAAGATTTGAACAGATGGCATGTTCAGCAATTTCTATATCCTCTTCTAGTACATGCAACAGTTTACATAAAAACTTTGCATCATATTCAAGTTTTTGCCTTTTAAAATGTCTGTTGCTGTTTAATTCTTTCACTCATCATTTTTTAAGTAAAATGTCTTTATATTTCTGATCTTCTCAATATTTTTATCTTATATACATACATGAAAATGCCGTATGTAATTATTAAGTCTTCATTGTCTTGTAACTGGCTTTTATATGATTTTCTCCTTTTTATTTTTAAACATGGTTTACTCTTAGGTTTGTGTATTGTTGTATGTGCGTTGTATCCCAAATAAAAATCATCTTAAATTTTAAGAATAATGATTTAAATAATTGAAACACTGTAGAAAAATACAAAAGAAATTAAATGCTATCCAAATTTGCAGGACGGGAGGTAACCTCATTTAAAACTTGGTTTAACTCCCGTTTATACATCTCTACAAGTATGTAATTTTCTGTAAATGGGATCATACTTAATTTTCTGATTTATAAACTTTTTTAAAAATTACACATTTTTAGAAATGTTTCTGTGTTAATACAGATTTTCCCTTTTAATGGTTACGTAGTATTCCACTGTGTGGGGTGTGTGTGTGTGTGTGTGTGTGTGTGTGTGTGTGTGTGTGTGTGTGAATGCATATATATATATATATCCCCAAATTTATTTTCCTAGTCTTTTGGTGATGAACATTTAGTATATTTTCTACTCTCTCATAATGTGGTGAATATTATACTATGTACATCTTTACTCACTCATCACATTGTGTTCTTAGGATTGTTTCTTAGATGTCTCACCTGAAATTTATGTTTTCCTCAAAATAACATGCTGCTGTTTTTTTTTTTAATTAACATGCTGTTTTAGTGCTTGTTTATACAAAGGACAGTTTCAGTACAGTTTCTAGTGTATTGAATTTGGAAAATTAACCTTGACAGCACTCCTGCTGACACACGTCTGTTACATTAATGTGATGATGTTATCCCCTATAAGACACTCATAGGAAAATTGTTTTATTGCTTTATTACTCTGTGTGTGTGTGTGTGTGTCTGTGTGTGTGTGTGTGTGTGTGTGTGTGTGTGAATAAAATTTGTTGTATTTCCCTAGAGAAGCAGTTGGGTAATAGAAAAGATAAAAAAGTATTCTTCCTTTTTTCTTTACGTAAGATTTAGTTCTAATGTTCAAAAGTTTTGAAGTATGTAAGATATTAAAAATATTAAACAATATTTGTATTCTTCATTTATGTGATGTTAGTCATTTAAATTAGGGATTAACTCATTCATGCAAACATACAGATCATTATTTACCATATACCCAGCACAGTATTAATCTGTAAAAACAATGGTCCCTGCCTTCATGTGTGTACAATCTAGTTGAGGTGGCAGCTTGAGCAAATGATTACAATTTTAGTAAGTGCTAGAGTAGAGAAACGGGAGAGAGGAAGGTTTTTCCTAGGAGGACTTAACCCAGTATGTCAGGAAAGGCATCCGTGAGAAAGCTAGGTAAGTTATAGGTAACTTATCAACCGATGTCTTGAGCCTTTTATGACCCTGTTCCTCCTGGTTTGTCTTCTGAATGCCCTTGTTGAATTTTCCTTTCTGATCTGTTTCTTTCTTTATTAAAGATGAATGTTTCTAAGGTTCTTATGTGTCTTTTTTTTTCCTATACTATTCATTCCTATAGTTATAACTGTTTTCCTTTTATAAGATCTGCATCTTATTTTTGATATCATCAATCTTCCATATACTAAACTAATATCTCAGGGCCAGTTTCTGTTTTTACCTTCATGTCTTACATACAATTCATCTTTTCCACCACACATTTACCTGAAAAAGAAATCTATACTAGC
The DNA here is from genome assembly GCF_020740605.2 of Lemur catta. Taxonomy (NCBI): domain Eukaryota; kingdom Metazoa; phylum Chordata; class Mammalia; order Primates; family Lemuridae; genus Lemur; species Lemur catta. The sequence continues at coordinate 35,284,398 of NC_059133.1, forward strand.
TTTTATATATATATTTTAACAAATATTAAAGGCCTGCTCTGTGCCAGACACTAGTAAGTGCTAGGGGAATACACTTTTGAGCAAAACATGTACCAACAGTACCCTCATGGCGCTGACAGTAAAATGAAATTACTTAGCTATCAGAGAAATGCAAATCAAAACCACAGTGAGTACCTAGTTCACACCCACTAGATGGCTATAATAAAAAAAAAAAGGTAATAGCAAGTAGTAACTAGGATATTGTATTAGTCCATTTTGTGTTGCTTATAATAATACCTGAAACTGGATGATTTACAAAGAAAAGGAATTTATTTCTTACAGTCATGGAGGCTAAGAAGTTCAAGGTTGAAGGGCTATATCTGGTGAGAGACTTCTTGCTGGTGGAGACTATGCAAGATCCCAAGGCAGCACTGGTATCACATGGTTAGGGGGCTGAGTGTGCCAGCATGCTCAGATCTCTCTTCCCCTTATAAAGCCACCAGTGCCACTCCCATGATAACCCATTAATCCATTAACCCTTTAATTTGTTAATCCATAAATCAATTAATCCATTCTGACCTCATGGTCTAATCACTTCCCAAAGGCCCCACCTCTCAAAACTGCCACATTGGGGATCAAGTTTCAACATGAGTTTTGGAGGAGACATTCAAACCATAGCAGATATGGAGAAATTGGAACCCTTACTGCTGGTGGTATTGTAAGATGGTGCAGCCATTTTCAAAATAGTGTGGCATTTCCTCAAAAGGTTAAGCATAGAGTTACCACATGACCCAGCAATTCTCCTAGCTGTATACCCAAGAGAATTGAAAACATAGCTACACAAAAACTTGTATATTAATGTTCACAGAAGCATTATTCACAGTAGCCACAAAATGGAAACAACACAAATCTCTCACCAGCTGTTGAATAGATAAAGTGGTAAATTTTGTCACTGGAATCAGTCGAATATTATTCAGCAATAAAAAAGGAATGAAGTACTGATAATTGGTACAGAGATGAATCTTAAAAACATGTTAAGTGAAAGAAGCCAATCACAAAAAATCATGTTATGTGATTCCATTTATATGAAATGTCCAGAGTAGGCAAATCTATGAAGACAGAAGGCAGGTAAATTGTTGCAGAGGCTGGAGGTGTTGAGAGGAATTGATGAGTACCTGCTAATGGGTATGCCTTTTTTTAGGGTGGCAAAAATATTCTAAAATTGTGCTGATGTTTGTACAACTCTGAATATACTAAGACCCATTTATTTGGACACTTTAAATGGGTTATTGTATGGTAATGAACTATATCAAACTTATTTTTTAAAAAAATGAAATTATATATTTAGCAGTGTTCACTGCTAAAAATTGAGGCACTGGCAGAGGCAGAGTAATTATCTTTTATCAGTCTCCCGGCTGTAGCCAAGGCTTGGTATTAGTCACTGTAGTTATGATGGTGAACAAGACAGCCAGATATTATCCCGCCCTAACACAGCTTGCAGTCTGCTGGAGTGTATAGGTAAACATATAGGCAGTTATGTATTTACATCAGCTATGTATAATAATATGTAATGGTAGTAATACAGAGGCTATGGAAGCTTCTAGCTCACCTAGATTTGGTTGGGGGAGGGAAAAGGCTTTCTGGATAAAGTTGATGTTTGAGCTGCTGAGTGATGAGCAGAAGTCAGCCAAGGTTGTGAGGGAGGGAAGGGTATGGGAAGCTGTTTCAGAGAGAGGGAATGGCATGTGCAGAGATCTGGGGGTCAACAGAAGTGTTAAAGGATTTTAATCGGGTTAAATGAGACAATCACATTTTCTCTTTAAGAAAAATCACTGGCTACAGTGTGGACAACGTGCTGAAGAGGACAAGGCTGGAGGTAGGCAGACAGTTTAGGAAGTTGAATAGTCTGAGAGAGACGACTGTGATATGAACTAGCTTAGTGGCAGACTGGAAAATAGTAGATGGACTTAAAATATCTGTACACATACACCCGTGACGTTTGTTTATATGTGTTTAAGAAATAGGTAGGATTGGCCTGAGCGAGTAGGAATAAAAGATGTACGTGCACTTGGCTTTTGGTTTGGACAACTAGGTGAATGGAGGTGCTTTTCACAGCATGCAGTAAATATATATTGTATGCTTACTATATAGGTCAGCAGCAGAATATTGATACTGCAGAATGATGTTGAGGGAGATAAGTAAAGAAAATCTTAAAGATAAGTAAAGAAATCTTAAATCAAATGTGAAATGTATGCTAAAGGATATATAGGATGTTGTGCCAGCATGGAAGAAGGGGTGGCCTAACTATAAATAATATATTGAAATCGTGCTTGGAGTTCGTGTTTTGTCTTAGACTTAGTCTGTTTTCTTAGGTATCTCTGGTTCCCTGGAAATGTGAAGACCAAGTAGAAAACAATTTATGAAGCTATAGGAAAACCACAGGATAAGGATTCATGGTTAGATTTTTTTAGGGTTTCAGTGAACAAGCTAAAAATACGTACAAAATTTGTTTAGTTTTCTGTATTTTTCAGTTCAGGAGAATGAGTTAAGAACTTGTAAGTAAAGCCAGATTTACTTTTATGCTATTGCTGTATATGGGGAGTGGATAGGGGTATGTGTTTTCAGGAGCATGGAGAGGAGTGGAGTACAGAATTGTTGGAGAGGAGTGGTAGTAGTAACAATCTACAAGTCTTTTATTGCTTGAAATAATGCACTATGAAAATAAGGTCATAGGTTAAAATGGGAGGTGAGTACATTTTCTCAGAGCATGTTGGACTTTTCTAAGAATTACACAGTTAAAGAATTCCTGTAACACTCTCTAATCTCTTTGTTTCTAAATTTACTAAGTGGTGTTTTCAGGGAAAATAAGGGACATATATTATAACTGAAAAACTTATACCTTGATATACTTTTCTTATGCCTAATATATTTTAATATTTTTCCTTAAGATATTACTAGACTTGCTTTGAGTATATTTGATTGTGAGGGGTTTTTTTTGCATATTTTAATGTTTTTTAAATTTGCACAGTTATTGAGAAAACTAGCGGTTGTATAAAAAGATTGTGTGTGTTTTGTTTTTTGTTTCTTGTTGTTTTTTTTTTGAGACAGAGTCTCCCTGCGTTGCCCAGGCTAGAGTGAGTGCCATGGCATCAGCCTAGCTCACAGCAACCTCAAACTCCTGGGCTTAAGCGATCCCTACTGCCTCAGCCTCCTGAGTAGCTGGGACTACAAGCATGCACCACCATGCCCGGCTAATTTTTTCTATATATATTTTTTAGTTGGCCAGATAATTTCTTTCTATTTTTAGTAGAGATGAGGGTCTCGCTCTTGCTCAGGCTGGTCTCGAACTCCTGACCTCGATCAATCCACCCACCTCGGCCTCCCAGGGTGCTAGGATTACAGGCGTGAGCCACCTTGTGTGTGTGTGTGTGTGTGTGTGTGTGTGTGTGTGTGTGTGTGTGTTATTTTGACCTTGAGCAAGCATCATTAGACTTGTTTCAGCTTAAATGAAATAGAAAATGGTTATTATGTACCATTTCCTGAGTTAAACTCTAATTCTAAATAACTGCATCTTTTTCCTTTTTCAACTCACCCTTGACACATAGAGCCAATCTTATGTGTGGGAATATGTTTATGTGTGAAATGAACTGATAGTATATAAATTGTTCTCTCTCCAAAAACAAATAAAAAAGTTAATTGCAAGACAGTATGTATGGTATGAGCCCATCGGGGGCAGGGGTGTTCTTTGCATAGGAAGAAAATCTGGTAAACTATTAATACCTCAATTGTTAACAGTGGTTATCTCTGGAAGGAAAATAGAGATTTTGAATTATTTCATCTTTGAATCTTTTACAACAAGCAGGAAAAAAAAAAAGAAGAACCTGAACTGGAGAAAAACTCCTAAATGGCTACTTCCTGTAATGTTTTAAGGATTAAATACAGAAACACTGACATAATTGATTTGGTTTGCTAGTCTTTTTGGCTACTCAAGGAAGTTGTGTGTGGGGTTAAGTATTTCTTTATTATGCTTGCCTTTTCTCTGAACATTTTATTTCATAAGGAATGACTACTTGAGAAAGTAATGGACACCTTGGGAGTTTTTAAGACAAATAATTAAAGGAATTCGAGGTAGAGTTTAGATGTATGTTTTAGCTTTTGGCAAGTGGACTACAGAAAGTTCAGTGAAAAGATAAGTATGATTACCAAAAAAGCAAATAGTTTTTTGTAGGATAAAGGGATTTGAAAGGTAAAATTTGGATTTCAGAATTTTCTGTAATTCTAGTAGGAGATAAGTAGAGGAAAGATCTAGAAAAGCAATTTTTATACTATGAGCTCTTTTGTCTTGTTCTGCATGAATATAAAAAACATTTGACGATGAATATCCATTTTAAGAATGAACTGAAAAACAGCCACAAATCTCCAAGAATAGAATCAGGAATGTTGAAACCCAGAGTTGTATATGAATTTTGTGAGAATATTTTTGAAGACAATATGTAAAGGACTTTTTAAAGTCATAACCAGAGCAAGAATAGGAAGAAGGAAGGTACCTGATGGAATGGCGTTTAATGTACCTACACATTTGTTTACATGTACATTCTTTTAAAATGGTCTTCTAGTCTAGACTGGCAAAAATCTGATATTCATTATTAAACAGATAGTTTTGAAAGAGATTGTGTTGATCACTAGATGCCAGCTTGAGTTTTCTGAAAACAAGTTATATTGACCTATCTTCCTTTTTTGTCAAGGTTTGTAAATTTAAATAAGGGAAATACTGCAAACTGAGTATAGTTTGATTTTTTAGTAAAGCTCTTGGAAAGACTCTTGTTATATTTTTGTAATTAATATGACAAAATCTGGCATGAATATTATCAGGATTAAGCAGGACTAACAGCTAGATGAACCACTATATATATTTTAATACACACGCGTGCCTACTCAGCCTGCTGATTGATCACTCAGTATCAACCCAGATGGAAGACTAAATTAGTGGTCCTTGTCCTAGTTAACATTTTAGTATATAAAGCTGTGGAAACTGGAGAGAACTTCAAAAGCATAAAATAGTGGGTTTTAAATAATAAGATGAAAAGATAATGGATATTAATGTAAAATTCTGCATTAAAAATTAACGAATATAGGTTGATAGAGATCATCTTTGACAGAGAAGAAATAAGTCACTGAAAGACAAGCTCAGTGTCTGACAACAGTATAATAATAACTTTGAATGCATTAATTCAATATAAAGTTTGATTAGTGTTTAGCCTAGATTATTAAAAAATCTATTCCTCTACATTGTGAAATCGCATCTGCAGAGTGTGTATTGCTCTGTAATAGATTTGTCTACTGTTTGAATAGATCTTATCTATGACGTGCCACGGGAATGGCTTTGTATAACAGTTCTGTAGAGAAAAACAAATCTGTATCCCAAATCCTTTTTCTGGAATTGTTAACAAACCTATACATAAATACACACACATTCTTTCTCACACACACAAGCACACATACTAGCAGCTCTTCAAATGCCTTAAGTCTTCCAGAACCATCAGCTCAACTGTTTTCTTATGAGACCGTTTTTCAATGGTATCCTAATTGTTATATTATACTATAGTTTTGCAAAATCTTACTGTTAGGAGAAACTGGGTAAAGAGATAACCCTGTAATAACAGCTACATATGAATCTACAATTACCTTAATAAAATAATATTTGTATTTTTTCTGTGTTATTTTAATGTTTAATGTTTAAAAAATTGAAGAACCCAAAGAACTTTTTGTTTATATTGGCTGTTTATCAGTATTTTATTGGAAAATAAAGCTGAATAAAACATTTAAATATTTATTTTAAAATAATAACCTATTACATTCCAGTGTAAATATTGTGTTTATGAAAAGCATATTTTGCAAAACAAAAAATTTCAGGAAAAGAGTGGCATTGTTTTACATTTTTGCATATTTCTTTAATGTCTTGCTTAAGACAGCTGGAATCTCATATCTATTTCTGCATCTAGCCTATTGTAATGTCACATATGTAGCTCCTGGAAAACTCCACTATACACTTGTAAGAGAATGAGAGTATTAACCTTGCAGACTTCCTATAAAGGTCTAAGAGAACCACTGAGCTAAATAAAGAGATATATTATGTCCATGGCTTGGAAGACTAGTATTGTTTTCCCCAGACCAATCACAAGATTCAACATAAGTCCAACCAAACTCTCAGTTAAGTGTTTATTTTTTGTTTGTGTATGTTTGTGTGGAAAATGAAAAATTGATATATAAATGAAAGAGGCCAGGCATAGCCCAGTCAGTCTTAAGAATAAGATGAGAAGACTGACTGACTTTGATGGACATTAAGACTTCTCATTAAACCATAGTAATTAAGACAGTGTCATTTTAGTGCAAGATTAGACAACAAACTAATGGATCGGATTAGAGTCTGGGAAAAGAGCCAGACAGACATGGACACTTGATTTATGATAAAGGTGACATTTCAGAAAAGTGGGGAAAAGATAATCTTGTCAATAAATGGACCTATCCATGTAGGGAAAAAAGGTAATCTTGACATCCGCCATACCTTACAGTATACACAAAAATAAATTCCAAATGGACTGTAGATCTAAATGGTGAAACACAAAATAATAGATATTCTAGAAGGTGACATATGAGAATATCTTTATAATCTTGGGGTAGGGAAAAAATTTTTTAAACAAGAAAAAAAATCATTAACCATAAGGAAAAGATGTTTGTGTATGTATTAAACTACAAATCAACTAAAAAAATACACAAGTACATCACAAAAGAAAATATTTAAATGGCAATAAATGTACAAAAAACCATTCAGTCTCATTCCTCAGGGAAATGCAAATTAATACCAAAAATAAGATGATGTTACACATCCATTGTTATGGCTAAAATTGACTGATAATGCCAAATACTGGAAAGGATGTGGAGAAACTAGAATTTTCATATACTCTGGTATAAAGAATATGTGAGATTTCAAATGTATTCAAATATATTAAAATTTGTTTATCTCTTGCTGAGTTATACATATATAATAGCAATGGGAACATTTACTCTGTGGATTAATACACATTTTAAAGCTAAAATTTCACAAGAGACTGCTAAGGGTTTTTTGTTAAACTGATTCATTATAAAAATGTTAAAATTTATAGATGGTAGATGTTCTCTTACACTGATTAGTTGGTGATTGTACTATCATTATTTAGAAATGTTTATTGAGTGCCTTGTATGTGCCAGGCGTGGTGCTGGGAGCTAGGGAATACAGAGATTTGCAAAACAAGACCCTGCTCTCATTAACTAAATATATCAATACAAGTGGTATTAAGTCTTTTGAAGGAAAAGTATAAAATGTTGTAAGGGAACAAAAAGTTTTGAGAGTTTGGATGGAGTTTCTGTGGAAGTGATAATTGAGGTGAGAACTGAAGGATAAATAGATGTAGCTTAGTAAAGGTAGTAGAGGGTGGAGAGGTAGATTCTTGGTGGAAGGTGGAGAAATTGGTTCTGACCAGAGCAAAGGATACTATGTAAAAGGCTTTCAGAGAAAGGAGGGAAGAAGCAAGGCTCATTGGAAGAACTAGATGAAGGCTAGTGTGGGTGAAGGGAAAAATGGTGGAACAAAAGCTACTGAGAGGTAGGTTGAGGTAAGATCTAGTAGGATCCAGGAGACCTTGTTAAGCCCATTTTCATACTAAGAGCTCTAGAAATGCATTGGAGTGTTTTAATTGTTTTAATGTAATCAGATTTATATTTTTAAGACAACTGCTATGTGCAGAACAGGTTAGGATGGGGGAAGGGGGGGAAAGGGGGTCTGACTGAAGGCCAGTTCCAGAGGCTATTACAACAGTTCAGACAAGAAATCTTCTTCTCATATGGCTTTTCGATTGAAAATTGGTGTTTTACAAGATGTTAAAAGGCTTGCTAAGGGCCTGGGCAGTGGCTCACTCCTGTAATCCTTGGGAGACTGAGGTGGAAGGATCACTTGAGCCCGGGAGTTCGAGCCCAACCTTGCAAATAGCTAGATGCCGTCTCTGCAAAAAAAAATTTTTTTTTAATTAGCTGGATATGGTGGTGCGTGCCTGTAGTCCCAGCTACTCAGGAGGCTGAGGCAGGAGGATTGCTTGAGCCCAGGAATCGGAGGCTGCAGTGAGTTATGACGCCGCCACTGCACTTTAGCCAGGGCAACAGAGCAAGACCCTGTCTCAAAAAAAAGGCATGCTAAGGAGAAAAATTCTATGATCAGTATGTGCGAGAGATGATTCATTAAACAAGGATAAACAGATTTGGTAGAATTTTGTAGTTTTTTAATGCTCTGAAGTGGAGTGAGGCTTGCGGAAGGAGCTGAACCCAAATGATGGAAATGGAATCTCAGTGTGTTGGGCCTAGAGGAGGTTTGGTTTTAGCAAATGGAAAAATAATATGTGAAAAAAGATTGGGAGGATGGATCGTAGCAAGCCTGGAAGTATAGACTTAATTCATAAATTGGTGAATTTGTAACAGTAGATTAAATGAACTAAGGTCTACTGGAGGAGGATCAATTAGGTAGTAGCAGAAAATAGGTTAAGACATAGCTGCTGGCAAGCCATTCTTGTTATTTCACCTTAGAGATGAGAATATTCCTTGGAGGCTCTCTTTAATTTTATTTGATGCTGTAAGTTTTCTGTTTACTCAAAAAGTGGGTTTTTTTGGATCAATATGTTATAATATTAATCTTTAGAATTCTGTGCTTAAGTTACAAAATGATTTGTATTAGAAAGTAAGACATTAGGAATTATTTTTTTTCTACTTTCCCTTTTCTAATCAGTAATATTAATTTTTTTAGCCACTAGCTACATTCTGTATTTTAATAGTTAACATATACTTAATGCTAATCTAATAAATTTTTAATAATTTGAACAGTTAATATTTATCTTTGTACTATAACTAGCCTTTAAAATTGGAGATGTTCGTGTGTGTATGTGTACACATATACATGCATGATCTAATACATTAACTTTTTTCAGCATGAAATTGATAGTGAACTAGATTTAAAGCATTTTAATTTTATATAACTCGTATAAGATCAGAAGAGGGTTTTTTTGAAGAACAGAGTAATTCATGAGATTATATTTTGAACTATACTTTTTAAGGTTCATTTTAATTAGATATCATAGTTATCCCATCCCATTATATTTAAGCTGGGTCTTTTAAACTAACTCACATAGGCCGTTTTCTCACCCAGTAATTTCCTTTCTTCTTTATCCCTATCCAGATGATAAATATGATTTGTTGTCAGTTTATAAAATCATTCCTCCCCTTTTTATTGTAAAAACAATATGACATTAAAGGAAAGCCACTCTTGAGATACAGAACTTTACCTTTAAACTGTAACAAGTTTTAATAACAAGTGTGGGAGTTAATATCTCTGAGTCTTCAGAGGGACCTGTTTGGTTGGAATAATAAATGGTAAAAACACTTACATAGTGTTTAAGGGTATAATAGACTCTGTCTTAGTTACATTATCACATTAATCATATGGGATAAGTATTATTCATATTATTCCATTATATCAGTGAAGAAAATGAACTGCAGTTGTGCCTTTAAGGTCACAACAAAGCTTATAAATTGTGGAACTGGGAGTTGAACCTGAGCATTTTGACTGGACACTATTCTCTTAAACACTATATTGCCTTTGGACTACTTGAATCACCGGTTTTTTGTTTGTTTGTTTGTTTGTTTGTTTGTTTGTTTTTGTATTTCAGCATATTACGAGGGTACAAATGTTTAGGTTACGTATATTGCCTTTGCCCTGCCCGAGTCAGAGTTTCAAGCATGTCCACACCTCAGATGGTACGCACTGCACTCATTAGGTGTGAATATACCCATACCTTCCTCCCCCTTCCCACCTGCCCGACACCTGAGCGAATCACCAGATTTTATTCCTCTGATGTCCTTAGGAATCTCTGCTTAATTGCAGGATGATCGATAGGCCAAAAACAAATCTGGTAGGCAAGTTATCTCCTAAAGGTACATCAATGGGGTGTTGCAAGAAACTTCCCTGAGTGAAGCCAGGGAACATTGAGGTTTTGCTTTTGCTAGCTAACACATTCTACTATCCCAGGGCTTACTGTTTATGATCATGGGTGGCATTGAACAAGAAATTGATCCTGTTGGTGTATGGTTAATATTTTTATTATCAGCCTTTGATTCTGCATACCTTTACCTGAAATGTTAACTGAACATATAATGACTGAAGTATAACATGGAACTAACAAGTCAAAGGTCTTATGTTAGTATTTCATGTTTCCATTAAGTTATTTAAAATGTTCCTTTTATTGGAAGACATTGTGTAAAAGCTTGTTAAATGCTTCTGTTTCATTTTCAGTTTAAGTATCTGGGATCATATACCTGCTTTTCTGCTAGCTTCTGTTCTCACGTTAAGTCATTTTTTCCATTACTAAAAGCTTGTTTGTTTTTACTGGATAATCTGATTCCAAGTTTAGAACTTTTACGTTTTACAGGACTGTGGATGACAGGGAGATAAAAAATGAAAAGACTGTACAAGAAAAGCAATTCCTAGTTTCAGCAAAAAATTCAAAGATATTTGGGTCTTCTATTAACTGCTTTCTTCCTATTTTGGAATAAAAGTAAAGCGAGAGCCTAGTTTAGGTATGGTAGTTATAAGAGATGCATACTGTGCTACAAACAGTATGTTCTTTGAAGATCTGAAATACTAAAAATAATTAAATACAATGCTTTGGATCATCACCCTATTTTAAATAGAAGTGATTTTTCAGGAAAATTCTACTCTTTAATTACTTTGCAAGGAACTGTAAACTTTAACATTTAAAGAAAGCTTTATATAGGAAAAATCAATTATGAATTAGTGCCCTAACTAGACATTTCGAATCCCGTAGGATCCATTTTTATGAAGAAACCTTCTATTCTTCAGAAATTTACTGTAGCAAGCAATCTGATTGCTCCTTAGGCTAGTAATGGATTTCATTCCATTAAAAATATTAAGAACCTCATTATCAGGGAAATGAAAGTTAAAACCACAATGAGATATCACCTTTCCCCAGTTAGAATGGCTTTTATTAAAAAGTCCAAAAACAAGAGATGCTGCGTGGACGCAGAGAGAAAGGAACACTTACACACTGTTGATGGGACTGCAAATTAGTACAACCTCTGTGGAAGACAGTATGGATATTTCTCAAAGAACTAAAAGTTAGACCTACTATTCGATTCAGCATTCCCACTACTGGATATTTATCCAAAAAATGAATTTTAGTTCAGGCTCTCAATTGTGTGTTATTAAGCTCTGATGGTGCTCACTTTAGATTTAGTGGGATTTTCAATTTTATTTTGTTAAAATGTCTACACAATTTTGCAGAATAGCCTTTAAAGAATGTTTGAAGGCTTTTAGGTATACTAAGCAGGAAAATAATAGCTATAGTAAAACATGAGTAGGATTAGTGAATAAAGATTATTTTAGTAACATGGCAGCTGGAAGAAAGATTAGCCAAGATGTGTGAGTTCAATTACTGCATATAAGGTGTTAAAGTAGATTTTCAGACATGAATTTCATTATTTTAGGTTTTGGAAATGTTTTTGTATTTATATTTAAACTTCCTTTTGTGTGGTCTTGGTATACCTCCAAGTGAAAATGCTTCAGTACGTTTTGAAGAATTAAACAACAGTTCTTTTCTCACCTTGCTTTCTACTTCTGTACTGCACAGACTTGTTGAATAGATTACCTTTTGGCCTTCGTAAGCACCAGTTACCTAGAGCTGTTGCCTTTCAGAGTTGAATATGGAGCAAGTGAAAGCTGCAGATATTTTCAAGTTTATTAAGCAACTATTGTAGGGGGATATAGGTGTCCAAGGAATAGAGAGCTATAGTAAAATACAAAGGGAAGGACTTCTACCATTGGAATGAACTACTTCATCTGAGTCGTTTCCTCTTCAGAGCTTGTTAAGTGACGACAATAGTACTCTGCACTAGGGTCCTCAGGAGGATGAAATGAGATGGTATATGTGAAAGTACCTAGCACAGCCTTTCCCACCAAAGGGAGCTAATATTTGAGTAACTACTGTGTTCCAGACTGTTTGTTAGGTGTGGGGGCACCTATTGAAAATATCTAGCTTTGAGTTTCTGGTCGATTTGGGGATATAGGATGAATGATGAATGGATCTGAAATGACTTCTGTCATTTAGAACATTTTCTCTGTTTAACACATTGACTGCACACTAGGAAAAATTTTTTTCCTTGGGGCCACTGTGTTTTATTACAAAAATAGAATAAAAACTTCAAAAAAATGATGCTAATTTATTGTTTTCTGTGTGTAAGTTATATGCAACTTGAAAAATAGTTCTCACGGCTCCCAAGGTGAAGAGATGTGTGAGTTACATATGCTTTACCAGGCCCTGGACTCAAAACTAGTGTGAGTTAAATACAACTCACATGGCAGTTAATGTGTTAATTAAGCTCTACGTATAGATGCCATCATTTTATTCTTGTCCATCAGAATTGAGGGAAAAAGGGGAAACCTTTTACATAAAAGTAATTACTTTCTTTTTTGTAGATGATGTGAATAGGCAGATTTTTAGGGATGTGCAGGGGGAGAGGCAGAGTTATTGAGTAGAGAGGGAAAGATGGGTCAGCTAGATAGTAATAGTGCTTAATGTGAAAAGCTGTGAATCCATGACTGTATTTATATTTACCTTCATTTTCTCAAAGAATTAATTGTAATAAGCAAAACAGATAAAAGATAGCATATAAACGTGAAACCGGAAAGCAAGACATGAACTTAAAGTATCAAGATACAGATTGTGGTATTTAGACTAGAGGTTGAGTATCCCTTATCCAAAATTCTTGGGACCAGAAGTGTTTCAGATTCTGGGTTTTTTTTTTGATTTTGGAATATTTGCACATATATAATGAGATATCTTGGAGATGGGACCCAAGTTGAAACACAAAATTCATTTATGTTCATATGTACCTTGTACACATAGCCTGAAAGTAATTGTATATGGTGTTTTTAATAATTTTGTGCATGAAGGTAAAGGTGTCCCTATTTCAGCCACCCATGGGGACATCTGTGGTTGTTTGGCATCACCATCATTTTTGACTGAATTTATATACTACCGATAAGCAATAATTTTCTTACACACACAGGTGTCATTTTTATTATCTTTTGTGAGCAGGCTTGAGTAGAGGAATCTGGGAATGCACATAAAAGATACGTTGCAGCTGAAGGGGGCTGGGAGGGTCTTTTTTTCCTTTCTGGAAGCTGAATAAACTACAGGTTGTGGGCCTATGATTTAACTGCAACCCATCACAGGAGGTCAAGTCAGTGCTCAAAAAGTTTCAGCTTTTGGTGCATTTTGGATTTCAGATATTTAGAGTAGGAATGCTCAACGTGTAATACAAAAATTTAGGTTCTGCTTGATTGGTATTTTAAGTGTAATCAGTTAAAAATGATTTTATGAGGTAAATGCATGGACACAAGAATTTTTTAAGTTTGGAAGTTTGACATCCACTTTTTATCTCTTTGAAAATTGGTTAACTTTTGTGTATCAGGCAAATGAATGCTTGTTGAACTGAATCTTACTAAATTTGAAAAATGTCACTTTTTTTTTCAATTTGAAGGATCAAAGATTTCAAAACTCTAGCATAAATTTACTAGAGAAATTGGACCAGTTTATTATGAGGAGTAGATGAAATACTGACTGTATAAAATGGTATATAAAATACTGTACTAATGAAAGGGCTCAAGAGGGAACATAATTTCCTGTTAAGCATTGGTACTGATATTCTTAGTAACAGTTGCAGCACAGAGGAAATGATGTTCCTTATTAGGAACACTTATATTATACACTTTATTGAAATCTGCTTTGAATTTCTGTATCCCTCTTAAAAGAATTGTGAGATATATAAAGTAGTTTCAAGGTTATTAGGAAAGAAGATCCCAGATCCTTGACAGGATCTTTATCAGAATCTACTGACTTTTGTAGTCTCTTCCTTATGTTCATTTGTATTCTAGCCATACTTCCTTCAGACCCTTAAATATGCTAAACTCATTCATATCCAGTCCTTGTATATATTCCCTTTGCTTGAGACAGTCTATCTGTCCCTCTTCCTCACTTTCTCTATAACTCACTTCCTCACTAACTCCTATTCTTTTTTTGGTAATTTCCTGAAACAAGTCTTCCCTGATTCCTTGTTATATTCTCCTGAAACTTGTCTTTCCTTATTACACTGTATTATTTCATGCCTCTTTTCTTATGGTGTAATTATGCAATTATTTATTTATTTGTCTACCAGTGAAGATCAAGCATTTGCCTGTCATAGTTCCTGGCTCATAGTGAATTCTCACCAAATAATTATTAAGTGATTAAATTAAAATATTCAGTAACATTTCTTTGGCTCTTAATCCAATTTTTGCTTTGCTTTTGTTTCCTTTTTCTTCTTTCTTTTTCTGGCAGATTCTAGTTAGTAAATAACTGTTATTATTATTGCATGATAATGTTTACCTTTAAAGAAGCTATGCAGTTGTCGTATATGTGGGTTTTTTTTTTTTTGTAATGACACCATTCAAAAACCAAGGAGCAAGTTAAGTAGAAGCAAGCTTACTTTTTTTTGCTTCTTCAAGAGAAATGAAAACACATGTTCACACAAAAATCTGTATGTAAATTTTCATAGTGGCTTGCTTTATGATAGCCAAGAACTGAAAACAATTCAGATGCCCTTCAGCTGTCATGTTAACAACCCAAAAGTCCTTCAATTGTCCTTCAGTAACCATAGGAACACTCCTGAAAGGGACCTTTTACTCTGGAGAAAGCTGGCTCTTGAGCATGAATACTACTAAAATTTTCCTTCAGTATTGACTCCTATTTTGGGGGGTCATATAATCAGGTATCTGAAGCAGTTACTTCTGCCAAAAACCTTATACTAATTTGTTCCTGATCTAGAGCCTTCTACCTACCATGTGGTGTTCTTGTACTCTTACATATTTCTGTAACAGTTTTGTAATTGTTTATTTAGTTGACTTTTTCTTCCACTAAAATGTAAGTTCCTTTATTTTTTTCTTCGTAGCCTTAGCACCTAGCACAGTAGCTAGAATTCTGATTGCTAGACATTCAGGAAATGTTTAATGGTATGAAGGATTCTCTTCACGATGACCTGTTTCAAGGACTTCATCTTAGGGCTTTGAAGAGAATTAACTTTTGGAAATTGCCTTCCTAATTTATTTGGTGCATAGAAACCCAGATCAATGGTTATATTGAGAGTTTTTTAATAGGTGGACAATCCCTCTATACTAATGGTTTATGACATCTCAATGATTGCTGGGTTTATTTGGTACATCTGGGATAACTATTCAGGCGCCTCCTCCTTCCCTAAAAATTCACTGTGTATACATCCTAAAGTCATGTATTTACATGAAAGAGAATTACTATTCCAGATTGTGTGACGTATACCATGGAAAAATATTTTAAAATCCTAAACAGAAACCTAAATCTATATCTGGAAGGATATATTCATGGTTATTAGGTTTAAGACTGTTAAAACTATAACTGTAAGAAGCTTTGTTGTCCATGATTTAAGTTCATTGTCATTTGTTAAAAAGGCACATTTATGGAAATGTGTATGTTGTATGTATTCAACAAATATCTGTGTGCCTGTTATGTGGAAGGCACTAGAATTCATCAATGAACAAAACAGACAAAAACCCCTGCATTTGTGGAGTTTACTTGTACCTTCTATTCTTCTGTATGTTTCTATATTTATATGTGCAGATATGACACCATTATAAGATAGACATCATAATAAATGGTTTTAAGGATGTTTTGTATTTTAGCAGAGGACTAGGATAAGATTGGAGGGTAGTTGCCAATCCTTGATTATCTGTAACCTTATTTCACAGATCTGCCTTTTGTATTGTTTCTGCCTGACTTAAACAGAACAGGAAGCGCAAATGAGTTTTATTAAACAATTCATTTAAACTGATATTTATTGCTCCAGTATGTGTAAAGCATGCTACTATAAATATTTTAGGGGAAAAATGATGGCTAACACACAGTTCATAATAGCTTCAAAAAGTATACAGTCTAATAGAGGCAAGGCAAGTATATAAGTAATACCATGCAGAATAAGATGAATGGTATAACACAGTGCCAATTATATTAAAAAGGGAGGGGAGTGTTAAATCATAGAGGCCAGAATGAAAAAACTTCACATTATCAAATATTGACAAATATTGGAGCAATTGGAACTCTCATTGGTGGTGGAGATGTAAATTGGTACAGTTACTTTGTGAAAATGGCAGTTCTTATAAAAATAAACATACACTTGCCCAGAAATTACACTCCTCATGTTTATACGAGAGAAAAAGAAAACGTGTGTTCTAAAAAGACTTGTACCAGAATGTTCATAGCAGCTTTATTCTTACTAGTTGAAAACTGGAAACAACCCAGGTGTTTTATCAGTGAGGGGGAGTAGATAAACTATGGTATAGCTAGACATGAGGATACTTACTCAGCAATGGAAAGAAGTGAACTACTTGATACCCACAGCAACATGAATGGATCTCATAAACATTTTGCTTAAGGAAGACTTTCACAAAATAAGGATAAGCTCTAGGATTCTGTTTACATGGAATTTTAGAATGGCCAAATCTTATTTATGGTTGGGGAAAAGCAGAGCAATGGTTGCCTCTGAATAGGGAAAACTGACTAGAAAGGGACATGGGAAAATTTTCTGTAGTTATGGTATATTCGAAATCTTCATAGGGATTTAGGTTACACAGGTTTATGCTCAGTGGTAAAACACAGTGAATGTATGTCATTTAAGATCTTTGCATTTCATTGCATCTAAATTTTACATCAAAAGAAAATGAAACAAATGAAATATTGAACTCTACTTGATACTCATGCTGAATTATTTAGGGAGAAGTATCTTCTACAGTTTTACTTTTTTGGTACTTTAAAAGTAGCTGCATTAACAATGGATGTGTAAAGAAATGACTAGGTGGATAGATATGTGCTAAAGCAAGTAGTAACGTGTTAATAGAATCTAGATGGTGGAATATAGGTGTTCACTGTAAAATTCTTTCAACTTTGCTGTATGTTTGAACATTTTCATAGTAAAATGTGAGGGAAAAGAGGAGTGATATGTGGAAGGTATAATAAGGAAATATTTTTATGTTTTTATTCATGTATCTTTTCAGATATAGAGAGATGCTCTCTGAGATGCTGCTTCTCTCCTCTTTTTTTTTTTTTTTAACAATTGTTTTAACCTTTACCATTTCTTTATCCTTAAAGACATAGATTAGGTTTCTCCTAGAAGCCTTGCTCCTACTTAGGCTATTGCCAGTTCTCTGAGCACCTACAAAATACGGCACTTGCCATATTAAACAAAGATGATCTTGTTTTCTCTTTGGCTCTTGACAAATCATATATTTCATAAGGATCTGTATCAGTCATGATTCATTTTTCTATGCCCAGCATATAGTACCTAACAAATGGTAGATATTCAGTAATTGTTGGAAAGATCTGAACAGTGTAGCAGTGCTGGTGAAGGGCATTAAAATCAAGAAATGGTTTTTGGTCTTCTGAAAGATATTATCTGGAAGGAGGAAGTTGATTATTATGATAAAATAGAGTTTTGGGGTTTACCTTAATGTCTTGTTTATATAATTTATTCCCTTATTAATATGAAATAGGTGTATCAGACAATATTCCATTTGTATCAGACATGACTATTCCATTGAGGTTTACACATTACTAAGTTTTGTAAAATGAGCTGCTTCTTCCCCCTTTTTGTTTGATAGTACTTAAAAATTAAATCAAAAGGTGATTTACTTACATATTTTATTTTAAAGTCATGAGTATGCAAAGTTGTAAATAAGATGTAAATAACACAGAGATAAACTGTTAGCCCAGGGCCTTTCCGTGTTTTCTTAGAGTTGTCACTGTTTTTTTTCCAGAAACTCTGAAATTATCTGCAGGAGTTGCTTCATGTGATTGCTTTTCTTAATCATCTCCGTGCAAAGAAAATGTTGCCAGGAACATTTATTAGTTTTGTTTTTTTTTTTTAGCAGTAGTCACTTTTGATACTAGTTGCTTATAGGTCAGTCCTCTACATCTTGTAGGGCATAATTTCTCTAATAAATTTTTCCCTCATATTGGAAACTTTATGACCTAAAAAATACTGAGAAATAAGCATTACTCATAGAACTGACACAGAAGTTGCGGAATCCACACACTTATAAGCACAAGTACTTCTTACTGAGAAGCCCTCTTATAATTTCTATGTAATCTTATTTTAGACCTTTTTAAAAAAATGTTTGACAAATTAAGAGCTACCAATTAGAATGGAAGATAGTTTTAAGAGGTGACAGCTAAAAGCAAGATGGAAAGCAGAAAACTTATTAAAAGTAAACATTCCCAAAATGCATATTAGGTATCATTTCAGCTGCATAAACTCTTGGCTACAAGGACGTTGTTGTATAACAGCAGCATTTAATAGTTGATGCCAAAATGAGTTAATAGAAAAAAATTAAATTACTTTTTTTTTTTATACTTGTTTAAAATGATGAAGGAATACATAATAGACTTTAGGAAGATTTCCATCAAAAGTTTTTTTTAAAGGAAATCTCAACAATTTATCATAATGCTAGGAACATTTTTGTGATTATTTGTTAGAGTATGTTTAAATGAAAGTAGAATTTAAAAAATGAACCTTCTCATGGTAGTTTAGTACCTGTGTTCTTCACGTATTTTAAGGTTATTAGATTTGACTTTTTCCTCAGCCAAATCCGTGGGAATCCCAAAGCCTTATATGGTCAAGATTTAGCTTTTGAACTTTCAGTGAAATACAAGGCACCGCTCCAAAAAAGAAAGAAGGGGAAAAAAAAACCCTCGGGCTAACCGGCTTTTACCTTGTCTTCAGTGCTGTCTTTTTGGCTGCCTTTATTACCACAGTAGCTAAATTACTAAGAACCTTATGTGCATTGGTAGTCTTTCTTCCTAGGGAAAGGAATCCCTTTTGTGGCAGTAGTTTTATGCTAGAATGCTAATGTTATTTTAACAAAACATTACCTGTAGTGATTATGTAATTTGATTTACACCTCCCCCCCCCCACACACAAAAGGAAACTTAAAAGCAGTCCTGGTTATTTTGTCTCACTATAAGGGAGGGGATGGGTTAGGTCAGCATGAGGTGCAACGAGGAAGTTTAGGTAGTAAGTCAGATAGGACATGGAAAAATTAATTTCCCTGATCACAGAAAACAAAGAATTGGCAATCTATTTCTGGGTCCTACTCATGAAGGTAAATCGTACTTGTAGGTTCCTCCCATTCAACATTTGATTACTGTCTAATGTGTTCTAAATACTATAAGCACAGTGACAACTAAGATGGACCCTTGTCTTTGAGAGCTCATAGTATAGTGGAGGCAGAAGGGAGAGAAATAAAGAATGCAAAAGTAATATGTATGAGTAGGTAAGTATAACACAATGTTTTAAACATGTTAGGACAGGTATGTTCATAGGGTCACAAAAAATGGGGGGAGTTACTTAACCTACCCACATTAATGTGGGCTGGGAGAAGACATTAGAAAATAAAGCCTTATTAAGATATAACAGAAGACTAAATTAAGGAGGAATCTGTAGAGTTTAGCAGTGTGTCAGCTATTATTCAGGGGCACCCCCCCCCCCCAGAGAGGTTTTGAGTCCTAAACTACTGTAGTTAATTCTTACAATCAGAAAAATTTGAAATTTTATTATCAGGTTACTTTTTCTTGGCAACTGAACTCAACTACCTCCTCCCTCCAACTTGCTTTTTTGTACTGGAGTCTAAGAATGTACTTTTGTAGAGTTTTCAGCACTGGTTTTTGTTTTATCTGTGACCGTTTATTTGTCTCAGCAGGGTTTTGTAGCTGCTGTCTTTCTGGCAGAGATACCTGTGCCGATCAAAATCTTTTAGATAGTGGGAGAATACTCCCGAAAGATGAAAATCTCATGTAATGTATTGAATCAGCCATGTTAACCATTCACTGTCTAGATCAGAGAAATAATAAAAAGATCTTTCAGAAGTTTCTTGGTTCCTTATAGTTAGTGGTATATAAAATCAACATACAAAGTTTTCCCCAAAAAATGTAAAAAAAAAAGTATAAAATTATGAAATTATTAATTCATTATTGATTACTTGTATCTGAGAGAGACTTGGAATTGAAAGTACAGTGGTATGCTCATTTATTATATTACAGATACATCGTGTGTATGGCACAGTGGTTTCTAGACCATGTACCTCAACTTGGACATTAAAATAGAGTTTGGAGATAAAAATAGATGTAGTGGGAAAAGGGACTTCTTGACAAGTTCTGTGGTAAAGAAATCTATTTAATCCAGTATTTCCTAAGTTTAGTTGCCTTTAAGAGAACCCTTTTGTCAAAGAATATTTATTAACATTTTTAGTTCAGTAGTTTCAAGATAACATTTTGGGAAATACTACAGTAATTTTTTTAAAAAAAATTGGTTTCAAAAGGGCTCCATACTGACAATTGTTTCAGGAGTCAGATTGAAAATTTAGGTGTTCTTATTTCTGCCTTTTTACTTTTCTTTTCATTGGATAGTGATCTGCATTTGAAGGGGTGTTAAAACTTAAATATAAAAGTACTAACATCTAAAAAATGATTGTGATTGAATGAATTATACAATAGAAAATTATATATATATATCCCTTTCCCTCAATGCTAATGTATTATATAAAAGCTGCCTTTTCTCTTTTTTTCCTTTTGATATTTGCCCTTCCTCCTCAAAAGTAAATATTGAACGAGTAATTTTTATTATTTATTAGTACAGGTCTGATTAAACTGTTACACTTTTATACAGTTTTTACTTGTTAAGCATGAGTAGTATCACATTATTGAGCAGTTACTTATTTATTCTGACCTTGTAAGTTCACACTGGACATGCTCAGGAAATGGAGGGCAGTCCAGTGTTACTAGAGCTTTGAATTTGTGGAAATGGAGAGATAGGGCTAAGTTTAGGTAACTCTTAGCTTAAAAGGCTAGCTGATGACATTTAAGAAGAGTGGAAATATAGGAGAAAAGATAAAATTGCAGAAGGGAACATGATGTTTGGGTACACACAAACTGAAGTAAATGAAAACTGGTATAAATGGCTTGTACATTCATCAGAATCAAACAGTGTCACCATTATTTATCACTGCATAGCAGATTACCCCCAAATTTAAAATACCAAACATAATCTTACATTTTCTGTGGGTCAGGAATGGATGTGACTTAGCTAGGTGCTTCTAACTAAAGGTCTTTCATGACATTGTCCTGAAGCTGTTGGCTGGGTCTGCAGTTTCATCTGAAGGCTGAGGTTGGGTAAGTTGGGGATCTATTTCCAAGTTCACTTGTGGTTATTGTCAGGCCTTGCTTCCTTGCCACATAGACCTCTCAACAGGGCTGCCTTTCATTGTGGCACTAGGCTTCTCCCAGGTTGTAAGTGATCCAGAAGAGAGTAAGAGAGAGTGCAAGCCAAGATAGAAGCCAGTTTTGTTTTTTTATAACCTAATCTCAGAATTGACATCCTGTTACTTCTACCTCATTCGGTTTGGTAAAAACAAGCACTCAGTCAAGGGGAAGGGATTACACAGGGATGAATACCACAGGGACGCAGTGATCATTGACATCTTTTTTTTTTTTTTTTGCTGAGACAGAGTCTCTCTCGGTTGCCCGGGCTAGAGTGCTGTTGCATCAGCCTAGCTCACAGCAACCTCAAACTCCTGGGCTCAAGCGATCCTCCTGCCTCAGCTTCCCAAGTAGCTGGGACTACAGGCATGGGCCACCATGCGTGGCTAATTTTTTTCTATGTATTTTTAGTAGTCCAGCTAGTTTCTTTCTATTTTTAGTAGAGACGGAGTCTCGCTCTTGCTCAGGCTGGTCTCGAACTCCTGAGCTCTAACAATCTGCCCACTCAGCCTCCCAGAGTGCTAGTATTACAGGCGTGAGCCACCACTTCTGGCCATATCATTGACGTCTTAGAGGCTACCCTCCACAAGCAAACAAAAAAAAAATAATAATTCTTGTGGTATTTTTATATCCTTCAATTTGTATTACTAAATATTTAACAGTTGGTTCCTATTTACATACTATGCCTTACTTACTAATAGCTGTTTATGTCCCTTTTTCACTATTCAACAAGGTATTTGTAAATAAATTATATCTTTCTTTTTCTCTTTGCTGCCCATTCATTGCTCTTCTTATTTTGTGACTTACAAATATTAACTCCTGTTTCCTCACCTCCTTCATTGGTGGTCCCAGAAATGCAGAATAACTTGGTTGTCTAAAATGGAAAATAGTATTTAGTTAAGTTAACCATATAAGATTTTTTTCCAATCTTCTTCCTCTTCCCCAGGACCCAGAATTAAAATTTCTTAACTTCATTCTTGATATTTTTTGCTAAAACATATCTGAATATACCAGAACAACTACCATATTCTCAGCTTCCCTTAGACATATCTTTGCTCTTTTCTTTATGAAAAGGATTTATGAATGTAGTTCCAAGGCCTAGGTTTCCCTCCTCCACACACTTTTCGCCCATCCATGACAAAAAATTGACCTTTTTCTTCCCAAATCCTTCCTCTTTCCCTCAATTTGTATGTGTGTGTGTATGTGTGTATATTAATTCTTGAGGTTCCAGAAATAATCCGTGTATACTAGAGTGAGGAGAATTTGAAATTAGAGAGTAATATTTTGAAATTTATCAATATATGTTTATGTCTGATGCACTGTGAGTTTATTGCAGGCATGGTTTGGTCCTTTTAGAGCTTTGAGCTAGGCCCTATGTTTTATGCTAAATAAGTAATAGTTGCTCAATGAATGTTGATTAACCATAACTAACCATTGTTCAATAAGAAAAGATCATTTCAGAAACTCTCTATGCAAATGCTTTAGTATATTTTTGTTACATATGCTATTTTAATCACAAAGTGTTTAGTTTCCTTTAATTTGCCAATAAGAGAAGAAAAGAAATGGAAGATTGAAGTAATCATTGAATTTTAGATAAATTTTTCTTTACAACTAGAGAGAATATTTCGTGAAAGATTCCTTTAAGACTTAGAAGATAGGCCATGAAAACATTGCAGTAGGATATTAGGAAATCATCACTAATCCATTTTTGCTCTTTCCCCCTCATCTCACTTTGTGGCCATGTTAATGTTTCTACCTTATTAGGATTTTATTCTTTTTTATTTACTATTATGAAATTTTTGACTGTCCTATCCTGAATTCTGAATTTATTTTGTTCTTTTAATTGGCTAGATTTTACTATTAAATAGGGTTTTTCAATTTACCTTTGATCTCTTTTTTTATTCAATATAAGTTAAGTGGCACCAAAATGTAGGGTATTTCCTTTGGTTTGTGAAGTTATATTTTTTTCCACATTGCTTTCTGTATCTGGATTTTTACATGCTTACATATTGCTGTGGTCTGAATATATGTGTCCCCCCAAAATTCATATATTAGAATCCTTACCTCAAGGTGATGGTATTAAGAGGTGGGGCCTTTGGCAGAGCCCTCATAAATGGGATTAGTGCTTTTATAAAAGAGGCCCAAGGGAGCAGCTTGCCCTTCTACCATGAGAGGACACATCTGTGAGTCAGGAAACAGGCCCTCACCAGACACCAAATCTGCCAGTGCCTTGATCTTAGACTTCTCAGACTCCAGAATGTTTACTGTTTATAAGCCACCCAGTTTATGGTATTTTTTTATAGCAGCCCATACAGACTATGACATATACTTTTTTTTTTCCATTTTATTTTTTCTTCCTCTACTATATGTTCATATTTGTTGTTTTAGGCCAGACTATAAAGGGCTGATTCGTGTTCAAGGATTGGCAAGAAAAGTTTAGTTGCAGCACAGAATTGTACCAAAATAACAAGCAAAATAATACAAAGGATATAAACCAGATAAAGATATAGGGATATGAGTGGATATTGTTTCCCAGGGTCTCCCTAGTTCTTCATGTGTTGGTGGTCATTGTAGCTTACTTGGAGTGAGGAACCCACTAGCGGGGAGGAGCTCAGAACCCAGATTTTGTTGGTTTTGTGTCATTAGGCTGGTGGGGAAAGGAGGAAGGAGAGAGCCCATCAGCCTCCTCTTCTACATATTACCAATAGGCCATTCCTTGCTGTGACATTCATTTATTAGGGCTCTATTCTCTACTACCTTTTTGGGCCTACAGTTGGCCTGGATGTGTCCCCTCAACAGTTGTCATACTGTTTTTCGGTATCCTTTTAGAGATAATCTGATGATATATGAACAAATATACATATATGACACATTAGTCAGAGACTTTACTCATGTTTTACATTTGTGTTTTTCACTGGGCAAAATATCCAGGAATTTGTTCCATATTAGTCCATAAATTAGTTTTTTATTGATTGGACATTTAAATTGTTTCTAGTCTTACACTTACCAGAATTTAGTTAATAATTTTGTACATGTGTGAGTACATCTGCAGAATAAATTCCCAGAATTCAATAGCAATGTCAAAGAGTATGTGCATTTGAAATTTTGAAAGATAGGACCAAATTGTTTTGGGATGTTATTTTATCTTTTGCTCCTTTTGTCTAGTTGTAGAGCCTGCTGGTTAGGGGCACAGATGGTAAAACCAGACTGCTGGGTTAAAATCCTGATTTTGCCAGTTACCAGCTTTTAAATGTTAACATAGTATTGATAATAGTTCTTACTTATTGGGTTGCTGTTAGGATTAAGTGAGGTGTAATACACGTAAAGTATCTAGAATAGTTCCATGGCATATACAAAATCGCTATAAAAGAGTTAGTGTTTATTTAGGAGAAGAGTTGTGTAAAATCTGGCTTCACCCTGCCGTTTTTGCTAGGAAGTGTTTAACTCCTTAAAATCCTATTTTCCATTTTCCCTTTGCTTCCATAGAACTACACTTGTATTTCTTTCCCTCCTACTTCCTCAGACTGCTGCTTCTCAATCTCCTTTTTTGTTTCCCCTTTCTTAAATACTCCTGGCCCTCTGAGTTCTGACATAAGCTTTTCTTATCACATTTTACAGATGCTGCTTGTGCCTTGTCATTTATTCCTCCAGCTTCAGT